>NC_090649.1:168118258-168735758 GCF_040937935.1 Hyperolius riggenbachi | reverse complement strand
GAGAAGTGGAACGAAAATCATTCATGATTCCAAACATTTTTTACAAATCAATAAATGCAAAGTGGAGTGTGCATAATTATTCAGCCCCCTTTGGTCTGAGTGCAGTCAGTTGCCCATAGACATTGCCTGATCAGTGCTAATGACTACATAGAGTGCACCTGTGTGTAATCTAATGTCAGTACAATTACAGCTGCTCTGTGAGGGCCTCAGAGGTTGTCTAAGAGAATATTGGGAGCAACAACACCATGAAGTCCAAAGAACACACCAGACAGGTCAGGAATAAAGTTATTGAGAAATTTAAAGCAGGCTTAGGCTGCAAGAAGATTTCCAAAGCCTTGAACATCCCACGGAGCACTGTTCAAGCGATCATTCAGAAATGGAAGGAGTATGGCACAACTGTAAACCTACCAAGACAAGGCCGTCCACCTAAACTCACAGGCCAAACAAGGAGAGCGCTGATCAGAAATGCAGTGAAGAGGCCCATGGTGACTCTGGACGAGCTGCAGAGATCTACAGCTCAGGTGGGGGGATCTGTCGATAGGACAACTATTAGTCGTGCACTGCACAAAGTTGGCTTTTATGGAAGAGTGGCAAGAAGAAAGCCATTGTTAACAGAAAAGCATAAGAAGTCCTATTTGCAGTTTACCACAAGCCATGTGGGGGACACAGCAAACATGTGGAAGAAGGTGCACTGGTCAGATGATATACCAAAATTGAACTTTTTGGCCAAAATGCAAAGCGCTATGTGTGGCGGAAAACGAACACTGCAACTGCATATCACTCTGAACACACCATCCCCACTGTCAAATATGGTGGTGGCAGCATCATGCTCTGGGGGTGCTTCTCTTCAGCATGGACAGGGAAGCTGGTCAGAGTTGACGGCAAGATGGATGGAGCCAAATACAGTGCAATCTGGGAAGAAAACTTCTTGGATTCTGCAAAAGACTTGAGACTGGGGCGGAGGTTCACCTTCCAGCAGGACAACGACCCTAAACATAAAGCCATGGCAACAATGGAATGGTTTAAAACAAAACATATCCATTTGTTAGAATAGCCCAGTCAAGGTCCAGATTTAAATGCAATTGAGAATCTGTGGCAAGATCTGAAAACTGCTGCTCACAAACGCTGTCCATCTAATCTGACTGAGCTGGAGCTGTTTTGCAAAGAAGAATGGGCAAGGGTTTTAGTCTCTAGATGTGCAAAGCTGGTAGAGAGATACCCTAAAAGACTGGCAGCTGTAATTGCAGCAAAGGTGGTTCTACAAAGTATTGACTCAGGGGGCTGAATAATTACGCACACCGCACTTTGCAGTTATTGATTTGTAAAAAATGTTTGGAATCATGTATGATTTTCGTTCAACTTCTCACGTGTACACCACTTTGTATTGGTCTTTCACGGGGAATTCCAATAAAATTGATTCATGTTTGTGGCAGTAATGGAACAAAATGTGAAAAACTTCAAGGGGTCAGAATACTTTTGCAAGCCACTGTATATATACATACATATGGCTTATGTTTTACTGTTGTGAAAATACCCTTATTTTTGCCGTGGGTGTTCTATAATGCTGAAGCACAAGCTCCTGGGCATATAATAACCCATTCCATTGTTTTTTCATCTCAAATGTCATTTAAGCAAAAAGAAAAAAAATAGGTTGGGGGGCAGGGATCAGGACTAGTAGAAAATTATGTTGGAAAAACATCATGACTATATATCAGGTTGAGGCTTATATAAAGGGCCTGAGCACACTAGACTGCTTCTGCCCACGCAAAGCACATCAGTCTGTAACAGTGACGTCATTAAGGGGTTTGATCCGGGGCACTGCCCCAAACCTGTTGCCATGGTGCCCCAGACCCATGCCCCTGTTTCTATCCCCAGGCGAATAGAGCAATCGTCCAGGGATGCCAGACTGAGCGGCAGGAGGGGGGCGATGGTCGGAGCGGTGAGGGGAGCGGACATAGTGTAGTTAAAAACTCACCTTCCAATCCCAGAAGGCAGCCTCCATCTCCTTCCTACTTCCTCCCCCAGTGTCCATCGCCTTGGTTACTCCACCCCCTGTGATGACGTGACCACATATCATCACAGGGGGTGCTTTAACTAAGGCGACGGAAGCCGGGGAGGAAGTAGGAAGGAGATGGGGGCTGCCTGCGGGGATCAGAAGGTGCGTTTTTAACTACACTATGTCCGATGCCCCCTCTGTTCCGCCCAGTGCCCCTTTCCTGCTGCTCAGTCTGGCACCTATTTGAGGCGCCTTCCCATCTAACCTCTACTGGGGGAACCTACCTATCTAACCTACACTGGAGGCACCTACCTATCTAATCTATACTGGGGGAATCTACCTATCTAACCTACACTGGAGGCACCTACCTATCTAACCTATACTGGGGGAACCTACTTATCTAACCTATACTGGGGGAATCTACCTATCTAACCTACACTGGAGGCACCTACCTATCTAACCTATACTGGGGGAACCTACTTATCTAACCTATACTGGGGGAACCTACCCATCTAACCTACACTGGAGGCACCTACCTATCTAACCTATACTGGGGAACCTACCTATCTAACCTATACTGGGGGAACCTACCTATCTAACCTATACTGGGGGCACCTACCTATTTACAGCCAAGAAAAGCCCCAGGGCCCCAGCCCAGCAAAGCACAGCCCCCAGCAAAGCAAACCTTCCAGCCTAGCAAAGCCTCCGGACCCCAGCCCAGCAAAGCGTACAGCCAAGCAAAGACTAATAAAGCCCCCCCCCCCCCCCCCAGCCCGGCAAAAAAAAACAAAATTCCCCAGCAAGCAGAGCCAGGCCTGGCTCAGCATCACTGCCAGCCAGGCTAGCACAGCATAGCATAACCACTAGCCAGGCAGCCTAGCATAACCGCCAGTCAAGTACAACACACAGGCCAGCCAGCCGAAGACAAAACTGAAGCCAGGTGAGGGGCTTATTTATGTGAAAAACTGTCTATTAAATATATTTAAGTTATGCCACTGCTATGTTCACGTACATTTGTTCCCACCTATGACCATGCCCACTTTCCCATGGCATGGCCACACCCATATCATTCCCTCTTGATGCCCAGGGGTGCCCCAGATCTCCCAGGAACCTAGAAACGTCCCTGCTCTGTAACATTGATGTACTTCTGAAAAGTGGACAGAAGAGCATTAGTGTGTTCAGACCCTGATGGGCAGGTTAGGGGTTTGCATCAGGATGAAAAATGGATTTGCTTTACACATAACAATAAAATAAATGCTGCATACCCGATTATAGATTAGATTATTGATATTTGCATCATGCCAGTAGCTCCTTACAAATGCCATATTATATGGTATAATTTGGTCATAACATAAAAAATAAACATGAAAAAAAAGAGCAGGAAAATCAGAGATTTTAACCACTTTCGGACCAGCGGTCTCCGGGCACCTAAGGACCAGAGACCGCTGGTCCAATCCCGACGGATTCCCGATGAATCGCCGCAATCGCCATCATCGCCGCTCGCCGGGACCCCCAGGATACAGACTCTTCCGTCTCTATGACAGAAGATTCATGTGAGCGGGTCAGGAGCCGCTCTCATTGGCTCCTGACCCTGTTTTCCCATGTAAGCCAATGGGAATGGCTTACATGAAAGACAGGGCCAGGAGCCAATGAAAACAGCTCCTGCCCGGCTCCCAGTGCTCTGCCGTAATAGCGGCGGCAGAGCATGCGAATTTCGGCGGGTTGAACGCGACGGGAGCGACGGGAATGGCGGGGGCGTGCGGTCAATGGGACGTAGAAGATATGTCCGGTCAGGAAAGCAACGCCCCCTGCCCGCCGTAGATTTGTACTGCGTCGGCCCGGAATCGTTTAAAGAGAACCCGAGGTGGGTTTGAAGAATATTATCTGCATACAGAGGCTGGATCTGCCTATACAGCCCAGCCTCTGTTGCTATCCCAAACCCCCCTAAGGTCCCCCTGCACTCTGCAATCCCTCATAAATCACAGCCACGCTGCTGACAAACAGCTTGTCAGAGCTGGCTGTGTTTATCTCTATAGTGTCAGTCTGCTGCTCTCCCCGCCTCCTGCAGAACTCCAGTCCCCGCCTGCATCCCTTCCCTCCCTGCTGATTGAAGGGAAGGGACGGGGGCAGGGACCGGAGCTATGCAGGAGGCGGGGGAGCAGCTGAGACTGACACTACAGATGTAAACACAGCTTCACAGCACGGCTGTGATTTATGAGGGATTGCAGAGTGCAGGGGGACCTTAGTGGGGTTTGGGATAGCAACAGAGGCTGGGCTGTATAGGCAGATCCAGCCTCTATATGCAGATAACATTCTTTAAACACACCTCGGGTTCTCTTTAAGGAAGTACCTTGAATCCTAATAATCGTTATGAGATGTGTTCCTTTAATCAGTGAAATTTTCATTCACTGAGTAATAAACATTATCCTCCACAAATAGCTTTTTTTCGCCTGCTCTGCTGTCACAAAGGATAAGCAGGAACAATGAGGCATGGTAAAAACTAGCAATCAGGTGTACCCTATGAGAAGAACGATCTTTCTTTCTATTTAGAATAATAGCATTTTCAGTTGTCTTTTCTTTACAGATTGGGCACTGAATAAAAATAACCTTTATAATTACACCTTTAAAATATTTCTGTCCTTCAAAAGTTATCAACTGCATTTTTTTTTCCTTGACACTGTTTGTTTAATCATCTCTCCAACTAGGTCCATGGGAATTAGACTGGCGACAGGCTGATATATTCAAATGGCTGACTGAAAGTGCAAAAAGATTTACTGAGAGCTCCAGAGACAATGGAGGCAGTTTAAAACGCAATAAAATATGCAGGTTCTGAATGGAAGAAGAAAAAAATACAGTACAATCGTTCACAACCATTTATTTTTTTAGTACAGTAACTTTTCTGAGCAGATTAAAAGCAAAGATAAAAAGATTTTTAACAATTCGTTCAACAAACAAATGACTTTGGAATTCAATTATTTAGTACATTTAGGGCTTGATTCACTAACCGGCGCTAAACCGGTTAGTGTGCCCTAAGTGTTAGTGTGCGCAAACCACGGCGTTAGGTGGTTTGCGCCCACACAGTTGAAACAATCCCGCTCACGCAGCGCGGGTAATAGTGCGCATTGCTGGCCCTTAAAAGTCACGCCTAATGCAACGAAAATGACGCATTGGGTGCCTGTTAACCAGCGCTATTATGCGCCACTTCGGGGGCACCCGATGCATCATTTTCATTGCATCGGGTGCGACTTTTAAGCACCCGCACTGCGCCCATTGCACGTTGCCGCGCGCAAAGTAGCTTTGCGCACACTAGCGGCCAAAAAGGGCTTTTCACACCGGCGCTAACACTTAGCGCCGGTTAGTGAATCAAGCCCTTAGTTTATTTAGTGCCTCATAGAATTTTTTTTGTTTTTTTGTTTTGTTTTTTAAATCAACTCAAAGTGAAAACCTGAATCCCAACTGTCAGAGAATACATTCTTATCTTAGAATGTGGGCTCACCCCCGTGGGGATAAATATAGAGTGTATTTTAGGAAGGCTACAGAAAAAAAAAAAAAAGAAAACTCAAAATGCTGTTATATTTAAAACTTCTGCTATTAGTAGTTTTTAAAGAGTGACAATGTAGATCCCATTTTTGAACTATTTACTGTAATTGGTTATTACTGAAGGTCAATCTAATTGTACAGCCATTGCATTAAACAATTATGACTGAGTCACAGAAAATTTACATTTCATGTTGGCAAGATATCAGTCATTTAATCAACAATTAATTCCTAAGCTTCTATTTTTTTTTCTTTTTAGAAATCTTTGAACTGATAAAGTGAAGCTATGCAGATAATTTGATGTGCTCTCACCATGCTGCGGAAATTGTACCATGCTGAGGAAATTGTACCACTATGCAAAGGCAGTTATTTAACATATTCCATGTTAACTTGATAATAAAAGTGATGGATGAAGCCATGCCAACTATTCACATTTTACCTGCCCATAATGGACAAAATGAAAAGTTATTTTTCTGCTTGAAAGAGCGCACTTTTTTTTTCTTAATTTTCATTTATAGTTGAAGTTCCCTGTACTATTTAGAGATAGGGGAGTGACATTGAAATTAATTGGCTTCACTGTATTTAGTTACTTCCCAAAGGAGCATGGGTATAAATTAACCACATTTCAGTCAAGCATAAAGAGTTGATATTTTGCATAAACAAATAATTTCTTAACTCACATCTTGAGCTAAAATATCAAGCTGAGAAGTACAGCGGAACAGAAATTACTCCTTGTCCTTAACCTTTTAAAGGACAAGAAAAAAATAATAATAGTAATGGTGTGCAAATGTGTAGGCTCTGGAGTATTTACCAGTAATATATTGGCTTCTATCACCAACAGGAACTCCCCCTGCCTACACTTCACACTGCCTAAACCTCACACTACCTGCCCTACCTACTGCTAACACAATGTAACATTGGTAAGTACTCACCGCTTCCCATGTAAAGAAGTGACTCCTCAATGGCGACGGGACGCCAACCCAGCAGACTTAGTCCAGTTAGTTTATTATCCTGTCTTGTCTGTACTCCTTCCCACTGCAAGGCACCCCTTTTGTTCTCCTTGTCACTGGCGCATAGTCCTGGGGGTCATAACCTGGCGAGCACCCGGCGCCCTTTAGGAATGACAGCCCATGAGGCCCTTGCTGGGTGCTCTGGTGAAGACCCGTGCTTGCTTAGACCCCACACCCTGGGACTGCACACACTTGGAATCAGTGACATGATCAATAGAACCCTGACACACTAACTCCCCACCTACACCTTACACCAACTACAATTGAACCCCCCAACTTAACTGATACGCTATAACTGGTGCTTAACTGGTACACTCTAACTGGTAACTAAAGTAGCCAATGGGCCAATGTACCAGAGCTTAAACATGCATTGTGGTCAATGGTGGTGCCGGGTGTAGCTGACAGGCTGTGCACCAAACATACCTGATCCATAGATCTTATACTAAGCGCATTCACTTCTGAGTGCTGCAGAATCTAATCTACTATCAACAAATAGGCAATAGTACAAACATATATGGTTTACAGCACCACCTAAGCAGGATGCCAGGCTTTATTAATAAACAAAGGGACACATATATTATTCAAACAGCACCACAGAGTAAAATATAGCTCTTTTATTAGCTCCAAGAAATGTCACTCATAATGGACAACAGCAGCCACAGACTGCTATTTCAGAAATCAGGATCAACCCTTTGTCAAGCTGCTTTTAGCCAAAGTAACAATCAGACAGTGGTGCTCACCTCCAGGTCGTGATCACGCTTACGCGTGGATTCACGACCATTTTGACGCATTCCGCCTCGGACACGAAAATCCGTGAATAGATTTTCAACCACGAAAATCTACTTCGGCTTCGCGTGAATGCGGACAGAAATCTGCATTCACGCTCGTGAAACCCGGGGCTGAAGTCGTGGTTTGCGGAAATGCGTCAAACTATGCGGAAGTGACACATTGCAGGCCAATCAGAGTGCCCCAGCCAGGCCCTAGCAACCAATCACAGGAGGGGAGCTATGCCCTCCCCTCCTGAATATAAAGCGGCGGCCATGATGGAAAAGCTCTGTCCTTGCTACTAGACTGTGGTGCTGAGAGGATTATCTCTAGGCCATTGTTGTTTGAGCAAGTGCATTTATTGTGTTAAAAACAAAGCGTTTTTTTTTGCTAACACTGCTCTTATACTGTACACAGTTAGCTAGTCAGTGAGTGATTGCTGTAGTTAGTTGTAGTCAGTGTAGTGTAGTGGGAGTGTGGGAGTCTAGTGATTATTTAACTGTGTGTAGTGCTGTGCAGGCAGGTTCAGTGCTGCAGTGTTGTGGGAGTGGGGATTATCTGTGTGTAGAGTGCAGGCAGGCAGGTTAGTGCAGCTGCAGTGTTCACTTGTATATTCCAGTGACAGTTATACACTTGTACTATTTGCAGGCAGCCAGTCACACCGCCGGCGCCGCCACTCTCTGCCAGCGCTGTTCATTCATTCTGTCAGTGACCTTGTGCCGTGCCCAGTGCCCACTGCTCGCTCGCTGGCATATGAGCATCTCATTATACAGTGTGACATCCTTGTGTGCCCACTGCATCCTTCAGTGACCTAGTTGTATATCCAGTGCCCACTGCTGTGCCCACTGCATCCTTCAGTGACCTTGTACTGTGGCCACTGCATCCTCAGTGACCTAGTTGTATATCCAGTGCCCACTGCTGTGCCCACTGCATCCTTCAGTGACCTTGTACTGTGGCCACTGCATCCTTCAGTGACCTAGTTGTATATCCAGTGCCCACTGCTGTGCCCACTGCATCCTTCAGTGACCTTGTACTGTGGCCACTGTATCCTTCAGTGACCTTGTACTGTGCCCACTGCATCCTTCAGTGACCTTGTACTGTGCCCACTGCATCCTTCAGTGACCTAGTTGTATATCCAGTGCCCACTGCTGTGCCCACTGCATCCTTCAGTGACCTTGTACTGTGGCCACTGCATCCTTCAGTGACCTAGTTGTATATCCAGTGCCCACTGCTGTGCCCACTGCATCCTTCAGTGACCTTGTACTGTGCCCACTGCATCCTTCAGTGACCTTGTACTATGCCCACTGCATCCTTCAGTGACCTTGTACTGTGCCCACTGCATCCTTCAGTGACCTAGTTGTATATCCAGTGCCCACTGCTGTGCCCACTGCATCCTTCAGTGACCTTGTACTGTGGCCACTGCATCCTTCAGTGACCTAGTTGTATATCCAGTGCCCACTGCTGTGCCCACTGCATCCTTCAGTGACCTTGTACTGTGGCCACTGCATCCTTCAGTGACCTTGTGCTGTGCCCACTGCATCCTTCAGTGACCTTGTACTGTGCCCACTGCATCCAGTGATTCATTACTAGCAACATGTCTGGCAGGGTTTCGCGGGGTGAGAGGAAAGGGAGTTCAATTGCCTCAGCCACTTCTGGGACTGCTCCACGTCCAGGGGGAGGACGCCCAGCTGTACGTGGTCGTGATGCAGCAGAAAAGGGGGCAGCAAAGCCTGGGCCGAGTCAGCGGACGCCATTGTCCAAATATTTTAAAGTTTCTGGTCCCCGTGTGGTGGTTGAGCAAATGGAACCTGACGTACTCATGGACATCATGACTTCCTCCCAGACCTCTACTGTGAGCACCACTCCAAGCAGTAGCAGCAGCAGCCAACATCCCACGCTTGTTGTGACTAGTGGTGCTCAGCAGAGCTCGAATATTCGAGTAGCTCGAATATTCGAGCTCTTTTTCAGCTATTCGAGCTCGGTATTCGAGCTCCGAATAGCTGTAGCTATTCGAATGGGCTATTCGAGAACACTCGAATAGCCCATTCACTATTCGAGCTATTCGAGCAAACCGGCGCTATTCGAGCTCGGTACCGAGCTCGAATAGCGTCATAGCCCAGATTGATGTGCTTAGAGCCAATCAGAGGGCTCCCAGGCCCTCTGACGGCAGCCAATCACAGAGGGGGACCCTGGCCAGCCCCTACCCTATAAATAGCGGCCGCCATGTTCGGGTTTTCCATGCTTGCCTGAGACTTGTACAGAGAGAGATCTGCTCCTTTGTGCTTTGGCTTAGCAAGTGCTCTATTGTGTTCATTTACCTAGCGTTTTTGCTCACCTACACCTGCCATATACACCTGTATTGTTGTTATTTAGATAGACATTGTATTTTAGTTAGTAGCTTGTGTGTTACATTAGAGACAGGCAGCTGCTGCAAGCTTACAGGTTTAGGCCTCAGGGGGGCCTTGCCTCTGTGGGCAGCTGTCCTCTGTTTATTTCTCTCATCATCTATACCAGTATTTCTGCTGTCCTTTACTAATAGTATTGTAGTTATACTGTACTAGGAGTAGGACACTCACTGACTGTCACTGTTTATAGGCTACTAGCTAGCTCCTGCGTGTGTGCACTCACTCACTGTCTGTGTGTACACACACTCTATTTCCTTCTGATTACTGATTGATTATTGTTAGTTGTACTTACTTACTACTTACTCTTACTGTACCCGTAGGGACACTCACTGTCACTGTTCATATAGGCTACTAGCTCCTGCGTGTGCGCACTCACTGTCTGAGTGTACACACACAACACACACTCTATTTCCTTCTGATCGCTGATTGATTATTGTAATTAGTTAGTTCTACTTACTGTTACTACTTACTCTTACTGTACTAGGAGTCTAGGACACTCAGTCACTGTGTTCATAGGCTACTAGCTCCTGCGTGCGTGCACTCACTGTCTGAGTGTACACACACCCACACTCCATTTCCTTCTGATCGCTGATTGATTATTGTTATTAGTTAGTTCTACTTACTGTTACTACTTACTTACTCTTACTGTACTAGGAGTCTAGGACACTCAGTCACTGTGTCCATAGGCTACTAGCTCCTGCGTGCGTGCACTCACTGTCTGAGTGTACACACACCACCCACACTCCATTTCCTTCTGATCGCTGATTGATTATTGTTATTAGTTAGTTCTACTACTTACTGTTACTACTTACTGTACTAGGAGTCTAGGACACTCAGTCACTGTGTCCATAGGCTACTAGCTCCTGCGTGCGTGCACTCACTGTCTGAGTGTACACACACCACCCACACTCCATTTCCTTCTGATCGCTGATTGATTATTGTTATTAGTTAGTTCTACTACTTACTGTTACTACTTACTTACTCTTACTGTACTAGGAGTCTAGGACACCCAGTCACTGTGTCCATAGGCTACTAGCTCCTGCGTGCGTGCACTCACTGTCTGAGTGTACACACACCACCCACACTCCATTTCCTTCTGATCGCTGATTGATTATTGTTATTAGTTAGTTCTACTTACTGTTACTACTTACTTACTCTTACTGTACTAGGAGTCTAGGACACTCAGTCACTGTGTCCATAGGCTACTAGCTCCTGCGTGCGTGCACTCACTGTCTGAGTGTACACACACCACCCACACTCCATTTCCTTCTGATCGCTGATTGATTATTGTTATTAGTTAGTTCTACTACTTACTGTTACTACTTACTGTACTAGGAGTCTAGGACACTCAGTCACTGTGTCCATAGGCTACTAGCTCCTGCGTGCGTGCACTCACTGTCTGAGTGTACACACACCACCCACACTCCATTTCCTTCTGATCGCTGATTGATTATTGTTATTAGTTAGTTCTACTACTTACTGTTACTACTTACTTACTCTTACTGTACTAGGAGTCTAGGACACCCAGTCACTGTGTCCATAGGCTACTAGCTCCTGCGTGCGTGCACTCACTGTCTGAGTGTACACACACCACCCACACTCCATTTCCTTCTGATCGCTGATTGATTATTGTTATTAGTTAGTTCTACTTACTGTTACTACTTACTTACTCTTACTGTACTAGGAGTCTAGGACACTCAGTCACTGTGTCCATAGGCTACTAGCTCCTGCGTGCGTGCACTCACTGTCTGAGTGTACACACACCACCCACACTCCATTTCCTTCTGATCGCTGATTGATTATTGTTATTAGTTAGTTCTACTACTTACTGTTACTACTTACTGTACTAGGAGTCTAGGACACTCAGTCACTGTGTCCATAGGCTACTAGCTCCTGCGTGCGTGCACTCACTGTCTGAGTGTACACACACCACCCACACTCCATTTCCTTCTGATCGCTGATTGATTATTGTTATTAGTTAGTTCTACTACTTACTGTTACTACTTACTTACTCTTACTGTACTAGGAGTCTAGGACACCCAGTCACTGTGTCCATAGGCTACTAGCTCCTGCGTGCGTGCACTCACTGTCTGAGTGTACACACACCACCCACACTCCATTTCCTTCTGATCGCTGATTGATTATTGTTATTAGTTAGTTCTACTTACTGTTACTACTTACTTACTCTTACTGTACTAGGAGTCTAGGACACTCAGTCACTGTGTCCATAGGCTACTAGCTCCTGCGTGCGTGCACTCACTGTCTGAGTGTACACACACCACCCACACTCCATTTCCTTCTGATCGCTGATTGATTATTGTTATTAGTTAGTTCTACTACTTACTGTTACTACTTACTGTACTAGGAGTCTAGGACACTCAGTCACTGTGTCCATAGGCTACTAGCTCCTGCGTGCGTGCACTCACTGTCTGAGTGTACACACACCACCCACACTCCATTTCCTTCTGATCGCTGATTGATTATTGTTATTAGTTAGTTCTACTACTTACTGTTACTACTTACTGTACTAGGAGTCTAGGACACTCAGTCACTGTGTCCATAGGCTACTAGCTCCTGCGTGCGTGCACTCACTGTCTGAGTGTACACACACCACCCACACTCCATTTCCTTCTGATCGCTGATTGATTATTGTTATTAGTTAGTTCTACTACTTACTGTTACTACTTACTTACTCTTACTGTACTAGGAGTCTAGGACACCCAGTCACTGTGTCCATAGGCTACTAGCTCCTGCGTGCGTGCACTCACTGTCTGAGTGTACACACACCACCCACACTCCATTTCCTTCTGATCGCTGATTGATTATTGTTATTAGTTAGTTCTACTTACTGTTACTACTTACTTACTCTTACTGTACTAGGAGTCTAGGACACTCAGTCACTGTGTCCATAGGCTACTAGCTCCTGCGTGCGTGCACTCACTGTCTGAGTGTACACACACACCACCCACACTCCATTTCCTTCTGATCGCTGATTGATTATTGTTATTAGTTAGTTCTACTTACTGTTACTACTTACTTACTCTTACCGTACTAGGAGTCTAGGACACTCAGTCACTGTGTCCATAGGCTACTAGCTCCTGCGTGCGTGCACTCACTGTCTGAGTGTACACACACTAAATTTACTTGTGATTACTACTACTGATTATTGTAACTGCTAGTTGTACTTCCTGACTGTTAATACTTACTTACTGTACTAGGGGACACTCACTCAGTCACCTCACCAACCAACCCACTCCATTAAAGTACCCCACTTTTCACCCGCCCTTTTACAAAACTTTTGTCTATACGCCCAAAACATTGAAGATGTCTGGAAGTGGCAGCCAGCGCGGTTTGGGCAAGGGGAAGGGCAGCAAGGGAATCAGGAAGAGAGGGAGCAGCATTGTGGCAAGCCGCGGCCGCGGGCGCGCCACCATGCACAGTTCCGCAGCAGCAGCAGCAGCGTCAGTGGCTAACATTCCTCCCATAGCCACTGGCCGTGGACGCCTTGGGCGCCGCCCAGGAGGAGCATCTGCAACTCACGCTGCAGAGACACAGCAGCAGCAGCGTGTAGCACCTGCTCCCATTTTCCTCCAGCCGGGTCGGAAACGTCCCATTGAGGAAAAGGATGCAGACACTGTGGTGCAACTCATGACGGAGGATGAGCAGCCCGCCATCAGCTCTGCATCCGAGGCCTCCACCCTCACCACCACCACCCCTGTTCGCAGCAGCCGCCCAGCAGGGCCTGGGGAGGAGGCCAGTTCACCGTCAGTCGCCGACCTGTCACTCAGCACTCTTTTGACCCCAGGCATGATGAGTCAATTGAATGCTGTTGTTGGCGATTTGGAGGAGGAGATGCTGATGGGCACTTTGGGGGAGGAGGGATTGGACAGCAAGACTGTGGCGACAGTCAAGCGTCCCATCCATGCATCAGCAGAGGAGTTTGGGGGGTCATCATCAGAGCAGGACATGTTTCAGGAGGGGCATGATGATGATGACCCGGTGACAGACAGAGACTGGGTGCCAACACATCCAGAGGATGTCGTCCTCAGCAGCTCTGAGGAGGAGGAGGAGGATGCGGTTGTGGGCCTTGCAAGGAGGCGCATCATTGCAAGCATTGGCAGCGTCCCACAGCCTGCTGGTGTCTCAGGCTCAGCAGCAGCAGCAGCAGCATCAGCCAGTACCACCACCAGCCGCACCCAAGACCCCCCCCCCCCCCCAACCACCACAGGGAAACAGGCAGCAGCGCTTCCATGCCGTAGGGGGATGTTTTTGTCACCAATCTGGCGGTTTTTCACCATGCCCACAGTGTACAGCAAGTACGCCACTTGCAACCACTGTCAGCGGAAGTTGAGCAGAGGTGCAGACCCCTTGAAGTTCAGCACCAGCTCGCTGATCAACCACCTTTCTGCGAAACACTTCCACCAGCATGAGGAGTTCCAGAGGCTGAAGGCATCTGGTGCTGGCAGTGGCACCAATCCCATCACTGCACAGCCTTCAGCAGCAGCAGCAGCAACAGCAGCCACCCGCCCTCCTGCTCCTCCAGCAGCACCAGCAGGAGTGCGGAAACGCCCTGCTCCTCCCCCCTCTGCAACTCCTGCCGCCGACACTGAGGCCTGTTCTGGCAGCCAGTCCTCAGTGGCCTCCTCTGCTCCGTCTGCTGATTCCCGTGCCAGCAAAAAGGCACGCCAGAGCCTTTTGAGCGAGTCCTTCCAGGGGGTGGTTAGGGCTCTGCCTCCCAGCAGCCGTCGCGTGCGGCAGCTGAACGGCTTGCTGGCACGGGCCATGTGCTCCCAACTCCTGCCGTACACGCTCGTGCAGGAGGGGAGCGACATGCGGGCGCTGCTTGCTTGTGCAGCCCCAGACTGGCAGCTCCCCAGCAGACACTTCTTCGCCCGCAAGGCCATTCCTGCACTGCACCGCTTTGTGATGGCCAATGTGGAGCGAGGGCTGGAGCACGCGGTTGGTGAAAGGGTCCACGTCACCATGGACTCCTGGAGCAGCCGCTTCGGGACAGGCCGCTACCTGTCCTTCACTGTCCACTGGGTCAGCTTGGTGGAAGGGGGTGAGGATGGGAGAGCAGCAGCGGGCACAGCAGCAGCAGCAACACAGTGGGTGGTGCCACCCCGCAGGGTCAGGGGAACTGCAGCGGGTTCCTCCGATCCTCTGCCATCCTCCGCCACACCTGGCCAAACCCCCCGCCTCAGCAGCAGTGTGAAGGCCCGCCACTGCCAAGCGCTGCTGCACTTGGTCAGCCTTGGCAAGACCAAGCTGACGGCAGCCCACGTGTTGGCCAAACTCCAGGAGCAGGAGCGGATTTGGCTGACCCCCAGAGGCCTCAGAGTCGGAGAGGTGGTGTCCGACAATGGGGCCAATCTGGTTGCTGCCATAGACAGGGGAAACCTGACCCACATCCCCTGTCTTGCCCACGTGCTGAACCTGGTGGTGCAGAAGTTCCTGCGCACCTACCAGGGGATGGACGAGCTGCTGGAAACGGCAAGGAACGTTGTGCGTCACTTCCGGCGCTCGGCTGCAGCCTGTGCGAGCCTGGAAGACGTGCAAAAGGAGCTGGATCTGCCACGCCATCGGCTGATCATTGACGTTCCGACTCGCTGGAACTCCACCCTGGCGATGTTGGAGCGTCTGGTTGAACAGAAGCACGCTGTCAACCACTACCTTGCCCTGGCCACTGTTTCCGCAGCTCAGAGAAGGGACAAGACCAGCAACATCCCGTCCATCGTCCCCGATGATGACTGGAGGCACATGCAGCAGGTGTGCTTAGTGCTGGCTCCCTTCCTGCAGGCCACAAACATGGTGAGCAGGGACCATGCTATGGTCTGCGAGTGGGTGCCCCTGGTTTCTCTGCTGAACAGGGCACTCGATGCTTTGCTGGCACAGGGAGCGGCAGCCTTGGACCAGCAGGAGCGGCAAGCAGCTGCACAGTCCACCTCTGAGGGGGAGGAGGAGGAGGACTTGGTGGAGGTCCCTGACCTGGCTGCTGATGAGGGGGATCAGCGCAGTGCAGCTGAGTTGGTGCGGGGGTGGAGAGAGGATGAGGCAGCAGAGGAGGAGGATGAGGAGGACAGCACTGACGTCGATGTGCCAGCAGACGTGGCCCGCCTCTTCCCAATGGCAGCGCACATGCTGACGTGCCTGCGCAGGGACCCCAGGGTGATCCAGATGAAGCAGAGGGAGGACATCTGGATCAGCATGATGTTGGACCCACGCCTCAAGGGGAAGTTGAGCCAGTTCCTGCCGCCTGCAGGAGGAGACCCAGCGCAACAAATAAGGAGCTTGCAGCAGGCCCTTGTTGAGCGCTTGGAGGAAGCCTTCCCCCAGCCTTCCACCCCCACTGTCCAGCAGCCAGCACAGAGGCAGCAGCAGGTGCCTGCATCCAGCAGCAGCAAGCGCCCCACAGACCTGCTGTCTCTCAGCCACGAGCTCTACAGGACTGTAGAGGCTCCGGCAGCAGTGACTAGAGAGGAGATGCATGCAGCAGCATCCTCCTCCGGTCACAGCCAGCGCCTGACCCGCATGGTGGCTGACTACATGGGGTCCTACAGCGGGCTTGACAGCGATGCCCCTGTTGATCCCATGGAGTATTGGGTCAAGCGCATGGAGATCTGGAGCGAGCTGGCGCAGTACGCCCTGGAAGTGCTGTCCTGCCCCCCTTCCAGCGTGCTGTCCGAGCGCTGCTTCAGTGCAACTGGTGGCGTGGTCACCGAGAAACGCTCACGTCTGTCTCACAAGTCTGTGGACAGACTGACGTTTCTCAAGATGAACCAGGCGTGGGTGGAAGGCGAGTTCCTGGCCCCTGTTGTCGGCGAGAGGGGGACATGAACTGGCTGCCGGAACTTAGTACCATCGTTAATGTGCCTTACCACCCTTTACCACCTCCTGGCTCCTGCTCACTAAGCCAGCCTGGTTCACTTTGACTATTACGTCGCCTGCAGCCACACATTTCACACCTACAGTGGGCTGCTGCTGTGTACTGCCCTTCTGCTGTCTGTCTGTGTTTCCCACTGCCAGGGTACACAGAATTACCTTCTGCTGCCACTCTGCCACCAGCTATTACGTCAAAACAATAGCTATATTGGTTGTAAAACCAAAACCAAAAAAAACCAATAAAAAAAAAAAAAGGTTTAATTTTTCTGAGGTGCCCGGGTTGAAAACTGTGTTGTCCCAGTTGTGTATTGGACACAATGTGGGCTGCACGACCGCTGTCTGGGACCTCCTGTTGTGTTTATTTACAGCCCTGGTATCACCGCTAGGTACCAGGGCTATTATGTCACGCTGCCTACCTGCTGCCACACTCACACTGCTCCTCCATTCCTCCTGCTGCTGCTGTCTGTCTGTGTTTCCCACTGCCAGGGTACACAGAATTACCGTCTGCTGCCACTCTGCCACCAGCTATTACGTCACAACAATAGCTGCTCACACTGCTCCTCCATTCCTCCTGCTGCTGCTGTCTGTCTGTGTTTCCCACTGCCAGGGTACACAGAATTACCTTCTGCTGCCACTCTGCCACCAGCTATTACGTCAAAACAATAGCTATATTGGTTGTAAAACCAAAACCAAAAAAAACCAATAAAAAAAAAAAAAGGTTTAATTTTTCTGAGGTGCCCGGGTTGAAAACTGTGTTGTCCCAGTTGTGTATTGGACACAATGTGGGCTGCACGACCGCTGTCTGGGACCTCCTGTTGTGTTTATTTACAGCCCTGGTATCACCGCTAGGTACCAGGGCTATTATGTCACGCTGCCTACCTGCTGCCACACTCACACTGCTCCTCCATTCCTCCTGCTGCTGCTGTCTGTCTGTGTTTCCCACTGCCAGGGTACACAGAATTACCGTCTGCTGCCACTCTGCCACCAGCTATTACGTCACAACAATAGCTGCTCACACTGCTCCTCCATTCCTCCTGCTGCTGCTGTCTGTCTGTGTTTCCCACTGCCAGGGTACACAGAATTACCTTCTGCTGCCACTCTGCCACCAGCTATTACGTCAAAACAATAGCTATATTGGTTGTAAAACCAAAACCAAAAAAAACCAATAAAAAAAAAAAAAGGTTTAATTTTTCTGAGGTGCCCGGGTTGAAAACTGTGTTGTCCCAGTTGTGTATTGGACACAATGTGGGCTGCACGACCGCTGTCTGGGACCTCCTGTTGTGTTTATTTACAGCCCTGGTATCACCGCTAGGTACCAGGGCTATTATGTCACGCTGCCTACCTGCTGCCACACTCACACTGCTCCTCCATTCCTCCTGCTGCTGCTGTCTGTCTGTGTTTCCCACTGCCAGGGTACACAGAATTACCGTCTGCTGCCACTCTGCCACCAGCTATTACGTCACAACAATAGCTGCTCACACTGCTCCTCCATTCCTCCTGCTGCTGCTGTCTGTCTGTGTTTCCCACTGCCAGGGTACACAGAATTACCTTCTGCTGCCACTCTGCCACCAGCTATTACGTCAAAACAATAGCTATATTGGTTGTAAAACCAAAACCAAAAAAAACCAATAAAAAAAAAAAAAGGTTTAATTTTTCTGAGGTGCCCGGGTTGAAAACTGTGTTGTCCCAGTTGTGTATTGGACACAATGTGGGCTGCACGACCGCTGTCTGGGACCTCCTGTTGTGTTTATTTACAGCCCTGGTATCACCGCTAGGTACCAGGGCTATTATGTCACGCTGCCTACCTGCTGCCACACTCACACTGCTCCTCCATTCCTCCTGCTGCTGCTGTCTGTCTGTGTTTCCCACTGCCAGGGTACACAGAATTACCGTCTGCTGCCACTCTGCCACCAGCTATTACGTCACAACAATAGCTGCTCACACTGCTCCTCCATTCCTCCTGCTGCTGCTGTCTGTCTGTGTTTCCCACTGCCAGGGTACACAGAATTACCTTCTGCTGCCACTCTGCCACCAGCTATTACGTCAAAACAATAGCTATATTGGTTGTAAAACCAAAACCAAAAAAAACCAATAAAAAAAAAAAAAGGTTTAATTTTTCTGAGGTGCCCGGGTTGAAAACTGTGTTGTCCCAGTTGTGTATTGGACACAATGTGGGCTGCACGACCGCTGTCTGGGACCTCCTGTTGTGTTTATTTACAGCCCTGGTATCACCGCTAGGTACCAGGGCTATTATGTCACGCTGCCTACCTGCTGCCACACTCACACTGCTCCTCCATTCCTCCTGCTGCTGCTGTCTGTCTGTGTTTCCCACTGCCAGGGTACACAGAATTACCGTCTGCTGCCACTCTGCCACCAGCTATTACGTCACAACAATAGCTGCTCACACTGCTCCTCCATTCCTCCTGCTGCTGCTGTCTGTCTGTGTTTCCCACTGCCAGGGTACACAGAATTACCTTCTGCTGCCACTCTGCCACCAGCTATTACGTCAAAACAATAGCTATATTGGTTGTAAAACCAAAACCAAAAAAAACCAATAAAAAAAAAAAAAGGTTTAATTTTTCTGAGGTGCCCGGGTTGAAAACTGTGTTGTCCCAGTTGTGTATTGGACACAATGTGGGCTGCACGACCGCTGTCTGGGACCTCCTGTTGTGTTTATTTACAGCCCTGGTATCACCGCTAGGTACCAGGGCTATTATGTCACGCTGCCTACCTGCTGCCACACTCACACTGCTCCTCCATTCCTCCTGCTGCTGCTGTCTGTCTGTGTTTCCCACTGCCAGGGTACACAGAATTACCGTCTGCTGCCACTCTGCCACCAGCTATTACGTCACAACAATAGCTGCTCACACTGCTCCTCCATTCCTCCTGCTGCTGCTGTCTGTCTGTGTTTCCCACTGCCAGGGTACACAGAATTACCTTCTGCTGCCACTCTGCCACCAGCTATTACGTCAAAACAATAGCTATATTGGTTGTAAAACCAAAACCAAAAAAAACCAATAAAAAAAAAAAAAGGTTTAATTTTTCTGAGGTGCCCGGGTTGAAAACTGTGTTGTCCCAGTTGTGTATTGGACACAATGTGGGCTGCACGACCGCTGTCTGGGACCTCCTGTTGTGTTTATTTACAGCCCTGGTATCACCGCTAGGTACCAGGGCTATTATGTCACGGCGAGCTGCCTGCCTCATTGACTGCCTGCTGCCACACACTCATCCTCCTCCTCCTGCTGCTGAATTTACCTCCTGCTGTCTTTGTGTTTCCACTGCCAGGGAGCACATACAATGGCGCTTCCAACATGCGTGCGCCCACCAGCTATTTGTTACGCTCAAAAATAGCTGCATTTCTTTAAAAAAAAATTTGAAAAGAGAAATACGTGAAGAAGAAGAAGAAGACGATATTGAAAAAGAAGGAGAAGGAGAAGATGAAGAAGAAGATGAAGAAGAAGATGAAGAAGAAGAAGATGAAGATGAAGAAGATGAAGATGAAGAAGAAGAAGAAGATGAAGAAGAAGAAGATGAAGAAGAAGATGAAGAAGATGAAGATGAAGAAGAAGAAGAAGATGATGAAGAAGATGAAGAAGAAGAAGAAGAAGATGAAGAAGAAGAAGATGAAGAAGAAGAAGATGAAGAAGAAGATGAAGAAGATGAAGAAGAAGATGAAGAAGATGAAGATGAAGAAGAAGAAGAAGATGATGAAGAAGATGAAGAAGAAGAAGAAGAAGATGAAGAAGATGAAGAAGAAGAAGAAGAAGATGAAGAAGAAGAAGAAGAAGATGAAGAAGATGAAGAAGATGAAGAAGATGAAGAAGAAGATGAAGATGAAGAAGATGAAGATGAAGAAGATGAAGATGAAGAAGATGAAGAAGATGAAGAAGAAGAAGAAGATGAAGAAGAAGAAGAAGAAGATGAAGAAGAAGATGAAGAAGATGAAGATGAAGAAGAAGAAGAAGATGATGAAGAAGAAGAAGAAGAAGAAGAAGAAGATCTAGAAGAAGATTAAGAAAGATAAAGAAGAAGAAGAACAAGTATATACAGTAACACTACACTACTGAACCAAATTAAGGACACAACTTCTCTTTCCACATTTTTTTTTAAAGGAACATCCCCACATAATCACTTGCTGTTGTTACTTGGAAAAAAAGATGTTTCTTGCATCATTCACCCTCAAAACAAGTGTTGGAAGCTATTTTGGGCCAATTCGAATAGTCAGCTCGAATAGTGAGCTCGAATACCGACTCGAATAGTGAGCTCGAAGTCCGAGGTCGAATCGAATAGTAAAAAATATTCGACTCGAATATTCGACTGACCTCGAATAATTTACTATTCGAATTCGACCAAATTCGAATTTTTAAAAGGGGTATTTGAGCACCACTAGTTGTGACATCCACCCCAGCACCCACTGGTCAGCAGCCCTCCCAGGATGACAGCGTTCTGTCCCTCAGTCCGGCATCTGGGAACCTGCTGATGCAAGAAGCACAGGACTTACTGGGGACTGATGTGGCAGAGATTGAGATCGGGCCACAATCACAAGCGTTGTTGAGTTCTGGTGATGAAGAAGAGGGGTCTGTGTCTGGGGATGTAGGGACAGAAGAGGAGGCGGGGGAGTCAGAGGAAGAGCTGGATTATGATGATGCTGCTGATGATGACGTTGTGGACCCTAACTATGTGCAGCCTGCTGAGTCCGTGGAAGAATGGTCAGAGCAGGATGACGAGTCACCTCGGCCTAGGCAAGGATATCGCCATATGTCAGGCAGGGGCAGGGGCATCGGCAGCAGTGGGCATGGAGGAAGTAGACAGGACACTGCTTCAGCCGGCACCACCACCATGCAACCCCCGGCAACTACTACCACACATTGCTCCACTGCACCCTCTGCTAGTGGGGGCCGCAGTAAATTAAAGTCACCAGTGTGGGATTGCTTTGAGGAATGTACTGATGACAAAAGGTATGCGGTGTGCAGGTTATGCAGCAAAAGATTGAGCCGTGGGAAAAGTCTGAGCAAGATGGGTACCTCATCCCTCCAGGGCCACCTGAGAAGCCGCCACTGCCGCGAGTATGCGGACTTTAAGAGGAAGCAGGCACTGCTGGCAGGGGTTTTCTGAGAGCAGAAGGCCCACCAGCGCAGCAGCATCCTCCCTCCCTCAGGGTCGTGAATCCCCCACAGCAGCAGCAGTAGTAGCACGCAAGCGCTCTTCCACCTCGGCTGCTCAGGACACAGACATTGAGGCTGGCAGCCAGTGTTCGTCTCTCTCCTCTGCCTCCCCTGCATCCCAGCGTCGTCAGACCCTGCTGAGCGACACCTTTCAGGGTCTGACCAAGCCTCTGCCTCCAAGCCACAGGCGGATCCGCAAACTAAATGGCTTGCTGGCCCGGGCCATGGCATCACAGCTGCTTCCCTACTCCCTGGTGCAGGAGGGGAGCGCCATGCGGACGCTGCTCCAATTTGGCATCCCCGAGTGGCAAGTCCCCAGTCGCCACTATTTCAGCAGGAGCGCGATCCCAGCACTCCACAAGTTTGCGGTGGAAAACGTGGCCCGTTCCCTGGACTACTCTGTGGGCAAGCGGGTCCACGTGACCATGGACTCGTGCAGTAGCAGATTTGGGACAGGTCGCTACCTGTCCTTTACGGCCCACTGGGTGACACTGATGGAAGGGAGGGAGGACAAGAGCGCATCAGCCCAGCTAGTGGTGCCACCACGCGGGATCAGGGGGGATGCAGAAGGGTCCTGTCACGACACTCCCTCAGCACCCGGAAAGCAAGCCCGCCTCGGCAGCAGCAGCGCCAAGCCTCGGCACTGCCAAGCCCTTTTAAAATTGGTGACCCTGGGGAAGGAGAGGCTTACGGCCACCAACGTCCTGGCCGCCCTCAGGAAGCAGGAGCAGAGGTGGCTGACCCCCAGAGGCCTGGAAGTGGGGTATGTGGCAGCCGATAACGGGGCCAACCTGGTGGCAGCAGTGCAGCAGGGAAACCTCCAGCACATCCCCTGCTTGGCCCACATGCTCAATCTTGTGGTGCAGCGCTTCTTGCGCACCTACCAGGGGATGAGCGAGCTGCTGCAGGATGCCCGGGCGGTGGTACGCTTTTTCCGCCTGTCAGCCACTGCCTCTGCACTCTTGTCCACCTTACAGCAGCAGTATGGAAGGCCACAACACCGGATGATCATCGACATGCCAGTTCGCTGGAATTCGACTCTGGCCATGTTGGAGCGGCTGTGTCAGCACAGGCTGGCTCTTAGGGCCTACATGCTAGACCCAAGTGTCCCCAGCAACCAGCAAGTCCCCATGATTACTGCCACTCAGTGGACACTGATGCAGCAAGTATGCCTGGTGCTGAGTCCCTTCCTGGAGGCAACCAAGATGGTCAGTGAGGAGCGGGCCTCTGTGTGCCAGTGGGTGCCCTTGGTTTGTCTACTGGAGCAGGCAATGGACAATTTAATTGAGCGTGGGGATGAAGCCCTGAGGCAGTTGGAAGAACAGGAGCAGATGGCAGCACAGTCCAGCTCAGAGGAGGGCTCACAGCAGGTAGTGGAAGAGTTGGAGGTCCCTAACCTGAATGAGGAAGAGGAGGAGGAGCAGAGTGCAGCAGGCATTGTACATGGATGGTGGTTTGAGGAGGACAATGACATGGCACAGGAAGAGGACAGGCATGCGTTATGGGACAATGGCGAGGACGAGGAAGATCTTGCTGGCAGGGCCCACTTGTTTCCAATGGCTGTGCACATGTTGCGCTGCCTTCGCAGGGACCCCCGGGTGATCCAGATGCGTTCAAGGGAGGACATCTGGATTACCTTGATGCTTGATCCCCGTCTGAAGGGGAAGCTGGGAGACTTAATGATGCCATCCACCACCGAGCAACGCACAAGGGAGTTGAAGGAGGCCCTTGTGCGCAGACTACTGGAAGCATTCCCCCAGCATTCCACCCCCACTGTAACTGCTCTGCCAAGCCAGCAAGAGGTGCCTGCCATTGCCACTAGCAGCACAACAACAACCACCAGCAGCAGCAGCAGCAACTGGCGCCCCGGAGACCTGAAGAGCCTAAGCAAGAGCCTGTATGCAGTGCAGCAGCCCAGAACAGAGGTGCCCGCCACAGCATCCACCACCAACCAGCACAAGCAACGACTGACCACCATGGTGTCTGACTATATGGGGTCATCCAGCGGGCTCAATGACACCGACAGCCCCGTGGACCCCTTGGAGTACTGGGTCAAGAGACTGGACATCTGGAGCGAGCTTTCCCAGTACGCCCTGGAACTCCTATCCTGCCCTCCTTCCAGTGTCCTCTCAGAGAGATGCTTTAGTGCGGCCGGTGGCGTGGTCACAGTGAAGCGCTCTCGGCTCTCCCACGCCTTTGTGGACAAACTCACCTTCCTGAAAATCAACCAGGCTTGGGTGGAAGGTGAGTTCCTGGCCCCTATTGTCGGACACAGGGGGACATGAAGTGGCTGCTGCATGTGCTGTTGTTAACTATGCCTGCCTTTATAAAGACATTTACTACCTGCCTAGTGCCTACCTTGGTTAATTTTTTGGTGTTATGGTACTACTACCAGTAAGTTGCCATGGTCCTCCTTCTGAGCTGCTGAACTGACCGCCCGCTTTGTCCTCCTGACTCAGTCGCTACTACACTCTGCGTTCACACTGCCCGGGTCGCCGGGTGCATTTAATTTTTTGGCCAGCACTATGACGCTGTGCTACTACTACTGTGCTGCTGCTGCTGAACTGACCGCCCGCTTTGTCCTCCTGACTCAGTCGCTACTACACTCTGCGTTCACACTGCCCGGGTCGCCGGGTGCATTTAATTTTTTGGCCAGCACTATGACGCTGTGCTACTACTACTGTGCTGCTGCTGCTGAACTGACCGCCCGCTTTGTCCTCCTGACTCAGTCGCTACTACACTCTGCGTTCACACTGCCCGGGTCGCCGGGTGCATTTAATTTTTTGGCCAGCACTATGACGCTGTGCTACTACTACTGTGCTGCTGCTGCTGAACTGACCGCCCGCTTTGTCCTCCTGACTCAGTCGCTACTACACTCTGCGTTCACACTGCCCGGGTCGCCGGGTGCATTTAATTTTTTGGCCAGCACTATGACGCTGTGCTTTTACTACTGTGCTGCTGCTGCTGAACTGACCGCCCGCTTTGTCCTCCTGACTCAGTCGCTACTACACTCTGCGTTCACACTGCCCGGGTCGCCGGGTGCATTTAATTTTTTGGCCGGCACTATGACGCTGTGCTACTACTACTGTGCTGCTGCTGCTGAACTGACCGCCCGCTTTGTCCTCCTGACTTAGTCGCTACTACACTCTGCATTCACACTGCCCGGGTCGCCGGGTGCATTTAATTTTTTGGCCAGCACTATGACGCTGTGCTACTACTACTGTGCTGCTGCTGCTGAACTGACCGCCCGCTTTGTCCTCCTGACTCAGTCGCTACTACACTCTGCGTTCACACTGCCCGGGTCACCGGGTGCATTTAATTTTTTGGCCAGCACTATGACGCTGTGCTGCTACTACTACCACCAGTATGTTGCCGTGGTCCTTCTGTGCTGCTGAACTGACCGCCCGCATAGTCCTTCTCCTGACTCAGTTGCTACCACCACTGCACTCTGCGTTCACACTGCCCGTGTCCACTGACAACTCTGCTGCGATGTCATTGCTAATTGCTGCAAAAAAAAAAAAAAAATTACAAAAACCTCTCTGGAGCCTTTTTGCCGTCAGCCACTCATCCTCCTCCAGCGGTACCTTCGCCGCCAAGTGCCATTGGAACTCGCCTTCACCTCTTTGACTGCTTAACGCGTATATCCCTTTTTAAAACCACTTATTACCAATTAATAGCCCCATTTAAAGTGTTGATTTCACTTTAAAATCCATTTTCTCTAGAAAAAAAATTTTTGGGGGAATTTTTTATGTTGAAGTTATGTTGCCCCTTATCACCTCGATAATCCATGCTATTTGGGGGACTGTAGCATGTATGGGGGCTTTGTTATTAACGTTAAAAGAAAATCCGCCTCCGGGTGTGAATCCGCGCGTGATTACGCCATTCACGGGAAAAAATCCGCGTGGTTGCGTGGACGCGGACGAAAATCCGCATGCGGCGGGGCCGAATGCGGATTTTTTTTTGCAACCACGCGGATTTCCGAATTCGTGGATGAGGCACATCCGAGCATCCCTGCAATCAGATACAGTCAGCATATTTAAGTCCAAGATCCTTACCAATTAACCAATGAGTGTAAAGAACAGTCTCAAATGGGAGGGGCCAACATGCAGACTTGAGATTAATCTGCCTCCTAAAATGTACAAAATAAATAACCATATACTGTATACATATTGGGCCTGATTCACAAAGCGGTGCTAACAGTTAGCACGCTGGTGAAAAGCCCTTTATCATGCCTAAACTCAGTTTAGGCATGATAAGTTTAGGTGTGATAAGTTTAGGTGTGATAAGTTTAGGCATGATAAGTTTAGGTGTGATAAGTTTAGGCATGATAAGTTTAAGTGCCAACTGGGTTAGCACCGCAGTGCACAGCTGATCAAAAGTTTTGCGCTACCAAAGTCTGGTGCACTTTGCATAAAGTTTAATGGTGCTGCTTTGCGCGCTGGACTTTGCAAGCGATCTAAACTTATCTAAACTTATCATGCCTAAACTTATCACACCTAAACTTATCATGCCTAAACTTATCTTGCCTAAACTGGCTTTTCACTAGCGTGGTGCAATGGTTATCATGCCTAAAGTCTCTAACTGGGTTAGCACCGCTTTGTGAATCGAGCCCATTGTATGTTTAACATGCTAACTGTTTGCAACATGAAAAATATCCACCATGGAGCTCCACTGACTCACAATACTCACTGTTCTTCATCTCAAGGGGCCACTAAACAGTCACTCACAATGGGTCAGCATGAGAGTTCAACACCAAGTGACCACAGCCCGGCCATGTGTGCAGTAAAGGCCAATCATGGGCACAGACAGGATAATCAGCAAAAAAGGTACCCATGATAACCAAGACACTGCTAAGGTGCAATTACCTCTGACCCCGACCTTGGCCCCGATATTTTTAATATTGTTTTTGTTACTGGTGCTGTGCAACTAGCACACAACACCATCCTCCCCCCCCCCCCCCTCCAGTGCCCCCTGTAGCCAGAGTTCTGCTCAGTTGTAATCTTGGACTGAGCACAACGTCGAATATGGGCAGGGAGGAAGTGACAGCTCTCCCTCCCCTCTGCCTGTCCTTAACTCTGCCCCTCCACTAGCTGCTATAGTTCCCCTTATGATCCACTGCGCACAGTGAGCAGGGGAGCTGCGCTGTGTGCAGGCTTGTGATAACTGAGGTCAGATATCCTTCCAACCTCAATCACCACAAGCCTGCACACAGTGCAGCTCCCCTGTGCACTGTGTGCAGTGGACCATAAGGGGAACAATAGCAGCGAGTGGAGGGGCAGAGTTAAGGACAGGCACAGGGGAGGAAGAGCTGCCACTTCCTCCCTGCCCATATTTGATGGCAGAACAGGTCTACAGGAGGTGTTGGAGGTGAGAGAATAGTGCTGTGTGCTAATCGCACAATAGGGCAAAGATTGGAGTCAGGGGTACTTTAACCACTTCAGGACCACAGTCTTTTCGCCCCTTAAAGAAAACCTGTACTGAAAATTAAAAAAAAAAATAACCACACACGAGTCATACTTACTTGCTACGTAGTCTTCTTATCAATCTCTTTCTCCTCTCCTGTGTCCTGTTTGTCCACTGTGATTAATGGAATTCTCCGTCCTCCATTTTGATAATGGCCATTACCCCATAACAGCTTCCTGGTCAGCACACAGTTAAACTGTAATATCGACCGCTTGAGCCATAGGGAAACATGGACACATCAGTTCTCCTGTCAGCTGTAACTGACAGCAACTGATATATAACTGACAGCAACTGATATATTTCAGTTCTGACAAAATGTTGTCAGAACTAGAAGGGATCATTGTCAGAAGAAAATGGTGAGCTTCTGAGAGGAACTGATGGCAAGGTAGTATTGTAATGTTGATTTGAAGTTACCTCATGTGTTAATTTTAAATAATTTTACTCAGTACAGGTTCTCTTTAAGGACCAGAGCCTTTTTATCCATTCAGACCACTGCAGCTTTCACAGTTTAATGCTCGGTCATACAACCTACCACCTAAATGAATTTTACCTCCTTTTCTTGTCACTAATACAGCTTTCTTTTGATGCTATTTGATTGCTCCTGCGAGTTTTACTTTTTATTATATTCATCAAAAAAGACATGAATTTTGGCAAAAAAATGATTTTTTTAACTTTCTGTGCTGACATTTTTCAAATAAAGTAAAATTTCTGTATACATGCAGCGCGAAAAATGTGGACAAACATGTTTTTGATAAAAAAAACCCATTCAGTGTATATTTATTGGTTTGGGTAAAAGTTATAGCGTTTACAAACTATGGTGCCAAAAGTGAATTTTCCCATTTTCAAGCATCTCTGACTTTTCTGCGCACCTGTCAGGTTTCATGAGGGGCTAAAATTCCAGGATAGTACAAATACCCCCCAAATGACCCCATTTTGGAAAGAAGACATCCCAAAGTATTCAGTGAGAGGCATGGTGAGTTCATAGAAGATTTTATTTTTTGTCACAAGTTAGCGGAAAATGACACTTTCTGACAAAAAAAAGAAAAAAAAAAAGTTTCCATTTCTTCTAACTTGCAACAAAAAAAAATGAAATCTGCCACGGACTCACTATGCTCCTCTCTGAATACCTTGAAGTGTCTACTTTCCAAAATGGGGTCATTTGTGGGGTGTGTTCACTGTCCTGGCATTTTGGGGGGTGCCTAATTGTAAGCACCCCTGTAAAGCCTAAAGATGCTCATTGGACTTTTGGCCCCTTAGCGCAGTTAGGCTGCAAAAAAGTGCCACACATGTGGTATTGCCGTACTCAGGAGAAGTAGTATAATGTGTTTTGGGGTGTATTTTTACACATACCCATGCTGGGTGGGAGAAATCTCTCTGTAAAAGGACAATTGTGTGTAAAAAAAAATCAAACAATTGTCATTTACAGAGATATTTCTCCCACCCAGCATGGGTATGTGTAAAAATACACCCCAAAACACATTATACTACTTCTCCTGAGTACGGCGATACCACATGTGTGGCACTTTTTTGCACCCTAACTGCGCTAAGGGGCCCAAAGTTCAATGAGTACCTTTAGGATTTCACAGGTCATTTTGAGAAATTTCGTTTCAAGACTACTCCTCGCGGTTTAGGGCCCCTAAAATGCCAGGACAGTATAGGAACCCCACAAATTACCCCATTTTAGAAAGAAGACACCCCAAGGTATTCCGTTAGGAGGATGGTGAGTTCATAGAAGATTTTTTTTTTTTTGTCACAAGTTAGCGGAAATTGATTTTAATTGTTTTTTTTCACAAAGTGTCATTTTCCGCTAACTTATGACAAAAAATAAAATCTTCTATGAACTCACCATACTCCTAACGGAATACCTTGGGGTGTCTTCTTTCTAAAATGGGGTCATTTGTGGGGTTCCTATACTGCCCTGGCATTTTAGGGGCCCTAAACCGTGAGGAGTAGTCTTGAAACCAAATGTCGCAAAATGACCTGTGAAATCCTAAAGGTACTCATTGGACTTTGGGCCTCTTAGCGCACTTAGGGTGCAAAAAAGTGCCACACATGTGGTACCGCCGTACTCAGGAGAAGTAGTATAATGTGTTTTGGGGTGTATTTTTACACATACCCATGCTGGGTGGGAGAAATATCTCTGTAAATGACAATTGTTTGATTTTTTTTTACACACAATTGTCCTTTTACAGAGAGATTTCTCCCACCCAGCATGGGTATGTGTAAAAATACACCCCAAAACACAATATACTACTTCTTCTGAGTACGGCGATACCACATGTGTGACACTTTTTTGCAACCTAGGTGCGCTAAGGGGCCTAACGTCCTATTCACAGGTCATTTTGAGGCCTTTGGATTCTAGACTACTGCTCACGGTTTAGGGCCCCTTAAATGCCAGGGCAGTATAGGAACCCCACAAGTGACCCCATTTTAGAAAGAAGACACCCCAAGGTATTCTGTTAGGAGTATGGTGAGTTCATAGAAGATTTTTTTTTTGTCACAAGTTAGCGGAAAATGACACTTTGTGAAAAAAAAACCAATACATATCAATTTCCGCTAACTTGTGACAAAAAATAAAATCTTCTATGAACTCATCATACACCTAACAGAATACCTTGGGGTGTCTTCTTTCTAAAATGGGGTCACTTGTGGGGTTCCTATACTGCCCTGGCATTTTACGGGCCCAAAACTGTGAGTAGTCTGGAAACCAAATTTCTCAAAATGACTGATCAGGGGTATAAGCATCTGCAAATTTTGATGACAGGTGGTCTATGAGGGGGCAAATTTTGTGGAACCGGTCATAAGCAGGGTGGCCTCTTAGATGACAGGATGTTTTGGGCCTGATCTGATGGATAGGAGTGCTAGGGGGTGACAGGAGGTGATTGATGGGTGTCTCAGGGGGCGGTTAGAGGGGAAAATAGATGCAATCAATGCACTGGGGAGGTGATCGGAAGGGGGTCTGAGGGGGACCTGAGGGTTTGGCCGAGTGATCAGGAGCCCACACGGGGCAAATTAGGGCCTGATCTGATGGGTAGGTGTGCTAGGGGGTGACAGGAGGTGATTGATGGGTGTCTCAAGGTGTGATTAGAGGGGGGAAATAGATGCAAGCAATGCACTAGCGAGGTGATCAGGGCTGAGGTCTGAGGACGTTCTGAGGTGTGGGCGGGTGATTGGGTGCCCGCAAGGGGCAGATTAGGGTCTAATCTGATGGGTAACCGTGACAGGTGGTGATAGGGGGTGATTGATGGGTAATTAGTGGGTGTTTAGAGGAGAGAATAGATGTAAACAATGGATTTGGGAGGTGATCTGATGTCGGATCTGCGGGCGATCTATTGGTGTGGGTGGGTAATCAGATTGCCCGCAAGGGGCAGGTTAGGGGCTGATTGATGGGTGGCAGTGACAGGGGGTGATTGATGGGTGGCAGTGACAGGGGGTGATTGATAGGTGATTGACAGGTGATCAGTGGGTTATTACAGGGAATAACAGATGTAAATATTGCACTGGCGAATTGATAAAGGGGGGTCTGAGGGCAATCTGAGCGTGTGGGCGGGTGATTGGGTGCCCGCAAGGGGTAGATTAGGGTCTAATCTGATGGGTAACAGTGACAGGTGGTGATAGGGGGTGATTGATAGGTGATTGATGGGTAATTAGTGGGTGTTTAGAGGAGAGAATAGATGTAAACAATGGATTTGGGAGGTGATCTGATGTCGGATCTGCGGGCGATCTATTGGTGTGGGTAGGTGATCAGATTGCCCGCAAGGGGCAGGTTAGGGGCTGATTGATGGGTGGCAGTGACAGGGGGTGATTGATGGGTGGCAGTGACAGGGGGTGATTGATAGGTGATTGACAGGTGATCAGTGGGTTATTACAGGGAATAACAGATGTAAATATTGCACTGGCGAATTGATAAAGGGGGGTCTGAGGGCAATCTGAGCGTGTGGGCGGGTGATTGGGTGCCCGCAAGGGGTAGATTAGGGTCTAATCTGATGGGTAACAGTGACAGGTGGTGATAGGGGGTGATTGATAGGTGATTGATGGGTAATTAGTGGGTTTTTAGAGGAGAGAATAGATGTAAACAATGGATTTGGGAGGTGATCTGATGTCGGATCTGCGGGCGATCTATTGGTGTGGGTGGGTGATCAGATTGCCCGCAAGGGGCAGGTTAGGGGCTGATTGATGGGTAGCAGAGACAGGGGGTGATTGACTGGTGATTGACGGGTGATTGACGGGTGATTGACAGGTGATCAGGGGGGATAGATGCATACAGTACACGGGGGGAGGGGTCTGGGGGGGGGGGGTCTGGGGAGAATCTGAGGGGTGGGGGGGTGATCAGGAGGGGGCAGTGGGCAGGGGGGGATAAAAAAAAAAATAGCGTTGACAGATAGTGACAGGGAGTGATTGATGGGTGATTAGGGGGGTGACTGGGTGCAAACAGTGGTCTGGGGGGTGGGCAGGGGGGGTCTGAGGGGTGCTGTGGGCGATCAGGGGGCAGGGGGGGGGGAAATCAGTGTGCTTGGGTGCAGACTAGGGTGGCTGCAGCCTGCCCTGGTGGTCCCTCGGACACTGGGACCACCAGGGCAGGAGGCAGCCAGTATAATAGGCTTTGTATACATTACAAAGCCTATTATACTATTTCCATGCGGCGATCCGGGTGCTAGTAACCCGCCGGCGCTTCCGAACGGCCGGCGGGTTACTACGAGCGGTGGGCGGAGCCAGTCCCCGGCGGCTGATCGCGTCACGAATGACGCGATCGCCGCATAGCCACCCACGCAGCCGCCCCCGCCGATGGGCGTATTGCGGTCGTTTGGGCCCGGTCTTTGCCGCCGCCCATCGGCTGGGGGCGGTCGTTAAGTGGTTAAAGACAACTGTCTCATAGAGTAAATGAAAAGCGCAAAAGTAATAGTCAAAATGATCCCTCTCCACGTGTCATTCCCATTAGCCTGCCTGTAGTAAAAACAAAGACACAAATGAGTCAACACACTTAGGCCCACTAGGAGTGCTTTTTTTCATGCACTTTTCTCATTCTCTTGCTAATGCAATGCTATGGTTGTGATCCCACTTAAGCGATGTGATTTTATAAAAATCCCCAACAGCCTAGCATTAGCAACACCTTTTTCAAATCACTAGCGCTTAGAAAAGGCTGCTAGTGGTTTTGAGCCCGAACAGTGCATAAATCCTCAACCAAATGAATATCAAACAAATTCAGTAAATAGAATAAAAAAAGATATCTTAACCAAACCCACTACTACTTAGTAAATCTGTCAATAAAAATAGAAAACGAAGGTAAACTAAGGTTTAATACAAAAGCTAAAGTTAAATACAAAACTAAGGTCATATTCTATAGGACCCAGATAAGTATCTATTTTTTGTTTTAAATTTACATTAAGATCAGTGGTCGAGTGGGGCGTGGACGCGGGTGGACAGTGTCCACTTACTATTTCCGGAGGGTGGACTCCGTCCACCCTGGCAAGGCTGGCGTGTGTGTGGAGGGGAGCAGCGCAGTGGAGGGAGAGCTGTGAGCAGCGGTGAAGAAGGGGGGCCATCTCCCCCCCCTTCCCTCACCTTAGGGTGCTCTCCCTCCCTCGCTGTCCCCTTCAGAAGTAAAGTGCGGGCAGCCGGCAGCGGGCGGGACTTACCTCTCCTCGTTCCGGCGCCGGATCTACGTGCCGCTGCTCTGGTCTAGACCAGACCAGTCTAGCGGCAGTGGAGTGCTTGCGCCGGCACGAGGAGAGGTAAGTCCTGCCTTCTGTCGGCTGCCCGCACATTACTTCTGGAGGGGACAGCGAGGGAGGGAGAGCACCCTAAGGTGAGGGAAGGGGGGGGGAATCCCCCCTTCTCCACCGCTGCTCACAACTCTACTTCTCTGCGCTGCTTCCCTCATGCTGGGGGGACACCTGACTACCTATTCTGGGGACATAAACCCCTGGCTACATATACTGGGCACATACACCCCCTGACTACATATACTGGGCACATATACACCTGCCTACATATACTGGGGCACATATACCTCGGGCTACATATACTTGGACATATACCCCCTGACTACATATACTGGGCACATATACACCTGCCTACATATACTGGGCACATCTACCCCTGGCTACATATACTGGGCACATATACCACCTGACTACATATACTGGGCACATATACAAATGCCTACATATACTGGGGAACATATACCTCTGGCTACATATACTGGGACATATACCCCTGGCTACATATACTGGGCACATATACCCCTGACTACATATACTGGGCACATATACCCCTGCCTACATATACTGGGCACATATACTCCTGCCTACATATACTGGGCACATATACCGCCTGCCTACATATACTGGGCACATATACCCCCTGCCAAAATATACTGGGCACATATACCCCTGCCAAAATATACTGGGCACATATACCCCTGGCTACATATACTGGGGCACGTATACCCCTGCCTACATATACTGGGGACATATACCCCTGCCTACATATACTGGGGACATATACCCCCTGACTACATATACTGGGCACATATACCCCCTGACTACATATACTGGGCACATATACCCCTGCCTACATATACTAGGCACATATACCCCGGACTACATATACTGGGACATATACCCCTGACTACATATACTGGGCACATATACCCCTAGCTACATATACCGGGCACATATACCCCTGGCTACATATACTGGGCACATATACCCCCTGCCTACATATACTGGGCACATATACCCCTGGCTACATATACTGGGCACGTATACCCCTGCCTACATATACTGGGCACGTATACCCCTGGCTACATATACTGGGGACATATACCCCTGGCTACATATACTAAATAATAATCAGGGATATACCAAGGCAACAACATTGATTTGTTTCGGGTTGGTAACCCTTCTTCAGGCCTTTAAATATACAGTGAACATCTGCACAGTTAGAATATAAGGTAGGGACTCATCTGGTCAAATATAAAGCCAGGACAGACCACCACAAGATCAAACAAAGAGCCGCATGGAGACCGGACATCCAAACACCCTGTTTGGATGTCCGGTCTCCATGTGGCTCTTTGTTTGATCTTGTGGTGGTCTGTCCTGGCTTTATATTTGACCAGATGAGTCCCTACCTTATATTCTAACTGTGCAGATGTTCACTGTATATTTAAAGGCCTGAAGAAGGGTTACCAACCCGAAACAAATCGATGATGTTGTTGCTTTTTTTCAATCAACTATATGCACTTTTTTACGTGATTAAAGATTTTGTATACATATTTCTGCACCTTTTTGCAAATAAAAAAGAAAAAGTAATTTTTCAATTGTTTGGTCTTCCGTGTCCTTGGTATAGCCCTGATTATTATTTAGACTTTAAGCTTGGTGTTTGTGGTGCACCTGCAGGGATTTTCTGTATATCTTGTTTCTCCCAAATACACTAACTACTGGCTACATATACTAGGCACATATACCTCTGGCTACATATACTGGGGACTACTATACCTATAGACCTGGCTACCTATGCTGGGGGTACCTATTTTGGGGGAACTGCTGTCAGATTATCTGCATTTTTGTGGAACCGCTGTTATGTATTTTGGGGAACAGCTGCCAGATTATGTGTATGTTAGGGGAACGGCTGCTGCCAGATTACGCGTATTTTGCGGAACTGCTGCCAGATTGTGTATGTTTGGGGGACCACTGCTGCCAGATTATATGTATTTTGGGTGTTACGTGTATTTTGGGTGATCCGCTGCCAGGTTTCACGTATTTTGGGGAACTGCTTCCAAATTATGTGTTTGTTGGGGGAACTGCTGCTGCCACATTGTCTATTTTGGGGGAACCACTGCCATATTATCTGTATTTTGGAGGAACTTCTACCAGATTATGTGTCTTTTTGGTGAAATGCTGTCAGATTACATCTATTTTGGGGGGATATACTACGGCATAGCTCAAACTTCCCCGGCAGACCTTTTACATCACTGCTAAGGTCATGTATATTTGGCCCCACCCATGACCACGCCCACATTATGCTTGACCATGCCCATTTTTGGCGCGCCGCGCTACGCGTGGCGCAGGGGTTTTCCAGGTGAGTCCACTTACCTCTTTTCCCAGGACTAGACGCCTGATTAAGATCCTCTTTAACTCATTTAGGACCACACTGCTCTGTTTGTGATCTGCTACTGGCCCAATAAAACTGGCTCTTTACCTATAGGAAATAGCTCAGCTGTTAAGCAGGTGTGCTTGAGGGTAATATGGGCAGGCCCATTTCCAGGGCCGGGCAGACCAGGTGACCACCCTGACCGCTGTAGCAGAGTGGGGGCCCAGCAGCGGGGGAGAGCGTGCATAGAGCTTAACAACTCACCTTCTGCAATCCACACTTCCTCAATCTTCTTCCTCCCAGGCATATGTTGCATTGGTAACAGCGCCCCCCTGTGATTACATAACCACATGTCATCACTGGAGGCACTGGGAGGGAGGAGATTGAAGAAGAGTGGATCCAAGGTGAGTTGTTAAGTGCTATGTCTGCTCTCCCCTTCTGCTGCCTATTTACCTATACTGGAAACACCTATGCTTGGCTATACGGGGAGCACCTGCCTGGCTATACTGGAAGCACCTATGCCTGGCTATATTGGGAGCACCTGCCTGGCTATACTGGTAGCACCTATGCCTAACTACCTATACTGGGTGCACCTATTCCTCGCTACCTATACTGGGTTCACTTTTTTCTGGCTACCTATACTGGGAGCACCTATTCCTCGCTACCTGTCCTGGGTGCACCTATGCCTAGATACCTATACTGAGGGCACCTATGCATAACTACCTATACTGGGGCACTTATGCCTTGCTACCTATACTGCGGGCACCTATACCTGGCTAACCTATACTGTAGGTATCTATACATGGCTCTTGGCAATTTTTACACCCTGACCCTAGGTGCAATTTAGCCTAAAAACTTAGCATCCAGAGACTCTCTACTACTTAGGTAAGTATTTCTTCTTCAACATTTTGTTCTTTACATGTTTGCTTTAATAATAAAAACCTGAAGGAGCAAAGAAAAGTCAATCAATAAATCTGCTTTAAATTCTGCAGATATGAAACTGTCAAGCTGCAGAAAGTGTGTCCATTTATAAACAGCATCCTTATGATCAACACCGCTCCTGTAATAACTAACTAAAGGCACAGATCCCAGACCAATCAAAGTATATGTCTGAATTAATCAAAGAGGTGAGGTGAAGAGATTGTTCCAGTGTATGCAAATGTTTGAGTGTGGCATTCTTTATGATTTATTGAAGCCAATTTCCAGGCACTAATCTAAAAAATATAATTTATGAATTAGGTAAATAGAGCACTCAAATGTACATTTATGTGTGAAATGAGGCTTCTACAGCTAAACAGTCTTGAAACTTTATTTACATGATGACAAAACATAGTTCAGTGAGGCAACTTTCAGATGTCAAAATAAGACCTGGATTATTTCATCCTTTTATATGCTTCATTGCAGTTTGTAACATTAACTTCCTTGAACAAAGTGTTGAAACCACTTAGAAAGGGTCCTTCAGTGCTTGACTGAAATAGGGTGCAGGAACAATCTCAGAATCATAGGCATCAAAATTTGGTATAGCCTGTAAGGCACCTCCTAATCAAGCACTCTCTAGTCATTTAAAAGCACAGACAACAGATTTACAGTGAGCTAGGTGCATCATTATAAAATAGTTTCATGCGTTTTTCCTTTGCATAACTTAGTTTGACTCTATTTTACTTTCATGCTTTTATCCATAAAGGGAACTTAGCCAAATGTAATGTGAAAATCTCCTGGACTATAGTCAAAAAAGCACTTTATTCTAGCCTACATCTGTGTTTTGACATTACTGTACAATCACATCAAATAAATGGGTTAAGAGATTGTAAGCTATCTAAGGAGATCAGAACTTCAGAAAAACCAACTATTATTTTTTTTTCTTTACTTTCACTGTTTTTTATGTATTCTGTGCAGGTATACATGTTTAAGTATTTATCCTACTGCCACATTCTGAAACCCACAGTGCCATAAAACAATTTTAAAGTAAATGTAAAAAAGTATTAATACACAATGTTAGTGGTAATAACTTCTGTATACCCTTTAGACTCCTAACACCACATTAAGCACACATTAATCTCATTAAGATTAATTATCTCTTTATTTATATTGTATTTTTTAATTGCTTATTTTCTTTTCTTGAAAAAACTTTCACAGCATGCATCAATCACTTGCAGAGATTAATAATTTATGATTATTTTATCTTGTGGCTCATTATACGTTAATTGTTGCTATGCTGAGTCGGAATCATATTTAGTGGCATCTTTGTGGTGTAACGGGATTACAGAAATTTGGGATAATTAGTTCCTGACATCAGTAATTTGAGTATGCTTGCTGTGTAGATATAAAATAGATTGTTCTTACATTTATTTATTTGTTTGTAGTGGAATACATTACAGTGATAGAAAGTAGAGAGTATTTGAACTCCAAGTCACAGGTAATAACAGGAAAAAAATAATGAGAAAAAAGTCATAATATAGAAGTGTATCTTTGGGGCCTGAAGACATTACTCTAAAAACCTCCACATTACTAGGTAACAACATGAAATTGCAGTGCACTCTATGCACATGACAGCTTTACAACACGTTTGTGAATACGGCCCATTGTTGCAGGAATCAGTAGTATGCAATGTCAAATGGTAGGTCAATTGAAGTAGCTCAAAATCTGCTACAGCACTGACACACGTGTTGCATATTTGTGGCTATGCATGAGAAGCAATATGCCACTAATGGAATTGGTCTTCAAATTTGGGTCACCGTTAACTTCGACCCGAATATGTCTGTTCAAATTCAAGCCTTGCCAGCCTAAAAAAATGGGGATTTTTTTTTGGGTGCTGCAGTTTGTATGTTCTCCTCTGGGCACTCTGGTATCCCCCAAAAATACAGATACGTTAATTCACTTCCCATTACATTGTCTCTAAATTTCTATGATAAGGATTAGATTGTGAGAAACTCTGAGGGACAGTTAGTGGCAAGACTATATACTCTGTAAAGGATTGTGAAAGAAGTTGGTGCCATATATACTGTATATACACTAAATACTCATATTAGTATGTTAAAGAGATTTCTATGTAATGCTGGGAATACACCATACAATTTTCTGTTATGCTGGGAATAGAGGGTGCATTTCTGTGGCTCGATTATGCCGCCGGACCGATTCCCGCTGGTCCCCGTTCGTCCCCCGTGGGCGCCTGGATCGATTCCCGCTCATCCCCGCGGGCACTTCTCTTATCTTCTGCTCATTTTTTTCCATAGTCCCACCCGTGGTATCGAGCGCAGAATTGATCCGGTGGGTGATTGGACACGTCGGAATTTATCAATCGAGCCATCTAATGGCTTGATCACGCTGCAGAAAAGCACCGTCTCTTCCCAGCATTAGATTTACCTGCCAAATAGATAAAGTTCAACATGTTGGAAATGTATCTATCTTACCATCTATCTGCCGAGCAATTAGGCATTGTTCTACTCAGCAGGAGATAAACAGAAGACAATGCACCAGAGATAATGACCATTCTCTACAGAAAATAATCTAAATATGCATTCTAACAGAAAATCTAATGCTGGGGATACACGGTACGTTTCTGATAATATTCAGCTGGCCCGATCAAGCCGCTCGGGGACGAGCGGCAAGGTAAGGAAGATAAGGAAGCGCCGGCGGGGACAAGCGGCAATCAACCCGCTCGCATGCGGGGCGCGGCTGGGGTCGATCCGGCGGCTAATCGGCCGCTGGATCGACCCGTGTATTCCCAGCATTACAGAAGAATCTAACAGAAAATTGTATGGTGTATTCCCAGCATTAAAGTGAACCTGCAGACATAAACAAATCCCTGTTTGGTCACCAGGAGCAAGGCAGCCAGTCAATATTTATTTGCTTTCGAAGGTCTTTCCCTCTACTCTGTTTTTTTTCTGGGAATAATGTGGGAATAATAATGTGGTAATAATGTGGTAATAATGAATTTTACATTTTTTTAAGTGTGGTAAACTTAAGCATAGAAATGCCTCAACCACAATTTTCTAGGGCCCCATTCTATTCTTACTTTCTTTTCTTCTTTTTTTTTTCTTTCTTTTTACAAACCACCCTACCCTGTGTAGTTTAGATAAATTAATTAAATAATTACAGTTGACCGCTGTCTTGGGTATGAAAGGGGATGATGAGGTCTATTTAATAAAACAAGATTGTTAAAAAAAAGTATAGTAGCATACATTATTTCCAACCATGGAAAAAAAATAGGGGCAGCTTCAAGTGATGTCATGATAAACATAGGGATCATGTTTGGGGAGGTTTGGAGGACTCTAGAAACTGTAAAATTAAGCCTGTCTGCTGTGACTCTTATAGAATAAATTGAGAGGAAGATTGTTTATAAGCAAATGGATAAAGAGTGAAATGAAAGACTTTTAATACTTTTTAGCGCTATTTTTTCCTTCTCTAGGTGTCACAGCAGCCTCTGGCATGCGAGGCCTGCTCTCCTGTGGATAAGATGGCAGACATTTAATTGGCAGATTTTTAATCATGTCTCATATGGTTCGTGATTTAGACCTGCAGCCATTATTTATTTTATTTTGTATCTATATTTTTTGTCAATGGGCATTTATAATGGAGATTTGTACCAACATTGATTCTCACTTAAGGGTGTTAATTTCAAGGCTATAGGAATATTATTGTCAAAGTCACAGAGTTACCATTTGTAAAGGATACTTTTATATAGGGTTACTTTGATTTTAGACAAATTGAAAGAAAAAAATGAAACCAATAAGGAAAAATCCCTTGCAAATCAGCATTCCCAAAACCGCTGTTGCTTTATTGAAATGTTTTATGTAATTGCAATAAAGCAATCACTTTTACAAATAGTCACTTATGTAAATAATTGCAACTGCCAGCCTCTGTGTGTGTTTTCCTCCACTAGCTTTCAATTTAAGTGGTTGTAAACTCACAAGTACTGTTCCAATTTACTAATTACTCAACTAATCAAAGACAAGTGCAGATGTACTTGGGATGTTGAGTTTTTTATTTGCTAGATAACAATCAAACCAGCCAAATGCAATCAAAAAGATATTCTTTTCAGTCAGAATAATGTCGTCATTCTAAAATGAGTGAAAAGAAAGATAATGCAATTCTAATCCATGTTTTAAAGAGAATCTATAGTTTTCCTAGAAATTCATTTACCATAAAATATACACACAACATTAATAATCCTAAATATTTGCAAATGCCAGCTCTTTTATGAAGGAAATTTGTATTTAGGAAATCCCTAAACAAAAATCACTGTGGTTCCATGACTTAAGTGAGTATTCTGTAAGACTGCTATCTTGCATATCCTTGTAAATCCATACCTTGTACTGATGAAGACCAGTATAGCCTGAAGCAGATTGTTGGATGACGACTGTCCCTCCTACTAAGCAGAGCTAGATTCCCAGGCCTAAATCTCAGCCAGGATGGTATCTGGCATTTGCCTGTTCTCCTCCTGTTTTCCCGGGTCATTCCAAATTTCGCTCACATTCCACAAACTGACTGAAGTGTTATGTAGTTTTAGCTCTATACATAGACAATAATGTTTATTCAGTTCTTTAAAATAAATCTGGGGAACAAAAAAAAAAAAATACCTACCGCCAAGGAATCCTCAGGATGATCCAGAGGCTTCCCTAATCCTCATCCACCTCATCAGTGCTCACTGAGGCCCTCTTCTTGTTCTTCATGGGCATGTTCCATTATGTGTACAAGTGTGGCCACTCTTTACAGGTGCAAGTGCGGCCCTAAACAGGTACAATGCTACTGAGGTAAATAAATAATGTTGATCTATTTTTTTCCTCACAGGTACCCTTTAAAATTAATGAGTGACAGATGTGGTAAGCCAGTCGCTCTTTATATCTTTATATGCACAGCTTACCATATGTGCCTGCTCCCCTTGTTTCTTATATTAATTTAGGCTCTGGTATCCTTTAAGGGAGAGGGTATTGTTAGATACCAGGAAAGCATTGATGTTAAAGGGGATGCTGGGGTAGTTTCCAGGAATGGATTACTGTCCAGGTGTGCAGAATAGGTCAGACATCCAGAATATGCAGAATGTACATAGAAAGTTTGGGGAATATACATCAGGAAGTTGCAATGCTCGGAGGTGTGAAAGTAAGAGTTAGGCGTCAGTACAGAGGTTTATATTAACGGGCTGGGAAGATAGGCTTAGGCATTAGGAAAAATAAAGGGGGAAAGAGGTGCCCAGCAATGAAAAAATACATTAAAATCCGAAAAATGAAAGTATAAGGTGGCTTACCTGAAGGATAAAATGGATATAAGATAAAGTGAAAATGTATTTGCACTAGGGCAACACCTTTCATCAGTATTGCAAAAGTTGTTTGCAGGGTGTGACGCATAACACAACATGTATTCTTGGCAACAAAATACACATTTCTTTTGTTATCTACAATAATATATGGCACTGTGGGCTACTGTTCTGCCTCCTCATCACCAGGGCCACCATCTTAAATTTCTAGGCCTCATGATGGGCAAACCTACTGTGCCCCCCTCAATCCAAATTGCAATCAGCACAAAAAAAGCTCTTTAAAGGCCTGAATACCCTTGTGGCTGCTTTTCATCACCTGTAACATTGGTGTGTTGCTGAAAAGCACCTCCCAGCACGTCAGTAACGCCAACCAGAGCCAGGCAGGCACCAATTCACTGGGCCCAGGACAGGTTCTTTACTTTTTGCTGCCTGAAACAAGCATTATAGTTGGCACTCTATACAAGCATTTTTATCCACTGCGTTACCACATGACAGGATGCATGTTTACAGATGACATACTCATCTCTTGTGTTTCCGGGCTGTTTGCAACTGAAAATGAGTTCATTTTCAAGAGTACAAAAGAACAGGGAGAGTCTCAAAATGCCTGAGGGACAATGTATTTGCATGTGCATTGTAAGTGTGCATGAGCCCTCAGATCCAAAAACAGCACAGCCATCTGTACATACTATATAGAGCACACAAATTGCAAGCACACATGCTCAATACATATGCATACATCACACAGAGCCAGTATCTCTAACTCACTGTCTCCCTGTCCTGCCAAATTCCTTTTCATCTCTGAACTCATTATCAGCGTCTTGCAGAGCTGTAAATACAGCAGGGAGGAGCAGATCAGGTTACAGAATATTAACCTTTCTCTCCCTGCCTGGACCCTATTGTCAATATTTACACACCACATGTACAAATGTGAACAGGAGTTACAAGCGGAGAGTGTACATTTAGAACAGGGGGGTCCGGAGAGGTCTGTGTGAGAGACAGCAATGTCTGTGTGCTTTGGTGGTGCTACTACTGAATGACATTTAGAATCTATATTGTACCAGCAAGCACCCCCCTCAGAACTTGCAGCTGTGGTCAAGCGTCTGATAAGTGCCTTCATGTGCTTCACTTTGCTTCATGGTAGGGTCCTCCTGGCTGGGCCCAAGAATTCTTTTGGCCCCATACATTTCTCTCCCCTGTGATGCCCTATTGGCGGCCCAACTCTTCACAGTTGAGTTTTTGGTATAGTGGTGCAAAAATTGTTTGCAGGGTGTGACACATAATACAAGCAGTGAAACAATGCTATTCTTTGAATCTCATCATCAAGGTCTTCCTCTACTCAGAGGCCTATTTATCATTTGTAACTGAGCTTTTAAACCTGGATAATTTTTTGCCTGGAGGAACTTCCTCAGAGCCCTCTGCCTTTACTCAGAGAACTGGATATCACTTGTAATGGTGCAGTGAGACTTAGCTAATTTATTGACTGGAGAACACCCCCTCATGGCCGTCTTTCTCTACTCTGAGGCCTGTTTATACCTTGTAACAGAGCTGAGAATCTGACTGATTTTTGGTATAGAGGGCTGTACTCTGGGCTCTCAGCCTGTACTCTGAGGCTTGTATGTACTATATATCACTTATAATGGAGCTGTTAAATCTGGCCATTTTTTTGACTAGAGGAAATAAAATATGAACTTTTTAATAAATGCAGACTTAAGTAAATTAAATTCATCACAAAATCCTGCTGGTACTTAATATTAAAGAAACCAAATGTTGTGATGACCTTGTCTCAAAGGAAAAACAAACTTAAGAGGTTGAGTTGTGTTCCAATTTGATCTGTTAATACTCTGAAACAAAATATTTTCCCTAGTGATACATTGGGTATCGTTATGTTTAATCCTATTATGTGAACACCCACTAGCTTGGGTTAGCTCAGGTTATGGGCTGGAAGCTGCAATAAGAATGCATTTCATTGCGGCATTTATTTTTATATAAAATAGAAGAAAATGATGATGATAATAATATTAATAATACTACCTATAATAATATCAACATGTTAAATGATTGTAACGTTTGCAGAATTGTTTTTGTGGTCAGCGCACAAGATGCGCACTGACACAACGAAAACCTTCCACAAGCGTATAATTAAGTGAACCCAGGCTAGGTGCAATGCATCAGCAGAGGGCAATTCCCACCGGCAGATGGCGCTGTGGAGTGCAGACGAGCACAGCCTCTGCACAGCCACAAATGCCAGATGAGAATTGTACAGAACTAAGACAATGCGGGGCTGAACAGCCCTTAAAGAGAAGGAGCACAGATACAGGATGAATGTGTGTTTACCAATCTACTCGCGACCCTGTGATGTTGAACACACATCAGCAGAAACAAAAGCAAGAACGCGATCGTGAGAAAGGCGATCGCCAGAAGTGACACAAGACAGATCAGAACAAAACACGAGAGGAGCAAAGGCACAGCAAACGACAATGAGAAAATAACAAAAATAACAAACGCTAACTAAACACGAACACCACACTGATTCGCAACAGCGAATGCGTTTACACCGCGATCTCCGCACGTTAAGCACAACAGAGAAAAGCACGCCTAACTAAACACCGACAGACAAACACGAAACAGAGAACGCGAGCGCTTGCTTAACGGGTTCCCTCACCGAACCTACAGCAAGCGTCCGTATCAGACAATACAGACAGATCAACAGAAAAGAGGTATAGATCAGATAAGATCCACTGCTCTTTCCGCCAGAGCGAGTGTGATCCAAGTACAGGGACAAGAAGGCAGATCAGAAGGATCCACAGCCGCTACCACTAGGGGCTAGTGCGATCCAAGCAAGACAGACAGATGAGATAGCAGGTAGCAACCGCCGCTCCAGCTATACTCCAAGAACAAAGATCAGAAGGATCCACAGCCGCTACCGCTAGCAGCTAGTGCGATCCAAACAAGACAGACAGATGAACAGAAGGGGCTACCAGTAGCGACCGCTGCTCTGGTTAGCACCCCAGACAGACAGAACGATTTCCTGACAACCACCGTTGGTGACAGGACAATCGCAACAGAGAGGCAATACAGACAAAACAGATAGCAAGCTAACTGCACTAGGGAAGCTGCCTATTGCAGTCCCAAGAATTACTCTAAGATAACTTTAAAAAGCAATAGCAGGGCTGACACTCTATCAGTGTTTCAACAAACCATGAAGGAATGACCAGCAAAGGACTCTGGGAAAACATAGCTTTTTATACTGCCAGCCTACAAAGGAGGCAGCTGGGTGATTTGCATAACCAATGTATGCAAATTCCTCAGCAGCAGAGCAGATCAGAAACTTGCAAAGGAAAGACAGGTCTCTCTTCCAGAGACCTGCAGCCCACAGACTAGAGGAATGGTCAAACAGCTGTCTGCCTGTGCAGCCAGCTGAGCGGATCATTACAATGATTTAAACAGACAAAGGACTACATTTTACAAATCCTAGTTACGCCTTTATTTTTTAAAGATCTATGATGTTTGCATTAATAAAGTAGGGATGGTCAAAATTGCCACAGCCTCAATCTGCCAAAATTTAGAAAATCCAGGAAGGAACTTAAAAATTCATGAATCTCAAGTTTGCATTCCAAAAAAAAAAAAATGTAATTTATTGCAAATATATTTTAGCACTAACGATAAGGTTCACCTCCTTGGCATTCAGTTGTTCCTGCATTTCTGTTCAAAAAGTGTTTCAGTTAATTTGTATAACCTTTTTTTCCTTTTTTAACTTACCAAAATGTGTCAAGTAAGGGTCAAGCATACATTTTGAGTATAATAAAAGCTTGGAACATGAAATCAAATCAAAGCTAAATTTGAAATTTACTCCTCAAAATACATCTCTGACCATTTACACTTCCAAGCTGCAGCTGCTCAACCTGCACTTGTAGAAATGTAAAGGTAGCCATACATCTAGCGATGATGGGCAGATTTGACCAAGAGACAAATCTCTCTCTTATTGATTCTGATTAGAGAAAGGTCTATGTGTCCATACACCACAGACCAATTCCTGATCGATTTCAGCGTGAAATCTCTGAGGAATCGACGGAGCCCGCCACCTCACCGTTGCGCCCCTGGTGTACTGTATAAATGTACGCCCCATGTGCGCATTTACAGTGGCATGCGAAAGTTTGGGCAACCTTGTTAATTATCATGATTTTCCTGTATAAATCGTGGTCATTACAATACAAAATGCCAGTTAAATATATCATATAGGAGACACACACAGTGATAGTTGAGCAGTTAAATGAAGTTTATTGGATTTACATAAAGTGTGCAATAATAGTTTAAATAAAGTTAAGCAGGTGCATAAATTTGGGCACCACAAAAAAGAAATGAAATCAATATTTAGTAGATCCTCCTTTTGCAGAAATTACAGCCTCTAAACGCTTACTGTAGGTTCCAATGAAAGTCTGGATTCTGGTCGAAGGTATTTTGGACCATTCCTCTTTACAAAACATCTCTAGTTCATTCAGGTTTGATGGCTTCCAAGCATGGACAGCTCTTTTTAACTTACACCACAGATTTTCAATTATCTTAAGGTCTGGGGGTTCCGCTGCATGAATGCCTTAGTGGATTTTGAGCAGTGTTTATGGTCATTGTCAATTATTTTGCACTTTCTGTAAATGCAATAAACTTACTTTCACTTTTCAAATATCACTTTGTGTGTCTCCTATATGATATATTTAACTGACATTTTTTGTCTTAGCAACCATTGATTTATACAGGAAAATCATGATGATTAACATGGTTGCCCAAACTTTCGCATCCCACTGTATATATTACCTGTCCTGTGTCGCCCACCATGCAGTGCCCATCCGTCTTTGGAATCCCACACAGGTTATTGTTTTGAATCCAATAATAAAAAAATGCACAGCACTTTCTGCAAAATTTGTGGTCAAAATAACAATTTTTTTGTGCATTTTGCAAATGTTCACATCAAAAAGAAAAATCAATTTTTTTATCATATTGCAAAAGTATTGCACTACCATGCTATGGCCCTCCCAAAATTAGAAACAATATTTGTCGCTGTCTCAGAGGTAAACATAGGGGAGAAGGATTCCCTGTTTAAAACTCCCGCCAGGGCCATTTCTTCAGGGTTTCCAGAGCTGCCATCGGGCAGCACTCTCTCCCTGGCTGCGCCCCCTGCTGCTCCCCCTGCTGCTCCCCAGCACCCCTGCACGCTGTGAATGAGAGATTTTCTCTCATTCCAGCATCAAGACCCAGAGGTCATAAAAGTGAATGTGGGCCAGTGTGGCCCGCAAGAGCGGTGGGAGCAGTGTTTTTTGCAGTTACCTGATCCTCTCAGCCCCCTGGATCAGGTAGCCTACTTTTTTATGAGCCCACCTCAGGCTCTCTTTAAATATTAGTCCCATAATGGGGGGGGGTCTGTAGAATCTGAATTCAAATTCTGTTGATGCCAAAAAATAAAATTGTGGCATGTGTTCATTTCTTTAGAGAGCTTAAACAAACAGAAGCAAAGTACACTAAAACATCATAGGAGAACTACAACCTGTATAAAGAACACTGTGACATAAAGAGAATGGACATGTTTACAGTGATGGGGAGGGGTCTGTCATGCTTATATTACTGAAAGTAACAAGAGTAGCATTATGAACAAAATGTATAACACATTGCAAGGCACAAAGTGAATAACACATTCCAACACACAAAAGAGGGTTAAGATTTAAAGGAAGTGTTGGATTTGCATCTACTTCTTGGATTTGTATCTGCTTCTCTGGGCTAGATTTCAGCGAAGGCCACAGATATCTGGAATCATCCCTTTGAATCCTCCTGAATCATCCTGTCCTGGAGCTATCTTCATCCTCCAGTCTATCTTGCATGTTCTGCTCTCTGCTAGAGTTGGGCCGAACGGTTCGCCTGCGAACGGTTTCATGCGAACTTCAGTGGTTCGCGTTCGCGTCCCGCAGGCAAGCTTTTGCGGAAGTTCGGTTCGCCCCATAATGCACCATGAGGGTCAACTTTGACCCTCTACATCACAGTCAGCAGGCCCAGTGTAGCCAATTGGGCTACACTAGCCCCTGGAGCCACTCCCCCCCTTATAAAAGGCATGCAGCGGCGGCAATTACGCTCACTCGTGTGCCTGCGTTAGTGAGAGTAGGGCGAGCTGCTGCAGACTGTCTCTCATAGGGAAAGATTAGTTAGGCTTAGCTTGTTCCTGGCTGCATACCTGTTCTGTTAAGTGAACCTGCCACTGCATACCTGTTCTGTGAACCCACCACTGCATACCTGTTCTGTGAACCCACCACTGCATACCTGTTCTGTGAACCCACCACTGCATACCTGTTCTGTGAACCCACCACTGCATACCTGTTCTGTGAACCCACCACTGCATACCTGTTCTGTGAACCCACCACTGCATACCTGTACTGTGAACCCACCACTGCATACCTGTTCTGTGAACCCACCACTGCATACCTGTTCAGTGAACCTGCCACTGCATACCTGTTCTGAGAACCCACCACTGCATACCTGTACTGTGGACCCACCACTGCATACCTGTTCTGTGAACCCACCACTGCATACCTGTTCTGTGAACCCACCACTGCATACCTGTTCAGTGAACCTGCCACTGCATACCTGTTCTGAGAACCCACCACTGCATACCTGTACTGTGAACCCACCACTGCATACCTGTTCTGTGAACCCACCACTGCATACCTGTTCTGTGAACCCACCACTGCATACCTGTTCAGTGAACCTGCTACTGCATACCTGTTCTGTGAACCCACCACTGCATACCTGTTCTGTGAACCCGCCACTGTATACCTGTTCTGTTCAGTGAACCCGCCACTGTATACCTGTTCTGTTCAGTGAACCCGCCACTGTATACCTGTCCAGTGAACCTGCCACTGCATACCTGTTGTGTTCAGTGAACCCGCCACTAGAGATGGGCCAAACGGTTCGCCTGCGAACGGTTCCAGGCGAACTTTGGGGGTTTGCGTTCGCCTGCATCAGGCGAACTTTTGCGGAAGTTCGATTCGCCCCATAATGCTATATTGAGCAAAATTTTTACCCTCCATTTCACTGTCAGCAGACATGTTATTGTCAAACACACTGCTTTCAGTGGTAGAGAACCCGGCCACCCTCCCTTCAAGCTAGGTCCTTTATACCATTTGACTCAGTTGTCTGCCTGCACTAATTAGTTATGGGACAGCTGCTACACACTCTGCTAGGGAGATTTGAATTGGCCTCCTCCTCTCCTCTCTCCTCCCTCCTACCGGAGGGAGGAGGGTCTCTTCTGCCAGGGAATTGTACTATTTTAAAAACCAGTATACATCATACCATAGCTGGGAATCGAACCCAGATCTCACTGTGTGGTGGGCACGTCACCCTAAGCACTGTACCACTACAGTAGTAAGTGAAGCTAGCCTAAAATGTACCATTTATGCTCAATGCAATAGAACCATTAGGTTGCTTAAAGGAGAACTGTAGTGAGAGGTGTATGGAGGCTGCCATATTGATTTCCTTTTAAGCTATACCAGTTGCCTGGCAGCCCTGCTGATCTATTTGGCTGCAGTAATAATAATAATCCAAACATTTGTATAGTGCTTTTCTCCTGTCGGACTCAAAGCGCTCAAGAGCTGCAAGCCACAGGGACGCGCTCAAGAGGCCACCCTGCAGTGTTAGGGAGTCTTGCCTTGAACTCCTTACTGAATAGGTACTTGACCTAGCCAGGATTCAAACCCTGGGCTCCCATGTCAAAGGCAGAGCCCTTAACCAGTACACTATCCAGCCACTGTAGTGTGAATCACACCAGAAACAAGCATGCAGCTAATCTTGTCAGATCTTACAAAAATGTCAAACACCAGATCTGCTGCATGCTTGTTCAGGGTCTAGGGCTAAAAGTATTGGAGGCAGAGGATCTGCAGGATAGCCAGGTAACTGGTATTGCTTAAAAGGAAATCAATATGGTAGCCTCCATATACCTTTCACTACAGTTCTCCTTTAAAGGGAACCTTAACTGAGAATGATATGGATGTTTCCTGTAAACAATACCAGTTGCCTGGCAGTCCAGCTGATCTTTGTGACTGCAATAGTGGCTGAATCACACCCTGAAACAAGCATGCAGCTAATCCAGTCTGACTTCAGTCAGAGCACCTGATCTGCATGCTTGTTCAGGGGCTGTGGCTAAAAGTATTAGAGACACAGGATCAGCAAGCGATTCAGGCAACTGGTATTATTTTAAAAGGAAAAATCCATATCCTTCTCCGTTTAGGTTCCCTTTAAGGATTTGTAGCATAAAAGCCAACTCACATTGGCTGAGATTTGAACCTGAGTCTCACTGTATGGTGGACAAGCACACTAACCACTATACCAACTGAAGCTGGCGTGAAATTGCTGGCCTGAAATTGCTGGCCTAAAATTTACTATTTATGCTCAATACAAGAGAAAAAGTAGACAAGACAAATAACATTTATATCACACTTTTCTCCTGGCGGACTCAAAGGACCAGAGCTGCAGCCACTAGGGCATGCTCTATAGGCAGTAGCAGTGTTAGGAAGACTTGCCTAAGGTCTCCTACTGAATAGGTGCTGGCTTACTGAACAGACAGAGCTGAGATTTGAACTCTGGTCTCCTTTGTCAGAGGCAGCGCCCTTATCCATTACACCATGCAGCCACTGCTTACAGATATTTAGCCAGACATGGCCTTCTCTTTTGTGTTATTTGTCTTGTCTACTTTTTCTCTTGTATTGAGCATAAATAGTAAATTTTAGGCCAGCAATTTCAGGCCAGCTTCAGTTGGTATAGTGGTTAGTGTGCTTGTCCACCATACAATGAGACCCAGGTTCAAATCCCAGCCAATGTGAGTTGGCTTTTATGCTACAAATCCTTAAAGGGAACCTAAACGGAGAAGGATATGGATTTTTCCTTTTAAAATAATACCAGTTGCCTGAATCGTCTGCTGATCCTGTGTCTCTAATACTTTTAGCCACAGCCCCTGAACAAGCATGCAGATCAGGTGCTCTGACTGAAGTCAGACTGGATTAGCTACATGCTTGTTTCAGGGTGTGATTCAGTCACTATTGCAGTCACAAAGATCAGCTGGACTGCCAGGCAACTGGTATTGTTTACAGGAAACAGCCATATCACTCTCAGTTAAGGTTCCCTTTAAAGGAGAACTGTAGTGAAAGGTATATGGAGGCTACCATATTGATTTCCTTTTAAGCAATACCAGTTACCTGGCTATCCTGCAGATCCTCTGCCTCCAATACTTTTAGCCCTAGAGCCTGAACAAGCATGCAGCAGATCTGGTGTTTGACATTTTTGTAAGATCTGACAAGATTAGCTGCATGCTTGTTTCTGGTGTGATTCACACTACTGCAGCCAAATAGATCAGCAGGGCTGCCAGGCAACTGGTATAGCTTAAAAGGAAATCAATATGGCAGCCTCCATATACCTCTCACTACAGTTCTCCTTTAAGCAACCTAATGGTTCTATTGCATTGAGCATAAATGTTAAATTTTAGGCTAGCTTCACTTACTTCTGTAGTGGTACAGTGCTTAGGGTGACGTGCCCACCACACAGTGAGATCTGGGTTCGATTCCCAGCGATGGTATGATGTATACTCATGTATATATCCCCAGCTATGGTATGATGTATACTCATGTATGTATTCCAAGCTATGGTATGATGTACCAGCTATGGTATGATGTATACTGGTTTTTAAAATAGTATAAATCCCTGGCAGAAGAGACCCTCCTCCCTCCAGTAGGAGGGAATAGGTAGAAGGGTAGAAAGGGAGGAGGGAGATAAAAATTTCCCTAGCAGAGTGTGTAGCAGCTGTCCCATAACTAATTAGTGTAGGTAGGCAAATGGTATAAAGGACCTTGCTTGGAGGAGGGAGGGTGGGCGGGTCCTCCACCAGTGATGTGTATTTCACTCAATTAGGTGGGGCTCCAGGTATTAGAGCTTTTGAAACATGTTTTCTATTATTTTTCCAGTTGATAAAATTTTTGAAAACTTTGAAAGTTCGCCTCCCCATTGAAGTCTATTGCGGTTCGCGAACTTTTTCGCAAACCGAACCTTTCGCGGAAGTTCGCGAACCTAAAATCGGAGGTTCGGCCCATCTCTACCCGCCACTGTATACTTGTTCAGTGAACCTGCCACTGCATACCTGTTCTGTGAACCCACCACTGTATTCCTGTTCAGTGAACCCGCCACTGCCGTCACTACACAAACAGCTGTTTGCGGTGCGTTACACAGTGAGTTTGGTGTGTCAGTGTAGCAGTACCTTAATTACACTACCTGATTGATGTATACACATGCAAGATGTTTTAAAGCACTTTAGGCCTGTCATTTAGCATTCAATGTGATTTCTGCCCTTAAAACGCTGCTTTGCATCAAATCCAGATTTTTCCCGGGGACTTTTGGCGTGTATCCCACTCCGCCATGCCCCCCTCCAGGTGTTAGACCCCTTGAAACATCTTTTCCATCACTTTTGTGGCCAGCATAATTTTTTTTTTCAAAGTTCGCATCCCCATTGAAGTCTATTGCGGTTCGCGAACTTTAACGCGAACCGAACCCGGTTCGCGAACCTAAAATCGGAGGTTCGGCCCAACTCTACTCTCTGCTCCTCCCCTTAACCATGAAACTGGGGTGAGGGGAAAAAGCATAGCAGGCCTGGGAGATTCAAGAAATAGGTAGACAGTGCTGGGAATAGCAGCTATACAGGAGAATTAGATTCAAAAAAACGATATGAGCACAACCAATGGAAAGAATATAGTCTGAAGCCAGAGGAATTCCAATCCACAATGGAATAATAAGACCAATTATAGTTTAATCCTCAGCGCAGTAGGTCTCACTCCCCTCTATGCAACCTGCAGTCAGGGTTGCTCTCAGAATTTGCAAATTTGAATTTAACCGTGATCACGGGTAGTTTTTTATGAATCCAGAAGTCGAATTCGAAGATCAATATTGATCACAAATTCGAATTCGATTGTATCCGAATTTTACTCTCGAATTCGGCCGTGATCACGGGTGTTAAACCCATGATCACGAATTCGGATTCAGATTCAGCTACCGTCGCCCAAAAACCTGCCGACTTTAAGGGTTAATAGCAAAGCCCCCTTAACCCTTCTGGCGGTAACCGTAAGCCGCGCAGGAGGATTTCTCAGGCCCTGCTGGGCCAATTTGCATATTTTTTTTTTGCTACACGCAGCTAGCACTTTGCTAGCTTCGTGTGCACACCGATTGCTGCTGCTCCGCGCCGATTCGCCACTACCCCCCGCACCATGCCGCGCCCCCCCCCAGACCCCATGCGCTGCCTGGCCAATCAGTGCCAGGCAGCGCTGAGGGGTGGATCGGGACTCCCTTTGACGTCACGACGTCTATGATGTCAGTGATGTCGGTGACGTCATCCTGCCCCTCGCCATGGTGACGGGGGAAGCCCTAATGGATATCCCATTCAGAACGGGATTTCCAGACGGGCTTGATCGCCGGAGGTGATCGAAGAGGGTGGGCGGCTATCATGTAGAGAGCCCTGGGTTCGCTACATGATTTTGAAAAAAAAAAAAAAACTGCTGCACTGCCCACTGGTGGTTTTTAATAGACCGCCAGGAGGGTTAAATGCCAGAATCACCACATTTGCAGGTTATGTTTAGAAGAAAAGTGGGAGCAAGGGGACATTTTTTTTTTCAAAAAGACCTTATACTTTTTGAGAAAATCGATTTTAAATGTTCAAAGAAAAAAACGATACATTTAAATGCCGGTCAATGATAGATCGTGGGAAATATTTCCCAGCAGTTAATAGCAAAGGCCCCTTACATCCTAGCAATACCAAATTTGCAGGATATGTTAAAAAGATAGTGCGAAACAATATTAAAAAAAAAATTAAAAAGTTTATTTTTGGAGAATGTTCTGAGTGTGCCCCAGGAGGAGGTGGGGGTGACGACTCCCTGGGGGGGGTTCATGGTGGCATCTGGGAGTCCCTTTTAAGAAAGGGACCCCAGATGCCCACACTCTCCCAGGAGAAATGAGTATAGGTGTGCAAAGTACCCCTTACCCATTTCCAAAAAGGGTTAAATGAAATAAAAACACAACCACGAGAAAAGTATCTTATTATTCTAAATTAAACATAAATACTTAGCTGTACCTTTAAAAAAATGTTCCCACGCCCATATCCTCGGAAATGATCCAACGTATACAGTATTCATCAATCTTGCGATCTTCAATTAAGTTGATTGAAGATCTCCCACGGCAATTACCTATACTATACCTTAGAATGCGTCCTACCCTCACCTAGCACCTGGTGCACCCTAGGTAAGGGGTGACAGGTGCAGGCAGGTGGGGAGAGACAGCGGGAGCCGGCAGCTACACGTCCGCACAGCCCGCATTCTAAGGTATAGTAACCGGCTCAGCCGGTTCTTTTTGTATTGAATCGAATTTATCGGCTCTGAACCGATTCATTTGGCTGGTATAGCTGAAAGCTTACTCCTTTACTTCTACATTAGCAAATAAATGATATCATCTTGATTCAAAAATTCTTGCTTTTCTTTGAGCCTAACAGATTTACAGACGTAAGGATTTCATTATGGATTTAAAATTTTTTAAAGATATTCAACTTTTTCTCAGGTGGGTCCTCTTAATGTGTATGTATTCCCTTGATGCCCCCAGAACAACTGTGGTGAGTAGCTGTTCCCCTTCCTTCCCCTTTGGATGTTGATGAAATCTATCTGGACCAATTGTTCACTGAAGTTGATTGCGCTTTCCCCATTAAAACACCATCAAATACAAATTTGTGCTCTAAGACTACTTTCATACCATCACTGACTGAGTTCCAATAAATATATGTCAATATTTATGGACTTAGTGGGATAGGATTTGAAAGTTATTATCGATTGGAAAAGTAAGGACAACCTCTCAAAGAAGAGAAATAACTGCAAACCATTCCTAATATTATAATTAAAAAAGTGACAAGAAGGGCAATGTGGTCTTAATGACCAGGGAAAATATGAAAAATAAGTCAGAAGACTACTGAGTGATTAGTCCACATACAAGAGAATTAAAAATAATCCATTTTCTGAATTGATAGAAAAAAATCTGAAGTTGCGATGGGGTTTCTTGGACGTTACTACCTATATGGGGGACACCTTAATTCCTATACTGGGGACACTTTGGCTACTTATAGGAGAGCTACCTATACTGCAGACACCTTTGTCTACCTTTGGGTGGACTAACTATACTGGGGTATGTAGATCTGTGGGTTCTGGTAGTATGGTTTATTATCAGAGAGCGATCTGTGGGATACCTTGTATCACAGGTACTGCTACCTGTATAGAACAGTGCTGGATATGGAGACAGAAAGGAGAAAAGGTGCACACTATGATGCTAGCAGAGATGGCTCGAACCGTTCACCGGTGAACGGTTCCCGGCGAACTTCTGGGGTTCGCGATCGCGGAAAACTGCAAACTTTTCCGGAAGTTTGGTTTGCCCCCATAGTGCATCATGAGGGTCAACTTTGACCCTCTACATCACAGTCAGCAGGCACATTGTAGCCAATCAGGCTACACTCCCTCCCGGAGCCACTCCACCATTATAAAAGGCAGGCAGCGTCAGGCTTTTCACTCATTCGTATGCCTGCATTATTTAGAGAAGGGAGAGCTGCTGTGCAGAGACCTATAGGGAAAGCTTAGTTAGGCTCTTGTAGGCTTCTTAGCTTGCTCCTTGCCGATTCTTATTGCTAAAAAGCACCCCTCAACAGCTCTTTTGAGAGCTAATCTTGTTCTTGTGATCTATTTTTTTTTGTGTGTGTGGCCCACTTGCATTATATACAGCCCTGTCAGTCAGTTACAACTGGCCTTTGGCCCCTTGGTGATACAATTACTGCTGTGCCAGGTGCACATTGTAATACCCATCACTACACATACCTACTACCTGTTGTTCCCTTCAGTGCACCCACCTACCTATGTGAGCGCACGCAGTGTCACTGTGCCTGTCCGGTACCTGTCTGTGTGTGACAGGTGCACATTGTAATACCCATCTCTGCATATACTTACCTGTTGTTTTCAGTGTACCCACCTACCTTTGTGAGTGCACGCAGTGTCACTGTACTTGCTCAGTACCTGTGTGTGACAGGTGCACATTGTAATACCCATCACTGCATATACCTACTACCTGTTGTTCCCTTCAGTGCACCCACCTACCTATGTGAGCGCACGCAGTGTCACTGTGCTTGTCCGGTACCTGTCTGTGTGTGACAGGGGCACATTGTAATACCCATCACTGCATATACCTTCCTGTTGTGTTCAGTGCACCCACCTACCTACGTGAGCGAACGCAGTGTCACTGTGCCTGTCCAGTACCTGTCTGTGTGTGACTGGTGCACATTGTAATACCCTGGTGAAGGAATAGACTCTGTTTTTTCCGTGTATCAAGACACAGAAGTATTGTAAGCCGTGGAAGCGCTCAGCGGCTAACTGTTTAAACGGGAGCTTCTATGTCTTTAAGGTGACGTCACCTGTAAACAAAGATACTACGAGCGGAGAGTCCTGGGAGAGCGAGCGTCACCAGTGGAACTATCATCCGGAAGTGACGTAGGCCGCCGGACACCGCCGGAGTTCAGACGGAGTAAGCAAGCTCTGCAGTCCCCAGCTACGTGGATAGCAAACGGAAGGGATTTGAGCATTTGAATGTGAGGTATATTGAGTGGACTTATACTTTAATGTTCATTATAAGAGTCAAGAGACTTAAGGTTAATCATTGACTGCAAATATACAGGACTGGTCCTATTGTTTCTCACGCAGTTGCTGAGATTTTATACAACTTTGTCATTACCATTACGGATATACCGGATCTCATACCCCAGAATTTATATATATTCATGGATGTTTGAAACCCCGGATTGAGCAATACTGCCCGTGAATTTGAACTGTTTTTTGAGATTGGAAGGTCGTTTTTTTAGGGCTCTTGAAGGTCGTGTGTGCTCGGGTTTTTGATTGTGTGTGATTGGATGAGTGCTATGAGCGGAGATTTTACAAAGTATTGTTGGTAAACAGTTTTTTATTATTGCTGCTGGATATATTTGATTAAAAAGAGCTAGTATTTTAGAAGCGCATGTTCCCTCATTTTTATAATTTATTTATTTCAGTTAAAGGTTTGGGGAATCCTTTTTTGGAATATTGCAGCTCAGTTAACCCAATAGCGCCGCTCCCTACCCAATTTCAACATTATAATACCCATCACTGCATATACCTACTACCTGGTGTTCACTTCAGTGCACCCACCTACCTAAGTGAGCACATGCAGTGTCACTGTACCTGCTCGGTACCTGTGTGTGTGTGACAGGTGCACATTTGTAGTATCCACCACTGCATATACCTACCTGTTGTGTTCAGTGCACCCACCTACCTACATGAGTGCACGCAGTGTGATATACCACTCCGTGCATACCTGTCAACTGCACCTGTGTGACTGCACATTGTATTAGTCAAGTCAGTGCATACATTTCACTTCATCCCCCTGATATGGACAAAACGGACAAAACAGGTAGAGGCAGAGATAGAGGTAGAGGTAGAGGCAGACCCAGAGGAAGGCCACCTGGCAGGTCTGTGCGACGTCGGGCTGATGTGATTTCATGCGGCCCTGGACCAAAGTACAGTGCTCAGGAGATGGCATGTCCCATCAAGTCTCAAGATTGTCAGGACGTAGTTGAATATTTAACACAGAACACCTCATCTTCTGCAGCCACCAGCGCTACTCCAAGTACCACATCCACTACATTTGACAGTTCGCAGTAGTTATTTGGTGGGGAAATCACTGATGCACAGCCATTATTGTTACAACCAGATGAAGGCGCTAAGCAAGTTACTCCATCTCATATGTCTGAGTTAGGCGACACTATGGACGTAACATGTGAGAAGGATGATGATGAAGTACCTGCTGTTGGTGCAGTTTTGGAGGTGCCTGAGGCAAGCGAAGCTGGGAAGGATGATTATGATGATTGCAAATATATGGATGCCACGTATGTTCCCAATAGAGGAGATAAACAGGGGGACAGTTCAGAGGGGGATTCAGAGAGGAGTAGGAGGAGACAGGTTCCTGAAAGAAGCAGGGGAAACTCATCATCAGAAACAGCTGGTGCCATGTATCACCACCTATGGACAGCCAGCCAACATGCCCTTCAACGTCAGCTGCTGATGCCACCATACTGCCACCAGGGGGGCTCAGCGGTTTAGAAAAATTTTAATATGTCTGCCTCAGATCAGAGCAATGCCATCTGTTGTCCCTGCCTCCAAAAATTGAGCCCTGGACAGGCCAACTCCCACGTAGGGACAACTGCCTTACGAAGGCACATGGAGAAAAGGCATAAACTGCAATGGGAAGAGCACTAGAGGAAAAGCAGCACACAAAAGAAAAACCACCCTCCTTCTCCTCTTCCTCCTTCAGGTGCAATATCTTCAGCCGCTTTCTCCCTTGCACCTTCACAGCCACCCTCCTCCACTCTGCCTCTGACCTTGAGCAGTTCCTGCTCATCTGCCCACAGCAGCCAGGTGTCTGTAAAGGAAATCTTTGAGCAGAAGAAGCCAATTTCTGCCAGTCATCCCCTTGCCCGGTGTAACGATCAGTGTAACACAGAGAGGGTCTGATTACCAGTGAACTGCAGTATCACCGAGAATACAGAATATACCCGATTATTGATGATCTGCAGTATCACCGATAATCAGATATACCTACTAACCTCTGGACACCTGAGATAACAAGTGAGTGTTAAGTGCAACAGTAATACGTAGAGTACTGCACAGGAGTATGTTCCTTCCGGAGGCCTAGACTCTCCCGGGGGAGGAGCTAGGCTGAGAGTAGGAAGGACAGAGCGTGAGTGACACCAGTGAGAGGGTGTCACTAACAGGTCTGGGAACTGCCTCTAACAGTAAGGCCAGTTCTCGAGGTCGGGCAAGCCAGGTCATTAACACACAGACAGATACGGTACAGATTCAGGAGACAGATACGGAATCCAATAAACAGGCAGGGTTTGGCAACGGAGTATCAGAATCAGGAGGCAAATACAGAGTCCAGGAACGAGCAGAGTTTGGCAACAGGATATCAGAGATAGCAAGGTACAGAATCAGAATTCAGCAGGATAGTCAGGCAGGCAGAAGGTCATAACAAATAATACAGTTCAATATTCCTAACGCCAAGGTGTGAGGTCCGTGATCGTCAACACCTTTGGAAACTATGCTAGAACACAGATACAGACAAGGCCTGAGTGCTACCACGTAGTGATCGCAACGCCAGACACCAGAGGAATGACCAGCACCCAGTATATATACACCAGTTCTCTCCAGCACCTCCCTTAAGTGCTGGACCAATGAAAATGCTGCAATTGTCAGCTGACCGGCCTGGTCAGCTGACCCTCCTCTGACTGCCAGAAAAGCCCTGCCTCTCTGCGCGCGCACGCGTCCTCCTAAACCAGTGTGGACTATCAGTCCCAGCCACACCAGTCATGTGTTGTAATGTTGTTGCTGTATGGGATGCGGAACATGCGCCACGCTGTCTGAGCGTGTGGCGTTTCCTCCGCATCCCACCCCACTGAGAGAAGCAGGCCTATGCGTACAAACAGCCGCATCAGACGCGGCGGTTTCTCCGCGTTCTGCTATGCCAGCCGCGGAAACAGCCGCCTCATCCTGCGTCCATGCGGCGGCTTTTCCGCGTTTCTTCACACCCGGTGTCTGACAGCTGGCTTGGCGAAACTGTTAGCTCACCAGCTGTTACCATACCAGCTGGTGGACTCTGAGGCCTTCCGTAAATTTGTGGCCATTGGGACACCGCAGTGGAAGATGCCAGGCCAAAATTCTCTAAAAAGTCGATACCCAAACTGTACCGTGAAGTTGAGAGGCAAGTGGTGTCATCTCTGGCACACAGCGTTGGGTCAAGGGTACACCTAACCACGGATGCCTGGTCTGCCAAAAACGGTCAGGGCAGGTACATTACTTACACACCCCATTGGGTCAACCTGGTGATTGATGGCAAGCAGGGAGTACGTGGCTGTGCAGCGGACCAACTTGTGACACCTCCACGGCTTGCAGGCAGGCCTCCTGCCACCTCCTCTCCTCCTGCTACATCCTCTTCGCTGACGTTGTCCTCCTCCTCCTTGGCTGAGTGGCAGTTCAACTCTACTGGTGCTGCAATCTCCTCTCCTGCTACACAGCCCCAGCTCCCCAGGGCCTATGCTGCATGCCAGGTATGACGGTGTCACGCCATCTTAGACATGTCTTGCCTCAAAGCAGAGAGTCACACTGGAGCAGCTCTCCTGGCTGCTCTTAACAAACAGGTGGATCAGTGGCTAACCCTGCACCAGCTGGAGATTGGCAACATGGTGTGTGACAACGGCAGCAATCAATTTCCGCTTTGAATTTGGGAAAGCTGACACATGTACCCTGCATGGCACATGTGCTGAATGTAGTCATTCAAAGATTTGTGTCAAAGTACTCAGGCTTTGAGGACGTCCTGAAGCAGGCCAGGAAGTTGTGTGGGCATTTCAGGTGGTCTTACACGGCCATGGCACACTTTGCCAATATTCAGCGGAGAAACAAATTGCCAGTGAGATGCCTCATTTGCGATAGCCCATCAGCGACTTGATCCCGTATGCTTACTTTCTGGAGCGTGCTGTGCATAGAGTGGTGGATCAAGCTGTGGAGGAGCGTGAACAGGAGCAGTTACAGGATCAATTCTCATCAGAACCAGATGTTTCCTCAACACCTGCGACAGCACAGAGGGGGGAGGAGGAAGAGTCGTGTGGGGAAGAGGAGTCAGACTCGGATGATGAGGAAGGTGTTTCTTTGGAGCAGGAGGAGGAGGCGGTGGCAGAAGAACAACTGCAGCAGGGGTAGCAGTGGGCTTGTGTTGTTCAACGTTCCCATGGTATAGTGTTGGGTGGAGGATGAGGACTGACAAACTCAAGGGGAATGAGCTGTACTGGGTGGCCATGCTACTACACCCTCGGTATAGGCACAAAGTGGCGGAAATGTTACCAACTCACCTGAAGGCAGAAAGAATGCAGCACTTGCAGAGCAAGCTGGCAACTATGCTTTTCAATGCGTTTAAGGGTGATGTCACAGCACAACGTAATAAAGGTACCACTGCCAGCAATCCTTCTCCCATGTCCACGCAGGCAAGGACAGGACGCTCCAGCGATCTCATGGTGATGTCGGACATGCGGACATTCTTTTGTCAAACACCTTGCCTTAGCCCTTCCGGATCCACCCTCCACCAACGCCTGGATGTGCATGTAGCCGACTACCTGGACTTAAGTGTGGATGTAGACACTGAGAAGCGATGAACCCTTGGGCTACTGGGTGCGCAGGCTTGACCTGTGACCAGAGCTGTCCCAACTTCTGTCTTGCCCTGCCTCAAGCGTCCTGTCAGAAAGGACCTTCAGCACAGCTGGAGGCATTGTCTCTAAGAAGAGAATTCGCCCAAGTCACAAAAGTGTTCAGTACCTCATCTTTATCAAAATGAATGAGGCATGGATCCCGGAGGGCTACTGCTCTCCCCAAGACTAAGTCAGTCCCCACACACAACATCTCTGCCTGGACGCCATTTGACTGCCTGCCCCAAGACTAAGTCGCTCCCCACACAGCACCTCTGCCCGCAGGCCGCTTGACTGCCTTCTCCGCCACCACCAACAGGGTCCAGGGCTTGCGTATCCCAATTAAGCAATGACCGACGGCTATATGAGTGTCTCGGGGGGGGGGGGCACACCCAAGATAATAAGGTCATTGCTTCACTGTAGACAGATGAAATTTGATCAGCTGGACAGTCACTGTTGTTCTACCATTGAGCTACCACAGCCCAGCGAACATATGGGCTTGAAAACCGCCACGGCCTGCACTCTCGGCATGGCGCGCACCAGTCCAGCACGGCCATCACTACACAAACAGCTGTTTGCATCATTTACATCTGCAGCACTTTACAGAGTACATAGTCACTGAATGTACGCAGAGGAGATCACCATCTAATCATCCATAGCCATTGTCTAATGTCCTACTATATTATTATTATGTATTTATATAGGGCATTACTTTTTCTTAAAAGATAGGGAGCTTCATATAAAGTTTTTCTGGGCAGGCCCACTCTCCGTGAATAACCCCACTACTTATTGCATGTGCATTTGGGTCTGCCTATGACCCATCATGACCACACACCCATTTTCCATCCACACCACTTTGTGTTGTGTATGCCACATATAACCAGCAAGAATGCCAGTAAATCCAGCACCTGCATAGTCATGCCTGCACCTCAGTAGATACGAGTCTGCATCCACTAGTGGGTGATACCACTCCCCAGTGACTCCGCATCCTTCCTCTCAGCATTGGCAACGTTGAAGCCAGGCCTGCAGTGATTAGCTTTTCACTGCCCTCTAAGAAGACATGCCAACACAGATGAACCACATATGCCAGCAAAGGAGTTGGCAAGACGAGTCAGGTTGCAAGTGGTTTGGGGGCTGGTGCCAGCCAAGTCACAAAGCAATGGTCTCCTGCTCACATTGCTATACTTGTCTCTAATTGCTGGTTTGAGGTTTGACACCAGTGATGCTCATCATGAGCAACTTGTGATCACGAGCCGGTTTTTGCGATCACAAGGTCGTAATTGGCAATAGTGATTGGTTCTCGATCACGAATGCAGATCACGAATGCACTCGTGATTGCACTCATTACCCGACTCATGATCTCTAGTCGGTATTCGTAATTAGAAACCCGCCGACTTTAGCGGTTAATAGCAAAGCCTCCTTACATGCTAGAAACACCAAACTTGCCAGATATGTTAAGATGAACAGTGGGAACAACAGGAAAGAAAAATTCAAAAAGACCTTATAGTATTTGAGAAAATCGATTTTAACGTTTCAAAGGAAAAAAGTATACATTTAAATGCAGTAAATCACAGTTAATGTAGCAAACCTAAAGGTAGTGTAAATTTACATGTATCAAAAGGAAGAGCAATTAATTTCATGAAGGAGTTTCCAGGGGGTCCATACGCAGTGAGTACGGACCCCCTGGAAACCCCCCAGAGCCACACCGCTTTGGCCAGGTATCGCTATACAGCCACAATATGGCTGTATATGGCAGTATAAAGATCCCTGGAAACTTTCCTATTTTTATAAACTTTTTTTATGTTCAGAGGGTGGGAAATTAAAAAGAAAAAAAACAATGTTGGGTCCCACCTACCGAGGGGATAGCCAGAATGCGGAGCCCCAGCTGAGTGGGGCTTTGCACCCTGAGCTATACCAATCCGCATGGTGTATGGTATGGGGGAGAGGGTGACCAAGCCTTCCAATCCATGGACAAGGGGCTCTTCCCCACCTCTGGTGTCCCAGGTGGAGGTGGGGTAGCTGAATTCCTGAGGGGGTTCATGGTGGCCTCTGGGAGTCCCCTTTAAGAAGGGGAGCCCCAGATACCCTCTCCCCTCCCAGAAGAAATGAGTATAGGAGATGCAAAGTTGAGTTTGATGAAGAGTGCTGTGGAGCCCTAAGTGGATGTCTGTCAGTGGAAAACTGTATTTTGGACCTAAATATTTCTATACACAAATGGAAAATTTCTGTGAAAAGGAGTGCACTCCATTCATAAACCATATGGTGTGAGCTCTATCATCAGTCCAGTATTGGTTTTATGGGTTGGAAATTGTATATGCTTTTCTAGGTGAATTTGGTATACATCTTTGATCAATAAATGTTGTTTAATTGTGTATTTTTGAGCTCCCTGAGCTTTGTATGTAGTTACTATGGTCCATGTGAAGGTGAGATGAGTGCTACTATTAGGATGATATTCCATACTCTACTACATTTTTTGTATTTAATTTTACATGGGCAAAAAAATGAGTATACCACTCCATGAAGTCATAAACCGGGCTTGAGGACTTTCACAAGAATAAAAGACTCCTTGGTACTGTCTACAAAGTTGCTTAAATATTTAAAAAAGTAGAGTCATGCTTTTACACTGTATAGTTTCAGGTATGGTTACTTTTTATTTTTAAAATAAATTCAGGAATAAAGAACGTTAAACAATGAAAAGGTCAACAATATGAAAGATAGGTATATTGATTGCAGGTGACAGATTTACTGTTATTAGATATGGCAAGAGAGTGAATATCTGGCTTACCAGAATAGACAGAGGTTTTATGTCTACATGATGTAAGTAAAAAAACACTCATGGATAAGAGCAGGAAGGATATAGGTTGTGATAACCTACATTACTGTTCTTTGGATGAATGTCTATTTTTGTAGATATATATTTGGTGTTGATAGCTAAAGATAAAATACTTGATCTTACAAAAACACTTCAATCCTCACATTCACAATCATTAACTCTACAGAGGATGGCTTTATAAGACAAGTGGTGAAAAGTGATCCATTTATTTATTAATGCTGGAGAAGTAGTAGACATTACAGTATATAAGAATTTGATAGTTTAATCAATAATATATGAATAAGAGATGTATTACATCTCCTAATTTATGTACAACAGCAGGGGTGTCAAACTCAATCACATAAGGGGCCAAAATCTAAAAAAAAAATCACAGACCAAACTATTTATTAAAGAGACTCTGTAACATTAAAAAACGCCCCTGGGGGGTACTCACCTCGGGTGGGGGAAGCCTCGGGATCCTAATGAGGCTTCCCACGCCGTCCTCTGTTCCACGGGGGTCTCGCTGCAGCCCTCCGAACAGCCGGCGACAGACCCGACTGTGTCTTCAATATTTACCTTTGCAGGCTCCAGCGGGGGCGCTGTGGCTGCTGTCGGCTCCGAAGTAGACGGAAATACCCGATCTCAGTCAGGTCCGCTCTACTGCGCAGGCGCCGGAGACTTGCGCCTGTGCAGTAGAGCGGACCCGACGGCGATCGGGTATTTCCGCCTACTTCGGAGTTGACAGCCGTCAGAGCGCCTGCGCTGGAGCTGGGAAGGTAAATAATGACGTCACCGCTGTACGGAGAGCTGCAGCGAGACCCCCGAGGGACGGAGGACGGCGTGGGAAGCCTCATTAGGATCCTGAGGCTTCCCCCACCCGAGGTGAGTACCCCCCAGGGGACGTTTTCACATTACAGTTCCTCTTTAAGATTTACTGAACAGTCTCAAACAAAGTGGCATAAATATAGCTACTGGGGGGGACCTGTTCCCCCCTTGTCTGCAGAGTAGCTCAGTAGAGCGCTTTAATATTTACCTGCTCTTCGGCTGCTTCAGGTCTCCTGTCTTCCTGACAGTCACACGGTCTATGCTGCATACCTCCAGCTCCCAGTGCATGGCATGTTAAAGAGAGCTAAAGGTATGGAAGCACAAAAGGTGCAACCGACAGGAAGAACAGAAGATACACAATGTACATTTAACAATGCATATTACACTGCTCTCCTGGGCTACTCTGCTATGTGGGGAGATGGGATAGGGAAGTGTGTGTGTGTGTGTGTGTGTGTGTGTGTTCTACCAACCCCAGTGGCTGGATCCCAGGTAAGGGCCCCATGCAAGTTGTGTGTGTGTGGAAGGGGGGGGGGGTATTGGTTATTGCTGCACCCCAGGTCAAGCTGACAATGTTTCAATCATAAACACAGTAGCTGGTGTGCTCTTCTGAATGGGAAGACGGCATGCTGTCTTTTATTTACTGCTTGCAATGATAGACATTTAAAGCTCTCAAGGGCCTCATAAAATGACAAGGAGGGCCACATTCAGCCCATGAGTCTAGAGTTTGACCCCTGTGTACTTTAGTGTCCAAAAAGATCAGAAATGTATTGGGGAGCTAAGTAACTGTTAACCAGACTAAGGCTCCTTTCACACTATTTGCATTGTATTGCAGTGGGATTGCAATGCAATCATAACGCAACAGAGCCAAAAAGTTGCATTGCATGTTAATGGAGTGATCCGGGCATACAGTGCAGCATACAGAATAATTTAAGTATGCCTCACTGCCACTGCTCACTTATCCCAATGGAGCAAGTCGCACAGTGTGATGGCCCCATAGGAATATCATTGCATAGATGATTTTGTCCGTTGCAATGGACACAGTGTAAAAGGAACCTTACAATAAGGAAATTAATTTTCACTGCTTGAAATCATTACCTCTACTAGCTTTGTTGTGTGTTTATTCCAGCAATGTTTGATAATTACTAATAAGGCTAGTCTTGCTATAGGAGATAGGCTCTAGTAGACTGTGCAAGACTTTAATTAGTTCAAGCTATTTCTATAGAAAATAAACCAATGTGATCTTTAAAGAAGGAAAGAGAAGTTGCCTGTTGACAAAATGTTTTGTGTTCGGAGGAAGAAAACAATACAGGTTTCAGTAGCTGCTCTCCAAATATTGATTTCATTTATGGTGCAACTTAAAAACCTTGTGAGGACCTAAGTTGCAGTCCTTAGTGTTAGCAGCTTATGAAGTGTATCAGTTGTAGATCATTGCTAAAATGCGATAAAGCAAATATCAGCTTGGATTTTGCTTTTCTGGGTTTAAACTAGATGACATTTTGAACGACAAACAAATTACTTTAGTTCGATATTCAACTTTTTTGACATTTAAAACTCTATGGGTAGCCATCATAGCTACCCTTTTACAAGGTAATTGCATAACCCCTAAGGTGTTATTGTCACAAAAATGACTATGAAGGCACCAATGGGAATGCGTCCAAAGTGAAAAAAAACTGACAATCAAGAAAATACAGTGTATCTCTCTTGGAATAATGTTACAGGAAAGGCATTTCTACGCAGACACATCAATTTTAATTAGTGATTGTAATTCGCCTTTATAAGTGCTTAGCTTCTTTGAAAATTAGATCTCCAGCTGAATGTGTTTCCTTTTTGTATTTGAAAAAAAAAATATCAGGCTTACATTGCTATCTGGGTGCTTAACTTGAATCCTTGTGCAGATCGCTTGATACTCCTCCCTGTATTGCCGGATGAAGCGGGATTAAGCCTGCGAAACGTGTTGCAACAATTTTTGGGGGGGAGGTTCTAATAAATGTGTTTGACTATCTGAATCGCAGTCATTGTAGTGTCTGCTTGAGGGAGGTAAGACCACCACTTCCTCCTTCATTTTTGCCATTTGAGTTGGTTTTTAAGCTCATTTAATCTAATTTTATACTTTTGGCGCCTCTGTTCATTGTATTGTAATTTTGAGTCCACCCTTGGTGGAGGGTTGCTACCCTTTTTTTCTGTCTACAGAGAGCGACTTCTTAAACCTGAGTGGGGTCAGGATAATCTCCCCACCTGCCTTTACAGTGGTTGCCTGCAGGTGACCCTGACTTGTGAGTATCTAGCAATATGAATTTATTGCCACCTTATCCAGTACATATTACACTATTGGGGCTCTAGGTGTTCCCTGTTTTTATTGCTATCTGGGTTCTCATTACTGAGACCCCCTTAAGGGCCCAGCCTGAAAGTAAAAACCTAATAGATCTGTTTACCCTACCCCACTATACTAGAAAAAAAAGATTATTACTTTGGTTTCCCACTAGCGTAACTCACTTTTCTTGGTGATCAGGGCTAATGAAACTGTAAGTTACAAAGACCGTCTCTAATAAGGATCCAAAAAAATAAAAAATAAATACTATTTCTAGAATGATATTTATTTTGCCTGAAATTCCTCTATAACCGATTAGAGATAGCAGGCTCTGGTGCTGTCTGTGATCCCTGTGATTGGCTCATATGGATCACCTGGTAAGGAGTCAATGAAACATAAGGACAGCAAAGTCTACAGCCACAGTGAGCAGGGATTAGCTCGGGACCTCAGAAAGCCACGACATAGAATCTACGCCACATCAGAACAAGAGAACCACATATGCACATATGCACAATAAATTTTAGCTACAGGGTCCCAAGCCGGTTATGCTGGGATAGCTCTACATGAGATCGCCTTATATTTAAAGCCGCACTCCACAATGACTTATCTGTTTCACAAGAATTCAAAACATTTATTTTTTTATGACTAACTTAACTTTCATATTGCTTACCCCACCTAAACAAGCATAAACTGTAAGGATGGGGAAAGGGCAGAGTGACACAGCTGGATTAGCAGAACACCAAGGAAATGCCCAAGGGGCGTGAAATGTGTAGATGGGCGGAACGCTGAATGGCTGACTAGCCCAACCCTTTTTTAATGTGTAACCGCATGTCTTTCTGCAAGTGGAGTAGCCTGAGAAACTCCATGCTGGGAAGCCAGTCAGCAATCGCCTTGCCCGCATGCTACCAAGCAGCCAACAAACAGCAAGGCCACATCTTTGCATGAACCGCACTGCAACACGAGCCATTCATCACCACCACTCCATATGTGATGGCGGGAAGACAGTGCTCCGTACATCAGGTGGTGAGTGTAAGATTACAGCTGGATGAACTTTGTTACTCTGTGTCTTGTTGAATTCTGGCACTAGAAACTGCGTAGCATGTGCGCTTAGAGAAACTTATGCTTTATTGGGCCACTGAACAAGGAACACTTGCTGAGCTGACTGACCGGATGCCAACTTCATTTGTGCAAACAGGAGTTTCTATTTTGGCAACATGTTGCAATATAGGCTTATCTTCAGGCCTCTGAGAGATTTTTTTTCTTAGGTTGGGTGCAAATTATATGTGTTTTGTGGGACTGTATAACTAATGCTGGACAGCAATTTGCATGTTGAGCTCTGCTGCTCGCAGGCTTTTAAAAGAGTTACAGATTGCCCAGCAAGCTAATGGTGAACCAGAGCTCCTAAGAGTGTGTAAGGGGCAAAAAAGGACCAAAAAGCCCTTTTACTGTTTTTCACTCTTTTAAAACTGATTTTTTTTTTATATGTCTTGTTAAAATAAAGTATGCTCTATTTGCAGTTACACTTGATACCTGTTATCATTTAATTTATTGGAGTTACCACTTCCATGACAGAGACATTGCAGTATGAGGGAGCAAAGCCTTAAAAGACAATATCCATTGCAGGATAGCATGTATTTTTTATCAAACATTTCTCTTCCTACAGACAATGTCAGTGCTCTCCCTGCAGACCTAGACATATATTGTAAACAATTAATGTACAGAGCCATCTCAAATTAGATCTACTAGTCCTGCACTACCACATATAATATTGTTTTTGAGTTGACATGTTCCATTGCATTCCTCTTGTTCATTACATTGGATTTTGTTCGTAGCCATGCCAGACGGTTGCTATATTTATTTATTCTGTCTAGTTCTAGACAGTGTTCAAAACACAGATCTTTTTTTTTCTTTACCTGAAAAAGAAAAGGAAGGAAAAACAAAATTAAAAAAAAAACAAAAAACAAAAACAAAACAACTACCACAAGTGAGAATGAGAAGCATTCTCTGTATACCTGAAATATTCTTTATTGGTGCATTGTAGCATTGTAGTGAAGTTCTCAACATTGTTCTGAGCTATGTATGAATGTTCCCAAGTCAGCAAGTTACAATATTCTTCATACAGACTGGGTCTCAAGAGGTATACAGCTTACATAAAACAATGTTTCAGACAGAATATGTACATTAACCAGACAAGTTATCAATAGTATAACATGTTTTTTATCTGGGCAGTGTTTATGAATAGAGTTCTATGCTTTGCATTTATGTCTTTCTTTCCAGTAATAGAAAATTGTTATAGCATTTAAAACAAAACTGAAGCAAAAATAAATGTTTGAGATGATAAATTGTTTGTGTAGTCAGTTTTCATCTATGCAAAAGAGCTTATCTGAGCTTTTTGACCCGATTTGGGTTGAACACAGTCCTGTTTTCTGAAGCACTAAAACAGCCAAGAAACAGTGAGAGACATTTCGAGATAAGGTTTTACTACATAAAAGTTCAAAGGGTCATTAGCTCTGCTCTATTTTTTAGCTTAAAGAGACTCCGTAACAAAAATTGCATCCTGTTTTTTATCATCCTACAAGTTCCAAAAGCTATTCTAATGTGTTCTGGCTAACTGCAGCACTTTATACTATCACTGTCTCTGTAATAAATCAATGTATCTTTCCCCTGTCAGACTTGTCGGCCTGTGTCTGGAAGGCTGCCAAGTTCTTCAGTGTTGTGGTTCTGCTATGAACTCACCCTTCCAGGCCCCTCTCTGCACACTGCCTGTGTGTTATTTAGATTAGAGCAGCTTCTCTCTTATCTTTTACAAGCTGGATAAATCGTCCTCTGAGCTGGCTGGGCTTTCACATACTGAGGAATTACAAACAAGGGCAAAGCTGTTTGCAGGAAGAAAAGAGCAGCCTGAAACTTCAGTGCATGGGGGAAAGAAACACACAAATGATCTCTTGAGATTCAAAAGGAATGCTGTATACAGCCTGCTTGTGTATGGATGTATTTTTCTATGTGTGGACATACTGTAAATCAACCTACTTCCTGTTTTGGTGGCCATTTTGTTTGTTTACAAACAAACTTTTTAAAACTGTTTTTAACCACTTTTAATGCGGCGAGGAGCGGCGAAATTGTGACAGAGGGTAATAGGAGATGTCCCCTAACGCACTGGTATGTTTACTTTTGAGCGATTTTAACAATACAGATTCTCTTTAAAATACTGATTGTGGCTTGTAAACTACAAATAGGACAGAATGATGCAAAAAAAGCTATATAACTGAAAATAACAATATGGGACTAGTTTCTCTTCTACTAATGTTCTATTCATTATCCGCATTACACATACAATCCATTACATCATAATTTATCTTTGCGTTAGGCTTGCTTTAACTACTTCAAAAGAAAAGACAAAGACTTATATTGCGCTTTTCTCCTGTCGGGCTCAAAGCACCAGAGCTGCAGCCACTAGGACGCGCTCTATAGGCAGTAGCAGTGTTAGGGAGACTTGCCTAAGGTCTCCTACTGAATAGGTGCTGGCTTACTGAACAGGCAGAGCCAAGATTCTAACCCAGGTCTCCAGTGTCAGAGGCAGAGCCCTTAACCAGTACACTATCCAGCCACTGGATCCTTGCTATGCATATCTATGCACCTGTATACTTCGCTTAAGGATCAGGGGCATAGATATGCATATTGTTTACTTCCCACCACGTTTGCAATCCCTGTGCTGTTTCCATTCACCTCACCATCGCAATCCCTGTCTTCTGTGATTGGGGTATGGGTAACAGTTGTTCCCAACCCCGATCACCGTGCCTGTGATGACTCAGAACCTGCAGCAACGAGACACAAGCTCTCAGTAAAAAGAAAAGAAAAAAAAAAGATGCTTCCATGTTTCTATTTATAGAACGCTGTAACACTGTAAAAAAAAACACCTTGGGCTCGATTCACAAAGCAGTGCTAACCCAGTTAGAGACTTTAGGCGTGATAACCATTGCACCACGCTGGTGAAAAGCCAGTTTAGGTGTGATAAGTTTAGGCATGCTAAGTTTAGATAAGTTTAGATCGCACGCAAAGTCCTGCACGCAAAGCAGCGCCATTAAACTCTATGCGAAGTGCACCAGACTTTGCTAGCGCAAAACTTTTGATCAGCTGTGCACTGCGGTGCTAACCCAGTTGGTGCTTAAACTTATAATGCCTAAACTTATCACACCTAAACTTATCATGCCTTAACTTATCACACCTAAACTTATCACACCTAAACGTATCATGCCTAAACTGAGTTTAGGCATGATAAAGGGCTTTTCACCAGCGTGCTAACTGTTAGCACCGCTTTGTGAATCAGGCCCCTTGTCATAAAAAAAAAAAAAAAACAAAAAAAAAAAAAACACCCAATTACTCCGATATACACTTTTACATAGAAAAATTATTATTATTGTATTATTTTTTTACCTCTTCCACCCCTGCCCAATAGTTACCAAAATTAAACAATTTACACTGTTAAAAAAATACATCATTTAGGAAAAATTACATAAATAGTTACCTTAGTGACTTTTTAATATGTATGCCATGAGGGTATATTACGGTTAATTTTGCATATAAAGTCTTGTAATAAGTGATATACTATTACAAACCACTAAATGGAAAAAATACATCTTTATTTCCAGATAAAATATTTGTACTAGGTACCCAATTTAAATGCTGCACTAACCGGTACAAATGGGCAAATAAAACTTGTGAGCTTTATGTATTGAAGCACATTTTATTTTAAAACTATAATGGCTATAACTGAGAAATAATGATTTTTTTCCCCTTATGATTCCCTTTACAGTGCATTTAAAATAAAATAATTATTTTCAAAAAGTACCATCCAAAGAAAGCTTAATTTATGGACAAAAAAAATACAGTATAGATCACTTCAGTGTGATAAGTAACAATTAAGTTATTGGTAATTGAATGGGAGGAGCGCTGAAATGTGAAAATTGTTTTGGTTTTTAAGGGAAAAATACTGTGATCTTGAAGTGGTTAAGACTTGTTCTTCAGCTACCAGAAAATGCAAGCATTCTATCTCTTTTACTATCATAATTACTTATAGCATATTAGTAGAATATCTGTAATCTTACTAGCAGCCAGCTTCAGTGCCTAAATCACCATGGCACCTTTTTTCCATGTACATGTTTAATATCTGCGTACATGTTCCAGTTTGGTATTATAGTAGCATCATTCTGTCCAGGCAACATAGCATTTACAGAAAGTAAACAATGACAGCCTCCAGATTTCTGACATGACAGGTGTATTTCAAATCAGCTAAGTCTCCAAAACACATATCTACAAAGAGTGATGTAGCTACTGTCATAAAAATGTCTACACATGGATCTAAACCTTATCAAAACACAATTTCACTGTACATTACACAATTGTGTATTAACACTGCAGAATAGGAGAAACAAATGTTTGTAGTGTGGTGATGCATTTTGTGCATCCTATACTAAATATACTTACAGTGGCAGCTGCAAACTCTGCTCATGCATCTACGCTAATGATCTTTGCTAATTACAGTAGGGATATAGAATTAGAATCTGTGTGCTACATTAAAACTGGAGAAATTAAAACAACCATTTTACAGAACTATTATGTTCTTTAGGGGACTGCAGTTCCTATTGATGCATTGGCTAATTAAAAACACCAGGATAGATCCTGAACAAACCATTACAGCTAAAGGTTACTTTCACACTTGAGTGGTATGTGTCAAAACACCCTATTTCTCTGCAATTTGTATCATTGTAGCAACACATAAAACATAATAGCGAGTCTGAAGAAGCATATAATATACACATATAATGAACCTATTTACTGGTTTAATTTCATATGCAATGTTAATTTTCTAAACTGACTTCATCATGCTCCATGAACATTATCAGTTATTCACAGTTATGAATGCACGGTGGTAAGAAAATAATAATTTAATTGATGTATAGGATTTTTGAAATTGACACCTTAGTTAAACACTGCTATTATGAAAATGGATTCTGACTGCAGGTGTGTTGATAGTTTAATTAATCTACTATCAACTACATGACTGTATATATGAAGATAATTGTATTGAATATTTGCATTCAGTTGATTATATGGAAACAGAAAATAAGTACTTAAATATATATATTTTTTTTTTTGGGGGGGGGGGGGGCTGTACATTTACACATGCCTTTTAAACACATACATGTGAGTTGTACATTTTCTTACCCACTGTGCATAAACACATGCACTGAGCTCTCATGCTATATGCCAACACAGGCTAAAACTGTAGTTATAAAAGGGGATAGGGGAAGTGGGATAGGGTGCATAAAGGGGCCCATACACTTAACGATTTTCCCGCCGATATACAGCAGATTCGATCACTGTGAACGAATTTGCTGTGAAATCGTTGCGCAAATGGAAACGCAATCCGAAATGAATCGTTCCTGTCGATTCCCGTTGAGCCGTCCGTGCGGAAGATTTGCTTGATTGCCGGCGGCTCGGGAGTGCGTCGATAGCGGCGTTCGAATGTCCGACGACCGAAGCAATACAGGGGCAATACATTGCCTGTTCTGCCGGCACGTGTCCCCCCTGTCACCGCTGCTCCATCTCTGCACTGGGCTCCAAGTCGAGCAGGCTTCACTTCTTCCTGTCCCGGCAGGAAGTTTAAACAGTAGAGCACCCTCTACTGTTTAAACATCCCTGGACAGAAAGAAGTGAAGCCAGCCGGAACCCAGAGCCCAGCAGAGAAGAAGACAGCGGTGACAGCGGGGACACGCGCCGGCGGAACAGGTAATGTATGCGGGGGGGATTGGCAGTGGCAGCACCACCACAGATTGTGATCGGTTTCATGCTGAAATCGATTTACAATCTGTTTGCAATCCCTCTCTGATCAGATTCAATCAGAGAGGGATCTATCTGTTGGGTGATCTGATGGCAAATCGACCAGTGTATGGCCACCTTAAGGGATAAGTCCAACCCAATTGTTTCATTAAGTACACAAGTACACAAAGGTATAATAGACTCAATTTGTTGGTATCAAAAGGTATAAATGACAGTAATATACATGCCAAGGTGCAATACAAACTGAACAATTAAAAACATAGTAAACCTCCCAACACATGAAAAAGTTGTATACCATGTTGCATACCATGGATGGGTAAAAAATAATGTACACACACAGGGACTTGGGATGCAATTGGCTATATAAATTGGATATAATTGAGGCATCAAGGTGAACTTCCCACAACAAAACATCCAGTTGTGAAAGTCCAAATCAGAATTGCAGTTCCAGCAGTGGCTACATCGTATCTTACTAATATTATACATGGTAAAGTTTGGATGTTTGTTACTCAATCACACAACAATGGCTGGGCGGATTTGAATGAAATTCGGCACACACATATAGTACATTACCTGGAATAGCATATAGGATACTTTTTATCCCCATAACCAAAAAGTGGACGGAGACAAATACAAATTTCACTGCAAATATGTAAACTGCAGCCATTTTTACACATTTAATAGTAGGGTTCTCAAACTTTGCATAGTTGGTCACTGGGTGACTGGAATTAATATTCAGAAAAGTGGGTGAAGCCTACAAAAGCCAATCAAAATTCACCTATTGATGTTCAATGAGAATATTTCAATGCTGCTATTCTTGCACTGTTAATGGCACAATTATTATTATTATTATTATTTTTTATTTATATAGCGCCAACATCTTCCGTAGCGCTGTACATAGTACAAACAAATAATGGGGAACAAATATACATAAGAAATACAAGACACTGTACAGTCATGACATTGAATAGAGTAAATACAGATACATACATAGTTGATATGTGGTTGGTACATGTACATATGTTAAAATAACAGCAGTATGAGAAACACTAGGAGGAGGTCCCTGCCCTTGCGGGCTTACAATCTAGAGGGTAGTGGGGAGGAAACAAAAGGGAAGGAAACACAAGGATTAGTGGGTGAGCCAGTGTGCCTTCAGTGCTGCCTATAGCAAATTATAGGCTTGTCTGAACAGGTGTGTTTTCAGAGTACGTTTGAAGGCTTCCAGACTTGAGGCATGACGAACCGGCTGAGGGAGAGAGTTCCAAAGGAGAGGGACAGCCCGTGAGAAGTCTTGGATGCGAGAGTGAGACGAGGTGACTAGGCTGGAGGACAAAAGGGTCTCCTGTGAGGAACGGAGGGTCCGGGCGGGGAGGTATCTGGAGATTAAAGAGGAAATGTATGGAGGCGATAGCTTGTATAGAGCTTTGTATGCAAGTGTGAGAAGTTTAAACTGGATCCTTTGGGCAACTGGTAGCCAATGGAGGGATTGGCAGAGAGCGGCTGCCTCAGAGGATCTAGAAGAGAGGTGAATGAGACGGGCCGCAGAGTTTAGTATGGATTGGAGAGGTGCCAGTCTGCTTTTTGGTAGACCACAGAGTAGGGTGTTGCAGTAGTCAAGGCGGGCGATGATTAGGGCATGTACAAGCATTTTAGTTGCTTCTTGTGAAAGGAAGGGACGGATTCTGGAAATGTTTTTGAGATGGAAGTAGCAGGAGGTAGTTAAAGTGTTAATATGTGGTTTAAAGGAGAGCTCAGAGTCCAGGAAGGAGAGAGACTGGGCGGTAATTAGAATGGGCCGTAGAGTCTAAAGAGGGTTTTTTGATTAGTGGTGTTATGATAGCTTGTTTAAATGAAGAAGGGAAAGTGCCAGTTGAGATGGAAAGGTTAAACAGTGTTGTTAAAGCAGGAATGAGGGGGGAGGAGACCTGGGGGATAAGATGAGAGGGAATAGGGTCTGAGGCGCATGTAGTAAGATGAGCTTTAGAGATTAGTGAAGAAAGAAGCTGTTCAGTTAAGGCTGAGAAGATTGTTAGCGGGGAGGAGGTATGAGTGCGTGAGTGGTTATGTGGAGAGGGATAGTTGATAGTAGGGGAGCTGCCGGACAGAGAAGAAAAAGGAAGAGGTGATTGGACCGGTGAAGAGGGTTGCTTTAGAAAGCTGTTCTGTAGTGTTTCAATTTTGCTCACAAAATATGCTGCAAAGTCTTCTGCAGACAAGCTTGTGGTTGTAGGGGGAGGCGGGGGGTGGAGAAGAGAGCTGAAGGTGTTGAAAAGTTGTTTAGGGTTATGGGATTGTGAAGAAATAAGTGTAGAGAAGTATGACTGCTTTGCAAGTGAGAGAGCGTCCCTGAGCTGGAGCAGCGTGTTTTTATAGTGGGCGAAGTTATCTGCATTGGTGCTTTTCCTCCACTGCCGTTCTGCTGCCCTGGACTGTCTTTTCAGTTGTTTGATCGGTTCAGTCAGCCAGGGCTGTCTGTTGATGCGGCGGGGGCGGAAGTTGGTGAGAGGGGCGGCTGTGTTCATGACAGCGGTGACTGTGGTGGAGTAGTAGATGGATGCTGACTCCGGGTCAGTGTAGGATGACAGGGAGCTCAGGGGTTTTAGAGAGTCAGCTAGGGAGCAGAGGTTGAGGTTGCGATAAGCCCCAAACCTGGTACAGTTGGCCATTGGGTGACCAGTGTTCAAATTGAGAAAGGGGGTGGAGCCACAGCCAATCAGATTTGTTTCATTTCAATGCAAATTATTGATGCCAAAGACTGCAAAGCTCACAAACTTTGAGTAATTGAGTGTTAGGGTTAGAAAAGTGGGCACAGTAAACACCCGCCAAATGCATACCCGGAAATGCTAGGTCATCAGTGGATGGAGACAAATACACATTTCATTGAGAAAATGTAAACTGCAGCCATTCTTACACTGTGAATGGTAGGGTTCTCAAGCATTGCACAGTTGGTTACTGGGTGACTGGGATTAATATTCAGAAAAGTGGGTGGAGCCTGAAAAAGCCAATCACAATTCACCTGTGCAAAATTCATTCTGTAGAAAGTCCCAATCGCAGACTCCCACAGGTTAGATGTTGCAGTGTTTTAAGAGAGCAAGACAATACTGATTATGCAGCATTAAGCATATGCAATGGTTAACTGATGCAAGGATAAACACTAGCTGTAGTGAGAAAAGCCTGGATCATTAGACCTCTCTTGGTAACAGTAGCAGCATGTATAGCCTGATGCAAAGTGTAAAGCAGTTCATGTAGGATAGGGCACATGCAGGCGATTTAAACAATGTTCAGCAGTGGCTATATATGGGAAAGTCCCATTTACCCACTCATTGTACACAGGAATGCCACCATGCACTGTGCACATGCATACTGTATATGTACCTACACTGCACACATGAGTTGTGTGCATACACACATTATATATGTGTCCATGTAATGTCAGATGCATGGTGTACATGTAAACACTCATTGTACCTATGAATCCTTTACATGTACCCACCCAGCCTCAAGTGTGCTGTACATGACTCCACAAGCTGTAAACACACACACTACAAATGCACCCTTGCACTGTGCACATGTACCCGTGCAGTGTATACAAACCTGTTTTACTCACTATATAAAAAAACTATGTACCTGTATTTGTAAACTGCCCACTTGTGGGCTTTACATGTTCCATATTCACTGCCCAATTTAGAGATGGCCCAAATGGTTCTCCGGTGAATGGTTCCAGGCGAACTTCCGGGGGTTAACTTTGACCCTCTTCATCACAGTCAGCAGGCACATTGTAGCCAATCAGGCTACACTCCCTCCTGGAGCCACTCCCCCCCCTTATAAAAGGCAGGCATCGCTGGCCATTTTACTCACTTGTGTGCCTGCAGTAAATAGAGAAGGGACAGCTGCTGTAGACTCACTCATAGGGAAAGATTAGTAAGGCTATTGTAGGCTTTTTAGCTTGCTCCTTGCTGATTCTTATTGCTAAAATAGCACCCCACAACAACTCTTTTGAGAGCTAATCTTGTTCTTGTGATCTATTTTTGTTTTGTTTGTGTTCCACTGACACTTGTGTTGCATAGACAGCCTTGATAATTCATACTGTGTGTGCCACTGCCAGGCTCAGCACATTCAGTGACTACCTGTGTGTGTGACAGGTGCACATTACCCATTACTGCATATACCTACCTGTTGTTCACTGTTCACCCACCCACCTACGTGAGCGCACGCAGTGTCACTGCGCCTGTCCGCTACCTGTCTGTGTGTGACAGGTGCACATTGTAATACCCATTACTGCATATACCTACCTACCTGTTTTTCACAATGCATCCACCTACCTACATGAGTTAAGCGCACGCAGTGTCACTGTGCCTGTCCGCTACCTGTCTTTGTGTGACAGGTGCACATTGTAATACACATTACTGCGTATACCTACCTACCTGTTGTTCACAGTGCATACCTTTCACTTGAATGGATGGCAGACTTGCCATCCATAACAGATTCTCGTTACAGGTAGTACAGGCTATCCGTGTCATCTACAGCAGGGCCTCGAAAGTCCTCCTTTTGGCCACTACCTTGGGACGTGCATGCCAAGCCTGCTGCCTTCCTTGGATGTGTGGTAGCTGTTCCTGCTCATTTGCCCACAGCGTGCCTGCTGCCTTCCTTGGATGTGTGGTGGTGGTAGCCATTTCTTAGGCTCCCACTCCAGACCGCAATCGAACCAGGATTCCCTGGCCATTACCAGTGGTCACTCACAATGGTAGACATTGCCCTCCACAAAAGATTCTCGTTTCAGGTACTGAACAGCAAGTAGAACAAGTATTTAAAAAAATAGATGTAAGCTTTAACAATGGTAGAGAAAGAACCATTGAAAGTTGATAAGGCAGTCAGACATAACCTGACATCACTGAGTGAGGAAGAGCAATCTCGTCATGGTGCGCACCAGTCCAGCATGGCCGTCACTACGCAAACAGCTGTTTGCGGTGCGTGACACAGTGAGTTTGGTGTATCAGTGTGAAGCAGTACTCTAATTACACTCCCTGAATGATGTATACACATGCAAGATGTTTTAAAGCACTTTAGGCCTGCAATTTCGCATTCAATGGCCTCTGATTTTCGGTTCACGAACTTCCTCAAAAGTTCGGTTCGTGCGAACTTTCGCGAACCGCAATAGATTTCAATGGGGAGGCAAACTTTGAAAACTAGAAACATTTATGCTGGCCACAAAAGTGATGGAAAAGATGTTTCAAGGGGTCTAACACCTGTAGGGGGGCATGGCAGAGTATGATAGACGCCAAAATCCCAGGGAAAAATCTAGATTTGACGCAAAGCAGCGTTTTAAGGGCAGAAAGCACATTGAATGCTAAATTGCAGGCCCAAAGTGCTTTAAAACATCTTGCATGTGAATACATCAATCAGGGAGTGAAATGAGAGTACTGCTTCACACTGACACACCAAACTCACTGTATAACGCACTGCAAACAGCTGTTTGTGTAGTGACGGCCGTGCTGGACTGGTGCACACCAAGGCGAGAGTGCAGGCCTGGGCGGTTTTCAAGCCCATGTGGTCGCTGGGCTGTGGTAGCTCAATAATAGAACAACAGTGACTGTCCAGCTGATCAAATTTGGTCTGTACACAATGAAGCAACAACCTTATTATCGTCGATGTGCCCCCCCCCCCCAAGACACTCATATAGCCAGCGGTCATTGCTTTATTGTTTTACGCAAGCCCCTTCACTGCGGGAAGGTAATGATCACGAAGGGGAATTGGCACATGTACATGCCTTTTGTATTGTTGTTGCAGCTGCAGTGCAGCCAGAAAAATTAGGCAGACATGTACACGCACCAGAAAAATTATTATAGCGGCCACTGCTAGCAGCGGCCTTAAAAATTCAGGAATCCACCTGGAGTCCTGGACCCTTGGTGGTGGCGGAGAAGGCAGTCAAGCGGTCTGCGGGAAGAGGTGCTGTGTTGGGAGTGACTTAGTCATGGGGCAGGCAGTCACACGGCGTGCAGGCAGAGATGCTGTGTGTGGGGACTGACTTAGTCTTCAGGCGGGCAGTAGCCCCCCAGGATCCATGCCTCATTCATTTTGATAAAGTTCAGGTACTAAGCACTTTTGTGACTTAGGCGACTTCTCTTCTCAGTGACAACGCATCCAGCAGCGCTGAAGGTCCTTTCTGATAGGACGCTTGAGGCAGGGAAAGACAGAAGTTGGATGGCAAATTGGGACAGCTCTGGCCACAGGTCAAGCCTGCGCACCCAGTAGTCCAAGGGTTCATTGCTGCTCACAGTGTCTACATCCACACTTAAGGCAAGGTAGTTGACTACCTGCCGGTCCAGGCATTGGTGGACGGTGGATCCGGAAGGGCTAAGGTGAGGCATTGGACTAAAGAATGTCTGCATGTCCGACATCACCATGAGATCGCTGGAGCGTCCTGTCCTTGCCTGCGTGGACATGGGAGAAGGATTACTAGCAGTGGTACCTTTATTGTGTTGTGCTGTGACATCACCCTTAAACGCATTGTAAAGCATAGTTGCCAGCTTGTTCTGCAAGTGCTGCATCCTTTCTGCCTTCAGGTGAGTTGGTAACATGTCCGCCACTTTGTACCTATACCTAGGGTCTAGTAGTGTGGCCACGCAGTACAGCTCATTCCGCTTGAGTTTTTTTATACGGGGGTCCCTCAACAGGCTGGACAGCATGAAAGATGTCATCTGTACAAAGTTAGATCCAGGCATACTATCCATCTCCTCTTGCTCTTCCTCAGTGACGTCAGGTAAGTCCTCCTTCTACCCCCATGCAAGAACAATACCATGGGAACGTTGAGCAGCACAAGCCCCGTGCGACGCCTGCTGCGGTTGTTCTTCTGCTGCCGCCTCCTCCTCCAAAGGGACACCTTGTTCATCATCCGAGTCTGACTCCTCTTCCCCACACGACTCTTCCTCCTCCTCCCCCCCTCTGTTCTGCCGCAGGTGTTGGGAAAACATCTGGTTCTGATGTGAATTGATCCTACAACTTTTCCTCCTGTAACTGTTCCTGTTCATGCTCCTCCACAGCTTGATCCACCACTCTATGCACAGCACGCTCCAGGAAGTAAGCATACGGGATCAAGTCGCTGATGGTGCCTTCACTGCGACTCACCAGGTTGGTCACCTCCTCAAATGGCCACATGAGCCTGCATACATTTTGCATCAGTGTCCAGTTGTTGGGCCTTCATCTCCCCAGATTGTGTCCTTCTACTGTAATTGTAGAGGTACTGGGTGACAGCTTTTTCCTGTTCTAGCAGGCGAGAGAACATAAGGAGGGTCGAATTCCAGCATGTCGGGCTATCGCAAATGAGGCATCTCACTGGCAACTTGTTTCTCTGCTGAATCTCAGCAAAGTGTGCCATGGCCATGTAAGACCACCTGAAATGCCCACACAACTTCCTGGCCTGCTTCAGGACGTCCTCTAAGCCTGGGTACTTTGACACAATTCTTTGAATGACTAGATTCAGCACATGTGCCATGCAGGGTACATGTGTCAGCTTCCCCAAACTCAAAGCAGAAATTAGATTGCCACACACCCTGTTTCCGATCTCTAGCTGGTGTGGGGTCAAACATTGATCCACTTGTTTGGTGCATCTCTCCTGGCTGCTCTTAACAGTGTGACTTTGAGGTAAGACATGTCTAAGACGGCATGACACCGACGTACCTGGCATGCAGCATAGGCCCTGGGGAACTGGGGCTGTGTAGCTGGAGAGGATATCGCAGTACCAGTAGAGTTGAACTGCCACTCAGCCAAGGAGGAGGAAGAGGACGACAGTGAAGAGGATGTAGCAGGAGGAGAGGAGGTGGCAGGAGGCCTGTCTGCAAGCCGTGGAGGTGTCACAAGTTGGTCCGCTGCACAGCCACGTACTCCCTGCTTGCCATCGGTCACCAGGTTGACCCAATGGGCTGTGTAAGTAATTTATCTGCCCAGACCGTGCTTGGCAGACCAGGCATCCGTGGTCAGGTGTACCCTTGACCCAACGCTGTGTGCCAGAGATGACACCACTTGCCTCTCAACTTCACGGTACAGTTTGAGTATCGCCTTTTTAGAGAAATAATTGCTCAGGTGCTCTTCCCATTGCAGTTTGTGCCTTTTCTCCAAGTGACTTTGTAAGGCACTTGTCCCTGTGTGGGTGTTGGCCATTCCGAAGCTCAATTTTTGGAGGCAGAGATAACAGATGGCATTGCTCCAATCTGAGGCAGACACATTAAAAAATGTCCAAACCGCTGAGCCCCCCTGGGGTGATGGCACTATGGTGGCATCAGCAGCTGACATTGAAGGGCATGTTGGCTGGCTGTCCATAGGTGGCGGCGATACATGGCGCCGGACACTGCCACCAGCTGTTTCTGATGATGAGCTCCCTCTGCTTCTTTCAGGAACTCGTCTCCTCCTACTCCTTTCTGACTCCCCCTCTGAACTGTCTCCCTGTTCATCTCCTCTGTTGGGAACATACGTGGCATCCATATCATCGTCATCATCATAATCATCCTGCCCAGCTTTTGCTTGCCTCAGACACCTCCAAAACTGCACCAACAGCAGGTACTTCATCCTCCTCCTCCTCACACATTACATCCATAGTGTCGCCTAACTCAGTCATATGAGGTGGTGTAACTTGCTTGGCGCCTTCATCTGGTTGTAACAATAATGTCTGTACATCAGTGATTTCCACACCAAATAACTCCTGTGAACTGTCAAATGTAGTGGATGTGGTACTTGGAGTAGCGCTGGTGGCTGCGGAAGATGAGGTGTCCTGTGTTAAATAGTCAACCACGTCCTGATAATCTTGGGGATTGATGGGATGTGCCCTCTTCTGAGCACTGTATTTTGGTCCAGGGCCGCACGAAATCACATCAGCACGACCTCACACAGACCTGCCGGGTGGCCTTCCTCTGGGTCTGCCTCTACCTCTGCCTCTACCTGTTTTGTCCGTTTTGTCCATATCGGGGGGGGGGGGGGAGAAGTGAAAGGTATGCACTGACTTGACTAATACAATATGCAGTCACACAGGTGCAGTTAACAGGTATGCACAGAGTGGTATATCACACTGTGTGCACTCACGTAGGTGGGTGGGTGCACTGAACACAACAGGTAGTTGGTATATACAGTGATGGGTATTACAATGTGCGCCTGTCATACACAGACAGGTACTGGACAGGCACAGTGACACTGCGTGCGCTCACGTAGGTAGGTGGGTGCACTGAAGTGAACAACAGGTAGTAGGTATATGCAGTGATGGGTATTACAATGTGCACCTGTCGCACACACAGGTTGTCACTGAATGTGCTGGGCCTGGCAGTGGCACACACAGTAGGAATTACCAAGACTGTCTATGCAACACAAGTGTCAGTGGGACACACACACAAAAAAAAATAGATCACAAGATTAGCTCTCAAAACAGCTGTTGAGGGGTGCTTTTTAGCAATAAGAATCAGCAAGGAGCAAGCTAAGAAGACTACAAGAGCCTAACTAAGCTTTCCCTATAGCTCTCTATGCAACAGCTCTCCCTTCTCTAATTAATGGAGGCACATGAGTGACTCCAAAGCCTGATGCCTTTTATAAAGAGGGGAGTGGCTCCAGGAGGGAGTGTAGCCTGATTGGCTACAATGTGCCTGCTGACTGTGATGTAGAGGGTCAAAGTTGACCCTCATGATGCACTATGGGGGCGAACCAAACTGCCAGAAAAGTTTGTGGTTCTCCACGATTGCGAACCTCGGAAGTTCGCCGGGAACCGTCGCCGGTAAACCGTTTGGGCCATCTCTATTCCTGCAGCCCAGTATCTTTCCACCAGCCCCTTTCCTTGTTAATTGTTGTGGCCAGGACTTTCAGACCTGTGTTTTCTTTTCATTTTCTTTATGAAGAAAGTTTCACTTACCACTGGGTAAATTGCTGCAAATGGGAATGTCACTAATAGTACACGCATTACTCGGTGTGCTCAGTGTTGCTCGTGACTTGTGTATAAGTCGACCCCTATACTTTTATTTAGTGAGTAAGACCTACATTTCTAGACTTATAATGAAGCATATAAGGGTAAGAAATTGTTAATTTTAATTTCAGCTTCATTTACCTTACTCAGGGGTGTATAATACCATTACACTTGATTGTCTGACAAGCTTTCTGTGAGACAGATTGCTGGCAGGGAGTTAGCATTTGCTTCTATTGTGTATTGATTTCGGCATTTAGAGGCTGTATGGGTGCATCCCCTGGTGGCGGGAGCCCCGGGGCTCTCCTGCACTCCCCCTCTTGGTGTCACATGTGGGTCTGTCATGTACACCAGTGTTTGTATTTTTAACATTATTTGCCTTAAACAGCATTTTAAATTATAATAATACAGGGCCAGATTTACCATAAGGCACTGTAGGCATGTGCCTGCAAGCGCCTGATGATGGAAAGACGGCTCACTCCCCACCCCATGTGCCTCCCTCCTTCCTTATGCTGAGTCCTGATAAGAGTGTAAATGAAAGGTTACTCACCCAGCTCTCAGCATGCCACTGACCAGATCTAACTTCAGTCAGGGGCACCCCTAGCTACTTAATACTGAGAGTACCTCCGGCTACCTATATTAAGGGGCACCTGTAGCTAAGCTAACTATAATGGGCAAGGGAAGTAAGGGAGAAGAGACAGCAAGGACATTTTGTGGTGCAGTTTGATGGGGATTTGTGGGTTCATGGAGAGCAAAGTCTAAGGTGCCAGGACATCTGCGGCTCCTGTGAGGTAAATCTGGGCCTGTAATAATAAAATTAAAACATATTTATATTTACAAAACATGAAGCTCATATTTGTATTATTTGTATGTGAAACTTTCAGTAGGTTCAGCATATTAATTTGTCCTCATTGATGTTTTTTTTCTTCCAGTTTTGTTAAACATTTGTGAATGCAGGGAATAATAACTTACTACTATGGTACACAAATTAACAGGAATGTACTGTTATCCATGCCCAAATCTTCCACACTGTAGATAAGTATGCTTTATTGACATACAACAGACCTTGGTTTGATCCCTTCATTGTGCTGGCCTAGTTTTCTGATTAAAGGATGAATGGGTACCAGATCCTTTGGAGCCAAAAACTGACTACCAATTTTAATTTCCATTTCTAATTAAAAGTATGCAACACAAAAGAGCCTTTGTTCATGTTGCTGTAATTTCTGATAAAGCCACTGTATGAAATCAGTGTAAATTTCCAGCTTGTAAGACAAGAGACGTTCAACACATTCCAACTTTGATTTTGTGATGGGAACCCCGAAGGACGGTCACTATAAATGGCTCTTTCCTGGTGTATCATTGATTACTCAGCCACCATATCTGTATGAAATGTTCTGGCTAGTCCAGATGGCCAATGACCCCTTTTATTATTGCTGCAGCAGCGTCATAATAATAATGGCAGAAACAGCTTGCAAGAACATTTTTTTTCTCCGTAATGAGGCACTTTAATGTACTAGCTTGAGTAAGAGATTGCTATGAAAATTGTTCCGCTGCTTCCTATAAAAGGTAATGATTTTATCTTGGATACACCTTCTGTTACCTACAACTAAGAATTTAATGTGAATTTTTACCTAAATATAAATTTAAAATCCATCTGTCTGTTAAGAGATAACTTTGAGAGATCTGAATTTAAAGGTGCCTTTGCTGACATCGTTTTAAAAATATACTTACCTGAATGTTGTGCTGATCCTGTACCTTCAACATGTTCTAAAACATTGATTTAAAATGAGCATGCCATGCAGATCAGGTGCTAAGGGTGACCTCACAGGCTGTATGTGTATTCCAAGCAAAACTTAATGGGATACTGTAGGGGGGTCGGGGGAAAAGGAGTTGAACTTACCTTGGGCTTCTAATGGTCCCCCGCAGGCATCCTGTGCCCGCGCAGCCACTCACTGATGCTCCGGCCCCGCCTCCGGTTCACTTCTGTAATTTCTGACTTTAAAGTCTGAAAACCACTGCGCCTGCGTTGCCGTGTCCTCGCTTCCCCTTATGTCACCAGGAGCGTACTGCGCAGGCACAGACCATAGTGGGCTTGTGCTATACACTACTGGTGACATCAGCGGGAACGAGGACACGGCAACGCAGGCGCAGGGGTTTTCTGACTTTAAAGTCAGAAATTACAGAAGTGAACCGGAGGCGGGGCTGGAGCATCGGTGAGTGGCTGCGCCAACACAGGATGTCTGCGGGGGACCATTAGAAGCCCCGGGTAAGTTCAGCTCATTTTCCCCCAACCCCCCTACAGTATCCCTTTAAGACAAACGAATCAGACAGTTGACATTCTTTCAAAAGGGGATAAAACTGTAGATTGCATTTTCCTTGCATTTATTGCTATCTGCATGGTGTTCGTTAACTCAACCTAGGGAAGAACTTGGAGATAGCATTCGATGATAAGTAAAAAAAAAACATACCTAAAGAGAGATTGTCAGAAAAAAAAAATTCGATTTATCCACTGTTCTGTGTTTATTATGCATCCTGAAACCTTGCCCTTCATTGCAAGCATTCCAATCTCTTCAGAAATGTTTCTGCTATCATAAATCTCATCTGTCATTCTGGCTCTATTTGGTACATTGCTAACGAGAAGGAGGCTTGTCATTACCCCTCTCACATCCCTGCTCCTCACTGATTGGCTGAGGGCAGTTTAGTGTGAAGATGCTGAAACCTTTTCTTGCTGAACTCACCTGTTTACAAAGCAAGCTAGATTCTAGGAGGAAAAAAAAAAAAGTATAAGGCTTTGTTCACATTACAAATCACCAGCGCTATCGCAAGCACTGCCAATTTGGTGAGCACTTTTCTAAGCGCTTTTGCTCAGCGATTAATGAACTCTTTGACCCAGAAATGCATAAATACAATGTATTTATTCATTAAAGAGCTTGAGAAATCACTATTCAATTCGCTTTTTCAATCGCTTTGCCATTTCCCTATCACTTTCTATTGAATCGCAAACGCGGCTCCTGCACCATTTTCTGAGCGTTTGTGTTCAATAGAAAGTATAGGAATTGAATAGCAATTTCCCGAGGGCTTTAATGGATAAATACATTGTATTTATTTATTTTTGGGTCAAATAATTCACTTCCTGACTGACGTCAGGTAGTGAAAAACGTAATCGCTGAGCAAAAGCGCTTTTCGAAGCGAAAAATGCAGGGAAAAGCACTTTAAAAAGTCTTTACCAAATCGACAGTGCTTGCGATAGCACTGGCGATTTGTAATGTGCACAAGGCCTAAGGGAGGAAATGACATCAGGTTTGGCTTCAGTCAGAGGGAACCAAGATGGCAAATGCCTTGAACAGAATTCTCTTTATTTACTATATAAAGTTCAATGAAATCAAAATGTGGATGAGTACAATACATCTGTTGTGTAAGTAGAACAGGTAGTTATCTACGTATATATGTGTTGGTTTTTTTCCTGGCATAGTATGGCTGACCCTGCTGCTTTAAGGTGGACCTGAACTGTTGCACAGGACAGAAGGAAAACAGGGGGCTTGATTCACAAAGCGGTGCTAACCTACTTAGCACGTCTAAAGTCTTTAGACGTGCTAACCAGGGTGCTAAGTAGGTTAGCACTGGATTTCTCAATCAGATCACGTGCTAACTTTGCGCGCGCAAAGTTTTACGCAAAAGTCTTATGCGCGCTAAGTCCCATAGGCTTTCATGGGCACTTCGCGCAGAGTGCCCTGCGCTCTGTGCAGTGCGCGCGTAAAGTTTTACGCCCGTAAACTTTTACAAGCGTAAAGTTTTACGCGCGAAAACTCGTTTAGACGTGCTAAGGGGGTTTTCACAGGCGTGCTAACAGTTAGCACCGCTTTGTGAATCAAGCCCAGGAACTGCACACTGTATGTATTTATAGAGTTTAGCCTGTTTAATGCCCCCTCATCTGTGACTAATCACTATTCTAATGTGATCTCTCAGCTGTGCCAGAAGGATGCCTTGGCAGAGCAGCTTATTTGTAAACATAAGATGTTAATCCTATGTCTGCTTCCATGAAAGCAGGAAGTAGACACACTGCAGATTTATTGCAGGATTTGTATCAGCTATAACAAATACATGTTTGTTTTCTTTAAATGGTATTATGCTGTTGCTTACCTTTTTGAGCAGAGAGAAAGTCCTAAGTTCAGGTCCACCTTAAGTTAACACAGGAAAGTTCTAAGTAAGCTTAATACTATATGTACCCATGTTTATCTCATCATCTCAGTTTAGGTACACTTTAGTTTCCGGCTAGGTTCACACTATGTTGGAGGAAAAATGTGTACTGTGTATTGGACATATGTTCCAGTCCAGTACATTTGCACAGGGGCGTAGCAATAGGGCTTGCAGAGGTTGCGATCGCATCAGGGCCCTTGGGCCGGAGGGGTCCCGAAGAGCCCTCCCTCAACTACAGTATTAGCTCTCTATTGGTCCTGTGCTTATAATAATCACTTCTATAGATACGTTGAATAGTGGTAATCATTAACAAACCTCATCCTCTTCTTGTACCTCTGACACTGTAGTTGCCATTGGCAGGTTTTGGTGCGCCATATCAATTGTTATGTATAGAGTGCTTGGGGGGCCCCGTTTTAAAACGTGCATCGGGCCCACAAATTCTTAGCTATGCCACTGCATTTGCATCAGTTTTGATTAGAATGAACATTGCTAAAAAGGATTTGCCCTCTCTGCAATGCTCTCTGTGCTGCCAAGTTTCACTTCCAACATTTATAGTGTGAGTGGCTACTTTCCATAAACATGCACTGTATCCGGAATCAAGTCCATTTTAGTTCCAGTCCAGAAAAATGCAGAAGGCTGGGACTTTCCATTCCATTCATTGGAACAGATTAACAGAAAGGACATGTGTGAAAAGCTCGCTGCCATAACATTGTATCCATTTTACGGCCCATTTATCTGGCTCTGTTCCCTCTGAAAAGCTTTGTTGCCCAAAGGATTGGATACTGATCCCTGCCAGATAACAGACAGCTATGATACTGTATATATGCATCATCAGCCTCTGGCTGACAATGTGTATGTTGCTGTGGGACAATGACAACGCGTGATGGAGCAGTTTCTGGGTGGCAGGGGGAGTGGTGAGGACAAAAGCATTGTGCAGTGCTCAGGCGTCAGGCACCACTAAACATCCAACATGATGGAGGCAGCTTTAGCAATCCTCATGTGGTGACTGTACACACTGGCCGAAATTGGAACGATCCACCGTTTGCCATTCATTAACACCGATTTAATCGTTCAGCCATCGTTCCATGCAGAGGCAGCCTTAGAGTATGTGGGGCCTGGGGCAAGTGTCATATGTGTGTCATAGAGCTATAAGTGTAGGCCGGATACCGTACCACCCCACTAACGGGCTTGTCCACCTCTAATGCAGTATGCCTTATTAATGTTTAAAAACTTGTTAAAGGCCACTAAGCCAACCAATATAGGAACAATTACGATACGTAAAGCAATGTAATCAAATGTCCAATGGTACTATCATTCTTAAATTGGTTTAGTGGCCTTTAACAAACTGATGGGTTCTAGACCTGGGATGGATGCTAGGCTGAATGGGAAGTTCAAAATTTGTATTTCTATCCAGACACACTCCCCAACCAGCCTAGCACCCACCCCCAGCTCCTCAAACAGCCTTGTACCCATCCCTAGCTCCTCAGCCAGCTTAGAACCCATCCCTTGCTACCCAACCAGCCTAGCACCAATCCCCAGCTCTCTGAGGCAGCCTAGCACCCATACCCAGCTACTCATCCAGCCTAGTACCCATCCCCATCTCGCCAGCCAGCCTAGCAACCATCCCCAGCAAGCCTAGCACCCATCCCAGCTCTCCAGTCAGCCTAGTACCCATCCTAAGCTCCCCAATCAGCGGACTACCCATCCCCAGCTCTTCAGCCAGCTTAGAACTCATGCTTTGCTCCCCATCCAGCCTAGCAAAAATCACTAGCTCTCCAAGGCAGCCTAGCACCCATCTCCAGCTCCCCAGCTGGCATAGCACTTATCCACAGTTCCCCATGCAGCACAACACCCATCCTGAGCCAGTCTGGTACACAATCCGGGCTCCCCATCCAGCCTGTACCTATCCCTAGCTCCCCAACCAGCCTCTACCTATCCCTATGCTCCCCATCAAACCTGGCACCAATCCCTAGCTAGTCTGGAGGCTCCATACTGAGCCCCCTCCAACTCCAGTCCATGCTCAACTGACCTAAATGCCCCTGGGGCCCTCAGGCTGAGCCTCTTGCACCTTACCTTAATCTGAAATCTGGCAAGCTTCATGTTAGTGCAGAAATTCATCACAAAAATGCAAACAGCATAGTACAGTAAAGCATGCTGAAGATGAAAACGTAAGCAATAAAAGGGAGGGTGGTGCAAATTATAAGGTGCATAAAACAAAATAGGAAGATCATAGTATTTGTAAATGACACACTGCTCAGAACACAAACAGCTAGACTTCTGTTTAGACCTTTCCTTCACCACCACCAAAATAACCATGGTATGGCAGGCAGAGCCGCCATCAGGGGGGGGACAGCAAGCACTTCAGTGAGTGGCCCTGTGCTTCCAGATGGCCCTCCCGCACCCCAGTGTTGTCAGCTATCCAGATCTGTAGATTCCTTAATAGTATGCATGCTCACACACACACAGGGCGGAATCCCGGGGCGGACGTGGCTGAGAGTTAGTCCCGCCCCTCAGCTCACACTGCTGCAGCTACAGCCACTAGTAGCCTCAGGAAAGCCTTTGGCTAGCCCACTCCCCTTCTTTTTTTCGTTCTATTGGCTGCAAATTCAGCCCTCTTCCTGTCACTCTTCAGGAAGGCAGGTCATGTGGTGCGCAGCTCCAAGTCTCCTATGACTCAGAGGGGTCTTCTATCAGTGCTGGCCAGAGGATGAGAGTTCAGGAAGGCAGCGAGAACAGGAGGGGGAGAGATCAACCAGACACAAGGTCAGATAACAATCTTACACAGGCTCAGTCTCCCTCCCTGCTGTGTGTGTAAACTGCTCCTGAGCCTGTGTATGGGATTTACTATGCAGGAGGAGGAGTTGCACTTTCCAGTCTCCTGTCAGTGCTGTTTGTCAGGAGTGGAGGGGCAATCAGTGGAGAGTGTTTGGGGAGGAAGCTGTCTGCCAGGAACTGGCCTTACTTTTGAGTGTCTCTCCTCCTAGATTTGTTTCCCTGCATTCACTGTCCAGTCTGTGCTCTGTGTATGGTCTGCTGGGAGAAGCTGCTAAACACAGGACTAATGGGGGGGGGGGGGGAGGAGCCTTCTTATTGCTACAGATACACTCTGACCAGCCATGATCTGGGGTCAGCTTAGTTAGGCATCTCCCCTCCTGCCACTTGTCTTTCTCTCCTTCACTTCTATTAACCCTACAGAAACGTACCCACTATGTTTTTCCAGCAACCAATTTTTCTGACGAGGGTACATGTGTGATTAAACAAATGATGTTTTGTGATGCAAGGCGATTATGACCATAACAGCGGATTGAATCTTTAAAGGATACCAGAGCTGAACTACTATATAAAAATGGGGGGAGCAGGCATGTATTATGATGTGCTCCTCATGCCCACCGCCCCACGCTTCTCCTCCATCCTCCTCCTATGCATGGTAAATCCGCCACACCTCAGCCCAGGTCACCTGAGTCAAGCGATACTGTGGAGGCATGTGGCCAGGAGCGCCTGCACACTATCACTCGACTCCGGCGGACTGAGCTGCAGCGGAGGATTTACAGTACAAAGGAGGAGGACAGAGGAGAACAGGGGGAGTGGTGGGCATGAGGATGGCATCTAATATACGCCTGCTCCCCCCCCCCCCCATTTTTATATAGTAGTTCAGCTGTGGTATCCTTTAAGGTACCTAACGACTCCAGCGCAAAGTGTCGCAATTGTTTGAGCTGTCATTCTGGCCCGTTGTGTGCATCTGCATTTTCCCACAGTAAGAAGATGGATCAAGGAATGCTCGTTCATCAGGTCATGTCACTGTGGGTTCCCTGATCCATCTTCTGTAGAGTATGTAGCTTTAGGTAGCTTTAGGTTTCCCTTAAAGGAGTCATCAGGGCACAGAGAGTAATAGGAGTGGTACTTACCGGGGGCTTCCTCCAGCCCCAAGCTCCCAGGACTTCCCTCGCCGCAGCTCTGCTCACAGCCGTTCGCCGGAGCTCTGACCAGGTCCCCAGCAATGACGTCAGAGCAACCTGGAGGTCGCTCTGTACTGCGCCTGTGCGATCGGCGCTGTCAATCACCACCACGTGGGCCGGAGCGGACTGTGCAGGTGCAGTAGTTCTGCACCTGCGCAGTCCGCTCCGGCTCACATGGCGGTGATTGACAGTGCCGATCGCGCAGTACAGAGTGACCTCCAGGTCACTCTGACGTCATCGCCGGGGACCGGGTCGGAGCTCCGGCGAACGGCTGCGAGCAGAGCTGTGGCGAGGGAGGTTCTGGGAGCTTGGGGTTGGAGGAAGCCCCCAGTAAGTACCACTCCTTTTACTCTCTGTGCCCTGATGACTCCTTTAACGTGTGCCTGCTGAGACGACACACATGCAAGCATATACACTTACCTGGGGCTTCCTCCAGCCTCCAGTAAGCCTCCCTCTGTGTTCTTCTGAGCCACTCCATTCTAACGCTGTCAGCTCCAGTAGTCAGGTACTATAACACATGCGTGGCCCTGGCCATGCGCCTCCTTGGTCACACTCCTGTGGCCAGTTCAGTTGCCGTTCTGCACCTACAAAATTAGTTAAAACTACAAAGACGCAGAACGCTCCTGGCCACGAGAGCACAACCAAGGAGGTGCATGGCCAGGGCTGCACATGTGCAGTAGTCCCCGACTGGCTCAGTTGGAAGCTTTACCAGAGCTGACTGCAGGAGAATGGACCACACCAGATGGACACCAAGGGAGTATACGGATTACAGGGGTCAGGAGGAAGCCCCAGTTATATAAAAATCAACTTTTTTGGCCAATTCAGGGGCACTTTAAGTACTACAGATTGTACACAGAAACATAATTTGTATTAAAGTACCAATAAATTGGCACCAAAAAAGTGAATTTTTAACATACCATGTGGGCCTTCCAGTAGTTATCTGTCAGGTCCCTCAATTTTCCCGGGCCACTTGCTTGTGTCATAGCCCCCTCTGAAAGCACTGCGACTAGAGCTCAAATTGCAGCTATTGGACATGCTTAATCTTGGCATCTGCGGGCCTTCTTGATTGTGCTCCCATCACCATGAATGTTCTTGCATGTGTACACTGCACAGCACAATACTATTGAGAACCATGCAAGTGCGCAATGCTCCTGGCGAGTATATCTTGGCATTATTTGTTTGTAGGAGAGGCGGCTACAGCCAACTTTTTGCTAGGCAGACCCACCACTGCTAGCTTCATGTACATTCGGTGCGGCGCACATGGGGGGGAGGGAGGGCCAGGCCTGATGATGTGTGAGGGGCACAAAAATTTCTGATGGCGGCCCTGATGGCAGGCGTGAAATGCGGGGCTCTCTTCAGGTGCGGGGTCTGGGGCGATCGCCCCACTTGCCCCCCCCAAAGGCCATGCATATTGACCTTTAGTCCTCATCCGACACATACACATATCAAAATAAAATGTGTGAGTATCTAAGCTTAATGTGTGAAAGAAGTATATTTTTATTAAATTCAGGAAAAAAATGCTTCAGATTTGTACCTGGCAGTAGATTCAAATCTGTGTTTTCAATTTTCTAGTTATTATCTGATTGATGACAGGGCCATAGCTACAGCATACGGCAAGAATGTTATCAAATGTACACTTACAAGATTTATGAGTGTATTACTGAAAGAATGGTAAAAGTGATCTACTGTTACTAAAGTTTAAAGTCACTTTTTTGATGAACTGTTGAGTATAGATTCTGCAAAGAAATATCAATCAATAATGACTCATTGCACTGTACTATTTGTGTCTTTGCTTATCTGCAATTTGTTTTCACGACACATAATCTTTTTTTCATTGATGTGTCTTTGACCACATGATACCAGAAGCCTGTAATGAGGGTTTAGTGATGATAGAAGTTGAGCAACAACCATTGATGAAAACATCACAAAAGAACACTAAAGAAAAACAATGCACAATCCATAAAATACATGGAATCTAGCTTTAAGAGAGAGTGTACATTTATGTCTTGTGAACATTCATATATTTATATGACTTAAAGGAACATTGTTGCAAAAAATTGTAAAATGTAAAATACACACAGTACTTATTTCCTAAGTTGCTATACTGCTATACTACAGTAGGTAGCAAAATCTGACAGATCTGACAGGTTTTGGACTACTTCATCTCTTTACGTCTGGTTCACACTGCAAGAGCTTTTTCTAAGCATTTGTGATTTTAAAAGCTCTTGCTAATGTAATGCTGTATGTATGTTCCCACTTGAGCTTTTATAAAAATCACTCACTGTATTGCATTAGTAAGAGCTTTTCAAATTCAGTGTAAACCAGCCCTATGTGAGATTTTCAATATTACCTAAAGTGCACACTCAGGAGCTTTTCAGAGCGTTGCTTATTCTGTTGGAATTATGCTCTGGTGAATAACTTAAAGATAATGGCACAGACGTTACCCCATACATACAGGGCTGGATGTATGCCAAGGCCACATAGGCCATAGCCTAGGGAAACACAGTATCAAGGGCGGGTGGGCAGCAGGCTATACTAGGGGGAAGGGTCACCTGGCTATACTGGAAGGAGAGGTTAGTCATCAGGCTATCTATAAGGAAAGGGGGGTGGGGGGTCATCTGGCTTATTAGACTAAAGGGAAGGGGGGGGGGGGGTCATCAGTAGGGATGATTGGAACAGGCGATTTCCGATATCGCAGTAACTCCGCCTTCCGCTATAACGAAATTCCGCTACCGCTACATTCCAGTGGATTCCTGCAGTATTCCACGGAATTCCACATTCCGGAGGAACAATTTCCACAATGTTAAAGGGAACCTAATTAATGTTTCTTTTTAAACAAATACCAGTTCCCTAGTAGTCCTGCTGACAACTTTGGCTTTAGTGGTGGCTGAATCACAATCGTGATTACAATTTTTTTGGAGAAGCAGGAGTTGTCGTAGGCCATGGGACCTAGAGGTGGATTCACAGCGGTCATCACACACTTTTTTTGTAGCAGCAGGATTGTCGTAGGCCATGGGACCTAGAGGTGGTTCCATAGCAGTCATTACAATTTTTGTTTGGAGCAGCAGGAGTTGTCATAGGCCATGGGACCTAGAGGTGGTTCCATGCCACTCATTACAATTTTCGTTTGGAGAAGCATGAGTTGTCGTAGGCCATGGGACCTAGAGGTGGTTCCACGCCAGTCATTACAATTTTTGTTTGGAGCAGCAAAAGTTGTCGTAGGCCATGGGACCTAGAGGTGGTTCCACGGCAGTCATTACAATTTCTGTTTGGAGCAGCAGGAGTTGTCATAAGCCATGGGACCTAGAGGTGGTTCCACGGCAGTCATTACAATTTTTGTTTGGAGCAGCAGGAGTTGTCATAGGCCATGGGACCCAGATGTTGTTCCACAGCAGTCATTACAATTTTTGTTTGCAGCAGCAGGAGTTGTCATAGGCCATGGGACCTGGAGGTGGTTCCATGGCAGTCATTACAATTTTTGTTTGGAGCAGCAGGAGTTGTCGTAGGCCATGGGACCTAGAGGTGGTTTCACAGTAGTCATTACATTTTTTTTGGAGCAGCAGGAGAAGTTGTAGGCCATGGGACCTAGAGGTTGTTTCCATGGGCGTCCGCAGAAAATTTTCCACGGGGGGGCAAAAGTGTGTGTGGGGGGGGAGGAGTTGAAGCAATGCGGCGTGCGTAGCAACACAACATGGGCGTGGTCATGGGTGGAGCCAAATATACACTAACTTAGAAGTGGTGTAAGTGGGTCTACCCAGCAAAATGTTAGATGAAACCCCCTTTTCTACAAAAATAATGCCCACAAGAAATATTTGGCAGGAGCATTCTGAGGAGTAGCAGGAGTAGCATTCCCACACTGAAATACCGCACACTGCAAATACCACGCACACACACACTGCACAAACCAAACACATAACACACCACACTGCACAAACTGCGTACACCATACACACTGCAAATACCACACACCGCAAATAACAAACACACACACACACACACACACACACACACACACACACACACACACACACACACACACACACACACCGCACAAACTGCTTACACCATAACCACTGCAAATACTGCACACATCACATACACCACACACATTGCACAAACCAAACACATACCGCACACCACAGCGCACAAACTGCTTACACCATACACACTGCAAATACCGCACACCGCAAATACCACACACACACACACACACACTGCAAAAACCAAACACATACCGCACACCACAGCGCACAAACTGCTTACACCATGTACACTGCAAATACCACACACCGCAAATACCACACACACACACACAACACACACCACACTGCACAAACTGCTTACACCATACACACTGCAAATACTGCACACATCACACACACACACACACTGCAAAAACCAAACACATACCGCACACCACACCGCACAAACTGTTTACACCATACACACTGCAAATACCACACACACACACACACACACTGCACAAACCAAACACATACCGCACACCACAGCGCACAAACTGCTTACACCATACACACTGCAAATACCACACACATCACAGACACACACCTCACAAATCGCCCACACCACACATACTGCACACACCACATACCGCTCACACCGCAAATACCACAGAAAGGCACACTCCACACTGCACAAACTGCCCACACCACACACTGCAAATACTGCACACACAGCTCCATATCAATGTGCATTCACTCAGGCAAAAACACACACATATATACAAACACACACACCAGTTTTTTAAAAGGCCATTTGTCCAGCAGCACACTGTGGTACCTGTAGACTGTTTTGCAGCACCCATCCAGTGCAGGAGTGTGACTCCAGCATGCTATATTCAGCCCGGAGATTCTGAGTTTGCAGGATAGTGGAGGAGGGGGGTGTGTACAGGAAAGCCAGCGCGCTGTGATAACATCAAGATCCCCTGATGTGTCTTCTCTCACCTCCTCAGCCGTGTCAACAAGGCGAGCCTGGGATGCTGAACAGCCATGGGAACCCTGTCATCAGTCCGCCTCCCTGGACAACTGGTTGTTGCAGGCAGCTTTCCCATCCTGTACAATGTGCTGCTTCAATTGTCACCCCCGAGAGAGCTGCTTCCGTCCCTGAAACTGTGCGGCGCCATATTGTTGTAGCCCAGCACAGAAACAGCAGCTTCTGATTGGCCCTTAGCTCAGAATCACAGCACGAAAACATGCCCAGCCCACAGCTGCCGGCCCGTCCAATGATTTACGGATCCGGCAGTGACAGAAATTTGGCAACACAGCCGCCCGCCCCTGCCCGCTATCGCTGACCATACAGCTGCCCAGGGAGAGTGACTGTCCCCCTGAGAACTGTCTTTGACTGGCGGCTTGATACTTCCGGGTTCGGGTGGCTAGGGGGAGGCAGCAGCTGGCCAGGGGGTGGCGTCCGCCCCATTTTGCCATACGTGCGGACGCCCATGGTTGTTTCACAGCAGTCATTATAATGTTTTTGGAGCAGCAGGATAAGTTGTAGGCCAAAACCATAGGTTTAGGATAGAATATAACGTCGGACAGCTGCAAAAGCAGCATTTTTATGATCTTAAAAAGCAAAAATATGTGATGATAATGATAGGTAGCAGAGTTTGAAAGGGAGACCATTTGAGGCTTGAAAAACAGCAAAATTTTAATTTAGTCTGTCTAATCTTCATCATGAATCAGTGAGAGGGGCCTTGTAATTATCACTGATCCATGACTCATTCATTTTAATGAGCGTTAGTATGTCCACATTGTCTGTGGACAGATGGATTCATTGGTCGGTGCCCCACCCCCACACCCACCCCACCTGCAGCACTAAATACTCGCTCAGAAAGAACACTGGCGGCGGGGTATGCAAGAACCTCCAGTGCATACTGAGCGAGTTAAGGCCAGGTATCCAGTTGTTTTGTCCAATACTCCATGGGGTCATCATTACTCTCCATATTGTCTGGAGCACTGGCCAACCCCAAGTAATCATTCACCATAACGGTCAGCCGCTGGTGGAGACTACTTTGCCCGCTGGTGGTGCTGCTGCTACAAAGAGTATCTGGCATTGGCTGATAAAATTCCTTCAACATACTCAGCAGGTTCACAGATTGGCTAATGGTGCTGCTGCTGGGAGTGGGACCACCAGACCTGTGCTGAGTATGATGAGGCTTGGTAGCTTGGGCCCGGGATACAAGTTCAGGAAACGCATCTTCTACCCAACAAAGAAGGGCATCCCGGATGTGGCTCATCCTGGCGTCTGCTTGGGAGGGGGGTATGAACTGCCACATTTTCCCCTTGCACTGGGGATTTAGGATGGTGGCCACCCACATGTCGAGCCTTGATTTTAAAGTTTTAATCTGGGGGTGCTTACGGAGGCACTAAAGCATATGCGTGGCCATAGGGAAGAGATATCTGCCATTAATAAGTTCATCCTGGCTGTCAGAACTGTCGTCATGCTTCAGCTCAACATCAGAATTTTCTTCCCACCCCCGGACAATGGGCTCTTCCGCTTCCACAAGCTCTGCCTCCTCATCCAGGACTTGAGCATGCTCACTCACTCCCCCACTTGACTGACCACTGTTCAGTAGGGCTTACTCCCCCTGTCCGAGCACTTTGTCAAGAGCCTTGTCCAGCATGAAGACAATAGGGAACACTTCTGATATGCTGCAGTGCTCCTCCCTGACCAATTTTGTTGCCTGCCCAAATGGCTCCAAGACTTTGCACACCTGTCCAATCAGCTGCCACTGGTCCCCAGTAATGTAGTCCAGTGGCCCTGTTCTGGAGGAAGATGTCTGAGACAGGTATAGCCTGACCGCCATTCACTGCTCCCACAACCTCTCCAGCATGTAAAGGGTGGAGTTCCACCACGTCGGACAATCAGAAATAAGCCTGTGCTGCGGCAGGCTATGGCGGCGCTGCAGTAGTTTCAAGGCCGTGGTGGCGGTTGCGGAGCAACGGATGTGGGCTGACACTTTCGTGCTGAGGCCACAGCATGTACTACAAGGTTGAAGACGTGGGCCAAGCAAGGTAAGTGAGTGTAGCCACCTTCAGAAATGGCAGCCAGCATGTTGGCACCATTATCAGACACCACTACACCTGTCTCCAGTTGTTGGGGGGACAGCCACTGCCAAATCTGATCCTGTAAGGCTGCAAGGATTACAGATCCGATTTGCCTGTTCTCGTCCATGGATTCCAGTTTCAGCACTGCTTGGCATAGATGGTGCTGCTGACCAGTGTAGGATCGGGACCACTTGCTGGGAGGCTCAGCAATGGCAGACTGGCCTTGGACAGAAAAGGTAGCAGAAGGAAGTAGAACAGGCCTCCCCTTCAACCCATGTGGCAGCACCACCAGCTGAGATGCCCCAGATCTTGCACCTTCCTCAGCAGCACCATGGAGGGTGACCCAATGCGCGGTAAAAGTTAGATACTTTCCATGCCCATGCCTGCTGCTTCAGCCATCCATAGTGAAGTGCACCTTGCCACCGACAGCATGATCCAAAGACCGGCCGACAAACCCCACAATGTGCTGGTGAAGGGCAGGGATAGCATTCCTGGCAAAATAATAGCAGCTGGGGATTCGCCATTGTGGAGTAACGCTGTTCATCAGTCTGCGGAAGGGGGCACAGTTCACAACTGGTAGGGCAGCAGCTGTTGGCACAACAGCCTTGCCTGGAGCGCATTGTTTGACAACAAATGGATCAGTTGCAGGGAGCATCCACTTCCTCTGCAACATTTCTGGCACAGAGGCCCGACGCTGGGACACTGGTGTATCTGAGGAAACCAACAAGGGTGATGATAAGGTGCTTGCCGAGGTCTGGAGCCCTCTTCCAGCCTGGCATGCAGAGAGATTTGAAGTAGAATGGGACTCAGCAGGTAGGATAGGGACAGGACGACTAGAAAAAGAAGAGGAGGTGCCTGTTGCTGCTGCTTTTCCTCCACCCATCTTATTGTAATTCTTTACCTATTCGAACTTTCATCTGTGGTGGTTAAGCAGATGGCTTATCAGTCCTGAAGTGCCGAACCCGGTGCCCAATTTGCCTCTGCTCACCGATCTACGGCACACAGAACAGACTGCCCTGGATTCATCCTCTTCTAGAACAGTAAAATAATTCCATGCAGGGGACGTGTGTGCTCGTGGAGCAGTGGTGTGACCTGTTCTAGCATGTTGATGCTCAGCATTGGACTGGTGGGTACTACTGACAAACGGGAAAGCACTTGCAGGCAGCTGGCCAACCATCTGCTCTGTTTCTCCATGCTGCTCATGCCTGCTAGTGCCTAACCCACCACATAGCGACCACGTTGGATCAGCCACCTTATCATCCAAAACATCATCCAGTTCAACCAAAGCACTGGAACCCATAAGTGACGCTTCTGGACCCTCCACCTGGCCACAAAACACCTCTGTAGTTGACTGGTGGTGATGTAGATTGGTGGTGACACAAGCTCCCAGTTGTGATGGATTACTGGATGAAGAATACACAGGGACCATTTCTGTCACCACAGAACCCACCACTTCTTGGGACCTTGGTCCCATGGTCTCCTCCAATGCCTCATCCCAATCCTTCTCCACATCTCTCTCATTGACATAGGTGTGCTTTAATTCTGGAGGAGAGTACTGGGAGGAAGCAACCTTGTCAAGAGAAGCAGCTGCGGTCGGGTTCTGGTCATGTGGAACCTGGCCACTACTGGTGCTGCTGCCACTAGCTTCAAGTTCCTCACACTGGGTAGAGGGTTCATGATCGAAATAATCAACAACTCTGTTCGCCTGCTGCTCTGTCAAAATTTTCCTGTGTGCGAACACAGGGAAGACATCTCTGAACAGGGCGGAATGCTTCCTGCTGCTGCTGCCAACCTCAACCTGATCACGTACATGACGTGATCCACCAACACCACCATTACTCCATTTTCTTTTAGGAGTGGCAGGAAATTGCTGCTGCTCTATCTCCATTGTTTTGGGGCCAAAAAGTTTATTGGGGAAGGGGTATGAGTGACAGAACCAAAGTAAAATAAATCCACCTAACTTGAACTAAAACCAGATAAGAAAATAAGGGGTTGGAATAAAGAAAATAAATCAAAAACAAAATAAAAAAATAAAAAATGAACTTAGAAAACAAACAAACAAACAAAAAAAAAACTTGCACTACACTCAACTAATCAATCACCTAAATCTCTCACTCTGTCAGCCTGGCTGACTCTCTCTAACCCTCTCCACACAGCAACTACTAGTACACTACACTATAATCTATCACTCAAACTAACAATCTACTGTCACTTTCTCACAAATACACCTAGCTATACTACTACTAATAGCTCACACTCAGTATAATTCTCTCTCACAGTCTTTAACCCATTCAGGTTCCGTGGTTTTCACGAGAGAAATGTTCACCTCCCATTCATTAGCCTATAACTTTATCACTACTTGTCATCTATATCTTGTTTTTTCCGCCACCAATTAGGCTTTCTTTGGGGGGTACATTTTGCTAAGAGCCACTTTACTGTAAACGCATTTTAACAGGCAGAATAAGAAAAAAATGGAAAAATTCATTATTTCTCAGTTTTCAGCCATTATAGTTTTAAAATAATACATGCCTCCATAATTAAAACTCACGTATTGTATATGCCCATATGTCCCGGTTATTACACCGTTAAAATTATGTCCCTATCACAATGTATGGCGACAATATTTTATTTGGAAATAAAGGTGCATTTTTTCCATTTTGCATCTATCACTATTAACAAGTTTAAAATAAAAATAATATAGAAATATTTCATCTTTACATTGATATTTAAAAAGTTTAGACCCTTAGGTAAATATTTACATGTTTTTTTTTAATGTAATGTTTTTTTTTATAGTAAACATTTTATTTGGGTAGTTTTGGGAGGGTGGGGGGTAAACAATACATTTATAATGTAAATGTGTGTTCATTTTAATTTATTTTTATTTTCAGTTGTAGTATTACTTTTTGGCCACAAGATGGCGGCCATGAGTTTGTTTACATGACGTCACTCTAAGCGTAACACACGCTTAGAGTGGCGCATCAGGGAGGGAACAGCCAGAAATGGTGCAGCTTCTGAGAGAAGCTGTCGCTTTTTCAGTGGGGGAGAGGAATCAGTGATCGGGCACCATAGCCCGATACATTGATTCCCTGGCTACCAAATCCGTGGCCGGGAGTGCGCGTGCACGCGCGCGATCGGCCACGGGGGCGCGCATAGTTTCTACGTCCAGGAACCAAAATAGGTTAAAAAGACTTTTGTTTTATATACAGTCTTTAAAAAATACTTTTGTTTTATGTTGAAACAATATGGGTCTGTCTCTCCTTTCTCCAAAACACCAGACTGAAACTCACAAGCTTCATGACTGTCACACCTCTCTTATATACAAAATGGGTGGGATAGCTGATGATAGGTAGCTATGAGCTGGTTGCTAAAGTAGGATTGGTTGGTTTTTGTTAAGACTCTAATTGGTGCAGAAATTCCGTTTTTAATGCAGAAATCAGCATGTTTTAAGCTTCTGTGATGGGTCTATCCCTTCCGATCCTTCTGATTGGCTTAAAAATTCTGCCTAACAGTAAATGCAGCTTTTACACGCTTCTGATTAAATTCTGATGGAATTCCGCATAGAAATTCCGCTATTTATCGATTACTGTTATAGATGTTCCATTCCAGCTCACCAGAACGGAACTGCCAATTTCCGACCGGAATCGTGGAAATCTCCATTCTGCGGAATCCGACGAGCAACCCTAGTCATCAGGATACATATACTGAAGGGAAGAAGGGGTCATCAGGCTATCTATACTGAAGGGGGGCGACTGCTAACAGTGGCCTTCAGCAGTGAAGACTAGCATGCAAATCTGGCCCTATACATGCTAGAATCACCAAATGTGCTAGGTATGCAGCTACCCCCTGCTGTACCACACACATAGTGTCTGTGTCTGCCCACCCCAACTGGCATGCAGGGCAGGGCAAACACAGCGTCCTGCCCTGTGACAGCCCTTGCCACCCCTCCTTTGCTGCGCCTTATTAGAGATGTAGCAAATGGTTCGCTGGCGAACGGTTCCAGGCGAACTTTGGTGGTTCGCGTTCGCCTTCGAGCCCCCCCTTATATAAGGCAGGCTCGCCGGCCATTACACTCACTCGTCTGCCTGCTATTAGACAGACTAGGGCGAGCTGCTGCAGATTGTTCTCCTAGGGAAAGATTAGTTAGGTTCTTGGCTGCTTAACTTGCTCCTGGCTGATTATTATTGCTTTTATAGCACCCCTCTACAGCTCTTTTCAGAGCTAATCCTGTTCTTTGTTTTTTGTGTGTGTGTCAAACTGACACTTTTGTTGCATACACAGCCTTGCTAATTCATAGTGTGTGTGCCACTGCCAGCAGCCCAGCACATTCAGTGACTACCTGTGTGTGTGACAGGGAGCTGCACATTGTACTACCCAGTACTGCATATACCCAGTACCTGTTGTGTTTACTTAACCCACCTCATCACTGCATATAACTAGCTTTGTGTTGAGTGAACCCAGCTCACTGCATCTAACTACCTGTTGTGTTAAGTGAACCCAGGTCACTGCATCTAACTACTTATTGTGTTGAGTGAACCCAGCTCACTGCATATACCTAGCTTTGTGTTGAGTGAACCCACCTCACTGCATATAACTACCTGTTGTGTTGAGTGAACCCAGCTCACGACATATAACTACCTTTACTGTTCAGTGAACCCATCTCACTGCATCTAACTACCTTTATTGTTCAGTGAACCCACCTCACTGCATCTAACTACCTTTACTATTCAGTGAACCCACCTCACTGCATATAACTACCTTTATTGTTCAGTGAACCCACCTCACTGCATATAACTACCTTTACTGTTCAGTGAACCCACCTCACTGCATCTAACTACCTTTATTGTTCAGTGAACCCACCTCACTGCATATAACTACCTTTACTGTTCAGTGAACCCACCTCACTGCATATAACTACATTTATTGTTCAGTGAACCCACCTCACTGCATCTAACAACCTTTATTGTTGAGTGAACCCACCTCACTGCATAACACTACCTTTATTGTTGAGTGAACCCACCTCACTGCATATAACTTCCTTTGTGTTGAGTGAACTCACCTCACTGCATATACCTAGCATCCCCCCGAGATGGACAAAATGGACAAACCAGGTAGAGGAAGAGGTAGAGGCAGACCCAGAGGAAGGCCACCTGGCACCGGCAGGTCTATGCGAGGTGGTGTTGCTGTGATTTTGTGCAGACCTGGCCCAAAGTACAGTTCTCAGAAGAAGGCACGTGCCATCACTTCCCAAAATTGTGAGGACGTGGTTGAGTATTTAACACAGAACACCTCATCTCCCGCAGCCAGTGCCACCAGCGCTAGTACAAGATCCACATCCACTGCATTTGATACTTCGCAGGAGTTATTTGGTGGTGGTGGTGAAATAGCTGATTCACAGCCACTACTGCAACAACAAGAAGAAGGTGCAGGTACACCACCTCATACGTCTGAGTTAGGTGGTGATAGTATGGACGTAACGTGTGAGGAGGGGGATGATGAACCACCTGATGTTGGTGCAGTTGTGGAGGTGTCTGAGGAAAGCAAAGCTGGGCAGAAGGATTATGATGACGATTATACGGATGCAACGTATGTTCCCAATAGAGGAGATGACCAGGGGGACAGTTCAGAGGGGGAGTCAGAGAGGAGTAGGAGGAGACGAGTCCATGATAAAAGCAGAGGGAGCTCATCCTCAGAAACAGCGGGGGGCAGTGTCCGGCACCATGTATCGCCAGCTATAGACACCCAGCCAACATGCCCTTCAACGTCAGCTGCTGATGCCACCGTAGCGCCATCACCCCAGGGGGGCTTAGCGATTTGGAAATTTTTTAACATGAATGTCTCAGATTGGAGCAAAGCCATCTGTTGTCTCTGCCAGCAAAAATTGAGCCGTGGAAAGGCCAACTCTCACGTAGGGACAAGTGCCTTACGAAGGCACCTGGAGAAAAGGCACAAACAGCTATGGCAAGAACACCTGAGGAAATACAGCACCCAAAAGACAAGCCACCCTCCTTCTCCTCTTCCTCCTTCAGGTGCATCATCTTCTTCAGCCGCTTTCTCCCTTGCACCTTCACAGCCACCCTCCTCCACACCGACTCTGCCCTTGAGCGGTTCCTTCTCCTCTGCCCACAGCAGTAGCCAGCTGTCCGTAAAGGAAGTATTTGAGCATAAGAAGCAAATGTCTGCCAGCCACCCTCTTGCCCGGCGTCTGACAGCTGGCGTGGCGGAACTATTAGCTCGCCAGCTATTACCATACAAGCTGGTGGAGTCAGAGACTTTCCGTAAATTTGTGGCCATTGGGACACCGCAGTGGAAGATACCAGGCCGAAATTATTTTTTATAAAATGCCATACCCAAACTGTATCGTGCAGTTGAGAGGCAAGTGGTGTCATCTATTGCGAAGAGCGTTGGGTCAAGGGTCCACCTGACCACAGATGCCTGGTCTGCCAAGCAGGGGAAGGGCCGCTACATTACGTACACAGCCCATTGGGTCAACGTGGTGACCGATGGCAGCAAACAGGGAGTACGTGGCTGCACAGCGGACCAACTTGTGACACCTCCACGGCTTTCAGGCAGGACTCCTGCCACCTCCTCTCTGCCTGCTACATCCTCTTCGCTGTCGTCATCCTCCTCCTCCTTGGCTGGTGCCGCGATCTCCTCTCCAGCTACACAGCCCCCATACCCCAGGGCCTATGCTGCATGCCAGGTACGACAGTGTCACGCAGTGTTAGACATGTCTTGCCTCAAAGCGGTGAGTCACACTGGAGCAGCTCTCCTGGCTGCTCTTAACAAACAGGTGGAGCAATGGCTGACCCCGCACCAGCTGGAGATCGGCAACATGGTGTGTGACAACGGCAGCAATCTCATTTCCGCATTGAATTTGGGAAAGCTGACACATGTACCCTGCATGGCACATGTGCTGAATCTGGTTGTGAAAAGATTTGTGTCCAAATACCCAGGCTTAGAGGACGTCCTGAAGCAGCAATGAATTAGAAAGGTCTGCACACCTGGTGCATTATATGCACAAAAGTAAGAACAATCATGAACTGAGCAACATGGGTGCTGGGCTAATAAACCGGACCATAGTCCTACAGACACCTCAAGGATATAATAAAATACCCGCACACCAAGCTTTTTAAATAAGCAATTATATGTATTATGAAAAAGGGGTATCACAAATCACATCAATGGTAGCAATCAACAATCATCATAGACTAACACCATGAGCGAAAAATGTACATTGGATTTTACAACAGTGAATAACATTAACAGGTTCACATAGATAGTTTGGCTGAATCAGAGAAAGTCCATACACTCTGCCCAAGCATGAGTGTTTTGTGCAAAAATGAGCAACTGAACATGGCCAAAGATACAAATTGTGAAGACAAATGAACCTCTTAGCAGATAGTTCCAGAGTCCCTGACAGCGCTGTTTCGGAGTACCTTTTTCAAAGGGCACTGGAGGATCCTTTCGGGCTGCTGCAAGGTTTGAAGTGAACACAGAACTTTAAATACATTAGATCCCATGCCGGACACCGGGGCCGGCCCCTGGCGCGTCCGACGTCACACGGCATAATTGCCATGGCGCCGTCGCGTCACTTCCGGCGGGGAGGCATCCAGTAACATGCCGCCAGCCAAGCGGGGAGGAAAACCAACCCCAGCATGGCGGCTAAGCATGCGCACACTGGGTGCCAACCGTCGGGTAGAAAGGATGACAGTAAAAGAGGCGGAACAGTAGGCGGAGAAGTCCAGCAGGGGTGTCCAATCACGGTGTCCGGCGAGAGGGATACAGCAGAATGAGTCTAAAACAGTAAACATAGAAATAAAATGTTAACAGCCAGCAGATATAGGATCATAAGGCACCTCAATGCCAAATAAGTGCGGAAATCAAATTGGGATCCTAAATATAGCAGGGAGAAATAGCATCTATTCACATCATGACAGGCTGAGATGTGGTAAGTAAAACAGGGCGCAATACAGCAATATAAGCCATCCTGCTGGAGGTATCTCCTGCAGATCCTTAAAGGGAAACTACGTGGGTCATATCAGAAAACCATGGGGGATCTTAAATAGTGGGCGAGCGCAGTCAGAAATACGGATGCACACAGCGGCCGCCACTGCAAGGAGCAAAACAATAATAGCAAGTAGAGAACATGAAAACCAATGTGGCGACAACCATGTGCGCACCCGCACCCCGGCAAACGGACGACCACCACTCCAACCAATGGTATAATCAACGGATAAAGGGCACTAGACTCACATCCTCATTCATCCCAAGTGGTGTTTTACTCTTAAAGAGACTCCGTAACAAAAACTGCATCCTGTTTTTTATCATCCTACATGTTCCAAAAGCTATTCTAATGTGTTCTGGCTAACTGCAGCACTTTCTACTATGACAGTCTCTGTAATAAATCAATGTATCTTTCCCCTGTCAGACTTGTCGGCCTGTGTCTGGAAGGCTGCCAAGTTCTTCAGTGTTGTGGTTCTGCTATGAACTCACCCTTTCTGGCCCCTCTATGCACACTGCCTGTGTATTATTTAGATAAGAGAGAAGAGAGAAGCTGCTCTAATCAGCTGGATAAATCGTCCTCTGAGCTGGCTGGGCTTTCACATACTGAGGAATTACAAACAAGGGCAAAGCTGTTTGCAAGAAGAAAAGAGCAGCCTAAAACTTCAGTGCATGGGGGAAAGAAACACACAAATGATCTCTTGAGATTCAAAAGGAATGCTGTATACAGCCTGCTTATGTATGGATGTATTTTCTATGTGTGGACATACTGTACATCAACCTACTTCCTGTTTTGGTGGCCATTTTGTTTGTTTACAAACAAACTTTTTAAAACTGTTTTTAACCACTTTTAATGCGGCGAGGAGCGGCGAAATTGTGACAGAGGGTAATAGGAGATGTCCCCTAACGCACTGGTATGTTTACTTTTGAGCGATTTTAACAATACAGATTCTCTTTAAGTTTATAGATCCAGAAAAGCTCCCTTTGGAGCAGTTTGAGCTCAATACTGGTTCAGATGCGAGAAGGGAGAATTGAGACATCTCAATATCGCAAGCCCACAGATAGGAATACTTACCTCTCCTCCAGGAGCTACCATCCACAGCGTCTTAAAAAAGGAATCCCCTATGGACAATTTTTGCATCTGAGGCGCATCTCCTCGACAGATGAGGCATTCTATAGTGAAGCCCGCGTGATGCTTGACAATTTTGTCAAACGGGGATATGATATTAAGCACCTTAATGAGTCTCTTTCCCGAGCCGCCGCGAAAGATCGTTCTGACCTACTATCCAATCAACCATGTAGGAACCAAAATATAATTCCAATGGTGCTAACTTATTCTCCCCTTTCTCTACAGGCTTAACGTATTATTAGGAAACATTGGCATATACTCAGTAGCGATCCTACAACTGCACACGTGTTCCAAGAACCGCCAGTGTGTGCGTTCCGTCGTTCAAAAAGTCTTCGTGATCTGCTTGTACACGCCAGGAACAATAAACAACCATCTGCAACTGAAGGTAATTGGCTTTCGGCGCTTCCCAAACCACAGGGGATGTATCCATGTGGCCATTGTGCCCAGTGCGGGTTTGTGAGTCGGGGAAATTCTTTTCCCCACCCACAAAGTGGTAGACCAATTTTGCTGAATTCGTTTGCCAATTGTTCTTCTAAATGTGTTGTTTATTGCCTCATTTGTCCGTGTGGGAAGGTATATGTAGGCCAGACCACCCGAGATATTAGAACACGTATTAGCGAACATCGCAGTAATATTCGCTGCTGCAGTGCAGACTCTCCAGTAGCCAAACATTTTTGGGAGGCAGGTCACAATGTCTCCCAACTTAGATTTAGGGTAGTTGAACTGGTGACGCCACCGGCTAGGGGTGGGGATATTGAGCTCAAACTGCTCCAAAGGGAGCTTTTCTGGATCTATAAACTTAAGAGTAAAACACCACTTGGGATGAATGAGGATGTGAGTCTAGTGCCCTTTATCCGTTGATTATACCATTGGTTGGAGTGGTGGTCGTCCGTTTGCCGGGGTGCGGGTGCGCACATGGTTGTCGCCACATTGGTTTTCATGTTCTCTACTTGCTATTATTGTTTTGCTCCTTGCAGTGGCGGCCACTGTGTGCATCCGTATTTCTGACTGCGCTCGCCCACTATTTAAGATCCCCCATGGTTTTCTGATATGACCCACGTAGTTTCCCTTTAAGGATCTGCAGGAGATACCTCCAGCAGGATGGCTTATATTGCTGTATTGCGCCCTGTTTTACTTACCACATCTCAGCCTGTTATGATGTGAATAGATACTATTTCTCCCTGCTATATTTAGGATCCCAATTTGATTTCCGCACTTATTTGGCATTGAGGTGCCTTATGATCCTATATCTGCTGGCTGTTAACGTTTTATTTCTATGTTTACTGTTTTAGACTCATTCTGCTGTATCCCTCTAGCCGGACACCGTGATTGGACACCCCTGCTGGACTTCTCCGCCTACTATTCCGCCTCTTTTACTGTCATCCTTTCTACCCGACGGTTGGCACCCAGTGTGCGCATGCTTAGCCGCCATGCTGGGGTTGGTTTTCCTCCCCGCTTGGCTGGCGGCATGTTACTGGATGCCTCCCCGCCGGAAGTGACGCGACGGCGCCATGGCAATTATGCCGTGTGACGTCGGACGCGCCAGGGGCCGGCCCCGGTGTCCGGCATGGGATCTAATGTATTTAAAGTTCTGTGTTCACTTCAAACCTTGCAGCAGCCCGAAAGGATCCTCCAGTGCCCTTTGAAAAAGGTACTCCGAAACAGCGCTGTCAGGGACTCTGGAACTATCTGCTAAGAGGTTCATTTGTCTTCACAATTTGTATCTTTGGCCATGTTCAGTTGCTCATTTTTGCACAAAACACTCATGCTTGGGCAGAGTGTATGGACTTTCTCTGATTCAGCCAAACTATCTATGTGAACCTGTTAATGTTATTCACTGTTGTAAAATCCAATGTACATTTTTCGCTCATGGTGTTAGTCTATGATGATTGTTGATTGCTACCATTGATGTGATTTGTGATACCCCTTTTTCATAATACATATAATTGCTTATTTAAAAAGCTTGGTGTGCAGGTATTTTATTATATTCTTGAGACGTCCTGAAGCAGGCCAGGAAGTTGTGTGCATTTCAGGTGGTCTTACACGGCCATGGCACGCTTTGCGGACATTCAGCGTAGAAACAACTTGCCGGTGAGACGCCTCATTTGTGATAGCCCGACTCGCTGGAATTCCACCTTGCTCATGTTCTCTCGCCTGCTAGACCAGGAGAAAGCCGTCACCCAGTACCTGTACAATTACAGTAGAAGGACACAATGTGGGAAGATGGAGATGTTGTGGCCCAACAACTGGACACTGGTGCGAATGCATGCAGGCTCATGCAGCCCTTTGAGGAGGTGACCAAACTGGTGAGTCGCGCTGAGGGCACCATCAGCGACTTGATCCTGTACACTTACTTCCTGGAGCGTACCGTGCATAGAGTGGTGGATAAAGCTGTGGAGGAGCGTGAACGAGAACAGTTACGGCAGGAGGAGTCGTGGGAGCAATTTTCATCTGAACCAGATGTTTCCTCAACACCTGCGGCAGCACAGAGGGGGGAGGAGGAGGAAGAAGAGTCGTGTGGGGAAGGAGAGGAGGCAGACTCGGATGATGATGATGAGGAAGGTGTTTCTGGGGAGGAGGAAGAGGCGGCAGAATAAGAACAACCGCAGCAGCCGTCACAGGGGGCTTCTGCTGCTCCACGTTCCCGTGGTATTGTTCCTGGCTGGGGGGAGGAAGAGGAGTTGCGTGCCGTCACTGAGGAAGAGCAAGAGGATATGGAGAGTACGTCTGCATCCAGCTTTGTGCAGATGGCCTCTTTAATGTTGTCCAGCGTGTTGAGGGATCCCCGTATCAAAAAACTCAAGGGGAATGACCTGTACTGGGTGACCACGCTACTAGACCCTCGGTACAGGCACAAAGTGGCAGACCTGTTATCAACTCAACAGAAGGCGGAAAGGATGCAGCACTTGCAGAACAAGCTGGCAATGATGCTCTACAATGTGTTTAAGGGTGATGTGACAGTACAACGCAATCAAGGTACCACTGGCAGTAAACCTCCTCCTCCCAAGTCCATGCAGGCAAGGACAGGACGCTCCAGCGATCTCGGGGTGATGTCGGACATTCTTTAGTCCAACGCCTCACCATAGTCCTTCTGGATCCACCCTCCACCAACGCCTGGACCGGCATGTAGCCGACTACCTGGCCTTAACTGTGGATGTAGACACTGCGAGCAGCGACGATGAACCCTTGGTCTACTGGGTGCGCAGGCTTTACCTGTGGCCAGAGCTGTCCCAATTTGCCATACAACTTCTTTCTTGTCCTGCCGCAAGCATCCTGTCAGAAAGGACCTTCAGTGCAGCTGGAGGCATTGTCACTGAGAAGAGAAGTCGCCTAAGTCACGAAAGTGTTCAGTACCTGACCTTTATCAAAATGAATGAGGCATGGATCCCGGAGGGCTACTGCATGACCAAAGACTAAGTCAGTCCCCACACACAGCATCTATGCCTGCAGGCCCCTTGCCTTCTCCGCCACCACCAACAGGGTCCAGGACTCTAGGCGGATTCCTGAATTTTCAAGGCCGCTGCTAGCAGCGGCTGCTATACTAATTTTTCTGGTGCGTGTACATGCCTGCCTAATTTTTCTGGCTGCACTGCGGGCGGCTGCAACAAAAAAAACAAAAGGCATGTACATGTGCCCATCCCCCCATTCGTGATCATTACCTTGCCGCGGTGAAGGGGCTTGCGTATCACAATGAAGCAATGACCACCGGCTATATGAGTGTCTCGGGTGGGGGTGGCCACCAAAGATAATAAAGTCGTTGTTTCATTGTGGTCAGACCAAATTTGATCAGCTGGACAGTCACTGATCTGTCATTCAGCTACATCAGCTGGGCGACCATATGGGCTGTAAAGCCACCATCACCTGCACTCTTGTCATGGTGCGCACCAGTCCAGCACGGCCGTCACTACACAAATGGCTGTTTGCAGTCATTGCATACCTTTCACTGCATCTGTGACTGCACATTGTATTATACCTGGCAGTCAGTGCATACCTTGCACTTGAATGGATGGCAGACTTGCCCTCCATAACTGATTCTCGTGAAAGGCAAGTGGTGTCATCTTTGTCCGCCATAACAGATTCTCGTTAAAGGATTTAAAGTGAATTCATTTCAAAAACAGCAGGTCCTCCCAAGTCCCGTATTGTTATTTTTGGTCACTACCTTGGGGCGGGCATGCCATGCCTGCTGCCTTCCTTATCTGGATGTGTGGTGGTAGCCGTTTCTTAGGCTCCAACTCTGGAACGGAGTAGAAACCGGATTCCCCGGCCATTACCCGTGGTCAGTCACCATGGTACTGAGAAAGTAGTACCATCGAAAGTTTCACAAACTTGAAGGAATGGCAGACTTGCCCTCCATAAAACATTCTTGGCAAATGCTTTCCCGTTGGTTTGTCTTCCGCTGGGTCAAGGGTCCATCTGACCACAGATGCCTGGTCTGCAAAGCACGTGAGGGCAGGTACAACATGAGTATCAGCAGGCTCCAACTTCGGACCGGAATCGAACCTTGATTCCCCGGCCATTACCCATGGTGACAATGGCAGACTTGCCCTCCATAACTGATTCTTGTGAAAGGCAAGTGGTGTCATCTTTGTCCGCCATAACAGATTCTCGTTAAAGGTTTTAAAGTGAATTTGTTTCAAAAACAGCAGGTCCTCCCGAGTCCCGTATTGTGATTTTTGGTCCCTACCTCGGAGCGGGCATGCCTGCTGCCCTCCTTGCCTGGATGTGTGGTGGTAGCCATTTGTTAGGCTACAACTCCAGACCGGAATTACACCAGGAAGGGTTCCCCCACCATTACCCTTGGTCACAATGGCAGACTTGCCCTCCATAATAGATTCTCATTGCAGGCAGGTACTGAACAGCAAGTAGAAAATGTAATGTACAAACAATAGATGTAAGCTTTAACAATGGTAGAGAAAGAACCATCGAAAGTTGATAAGGCAGACAGACATTACCTAACCAGACATCACTGAGTGAGGAAGAGCAATCTCGCCATGGTGCGCACTGCGCAGTAGTCCACCACGGCCGTCAGAACACAGACAGCTGTTTGCGGTGCATTACACAGTGAGTTTGGTGTGTCAGTGTGAAGCAGTACACTAATTACACTTCCTGATTGATGTATACACATGATGCAAGATGTTTGAAAACACTTTGGGCCTGCAATTTAGCATTTAATGTGATTTCTGCCCTTAAAACGCTGCTTTGCGTCAAAACCAGATTTTTCCCCGGGTCTTTTGGCATGTATCCCACTCCGTCACCTGGGGGTCCAGGTGTTAGACCCCTTGAAACATGTTTTCCATCACTTTTCTGGCCAGCATAAGTGTTTCTAGTTTTCCAAGTTCGCCTCCCCATTGAAGTTCGTTAACTTTTCCACGAACCAAACCTTCCGCGGAAGGGGTTCATCTCTAATTGTGTATAGATTTTAGCTATGTTTGTAATGTCTCATTTGCAAAGGTATGAATCTTGGCAGTCTGACATGCTAAGAACAGTGTGATATCAAAGCAGAGTTATATGAATACAATAGCCTATCAGGTTTCACACACACACTTACAAATGTTTATGTTGCATATAAGATATATTTCCTCTGCTCTCTGTGAGAGAAAGCTCTGCCTGTTTTTGACTGAGCTCTCTGCACACGCAGAGTTAACAGATGCACTGTGAGGGAATTCCCCCTCCCCTCATGGCTCACTCTGGCATCAGAATTATAGCAGACTTCCATCAGAAACATGTTAAAGGAATTAGATAACAGTAAACAAAGAGATAAGGATCCAAATGTATACACCAGTACTTAGCAGCACTTCCCAAACATTTCCTATCTCAATTGAAAAAAAAACATGTTAATTGTAAGTGTTCCTTTAATTAAGAATACTAAAAATACTCTTTGTGAAAATGGGTAGGGGTACTTCAGCACCCCCCATACCCATTTCATCTGGGGAGGGAGTGGGCATCTGGTGGTCTCATTGTTAAAAGGGACCCCCAGATGCCACCATGACTCCCCCCAAGGCCTACACCCATAGACGTGGGGGTGGTTACCCCCACTCTCCCGCTGGGCGCCATAGGTAGACATGACATGAGCCCCTTTTCCATGCATTGACCAAGGGCTCTGGAGCAGGGGGAGACTTTGATGCCCCTATCTTCCAGAGCTCTCCATACCACGTGTTGGTATACTGTAGCTTAAGCTACAGAGCTTCATGAAGTCCGGGCTCCACATTCTGGCTATATCAGCCTGTATGGGTGACAAGGGGTTAAAGAGGCTTTGGAGGGAGTTCTCCATGTAATTTTTTTTTGCCAGTAATCCTTAAAGCGGAATATAACCCTGCATTTCAACTTTGCTCTAAAACATTATTTACAGTATATTATATGCAACCAGCATTTTTTTTTTACTAGACCAGCATTGGAAGGGTTACACAGTGCTTTAAAGTTCCTGGAGATTTCTGCAGACGCATCCGAAACTGACATAGATACATTTTGTTTACATAAATGTATCTAAGTGTTGAATGTGACTTACTCTCTCTGACTGAGAAATGAGCTGGAGGACAGCCAAAGAGTGTGTAACATTTCTCAATAGATACATTAAACTAAATAGAATGTAACAATCTGAACTTCTGCATATCTCTCCACGGAACTTTAAACCTCTGTGTTTAACCCTTCCAATGCTGGTCTAGTAAAAAAAATTCTTTTTGCATATAATATGCTGTAAATAATGTTTTAGAGCAAAGTTGAAATGCAGGGTTATATTCCGCTTTAAACAGCAATATAGTGGCTGTACAGAGATCCCTGGCCAAAGCGTCAGTTCCACTGGGTTTTCATGTGGTCATTACATACTGTCCACCTGGTAACCTCGTCATAAAATGCAATTGTGATGATCGCTGCTGCAGCAGCTGTTGCTGGAAGTAGTAGTGCTGCAGCTCAGGCAGTTCTGATCTATTTCCATGCAAACTGCATAGCTGTGTCTGTCTTTCCCTGCTGTCAGCTTGTGACTGATTATCATTCACCTGTGTGGGAATCAGCATGTCTGCTCCCATTGGATGACCTCAGTATAAAGATCTGCTTCCTGCAGGGTTTCCTTGGGTTTTCATAGCTTCAGTAAGCCCGTCTTGCTGTCGCTTCAGCCCCCGATCGTGTTTCTTGTTCTAAAGATACTTTGCTGGTTTTGCATCATATATTGGTTCATTGCCAATATATATGCATACCAGCACGTTTATTATTTTCCTTGTATTCGTGTTACGTTGATACATCAGTGTCGCTGATATATACGTACACGAACTGTTTATTTCCTGTGTTCAGTTAGTCAGTTTTCCAGCACGTTTTGGTAGTTTGCGCGTACCGTGAGCACCCGTGCTGAGCTAGTTATCCTGTTCCTGGTCCTGTTTGTGGATTGCGTTCATCTCTGCGAAGAGATAACTAATCCTTCTGAATCCTGTTCTGTTACTGTTTGTGGATTGCGTTCATCTCTGCGAAGAGATAGCGAATCCTTCTGAGTCCTGTTCCCTGTATTACTCCAGTCCTAGTCAGCGTTCCTGCTTATGTCATATATCGGTTCATTGCCGATATATACATATGTTAGTCAGACGTTACAAATAGTTTCATTGATAGCTGTAATTGTAATACGCTAGGAAAACACACTTATTGTATATTTATCTGTGTTACGTTCATCTATCTCGATCCTGCTATTTCCTGACTATCCTGTCCTGTCTTTGTGAGGCACGCCATCGCCGCAATGCATTGGCTGCCTCATTCCAGTCTGTCTGGTTTTGGACGCTTGCTGTCGCTAAGTAGCCGCTAGCTAGCAAGCGTTCATTCTGTCTACCTGTCCTGATCTCCTCAGTTCTGGTTTATGCGCTCAGCGCTACTTTGCGCTGAGACGTTATAACGAAAGCATTGTTTGTGGCTGTCAGATCTGCACCGGCTCTGTGCGCCACAATCTCCTATTGGAGTCAGTCCTCCCCTCCACTATACTAGGGATAGCCTGTATCTTGTGCTAGTGTGTGTACCTCCTCCACGTCAGCTCATGCGTTGCATGCTGACTGTGGAGAATACACCACCAAGCCTTACATTATGAAAACCCCATTACCAATCCCTATTGTGGGGGGAATTTCCAGAAATTATGACACTGTTTGTCAGGGGTCCTGCTCCTTTAAAAAATTTGAAAAGCTTGGTCCTGAAGTTACAGACAAATTTATATCAGAATTGGTTAAAGTTCTGGCCAATCCCGACTTTCGGGCTTCTGCAATTTCTACCTGGTCTGATTGGATCGTTTGTGCTCTTTTTAAGGGCAAACTTTTTGATTGGGCAATCGATGTCTTAGATCACACTCAGTTTAGACAAAGTCCTTTGCAATTTATAGCTTTTGTAATTCACAATTGGTTGCGCATAGATCCATTGCCTTTTCCTCTTAATGAACTCCTGGCAGCAGGCCAATCAGCTGCTCCTTCAATTGCTTGCAAGAATGAGCAGCAAGCAGAAAGTGTTACTGATAATTTTCCTGCAGCTTTGAATAAATCATCAAAAACAGCAAGGTCAAAGGCAAAACGCAAACGTTCTAAGAAACGTGTCCAATCTGCAGAGTCGTTATCCTTAGCGACTGAGACCTATAATGAGATTCTGCCATTAACAGATAATGAAATGCAATTGTCTTTCAGGGGAGTTAAATGGACTTATGAAACTACTAATGAACTTTCATCACTGGCTAGGGAAAATAAAGATTTTTGTTTAAAAGAATTATCTGAGTATGATTATGAGGAGATATTACAGAGTATTGAACAAATCAACTTATTTGTGAAGCAAGGAAAGTTTGCATACACTACAGTTAAACACTTGCTACAGGTATTAGAGATTCTTAAGAATAAGGAATCTGCCAATCACCTGCTAATTAACCCAATATATGTCCCTGCCACAATCATATCTGCAAACTGTGATCTGCCTGTTAAGTATGCTTGGAATCCTCCATTTGAGAAAGGAGAGATGGAAGCTCTGGTCAATGAATGGAAGAATGATTCAAGTTCATTTTGTCAATTTTACAGTGCAAAAAGTGAATTAGTATTGAATGCATGCATTAAGTCTGCCTATAACCTAATAAAAACTGGTGTGTGTGGGTATGACTTTGTGGCTCCATTGATCGATGTGTGGAAAATGATTTTGGATGATTTTTATGCGATTCAATCAGTTGATACCAGGGAAGACACACTGTCAATTGGAGACTGTCCCACTTCTCCAGTTACTGAGTCCCTGCCATGTCTTGTGAATGTTCCTGTAACTCCACCCTGTACCATGGATAACTCAGTGTTACTTCCCAGTAAAACAGAAGCCACTGATACTTTCTTAACTTTGCCCTGCACAAATTTCTCAGCAGAGAATCCAGAGGTCCTGCTGACTTCTGAGTCCAGCCTAGCCAGTACTCATGAGTCTTTGTTCAGTGAAACAGACACCAGAAAAATCTTGCCTGTCTCTGCAAACACTTCTGCAGAAATTACCCGTGTTAATAAAGTTCAACTCCTGTCTGATCCAGCAGATGCCAATAGATGCACTACATCAGTTTCCGAGTCCCAGCAATCCTGTCCAGAAACCTCAGAACCCCAGCATCTGAATTTTCCAATTTTACAATTGAATGGTGATTCAGATGAGCAAACATTGTGTCTTGATCTTCCTGTTTCTACACCTCGCTCTAGTTTCGTGAATAGCTCAGAGCATCTGCTCTGTGAACCTGAAATCGCAGAATTATTACCTTGTTCAGAAAATGTTCCAATAAATTTGCCCTGTACCATGAATTGTGCAGTAGATCTCTCCAATGAAACTCAGGTCACAGAATCATTATGCTGTCCAGCAGGTGCTTCCATGGTTTTGCCCTGCAATATGGACTGTTCAGTGATCCTGTCCAGAGAAGCTGTGGTCGCAGAGTCTTATGCTTCACCCAGTACTTTGGATATTTCAAACCCTCTAGCAGAAGGGTCTGAGGCACTGCTTACCTCAGTTGGTGTTGCAGTAATATTCACTTGTCTAGCAGCTGTTTTGGAATTACAGTCTGCTCTAATAAAACTTGGTGAATTTCTGCCCAGCAAAGCAGAAGCCATTGAAATATTGTCCTCGTCAGCAATTGTGTTAGATACCTTGCCCTGTACACAGTCTGATTTAACCAATGTTGAGTCCCTCTCCAGTGTTGTAACAGCCGAGGAACTCCAGCCCTGTCCTCTGAATGTTTCAGAAGTCTTGCCCTGTAACATGGATAATTCTGATTCTCTGGTCAAAATAATAGAAATCTCAGAATTTCAGTCCGGTCTGATGAGTGTTCCTGAAACCCAGCCCTGTATCCTGAAAGATTCTGGTTCTCTGGCCGCTGTGGCAGAGGTTCCAGAGTCCCCTTCCTGTCCAGGGAATTCCTCAGTTTTGCCTAGTCCAGTGGGGGCTGCTGCAATACTGACTTGTTATGCAGCGCCTCATGAGCTCCAATCCAGTGTATTAAATGAGTCTCTGTCCAGTCCAGAGGTAGTTGTGGAGTCCCTATCTGGTTCAGTGCATACATCAGAAGATTTGTCCTGTCTTGTTAGTGCCCCTGAATCTGATTTGTTACTGACTTTGCTGGAATCAGCGACATCTAAGTCTGATCCAGCATTCTCGTGTAAAAGTCCAGTAGTTGCGAAGTTTAGTCATGATGATTTTTTTTTGGCCAGTCCTGGTTTTGGTCCTGTCTTGGCTGACCCTGAGGCTCACAGTTCCTTGACATGCCCAGAGGTTTCTCTTGTGCCGGTGTGCCCAGATGTTCTTTGTGTGCCAGAATGCCCAAGTGTGTCTAAGTTGTTAGCGTGCTCTGATGCTTCCTTAGTGGGAACACGTTCTGATGTTGCCAGTCTGCCTGCATGCCCAGAGATGGTTCTGGTCCCTGAAAGCCCTGATATTGATGTTTGTCCTTGTGGCCCTGACTCGGGAATTGCCCTAGGTTCCATAGGGGTTCTTGATAGTTCTCCATGTGAGCCTAAGGGGCATTCTGACCTATGGGGATCTCTTTGGAGCTTCAAGGTGTTCTGGGAGGTCTCTGAGAAAACTTGTCCTGGTGCCTTGGACTGGTTCAACAGTGGGTTTTGTGTTGGTAAAGACAGTACCGGTGGGCATTGCAAAGGCTTTGGCGTTTCTGAACGGTTCCTGGAAGGCGGTGGGTATCGCTCAGGGAATTTCGGAGGGCTTTCTTCTGGAAATCATGGTTCTGATGGGTGTCACATTGGGGCTTGTAGTACTGATGGGCATGGTTCTGTAGGTTCTGGTTCTGATGGGTCCAGTCTTGTGGGGACTGATTCTGGAATTCGGTCTTGCCGGGCTGTCCCGGTCATCATGAATTATCAGTCGGACTGTTTTGTTGGGAATTTCAGTTTTGAAAAGCGTCTGGAATCCGCTTTTAAGGGCGGGGGTACTGTGATGATCGCTGCTGCAGCAGCTGTTGCTGGAAGTAGTAGTGCTGCAGCTCAGGCAGTTCTGATCTATTTCCATGCAAACTGCATAGCTGTGTCTGTCTTTCCCTGCTGTCAGCTTGTGACTGATTATCATTCACCTGTGTGGGAATCTGCATGTCTGCTCCCATTGGATGACCTCAGTATAAAGATCTGCTTCCTGCAGGGTTTCCTTGGGTTTTCATAGCTTCAGTAAGCCCGTCTTGCTGTCGCTTCAGCCCCCGATCGTGTTTCTTGTTCTAAAGATACTTTGCTGGTTTTGCATCATATATTGGTTCATTGTCAATATATATGCATACCAGCACGTTTATTATTTTCCTTGTATTCGTGTTACGTTGATACATCAGTGTCGCTGATATATACGTACACGAACTGTTTATTTCCTGTGTTCAGTTAGTCAGTTTTCCAGCACGTTTTGGTAGTTTGCGCGTACCGTGAGCACCCGTGCTGAGCTAGTTATCCTGTTCCTGGTCCTGTTTGTGGATTGCGTTCATCTCTGCGAAGAGATAACGAATCCTTCTGAATCCTGTTCTGTTACTGTTTGTGGATTGCGTTCATCTCTGCGAAGAGATAGCAAATCCTTCTGAGTCCTGTTCCCTGTATTACTCCAGTCCTAGTCAGCGTTCCTGCTTATGTCATATATCGGTTCATTGCCGATATATACATATGTTAGTCAGACGTTACAAATAGTTTCATTGATAGCTGTAATTGTAATACGCTAGGAAAACATACTTATTGTATATTTATCTGTGTTACGTTCATCTATCTCGATCCTGCTATTTCCTGACTATCCTGTCCTGTCTTTGTGAGGCACGCCATCGCCGCAACGCATTGGCTGCCTCATTCCAGTCTGTCTGGTTTTGGACGCTAGCTGTCGCTAAGTAGCCGCTAGCTAGCAAGCGTTCATTCTGTCTACCTGTCCTGATCTCCTCAGTTCTGGTTTATGCGCTCAGCGCTACTTTGCGCTGAGACGTTATAACGAAAGCATTGTTTGTGGCTGTCAGATCTGCACCGGCTCTGTGCGCCACAATCTCCTATTGGAGTCAGTCCTCCCCTCCACTATACTAGGGATAGCCTGTTTCTTGTGCTAGTGTGTGTACCTCCTCCACGTCAGCTCATGCGTTGCATGCTGACTGTGGAGAATACACCACCAAGCCTTACAGCAATGCTATTTCTTTTGATAAATATACATTTACATTACCAATAGGTACAGTAGATACATTATCTGCCATTTAACCGCATAAAAAAAATTGAAATTGATTTTCTAAAAAGAAACTAAAGATTTTCTCCTGTTGTTCTCACTGTACTCCTTAACATACCTAGAAAATTTAGTGATTCTAGCAAGTATGAGGGCTTTGTTATTATCTGCTAAAGTTGGGGGTCTTCATTTATTTCTACCCTGAAAATTGCCGGTGAATTTGTGGAAATGTGTAAAGGCAAAAATTAACACAAAAGTACACCATCATTGTGAAACTTCATGGCAAGCAAAATATGCAGTGGGAGAGCATGAAAAATTTAGCTTGCTCACCCTAATCTTGGCCCATTGTAAATGTGATGTCAAAAGGAACCTGAAGCCTTTAAAAAAAAGCAAGTTTAACTTACCTGGGGCTTCTACCGCCCCCTGCAGCCATCCTGTGCCCACACTGTGCCAAACTGATCCTCCATTCCCCCAACATGGCTCAGTTTCATTTCTGCTGACTGATGAGTCGGTGGGCTATCGCACCTGAACGACCCTGGCTGCGCATGTCCTAGTTCGCGCTCCTATCGCCCAGAACAATGAGAACGTCCTGTGCAGGCACAGTAAGAGAAACCTCATACTGTGCCTGCGCAGGATGGTCTCTCGTACAAGAGCATGAACGCGGACGTGTGTGGCCAAGGCCGCACAGGAGCTGTGGCCTGCCGACTGATCAGAAACTAAACTGAGCTGCGGCGGGGGACCGGAGGATCGGTTTGGCACAGGACGGTGCAGATGGCTAGAAGTCCCAGGTAAGATAAACTTCCTTTTAAAAAAAAATATTGGTTCCCTTTAACTGCTTCCTGTTCTTGGATATTACTATGGTCTGACTTGAAGTAATGCAACAACGTTACACTGTTTTTTTTTGTCTTCTCTTTCTCTCATGCTCACTCCTAGAACTTTTTGGTTCCTGTTACAGGTGGCTCATTGAAGAATGGAGTATTTGTTTCTTTTCTTTCCTTTTTTTTCAGTCTCTGCTCTTCTAGAGTACACCTGGGGCTTGATTCACAAAGCGGTGCTAACTGTTAGCACGCCTGTGAAAACCCCCTTAGCACGTCTAAACAAGCTTTTCGCCAATAAAACTTTACGCACGCAAAACTTTATGCGCATAAAACTTTACGCACGTACTGCACAGAGCGCAGGGCGCTCCGCGCGAAGTGCCCATTAAAGCCTATGGGACTTAGCGCGCATAAACTTTTCGCGCGTAAAACTTTGCGCGCTTAGCACCCTGGTTAGCGCGTCTAAAGACTTTAGACGTGCTAAGTAGGTTAGCACCGCTTTGTGAATCAAGCCCCTATAAGCCTGGGAAGGAAGCCAGTGATGTGAGCTTTTTCTTTGCAGTGTCTAGAGCTTCAGGTAAAGTCAGGCCCTTTAATTTGTTCAGTAGTCATGTCTTATGCTAATCTACACACCTGGCATTAGTTTTAACTGGCTGATTTCTTTCTAACAAACTTTCATTGGTTTGGTGGTAGTAATAATTGTGGTAGTAATAATTGTTGGGAGTGCTCTATCTGCATCTCCTGTCTTACTATTCAATAAACCTTCTTCACTGACCCTTAACAGTTATTCTGAACACTGATTGTAGCTAATGTATCCATGTTTTTATGCTTCAAGTGCGCTGCTGCTGTTGCTGATAACCTTGATCTCTCTCTTCAAAGGTGGCCCTCTTATCCACTACACTGTCTAGCTGCTTTTTTTTATATAATACAAGTTTGTTGTACGAAGGCAATTTAATAATGTATTTTCTATCCGTGTCATATTTCTATTGTTTAAAATGTAAACAATGTGGTGCTAGGTTACTGTAAATTACAAGGCATTGAACAAATCTGTACAGCTTAGCAGTGGTGGAAAAATCCAAACATCACTGCTGTGTGATATTAGTATAGTTGCCAGTGGAAACATTTAGAACATCTAAAAAGAGCACATGTAGATATTATACTTTATAAGAGAACTTGAACAGGATGCAGGTGGGGGTGGGGGAAAGCAGAGCTTAGACTATGCATATCAATTTCAAGTAAGTACAGTACATAGGGTCTGCCATAGAGGATACATATTCCAGTGCATGGATTTTGTGTCAAGGGTTACTTAATTGCTGAGGAAAATGTATCCTCTTCCTCAACTCTAAAATACAAAGCCCTGAATGCATCAAATTAAAGCTGGTAATGTTGACACACTATCAATTTACTGAAATCTAACTGTCACTTAAACATCCATGTTTTACACATTTGATACAGGTTAATTAAAGAAGAATACCAATACTAATACTACTACTAATAATAATATTAACAACAACCACAATAATAATAATAATAATAATCCAAATTCTAATCTGCTTATGATTTATATAATCAATTATTTATTTGTTAGCATTTATTTATTAGCATTCCATTAATAAAAATATTGTATTTGACATTTAGGAAAGTAGATTGAAATGATCATGTGCAGTATGCAGTGTAGAACACTAGAGTGGCCATAAAATTTCCGCAGAATGACGATTTCTGAGTTTCTAAAAATGAAAATTGGCTTTCTGCAGCAATATTCAGAAATCAAAATGCAGAAATCAGGTAGTATTGGACCAATCAGAGAATGCAAAAGTTTACAGCAGAAAGTTGAATGCCGCTGAAATTTTAGACAAATCACAAGACTCATATACTACCAAGTTTTTCTGAGCCCTGTGATTGGCCTAATATTTCTATGGTATTCCAATTTCAGTGGTAGACTTTTGTGTTTTCTAATTGGTCCAACACGACTGAGTATTTCTGAATTCGTATTCTTGTGATTGGCCTGAAATCAGAAATTTTAGACCAATCACAAGACTTGGAAAATACTTGTAGTGTTGGACCTCCAGCAGAAGCAGACTCAGCAATAGTGTTTTTTTATGTATTTATTTTTTCATGTAGGGTTTTTTGTCTTTACTTAAGCATCACTATTTTGCATTTAAAACATATTTTTCCAAGCATTTTGTTAGTGGGTTGAGATTGACTTCATTTTGTTTTTCAAATAGGTTGACCACCTTGTGTAGGTGGTGTCATAGGGTTTAAACATCACCCCAAGTGACTGGGAACACGAAGCTTCAGAAAACCATGTGCCTGGGCAAACATAGCAGCCTACACATGTCTGCCAGAAGGCACAACACTAGCCTGCTTGTGGTTAGTTGTGTGTGATACTTAAGAAGGGACTGTACTCACCTGGACCAGCAACATAAAGTCTGCACAAATAAAACCTGTTTCCAAGAAGATATTACTTTGTCACTGGTGATAGACTCAGGAGAAAAATGCAATATTTTCAAGTGTGTTTTGTCAAAATAAAGAACCTGAAATGCATGACATTTTTCAGTGCAGATTTACTGTGGCAGGGAAGGCAACAAACATTAAATATATTGCTGAACTCATTGAAATTTATGGCAGCAAAACCAATGTATTCATGTAGAGGTAAAGTGAAGATAGATGTAAAAACAATGAAAAGGAATGAACTGTACCGACTGGCTGTAAAACCACATTGGGACTTTCATAACAAACTTAACAAACAGTGACTGTTTTGCATGACAGAATGTCATTGTGAATACGTTTTGATTATGAATTTTTATGAATTTTGCTCCTTGTAATACCCAGCAGTCTACTTTCTGGAAATTCAAACATCTGTTTTCATTCTGCCTTCTGTGAGCAATTATGCTCGGATTTTGATTGCTGCGTATGCTTGTGCTGAAACCACTCAGTGGTGCAAAAAAAATCAGACAGACTTTAATAGTCCACTATGATCATGTCCAATTGAAGACTTGGTAGACCACCCTGCCTCTTCCTGTTGGCTGTATACTATGGGGAGCACCTCAGCTGGAAGGGTAATCAGAGGTCCAAGACTGAAATGTGATGGTCCTGCATCTCAGCTCCCACTACACCAAAAAAAGGACATGTTTATGTCTGTGTAAAGGACCGGTGTCACTAATGTTTTTTTTTTCACTTTGTCACTTTAAGAGCTTGTGTAATGAGACTATTGGTTACCATTTTTTTTTGTGCATTATGAACAATAAAATCTTACTTTTTTCATTCAGTTCCCCCATGTTAGCGATGGTGACGTGGATTAGACTATTGCAGTATATGGGTGTACAAGCGGCAGTTGAAAAGTAGCAATACCGCTCTCACCCCTGCCTCTATCGGTTGTTCCTAACGAGTGCGGATTTTGCCGTTTGCACACACAGCGGGAGCGCCTGTCATAGGGACAGGTGACGTCACCGCTGTACAAACTCTGAGGAGGGAACCTTCAGGGTCCCATCTGAACAGGCACTGATGTGGGCTCCTATTGAGACTTGCGCACATGACTCTGAAGGTCCCCTCCACAGTCTTCCTGTTTGTACAGCAGTGACGTCACCTGTCAATATGACAGGCACTCCCACTGTGTGTGCGAGCGGCGAAATCCGCGCTCGTTAGGAACAACAGATGGAGGTAGGGGTGAGAGCGATATTGCTACTTTTCAACTGCCGCTGTACACCCCTATACTGCACTGCAATAGTCTAATCCACGTCGCCGTCGCTAATGGGGGGAACTGAATGAAAAAAAGTAAGATTTTATTGTTCATAATGCACAAAAAAAAAAAAAAAAAGCTGGTAACCAATAGTCTCATTACACCAGCTCTTAAAGTGACAAAGTGAAAATAGGATCTGTTCAGACTTGTGAACCTGAAATGGATCTATTTCATCTGTTACATTAAGCAGAATGCGCTTTTGTGCTGACCGCAGTTTTCCAGAAGAACGGAAGCATTTCCCTTATAGCCTTTGGTGGAAATGCATCTGCTCTGAGCTCCAACCACACAACAAATGGACCATCACTGCAAACATACTGTCCCATTCCTTCCAGCTCAAGATCAAACCTAACCTTATTCAGTGTAATCTAAAACTGCATACTACTGGGCACAGAAATATAACAAAAGGTACTTGAAAGCATCTTGCAGTATCTATAGCTAAACAGCTTTGTAAATGTGCCTATACAGTATTGCAAAGAATGCTAGGTTCAGTTTAAAGTATTATATTTTCTTGAGTATCGGAATTGATTTCTGTTGCTCAGATATAAACAATCCAGAGGTAAAGACTTTGACTGGAGGAAAATATAATAATTTCTTGAAAATGGCCATTTTAGATTTGCATACACTTTGACCTAGTAGCTCAGAATAGTTAAGTAAAAAGTGTGAGTGGCAGTCAGCTCCTACTTGCTTGGTCTAAAATATTTTAAGTGTAGTTAAAGTGGACCTGAACTGTTGCACGGGACATAAGGAAAACATAGAGAAATGCACCCTGTATGCATTTAGAGAGTTTAGCCTGTCTAATTCCCCCTCATTTGTGTCTAATCACAAATTGTAATTTGATCTCTTCCTGTGTAACATGAATGCTGATGGCAGATAAGCTCATTTGAAAGCACAGGCTGTTAACAATATGTCTGCTTCCATGAATCAGAAAGTAGAAACAGTGCAGATTTATTTTAGGATTTGTATCAGCTGTAACAAAGAAATGTTTTTTGATTGAAGATTATTATGCTGTTGTGTAACTTTTAGAGCAGAGAGGACGTTCTGAGTTCTGGTCCACTTTAAATAAATCCCAGAACACACAGCAGTGTTGAGCTTACAAATAGAAATGAATAACAGTTACTCTATTTCAAAGATTACATTTTTGGGGGGGGTCATCATGGGCAGACTGGAAAGCTGCAAAGTCTATAAGAAGGTGGGCAACATGTTTTTGGCTCCCTGCACATTGCAAATCTGATTTGCGATTCCGATTCCCATTCCGCCTTTTCAAAATCCGATTTCGATTTTCCCTGAATGCTATCAACAGAAAAATGCATAAAAAACGCAGCATGCAGTAACGATTAAAAAATCAGAAATCGGAATCGCTTGTAAAAAAATGATTACATCCGATTGCAATTCTGATTTTTAATCGTTACTGCATGCTGCATTTTTAATGCTTTTTTCTGTTGATTGCTTTCAGGGAAAATCGGAATTGCAAATCGGAAACGGAATCGAAATCGCAACTCGGATTTGCAGTGTGCAAGGAGCTTACAATTTAATTTTTGCTGCAGTTACAGTGGGTTGCAAAAGTATTCGGCCCGCTTGATGTTTTCCACATTTTGTCACATTACTGCCACAAACATGCATCAATTTTATTGGAAGTCCACGTGAAAGACCAATACAAAGTGGTGTACATGTGAGAAGTGGATCGAAAATCATACATCATTCCAAACATTTTTTACAAATAAATAACTGCAAAGTGGGGTGTGCGTAATTATTCAGCCCCCTGAGTCAATATTATGTAGAACCACCTTTTGCTGCAATTACAGCTGCCAGTCTTTTAGGGTATGTCTCTACCAGCTTTGCACATCTAGAGACTGAAATCCTTGCCCATTCTTCTTTGCAAAACAGCTCCAGCTCAGTCAGATTAGATGGACAGCATCTGTGAACAGCAGTTTTCAGGTCTTGCCACAGATTCTCGATTGGATTTAGATCTGGACTTTGACTGGGCCATTCTAACACATAGATATGTTTTGTTTTAAACCATTCCATTGTTGCCCTGGCTTTATGTTTAGGGTCATTGTCCTGCTGGAAGGTGAACCTCCGCCCCAGTCTCAAGTCTTTTGCAGTCTCCAAGAGGTTTTCTTCCAAGTTTGCCCTGTATTTGGCTCCATCCATCTTCCCATCAACTCTGACCAGCTTCCGTGTCCCTGCTGAAGAGATGCACCCCCGAGCATGATGCTGCCACCACCATATTTGACAGTGGGGATGGTGTGTTCAGAGTGATGTGCAGTGTTAGTTTTCCACCACACATAGCGTTTTGCATTTTGGCCAAAAAGTTCCATTTTGGTCTCATCTGACCAGAGCACCTTCTTCCACATGGTTGCTGTGTCCCCCACATGGCTTGTGGCAGACTGCAAATGGGACTTCTTATGCTTTCTGTTAACAATGCCTTTCTTCTTGCCACTCTTCCATAAAGGCCAACTTTGTACAGTGCATAACTAATAGTTGTCCTATGGACAGAGTCTCCCACCTGAGCTGTAGATCTCTGGAGCTCGTCTAGAGTCACCATGGGCCTCTTGACTGCATTTCTGATCAGTGCTCTCCTTGTTCGGCCTGTGAGTTTAGGTGGATGGCCTTGTCTTGGTAGGTGTACAATTGTGCCATACTCCTTCCATTTCTGAATGATTGCTTGAACAGTGCTCTGTGGGATGTTCAAGGCTTTGGAAATCTTTTTGTAGCCTAAGCCTGCTTTAAATGTTTCAATAACTTGATCCCTGACCTGTCTTGTGTGTTCTTTGGACTTCACGTTGTTGTTGCTCCCAATATTCTCTTAGACAACCTCTGAGGCCCTCACAGAGCAGCTGTATTTGTACTGACATTAGATTACACACAGGTGCACTCTATTTAGTCATTAGCACTCATCAGGCAATGTCTATAGGCAACTGACTGCTCTCAGATCAAAGGGGGCTGAATAATTATGCACACACAACTTTGCAGTTATTTATTTGTAAAAAATGTTTGGAATCATGTATGATTTTCAATCCACTTCTCATGTGTACACCACTTTGTGTTGGTCTTTCATGTGGAATTCCAATAAAATTGATTTATGTTTGTGGCAGTAATATGATAAAATGTGGAAAACTTCAAGGGGGCCGAATACTTTTGCAACCCACTGTATACTTTAGTAAACACCCAATAGGATATCTGTGATCACAAATATGGCGGCTGACTTTTTTTTTTTTTTGCAATCTCCATATTCTTCTCACTTCAGTTGTCCTTTAAATGTAAAAATGAAATAGTAAGTGATGAAAAAAGCAGTGTCAGTTATTTGAAATATACAAAACAGTGGATTATTCACTCTGTGGGTCTCAAATTTACAAATGGAGTGCTTCCTTTGAGTCTGAGACTCATAAATTATAGACTACTCACTTGAAGAAAAGGAAGAAAAGTATCTTATAAAATCTATAACATTTATTTATCACAAATTATAAAAATATATAATAACTTCATTCTTTATAAAAACCAGAGCACTAGCTCCAATAACCTGAGGGACATGATCATCGACCTGTGGGCCCAACATTTGATTATTAGCATCATAGATAGGTCAAACAGTTTGAAAAGCTGGAGCTCACAGCAAAAAATAGGCCTAAGTAGTGTGGACCACAAAAAACAGTTCAGATTCAAAAAGGAGGTATATGTCTGAAGTGCACAAAGATGTAGAATCCTGAGCAATCCAAAATAGTATCATAGATCCAGACAGAAAACTTCCCTAATATTGCAGTGTACATAGATAGCAGTAGGTATTCCTCATCATCAGAGTAGCAGTGTTCCTGGGTAGACAATATATTCAGTACAATCACCAACTCAGGTGCCCCTTCTTTGTTCTTCAATCATAATACATAAGCAAAATTCATCAAGGCATCACGACATCCATCAAACATACTGTTTACATGACCGTTAACCTCAAAATCAGTTGTAGTATAGGATAGTGTAGGATATAGCTTAGGAGATCACTGTGTTGGTAATCAACAGATAAGTGGATATACAGTGCAGAAGTCCGCCAGGGATTGTTCCCTTATGCAGCTCTCCGTTAGCCTCAGAATCAGTTGTAGTATAGGATATAGTGTAGGAGATCACTGTGTTGTTAGTCAACAGATAAGTAGATGTACAGTGTAAAAGTCCGCCAGGGACAGTACCCTTATGCAGCTCTCCAATCCATATAAGGTCACGTGATGGAAGATATAGCGTAGATGTTATGTGAACTCAAAGTATGGGGGTCCCGTGATGGGCTGTATTACTGCCTTTGTACATTGCCCTCAATTAGGTTGGTGTTGGAAAAATTAGTGTCCATCCATGTGCATATCATCATAATAAGGTGCATAAGATGCAAGAAGATACTCATCCGCTCTGTACAGATCGATGTCAGTGGTCCCCCAGGTGGAGCCTGCCCTGATGATGCTGGCGACTTTGCCAGGGAAACCGGTCGGCAAACCAGGGCTCATCGCCCACCAGTAGCATTGCTCCACCTGGGGGACCAGTGACATCGATCTGTACAGAGCGGATGAGTATCTTCTTGCATCTTATGCACCTTATTATGATGATATGCACATGGATGGACACTAATTTTTCCAACACCAACCTAATTGAAGGCAATGTACAAAGGCAGTAATACAGCCCATCACGGGACCCCCATACTTTGAGTTCACATAACATCTACGCTATATCTTCCATCACGTGACCTTATATGGATTGGAGAGCTGCATAAGGGTACTATCCCTGGCGGACTTTTACACTGTACATCTACTTATCTGTTGACTAACAACACAGTGATCTCCTACACTATATCCTATACTACAACTGATTCTGAGGCTAACGGAGAGCTGCATAAGGGAACAATCCCTGGCGGACTTCTGCACTGTATATCCACTTATCTGTTGATTACCAACACAGTGATCTCCTAAGCTATATCCTACACTATCCTATACTACAACTGATTTTGAGGTTAACGGTCATGTAAACAGTATGTTTGATGGATGTCGTGATGCCTTGATGAATTTTGCTTATGTATTATGATTGAAGAACAAAGAAGGGGCACCTGAGTTGGTGATTGTACTGAATATATTGTCTACCCAGGAACACTGCTACTCTGATGATGAGGAATACCTACTGCTATCTATGTACACTGCAATATTAGGGAAGTTTTCTGTCTGGATCTATGATACTATTTTGGATTGCTCAGGATTCTACATCTTTGTGCACTTCAGACATATACCTCCTTTTTGAAGCTGAACTGTTTTTTGTGGTCCACACTACTTAGGCCTATTTTTTGCTGTGAGCTCCAGCTTTTCAAACTGTTTGACCTATCTATGATGCTAATAATCAAATGTTGGGCCCACAGGTCGATGATCATGCCCCTCAGGTTATTGGAGCTAGTGCTCTGGTTTTTATAAAGAATTAAGTTATTATATATTTTTATAATTTGTGATAAATAAATGTTATAGATTTTATAAGATACTTTTCTTCCTTTTCTTCAAGTGAGTAGTATACAAAACAGTGCCAACAAGAATCTATTTTAACATTCTATTCATCTGTCAGCTAACAATCCCTTTTGCTTTTGCTTAAGTTCTTCTTGAAAAAAGAAATGCAAGCTCCTGATGTAGAGAAAGCAAGAATCTTCACAGTGCGCGTGACCTTTCAGCATGCTAGTCAAGCTGTGAGATTCAAACGTAAGAAAACTAGAGCTGATTTTGATGGGTGATAATAAAAGAAACATATATACCACATGATCCAAAGTTCTTATTGTGCTCAGGAGATAAAACATGGATAAACTTCCAAAAATAGGTTCATGGACATGGGCAAATTTCCCTTAAAATATCATTTTTTCTAGATAGTACTGATACGAAGAGTATACTGTGGCACAAATTTACCAAGCAAAGGGATTTCACATCCCAATCCCTTAGCTCAGTGCTATTGTGATCATCTATTAACTAGGTAAGCTGCAGAAAAAAAAACAAAAGTGTGAATTATTGCAGTTTTGGCAACATGTCCAGCTTTTACTTCAGCTGTGCATGATTCCATTGACAAGAAAGGAATATGCATATGTGTGTTTAGCTCCTTATATATCACCCTTTTGACTTGGTGATCCACCCACATATGTATCAAATACATGTCCTGTGGCTGTGTAATATGATGGCCAGCATATCACCTGCACTGAGCACACACATGTACAGTAAAGTAGTACTTTAAAAAATTATTAATAAAATCACATTTTAATCTAATCTTTGCTCCAATTCAGGCTACTGTTCTTCAGGAAAGGCAGAACCCATGGGACTTTCACCTATGAAGCAAGACAATAATCTAATAATCTAAAATCTACTACTTTACAGTACATTAAAGTTGTACAATGGCTTAAAATTCTGAATTCAGCTCAATTTAAATAGGGTTCTTAATGTACAGTATGTAGGTGAATTAAATTTGAGAGGATCTAAACACTGAGTCCTATGGGAGAAAATCACTATAGAAATTATATATATTATTGTTATTGTTATTCTTAAAGTAATTCAGAAAAGTGAATCAAAACTTCTCCATAGTCAGGCCAAAGCCTGATCTCATGTTACTGGAAGCATTTGATTGCAGTTGTTGATGCTCATGAACATTTATACAGTAAATCATATGGGTATTCAAAAAGCTTTCTAAAGTTGTGTTTTTATCATACTAAGGTTCTTTCAAAATCATAAATAGTTAATTGTTGTGTATAAAATACTGGAAACCAAGAAGGGGATAAACTCTATTTTATACCACTGATAGGTAGCGTAGTGAGTACATCTTTCTAATCCTTCCCCATAAAACTACATCTACCATACTTTTTTTCTACAAGAATGAATATCAGAAAAGAAAACTAACCTTACTAACTGAAATTTAATTGCCCTTTTTTCCTTATTTATATTATGTAAAGAATACTTAAAGCATGTTGTAATTTGTTTTAAGGCTAATTTATACAGCTATCATATCATGAAAGGCAAAGGAACATGGAGTGCCAGTGTTCATAGCACTATGAGTTGCAGGTAATGCAGCTTTGCAGACACACTGATTATTATCATTAAAGGTTGACCAGAGATGAGAGTCGGTGCATGTATTAGCAGCAGCCAAGGAAAGGGCCAGCCACCAATCCTGCCTGGGCATCCCATGACAAAACTATCCCTGCTCAATCTAAGCAGTTATGCAAAGTTATAGAACGACTGACTTACACACGTTAATGTTCTGCCAGTGGTCAAATGGCTGTCAGAGTATGTTTATACTCCTGTCAGTGGTCAAAGTGCAATCAAGTGCACTGGCTGTCCCTTTCAGTGATCACACTATGGTCAGATTCTATGTTGGTGGTTAAAACGGGACTTTATTCTGTGGCAAAGATTAGAGGAGCCCTTAGTCTCTGTCAGTTGTTAAAGTATACATTTTATCTTTTGGAGGTCGTAGTATGGTCAGAGTCTCTGTCAGTTGCCAGTGCAGCCACAGTCTCTCTAAATGATGAAAGTTAGTTAGGAATCTCTGACAGTGGTAACAGAGCAATCATAGTCCAGGATGGAGTATTAGAGCAAGCACTGCAACTGTAAGGCTTGGTGGTGTATTCTCCACAGTCAGCATGCAACGCATGAGCTGACGTGGAGGAGGTACACACACTAGCACAGGGAAACAGGCTATCCCTAGTATAGTGGAGGGGAGGACTGACTCCAAAAGGAGATTGTGGCGCACAGAGCCGGTGCAGATCCGACAGCCACAAACAATGCTTTCGCTATAACGTCTCAGCGCAAAGTAGCGCTGAGCGCATAACCAGAACTGAGGAGATCAGGACAGGTAGACAGAATGAACGCTTGCTAGCTAGCCGCTACTCAGTGACAGCAAGCGTCCACAACAAGACAGACTGGAATGAGGCAGCCAATGCGTAGCGGCAATGGCGTGCCTCACAAAGACAGGACAGGATAGTCAGGAAATAGCAGGATCAAGATAGATGAGTGTAACACAGATAAATATACAATAAGTATGATTTCCTAGCGTATTACAATTACAGCTATCAATGAAACTATTTGTAACGTCTGACTAACATATGTATATATCGGCAATGAACCGATATATGACATAAACAGGAACACTGACTTAGGACTGGAACGATACAGGGAACAGGACTCAGAAGGATTCGCTATCTCTTCGCAGAGATGAACGCAATCCACAAACGGTAACAGGACAGGATTCAGAAGGATTCGTTATCTCCTCGCAGAGATGTACGCAATCCACAAACAGGACCAGGAACAGGATAACTAGCTCAGCACGGGTGATCACGATACGCGCAACCACCAAAACGTGCTGGAACAGACTAACTGAACACAGGATATAAACAGTTCGTGTACGTATATATCAGCGTCACTGATGTATCAACGTAACACGAATACAAGGAAAATAATAAACGTGCTGGTATGCATATATATGGGCAATGAACCAATATATGATGCAAAACCAGCAAAGTATCTTTAGAACAAGAAACACGATCGGGGGCTGAAGCAACAGCAAGACAGGCTTAAACTGAAGCTATGAAAACCCGAGGAGTCCTGCAGGAAGCAGATCTTTATACTGAGGTCATCCAATGGGAGCAGACATGCAGATTCCCACACAGGTGAATGATAATCAGTCACAAGCTGACAGCAGGGAAAGGCAGACAAAGCTATGCAGCTTGCATGGAAAGAGATCAGAACTGCCTGAGCTGCAGCACTACTACTTCCAGCAACACCTGCTGCAGCAGCGATCATGACAGCAACGTTTTTCACACATTACAAAGGACCCTAAAAATTGAGGACACAGAGTGAAACTAGTAACCTGGAATACCTGAGGAAATCATAGAAAGAGAACAGAGGTGCCAACAGGATAAAAATTGCTAAAGTTGGTAAAATAAATTGGTAGGGAGGTAGTGGTGGACTCACCAAAAGACATAGAGCTGTCGATTTTTATCAATACAAATTTATTCACATAAATGGTTACCCTGCCCGTAGTTTAAATATGGAGACACAGTCCCATCGCTCTAGACATTCTAGGCTGCATATACAGTATATTCACACATTACAAAAGACCCTAAAAATTGAGGACACAGAGTGAAACTAGTAACCTGGAATACCTGAAGAAATGTGAATGCTGGCATGTACTTTGTGATCCACTGAAAAGCTAGGACATGCAAGTAGGAGAACTACAAACCTGGAATCCATGTTACAGGATGCCCACCACTCGCCAGCTTATAGGTTACTGCTACCAAGGAGAGTGCTACCTTGCCAGATTAGCCTGTGAAAGAAAATAAAAACATGTATTAAAAAATAGAAGAGCATATACTTCATATAAATACATTACACAGAGAGAAGCTGCCAGATGAAAATATTAAATACAAAAACATAAATCTAATTCCCTATTCAAACCTGCACTACCCATGGTGTCTAGTCTTTGATTCACCCTGCTTCCCTGCAAAGAAGTTCTTTAACCCGATCACCTTCTTTCCAGTCCCTAGATACCCCATCAATTGCCATAACCCTAAGTTGGGCTACACTGTGGTTGCAAGCAGTGAAATGTTCCATAACCGCCTGACCAGTGGTAGAGTTTCTAATGGTAGCTTTATGTGCAGATATGCAACTTTTTAAATTTTGTGTTGTCATACCAACATAAATATAACTGCAGGGGTATTTAATAAGGTACACAACAAAGGTAGAATCGCATGTGTATCTCCCCCTCCCATAAAAGGTAGTACCCAAGTGGGATGTTGAAATTGATTACCCCGCATGACACTGCCACACATGTAGCATGACATGCAGGGAAACATCCCACTTTTACCCAACTGAGCCTGCGGCTTGGGGACATTACAAGCACGTAACATGTCCCTGACAGTAGACAGTAGTAGTAATACTTTTGTGCAACTTGACAAAGGCCAGCTATGGCCGAAACAGCAGTCTGTCGTTGCTTTTACTGCATGAGCTAATAAATTATTAGAGCTATAATACTTCGCTGTGGTGCCGGTCCTTTGTGGAATTTCAATAGTAAAGTTATGTCTATGATGGTCGCCATACATTAATTTAAGGTTGACAAATATACTATATGTGATGATTCCCTGTTTGTGTGTTTTTTTTTTCTATTACCAGCAAATAAAATATTGTAGTAGGAGAAAATGTTATAACTGACTTCATAAACTAAATTTCTCTTCCATATAACCTTTAATATACTAAAGTGCCTGATGACTGAGTTGTGTTTTTCATTCGGTTTTTTTTTTCGTTTTTTTTTCTGTTAAGCAAATAATTGTGTAATATTTCTTGTCTCCTACGATTTCCAGTCACGTCTTGTTGCATTCAATGGAATATATGGTATTTGCAACTGGATATTTAATTGTATCTAGGAAATGTTTACTCACTACTACAAGCACATTCTTTCATCAAATGAGGTGTCTGGGCAGTTCTTCATTGCCATAGAACCGTAAAAGATGCTTGAAGAAGTTAGTATGTCTCTTCTGGAAAACAAAGAGGTATATCATTTAAACTAAAATATATTACTTTGATTGGAATGTCTAGAAATAAACAGCTCTAAGAAAATTTCTAGCACAAGAGAATTTACGGATCAGGTTAAGGTGAAATAGGGGTCACATGACTGAGACTGGTCAATAAAAGAATGACATATCAATTCTCTTATTGGCCAATCTCAATCATGTGACCCATGCCTCACCTTTTCTTCATGTTTAGCCTACAAAGGAAAATAAGTATGATATAAGCCCATTATTTTGACTGGCCAACGTGGAAGGGGGAAGTATCGGAGTTAAATGAAATGCATCCGTTTTGGTGCAAAAATGGTGCTGAATGCGTGTGATCGGGTTCCAAACCACATGGCGCCAAATTCAAACACCAACATTAGTATTCTCATAGCAGAATTGATATCTAATGTATCTTTTATCTGTTATTGTCATAGCAAATATTGCAGCGTGCTGATGTTAAATATCTGTTCACTAAAGCAACCCTCTTTTAATTATTTTGTGTAAAAACAACAATGAACTTCTTGTTTTGCTTCTTGCTCCACTTAAAATAACAAAGGCTATCATCTTTGTACAGAAATGGACACTAAAAATGTTTTCATTGTTGCTACCCAGCTGTCATTTTTCAATAGTTTCTTAGATACACACCTGCAACAAGTGTGTCAAGCTTAAAGGACAACTGAAGTGAGAGGGATATAAAGGCTGAAGAAAAAGCAGTGTCCCCGGGCTCAACCACAAACTTTATGTACCAGGGAGTCGACCAGTAGCACCCCGATCCACCAGAGGTGCAGGTCGACAACACACAGAAAAAGGAAGTTCACTGGGTCTCAACCTGGATTTTGCAATTATACCTTTGGCTTTATTAGCACCATAGTAGCAGACAACATGACATTTTGGCCCAACGGCCTTTATCAAGGGATATAAAGGCTGCCATATTTATTTCCTTTTAAACAATGCACATTGCCTGGTTATCCTGCTGCCTCTAATACTTTTAGCCACAGACAGCAAGCATGCAGCAGATCAGGTGTTTCTAATATTATTGTCAGGTATGACAAGTTTATCTGCATGCTTGTTTCTGTTATTCAGACACTGTTGCAGCCAAATAGATCAGCAGGGCTGCCAGGCAACTGGTATTGTTTAAAAGGAAATCAATATGGCAGCGTCCATATTTTTCTCACTTCAGTTGTCCTTAATGAGGAACTTCAGCCTAAACAAACAGTGTCATTAAGTTACATTAGTTATGTTAATTAAAATAGATAAGTAATATAATCTTTTACCCACCCTGTTTTAAAAGAACAGGCAAATGTTTGATTTCATGAAGGCAGCCATTTTTTTGGTTGAAAGGAGGTGACAGGGAGCATGAGGTACAGTTTCAACTGTCCTGCGTGCTGATCACCCCTCCCAGTTGCTAGGTAACGTGAATAACATAGGAAATCCCATCATGCTTTGCACAGCATCAGGGGAAAAAAGCCCAGGCAGTTTTTGTTGATGGGGTGGAGCTTAGCTTTTCTGCAGCTAAAAATAAGGCTTATGTAAGAAAAACAAAGTTCTGATGCTGTGAAACTGTTAAAGAAACACCAAGCCTTTTCAGTGCTGCTGAGTAGATTTTTAGTCTGGAGGTTCACTTTAAAGGCTACATTCACAGTGAGATGTAGTGGTGTACTGTGTCAGACAATATAATCGCATTACTAACGTAATGCAATCATATTGTGATGGTCTGTTCACATTAACAAGTTAGCAGTGCGAATAACCTGATCCATGCAGTCTGGTACAGCATAACATGCATGTTAAAAATTGCAGCAAAGCATTTGCTTTATGTACTGTATGCTTCACTGTATGCATCACACCATATACATACAGCGTGATGCAACCTCCATTGTGTTGCAATCCTGCTTTTAGAGGATGTGCAACACAACGCTCTACTCTGAATGTAGCCTTAGTCTGATTTTTAGTTTTGCATGATTTTTTTGTAAATATAAGCGTATTAGCAAAACAGTAATTAGCTCACCGTGATCACAGGGTCAGGAGCCAATGAATTTGTCATACTGATGGCAAAACGAGTGGGCTGCAGCAAGGGAGAGAGTGGTTTGATGGGCGGTAGCGGTGAGAGCGTGTGACGGCGGTGAGCCCTGGCAGGGACAACACTTTCCATAAAGAGTGTAGATTTCAATTAACATTATCCGAAAGCAGTTAAAGTAAGTGGGAGATCAGCAGCTAATGGTGACCTGGTGCTTGGCTGCATGTCTTCAAGAGACCTCAGAGAGAAATGGCTTTGTTAAGCAGAGAAACAAATTACTCTGAGGAATCCTACTCTTGCTGTCACCGAGAGAAATTAGATTTTGGTAGGTGAATCAGCCAAGCATTGTCTGCCTAAAACTGAAAGATCAATTTTGGGTGGAGTTGGCCTTTAAGGGATATTACATTTAATTGACATGTTACACGTATAACAGGATGACTTCATTGAATAGCAATAGGCCTAACATTTAGTCAAAATGTTTAACAGAAAAAAAAGGTCATAGCCTGCCACTAGCAGATATCTCCAAAAGGGTATACATTACAATTAATCAATACTGAATAACTCCGTTGAAATCCCCTGCTTATCATTACAGTGGAGAAGTCTGGGGGGAGATTTAAATGGAATGCATATACTAATTGCATGTCTAATTTGCTGTCTTCTGCTAACGCATTTGCCTTTCAGCCTGCATTGCCTGGAAATCTGCAATTTAAACAGTGTGATCTGGAAGTCTCTTGGATGTACTATACTCTTGTATACACTGTCTCGGCTACATTATCTTGACACATTTTTTACACTTGAGATTTGACTGCATGTCTTGTTTGCTTTGTTCGTCTAAGTGTAAAAATAATAGTTATTTGCTGCTACAAAGTGTGCTACATTTCTAGAAAAAGTGTTGTTTGTATAATGATCATAAAACATGGATCCATGATTGCTTCTTTGTGTAAATAAGGGCAAAATCAAAATGCAAAACAAATTCAGCAGTCTGTAAATTCGGTAATACACATACTTCCCTAATGTTTATTTGACTTACAAATATAAAAGGCCATCCAAAAGCTATTATAACTCTCAGCGCAGGTAAAATTAAATTCAATCTTTGTTAGGCTCCCTGCACAGTGCACACTGCAAATCCGTTTTCCGTTTCCGATTCCGTTTCCGATTTTCCCTGAATACATTCAACAGAAAAACGGATCAAAAAACGCAGCATGCAGTAAAGATTAAAAATCTGAATCTGAATCGGATGTAAAAACAGATTAAAAAGCGGAATCGGAATCGGAAATGTATGCAGTGTGCAAGAGGCCTTAAAGTGGACCTGAACTCAGAACTTACTCTCTGCTCTAAAAGATTAGCAACAGTATAATAACCTTTTAGAAAAACAAACATTTCCTTGTTACAGCTGATACAAATCCTGCAATAAATCTACAGTTTGTCTACTCCCTGCTTTCATGGAAGCAGACATATTGTTAACATCCTGTGTTTACAAATGAGCACTATGCCATGGCAGTCAGCTGAGAGAGTTGAGGGATCAAATTACAGCTTGTGCTTAGTCACAGATAAAGGGGAATTAGACTAACATCTCTAAATACATACAGGGGGCATTCCTTTATGAATCAAAAGATGACAAGTGAATGAACCTTGGGAATGATGAAATGTTGCTTTCTGCCTCTGCACAAATTACCCCTGTAGGAAGACAGAATTATGAAAGTGCATTAATGACGTTTTCTCTACACCAAACTAAATAAATAATAAATACAGCACAAAAAAAAAAAAACAGTTAAGGCAGTTACGAAGTAATTTTTATTAAATGTATTTATAGGAAGGTATGATTGTGCTTATGCATTTATATAGCATTTACACATATCCTACAATGTTTTTCAGAGTAAGGTTAAGCTGTGTTGTATTCACTTTAAAACAGTACAGTATATTAAAAAAAAATGACACTTCAGCTGAACACCTTATAGTTTCTTAAAAGAAAGCAGTTAATTAATGTTAGTGCATGGGGTACCATAGAAGTATTAAGTAGAGGAGTATCAGGTTTTTCCATGTTCCATCTAATGTGGCCAATCAATCAGCATTTGATCAATAATCAGACGAAATAGTGTGTTGTGGCGTATATAGCTTGGGTGGAGTGTTCAACCAATTGGTGCAGGTATTCAGCTATTATATAGTATTAATGCCAGATGCATTAAGTTGATAAAAGGTTAAAGTGAACCTCCGGACTAAAAATCTACTCAGCAGAACTGAAAAGGCTTGGTGTTTCTTTAACAGTTTCACAGCATCAGAACTTTGCTTTTCTGACCAAAGAATCATTTTTAGCTGCATTTTTAGCTAAGCTCCACCCATCAAAGAAAAAAAGCACAGGCTTTTTTCCCCTGATGCTGTGCAGAGCATGATGGCATTTCCTATGTTGTTAATCACGTTGCCTAGCAACTGGGAGAGGTGATCAGGACACAGGACAGTTGGAACTGTGCCTCATGCACCCTGTCACCTCCTTTCAACCAAAAAGATGGCTGCCATCATGAAATCAAACATTTGCCTGTTCTTTTTAAACAGGGTAGGTAATAGATTATATTACCTATCTATTTTAATTAACATAACTAATGTAACTTAATGACAGTACGTTTGTTTAGGCTGGGGTTCCTCTTTAATGTTATATATATCAGGAGACTTAGGGCTAGAGTCTAGGGCAGGGCTGTCCAACTCCAGAAGTTTAAGAAGAGGCTGCACATCACTGGCTGCAAAGATGTGTGTGTTTCAGAACAGAAGCACTACATGTTACGGAAACACAGGTCCTTCATCAGGTTCACCTGATGTACCTCTTCTTAAACTTTCGGTTGTATCCAGGACTGTGTGAGCAATGTGGTTGAGACTTGGCACCAGCAAATCCTAGGACAGAGTATACCTGGGCAGCGGCTTCCTCGGAGATTTGCATTGGCATAGCTGTCCAACTCTAGGCCTCAAGGGCCGAGGTCCCCATACATTTTGGCACAGCTTAAATTAATTGATGAGGCGGAATCAGAAAGAGTGTGGCATCAAGTAGGACTAACTTCTCCATTTCTTAGCCCATCCTAAATACTGGCAAAAATATGGCCCTCCATGACTGGAATTGGACATCCCTGGTTTAGGGTAGGAAATGTTTGCTATAGTTATTAAGATTAGAAGAATAAGGTGAGTCATCAGAAAGATGTTAATTATAGGAAGGAGGTTAGGTTTGGGTACCTAGAAGGGGTTGAATTTAAGGGTGAAGATAGTGTTAGACATCAGGAAGGTGATAAGGTAAGGTGTAGGCATCAGGACGATGTCATTGATGAAGTTAGGGTTAGGCCTTATGGAGAAGGTTAATGTTAGGCAGAAAAGAGTCAGTAAGGGCTAGCTAACCCAGCTGAAAGTGTGCATTGTCCCTTTAACTACTATGGAAGAATGATAGAACAGCATTGAAAATGGTGTTGGAAGCACCTATCAAGCTTACGGGTGAATGATCTAATGTTAGATGACCTTTTCCTATATCTTATGGACCAGATTCCATAATGTACACCTCACCATTTCCAAAAGAGTGTCATTTCCCTTTGACATATTGGCAGAATACAGAATTTCTGATTGCAAAGTCTCCACAATGTACACAACTTTGCATTCCCTAGTACATTGGAGTGCATACACCAAGTTTCTTTACTTAGATTTGAGAGTTGGATCCTAGGAATGCACCAGTTTTTGTGTTAGTGTGTTGCTGGGTTTGAAGAAAACAGGGATGCAATGTTTGTCAGAGATCCTCCTGGTTTTCACTAAAACTCCAATTATGTGTGGGGTCATTATGTTGACTGACAAAAAAATGCTCATAACCACTGTAAAGTAAACTTCCTGCAAAAATCTCAATGGTTCACAAGCAGTTGAGCCCCTGCTGTACATGGAAAATGATGTGTTCAACTGATATTTTTGCATAATCGTATATGCAATAGCTGTTTCCGCCAAAGTAAACATTGTCCTCATGTATCTGACATTTATATAAGCCTGGGTGGTGAAATGCGAATGATAACGTAATAGAGATAAGCTTGTATGATGTTTTCTAGCTCGTTGAATGATTAAAGTCCATCAAAATTAATGTGAAGATTGAAAGAGATAGATTAGCTTTATTAGTTCTTTTTTTTTATGTGCTAGGACAGCATCTGAGTATAATGGAAGCCTCTGGTACAAATAACTTGATGCACAAAACATTTGTGCCCTTACCTCATCTTTTATCTAATTTTTTAACAGATTTTTCTGGCTTCATTTTACCTAATCATTCACTCCCAACAGTTAAGAGAAAGGGTTTGTGTTCATTAGTGTTTAATTATCCACGCTAATTAACACATTTGTGAAATTTTGCATTAAGTGACTATTTGAATTTAGAAAGTGGTTGATGAAAGCTTTCTCCATATGTTCTATGATTGGCTTTAAGACACTTGTAAGACCCACACACATGAGATGTTCAGTGATAATACACAGCATAGCTTTGCTTTTGTTACATAAATAGACCTCCCCATAGCCCAGAACTAATCAAATAATACATAAGAGAACATATCATACTTCTCTCCTCCCCAACCTTAAAGAGAAATGGAGCTGTCAAAAGGTGGGGCCCTCTTGATTTCAGCAGTGGGAGGCCCTCTCCATTCCATTAGAGAGCACCATCTGTACCAATGGTGGACACACTTGCCACTGGCTCTGTTTAGAGACTTAGCCACATCAACCCAATGATAGTCCCAGCCAAGACGAAAAGATAGAGTCCTGGCCCCATATACAATACACTTTTTCTCCTTAATTTTCTCCTAGGTGATAATTTTACACCTTGTCATATAATATCCGTTAGACCACCAGCAAGCAAGAAAATGCTCAAAATACTTTTGATAGTGCTTTTTCAACAACTTTTTGGTACCTTTTCAATTGTAAAATACTTTAAAGTTATTTTAAAGAGAATATAAAAAATATCTACTAGGCGAAAACTCAGGAGAAAAAGTTAATTGCATATGGGCCCTGGTTCTAGAGTAGTGTGTGTGTGTGTTTTAACACACTCATTAACGCCCTTTGGGCCAATGTGTAAGGGGTCTAAAGATAACCCCTGTATACATTATCCAGGGCTTCTTGCAGGGGGGGGGGGGGTCTTTCTGACCATCATAATCTCATCAATGACAACTCCAGGGATGGTTTGAAATAACAGTATTACACTTATGTTTTTTTTCAACCCCTCATTCCACGGAGCAGCAAAGAAGCATGAGTCGTTACTTACTTGATGCTTTCCCCGCCCTTAGGGGGAACTTTCTTAAGTTTTGTTAAAGAACATATGTTAAGCTTTTAAGAAAATATGTATCACTGCTGGAATCCAAGGACCTCTTAGTGATGAATGAAGCGCCTAGTTTGTAAGCAGTCTACAACCATGACTGATTGCTTCAGTCCTGATATCTGCCAACTCCCAGGTGGTACAATTTTGTCACAGCACAGATAATCTCTGTTCTTTATGGTCCGTGCTATAGCAGCTTCCTAAACGGGGCTTCGTCCAGCCTCAAGCTCCCAGCATGTCCCTCTCTGCAGCTCTGCAATCAGCCGTTCGCCGCAGCTGTCCCCCGGTCCCCGGTGAGGACTTCAGGATGACCTCCAGGTCAGCCTGTACCGCATCTGCACGAATGGCAGAACTGCTGCGCCTGCGCAGTATGCTCCGGTCCACGTGGTGGTGATTGACAGTGCCGCTCGCACAGGCACAGTCCATCTCTATTGCTGAATTATAAACCAGCTGAGTTCATAATGTAACAATGGAATTTAACCCCACTGACTTTAAAAAAAAATCTGTGCATAATTACCTCCGTATGCATATAATTGCACTGCTCTTTGTGCAGCTTTTGCCCTGAATTCTGTGTTCTCAAGTTGGGCAGTTGTTCAGTATCGGCCTATCAGAACTGCTTCTGCCACCTTCAAGGTAATTATAGAGATACCTTTAGCATGGACAGTGCAAGGTAAGAGTGGCTGTGTGTTTTGTTTGAAATGTATTGATGCTTGTACAGTATTGTAGGAAATTCCTAACTGCTACATACTAAGGAACAGCTATTTAATTTTGATGTTGTTATTTTGATTACAAATGATCTGTCTGCAGATGCTGGGATGTCAGTGAGAGGGCAATGTCATACGTTTCAGACTAATTACTTTTTCCCTCTACTGTAATTTTGTTAAGATATTGAAACCTAAAACAGTGACAACAGATAAAGCTCGCCGGGCTCATCTGGTCTGCCAGTTTCATTTGCACTATTTTATATTCAATGCAATGCCATATTTATTCCAAAATATTTGGTACTCCATTTAATTGTCTTTCTAAAAAGATAGAAAAAAAAAGGAAAATTGCATGTTTTTGTATCTTTAGTAAATTCAATTTACTGTCCAAGTATCAATTATGAAATTGGATTTTCAGAAGCTGATACTTTACTCTTGCACTGGGCAACAGGTAGCACTTTGTATGGCAGGTACTACTCATTACTATGCAACCTGGGTGTGACAGGATTCTAATGAAAAAAAACATTAACTCCCTGCACTCAAAAAAACACTCACAGCAAGCTGGAAATTGAATAGCTAATAAAAACAACTAGGTTTCAACCTTCTATTTGGTTGCAAAAATGGAGGATCTTATCTTATAAAGTTGACTGTTGCAGCACATAATAATTTAACCACTTTACCCTTTACACTTTCTCCGTCCCTTTTTCCATCCTTTCACCCCCAGGGACGGAGAAATCCGTACTTTCCGCGCTCCCACCGCTGCCCGCGCTCCCGCTCGCTCTAGCGCGCACTCCCTCTCGTAAACACGCCTCCGGCCGCTCGCCCGGAGATCAATGAACGGGAAAATTCATTCCCATTTGTATATCTAAGCCCCGCAATGATCCGCTGCTTCTCCAATAAGCAGCGCAATCATTGTGAAAAAAAAAAAAAATTTCCCAGCCTCCTAGTACTTCCTCCAAGCGTCCGGAAGGACGCTCGGAGGTCGCATTAAACAAAAAGTTACTGTTGCCATCTTGTGGCCAAATAGTAAAACTACACCCTAAAGCATTTTTCACATACAAATACATTACTTGTACACAAAAAATTAACTCATTACCTCCCAACCTCCCCATTTTTTTTTTTGGTAATTAAAAAAAAAAGTAAAAAATTTACAATTAAAAAAATACATAAATAGTTACCATAGGGAATGAACTTTTTAAATATTTATGTCAGGAGGGTACAACACTGTTACTTTATAAACTATGGGCTGGTAATTAGGGATGGATGCAAAACTGAAAAAAATGCACCTTTATTTCCAAATAAAATATTGGCACCAAACATTGTGATAGGGACATAATTTAAACGGTTTTATAACCGGGACAAATGGGAAAATACATTTCATGGGTTTTAATTACAGTAGCATGCATTAATTAAAAACTATAATGGCCGAAAACTGAAAAATAATAATTTGTTTCCCACATTTTTCCTATTTTCCCATTAAAACATATTTAGAATAAAATCATTCTTGGCATAATGTCCCACCTAAAGAAAGCCTAGTTGGTGGCGGAAAAAACAAGATATAGTTCATTTAATTAGGATAAGTAATGATAAAGTTATAGACGAATGAATGGAAGGAGCGCTGAAAGGTGAAAATTGCTCTGGTGCTCAAGGGGTAAAACCCTCAGTGGTGAAGTGGTTAACTTTATCAGTTAGCCAAAATGTATTTCTTTATTTCTTAGTCACTCTTAAACACTGGCATGGGTTTGGCCCTCAAGGGTTGATTTCAACACCTGTGCTCTAAGCACATCCTTTCATTCCTTTGATGACCAAACAATTGGCTGACCCAGACATGCACCTCTAGCCTTGCCTGTCCCTGCCTCAACAAGATCTTACCATTGGCCTATCCCTTTCCCCCAGAATATCTGCTCTCCCACTCTTTGCATTGTAGCAGCAAGCATGCCTCCTCCGTCAGTTTCAGTGTTTTCACTTATATGAGTAGTCAGGGGTGAATATGCTTATTCAGGAGATATGTGGCAACTGGGGGCAATGCCCTAAGGAGAGTAAGGGTGCTGCTACTTTTCAGCCTTACTATCCAAAAAAACAAAAGCTCAGTGTTAATTCAAAAACTGATTTAGTATGTATCAGTACCATAGGTAATATTAAAATTCCATTGCATTTCATCCCTCACACAGCTATGATTTTTTTTTGTAAGATTAAAAATGCGTATTTGCAAGGGTGGTTCAATAAAAAATGGAGCCATTGTCATATCTGAGGATTGCAGGCCAACAATGTGGAAGAAGACTGGATGTATGGCAGTGTGGCATTGTGCATATCTTGCGCAAATAAAAAAAAATGGGTGTGACAATAAACATGGATGTGGTAAGAATGCAAGTGAATAAAGTCATTGTTAGTTACAAGATCTTTTGACAGGGATCACTAGTGTTTTTCTGCATGATTTCTGAGTTTCTGTTTCTTTGCAATCACTTTTTTTTGTACACGATTTTCCGCATTTGTGCATGATTTCCCATATTGCAACTAAATATATTGTAATTGGGAATGTGCCCATGATGTGGAAAAAAATAAAAAGCTGTTTAATTTAAAAAGTAAAAAAAAAAAATTGAAAAAAGAATTGAATGCAAATAAATGTAAAAATATCTCATTCCAATCCAGGCCATTGACGTCAATAGTGAGTGTGTTGGTACGTGTTTTGAAAAATTGCAGCATGCTTTACTGGTTTTTTTTCTCCCCATGTGAATCGGAAGCAGTCTATTGATTTCAGTGCACAATATTACAATGTGATTCTATTGTAATGGAACAACACCATCTGTGAGTCAGTGGTGTGCACTGTGGATTCCATTGGAATGACACATAGCATGCTCTGCATTCACCAAATCATGTGCAGTTATGGTGCAGCACTCCTGTGATATAACTTTTCCAACTTTGTTTCATTGCCTATACTGTATGTTTTTCAGGATGCACAATGCAATGTGCGTAGTGTAAAAGTACCCTAAGTCAACCCTGTTGTTGACACACATTTACACAAAATTTAGAGGAGAGCTACTTCTCACCTAGTTATCTGTTTGCTGCCCTGCCATTAGCACAATTCTGGTATACAAAACTGAAACTGATTAATGTTGTGCCTTATAAGAAAACAATTTAGAAACAAGCATTGCTTGAATTCATATTTTTTAATCTCATAAATCGAATTAAAGAGAGGATTACTTTTTGTAACTTTGGCTTTAATTTCCATATTTCACACAGTGCCATGTTGCACAATTAATTATTTTGCTTGGCCCTTTTGGCTTGATTTCTAATTGCACCTTCACTGATTGTATTAGCATGTGGCATCTTTGTATGAAGTTCTTTCTTATGTATGACTTTCTTGGAGAACTCATATAACTGAAATTACAAATGACTAATTAAAACTTGATTTATGGATTCTGTAATTAAGTTGAACCTCAAACAATCAAGTGGTAAATACACATTTGAATATTAATCGTAAAATCTAGTAAAAAAAAAAATAACAGCTTGCTTACTTATTTGTCTGACCACTATTAGCATGACTACAATTGCTAGATGAGGAACTGTGCATGATTTGCAGTGCGTTCTAGTCCAACCCCATGATGGTTATTTCAGTCCTTCAGCTTGATTCATTAAAGGTTGGTTAATGCATCACACACAAGCAGCGTGAGTTAATATTAGCGCATGCACGCTATGCACCGTCCTCTCATCATAGCGTGTGATGTTAACTTAAGTGTGCTGCTCATAATTGCTGCGTAATGTGCTTGTAGCATGACTGCAGTAGTCCACTAGCGTGCCACTACTACATTAAACAATGTAGTACTGCCCGCGCTAGTGAACTACCGTGGTCTCGCTACAAGCACATCACGCAGCAATTAGGAGCAGCGCGCGTAAGTTAAGAGCGCACACTATAATGAGCGGACCATGCGTAGCATGCGCACACTAATATTAACTTGGGCAGTGTGTGCGCGATACATTTACTGACCTTAAATGAATCAAGCTATGTGTGAAATTTCTGGCTTTTCATCTAACATCCAATAGTGCACATTTCCGATATCACTTTTTTTTTAATAATGGTGTCACACTCTTGCTGCTTGCTTATCTGACAAAAGGTCAATATTGGTAACGTTGCAATGTGCAGGGAACATATGGTAAATGTACTATTACTTATGTCTTACACTACTTGTATATTGTGTGTTACCGTAGCAATGCTGGTAATACCTAGGTAACGTGAGTTGAACTAATTGCATAATGCACACTATGTGGTTGGTGCAAGTAACTGAAAAATTGCCATAAGCCTCCTGCACATGGCAACTTTTCCAATATTTTAGGAATATGGCAGAAAATGAAGACATAGTTATTGTGGTTGACAGTGATTGCAGCAATAAATTACAGTTAAGGTGCTCTTGTTTAAAATGTATAATTGTCTTCTCTTTATCCATACTGCGTTTTATTACTATATCTCATATGTTTGGATAAATAGTTTATATTTTTGTGTTTTCACTTTTCATAAAGCTGCAGAATGAAACATTTAGGATGTGTGCAAATATGATAATATGTAAAAAAAAAATAGAATGATTTGTTGTTTCCAGACTTTAAAACGGTATATATTAATCAAGAGGTCGCAGTTGCAGTGGTCACAGTCATGTGCACTATGACCTTGAGGAAAAACAGGATAAAAAGGCGCCCAGAGAATGATAAAATGAATTAAAAACAATAAAATAAAGTTTGAGGTAACTTACCCTAATGGAGACAAATTCATATAAAACGAACTTTAATAGCACTGGCAACGCATTTCGTGGGTCCCTGCCCACTTCCTCAGGCCAAATCAAGTGCCTCACTGTGTTAAGAGCCAAGGTTTGAAAACCTTCACATTTTTTAAATCACATATTTCAATTCACTATATATATATATATATATATATATATATATATATATATATATATATATAGTGGCTATATATATATATATATATATATATATATATATATATATATATATATATATAGCCACTAACATGAATCGATTTTATTGGAATTCCACGTAAAAGACCAATACAATGTGGTGTGCATGTGAGAAGTGGAACGAAAATCATACATGATTCCAAACATTAATAAAAAAAAAATAACTTCAAAGTGGGGTGTGCGTAATTATTCAACCCCCTGAGTCAATACTTTGTAGAACCACCTTTTTCTGCAATTACAGCTGCCAGTCTTTTAGGGTATGTCTCTACCAGCTTTGCACATCTAGTGACTGAAATCCTTGCCCAGTTAAGGGGGCTGAATACTTTTGCAAACCACTGTAGATATATATATATATATATATAGATAGATAGATAGATAGATAGATAGATAGATAGATAGATAGTTTCCCAACTAAACAAAGTCCATACAACTTGCCTACATTTTTACCAGTAAAGCATCAGAAACGTAACTAAAGCATGTTACATAGTATAAGCACCATTTCTGCAAAAGGCAAGGGCCCATATGCAATTCACTTTTTCTCCTGAATCTTCTCCTAAGAGATAATTTTTCATATTCAATTTAAAACAACTTTTCAGTACTTTGCAGTGGAAAATGTACCAAAACGTAGGTGAAAAAGTGCTATCAAAATTATTTTCATTATTTGTTTGCTTGCTGGTGGTCTTAAAGGCATATTATTGACAATTTTAAAAATATCACCTAGGAGAAAACTCAGGAGAAAAAGTGAATTGCATATGGGCCAATATATGTTATAGTTCTGTTTAATTCACATAACCATTTCCTTGAGTGATTTGTAATATACTATATATATATATATATATATATATATATATATATATATATATATATATATATATATATATATATATATATATATATATATATATATATATATATATACATATATATATATATATATACATATATATATATATATATATATATATTAGCCTGGGGAGGGGCTTTAATAAGTTGTGTGATCGCAGAGTTTTACTGCCTGAAACTATTTTGTAAAATGTAAGCTAAGCAGTGGCTGGTCCCGGAAGAGTTTTATGACTTTGGTGTTGGCTTAGTGACAATAATTGGAAATCACTCTCCCACCAAACTGAGATGAACCTGAGATGAAAATGTAGTAAAGCCTACTTATTTTTGGCTTCCGTTAGCACCCTTTAAGCCAGAGTTCCCCAACCCTGTCCTCAAGGCCCACCAACAGTACATGTTTTGCAGGAAACCACAAACATTCACAGGTGAGGTAATTTGTGTCTCAGCAGAGCCAATTAACTCCCTCTGTGGATTTCCACAAAACATGCACTGTTGGTGGGCTTTGAGGATAGGGTTGGGGAACACTGCTTTAAGCCATTGACTCCCTTGCCATCTTCTGGGGCAAATCCGATCAGCCACTGGCTGGCCTGTCTTTTCCTCAAGTTCCACTTACTGCACAAGTCAACTTAGTCATACTTTACTGCGCATGTGCAGCCCATCATGCTCCCATCACTGAGAGTGTCCTGTGACCGTACTGTACTACTGCACAGGCACAGAATGCTCCAGGTGATGGGAGCACGATGAGGCAGTGTGGGCAGCTGGGCCGTGCATGCACAGTACAGTGCGTCTGAGCTAACTGGTTGGAGAGAACAGGCCGGCCAGTGGACTATCTGAGCAGGCCGGGAGGATGGCAATGGAGCCAATGGCCTAAAGAGGGCTGAAGGAAGCCACAAGTAAATAAAAATGCTTTAGTACATTTCATCTTAGGTACACTTTAAAGGGATACTGTAGGGGGGTCGGGGGAAAATGAGCTGAACTTACCCGGGGCTTCTAATGGTCCCCCGCAGACATCCTGTGTTGGCGCAGCCACTCACCGATGCTCCGGCCCCGCCTCCAGTTCACTTCTGGAATTTCTGACTTTAAGTCAGAAAACCACTACGCCTGCATGCCCGTGTCCTTGCTCCCGCTGATGTCACCAGGAGTGTACTGTGCAGACACAGACCATACTGGGCCTGCGCTGTGCGCTCTTGATGACATCAGCGGGACCGAGGACACGGCAACGCAGGCGCAGTGGTTTTCAGACTTTAAAGTCTGAAATTCCAGAAGTGAACCGGAGGCGGGCCGGAGCATCGGTGAGTGGCTGCGCCAACACAGGATGTCTGCGGGGGACCATTAGAAGCCCCGGGTAAGTTCAACTCATTTTCCCCTGACCCCCCTACAGTATCCCTTTAAGCTTTGTAAAAAACAAAACAAAAAAAACAATTACTTCAAATGCGCTTAGGACGGCAACAGTTATTTAAGATTTTTTTATTTTATTTAGGGGTTAAGCAGATAATATGTACTTAATCTTTTCCTAATAAAACAATAATCTATTGTATATACAAATATACATGTAGATAGATATTAGTATTTTTCCTTTCATTCTAATGTTTGCTGTTGGCAATGAGGCATTTTTAAGCAGTTTCTACATTAATTAGCCTTGTTCATAAAACAGGTCAAGCATGGTATTATTCCTGATGGTACATGTAAAATGCAATTAAAAAGTGTAATTATCAGAGCTTAAAATAATATTTAAATGTTTAAATTACTCAGCTACTTTTAATAAAATGTAAGAACGTGCCCTTACAATGAAAATATACCTTGAAAGCAGTGTTTATAGTCCAATAAGAAAGCAATGGCAAGACCCAATAGATTTGTTCTTCCACCTTCACTCTTCTCTTCTGTAATGGTGCCCATGCATGATGATTTCCCTGTTAATCTAACCAAAACAATTGAATAGAGTTAAAATCGGAAATACTCTTTTTTTTTTTAATCAAGTAAAAACAAACGATTATTCAGTTTTTTCTATAAAAAGCTGATCTGACATTTTGGAGAAATATGGGTGATTGTTTGTAAAATTGTATAGTGGATGGTGGGTTGTATAAGAAAATATTATTAGATAAACCAAGTTTTTCTTCATATTCAATTGTTTTTCTTGGATTTTCTGAAAAATGGATGAATGATTATGAATGAATGGTCACGTATGGTACCTTAAAAAGAATTGTAAAAGCTGTTTGACCAAACACAATAATTAACCATGCACATACCAGCATAAGTTGTGTGCATACTGACAATGATCACAGACAGGGGAAGGGGGGAGTGCACTGGATTAAACCCTGGCCTCAAGGGTAAGTTACAAGAAAAACACATAAATCCAGGCACTTCACCTCAAGTTAGGACATTTAAATAAGTTTGCATGGTGGATATGTATATATTTTGTTAGCTCTTTTGTGAGTTTAGTCTGATGCACTATGTGTCCCAGGAGAGGATGTTAGGATATGTCCTCCTTATCTTTAGATAGGTTTGACACAATTAATGTTTGCATGCCTGGATTATTGGTCACAAGTGTGGTCCAGATGGTAGGTAGTTTCCAGGTATAACCCCGAGGTATGTGTTCAAGCCTTAGTGTGTAAAATAAGTTACCGTGAAAACATTTTTGCACAGAAAACCAATTTAAATCTTGATCTTTTTTCATATTTGCAAAATTTTCTGTTCAGTCATATTGGGCTATCATTGTAATAAGAGGAAATAAGCAATAATTATAGACCTGGCGAGTGGAACTATGCATATATTAATGTACTGTATACTGTAACTGTTAAATTAACAGCTATATCACATACATGAATCTTGTACAAATACTATTTGCATTAATGTCCCTGCTCAGAATTATAAGCTCTACTTTTATATTCATCTAATTATTTATGTATTTGGGTGGCATGGAGAAAAGGCTGTTCAAATGATCGAAACTAAAATTTCCTAGATTACATTAATCTATGCATAACACATTTACATGTATACCGAGTGTGGGGCCCTGTTAGATTTTGCCCTCGTTCCTTAATGTTGTTTTAGTGCTTGAGATCTTTTTTTTTTTTTTTAAATGGCTTATTTGTTTAATACTGTATTTGTTTATTGACTTCTATATTTATCTCTGCCTAGTCTTTTACTAGGTCTGTTATGTAGGTATTTAGCTTCTTTTGTTACACTTTCTGGATGAGATGTTAGTGGAGTAATTGCATGTTGTTGCCAAGAACTACCATAGATATGTTCGATTACTATAATTGTGATGCATGAAGGACAGGAGCAGTGATGGGACGGGCATGTCTCAGCACTTGGTCGATCTAAGATAAGCACATTCTTCCATGTTGATGCACATTTATGCCATTTTTTATGCAAATATATGCAGCTTGAAACTGGACCAATCAATTTAAACTCAGGTTTAAATTGATTGGTCCATTTTCAAGCTGCATACATTTGCATAAAACACTTGCATAATTTCAGAAGAATTTGAATCTCATTGAAAATCCCTACTCAGCACTACTCTTAATAACTCAAATGTCAGTTCTACACCAATTTCAGGGTACAGTTCTGAGCATGTGATTGGCTATATGTGGCTATAATGAGGCCTTGATTTACTCTTTTAGATTTTCATTAGTCAGTAATGGAAGGAATGTGAAAAACATCCTATTTGAACTTGAAGGACAAACATAATTTTCCTTCACACGTGCTAAGCCCCTAATGTACAATCTTTTTGCTGTTTTTCTAACATGCGACTAACTGATGCAGCATATTGTATTATGCTATTTATCAGTTACAGCAGCAATCTTTAATAAGGTCGATAAGACTTATTGGCTAGCTCAATTGATTAATTAAGCATATTATATGTGTTACTATATACCAGCGCTACAGTGCTGCCCATAATTATTCATACCCCTGAAAAAATTTTACTTAGTTACTTTTATTCAACCAGCAAGTGATTTTTTTGAAAGGAAATTGCATCAGTGTCTCCCAAAAGATAATAAGGTAATGTACAAGAGGCATTATTGTGTGGGAAAAAAACAAACATTTCTCAGCTTTTATTTACATTTGAACGAAAAGTGTCCAGTCCACAATTATTCATACCCTTCAGAAAATGTCACAGGCTGTGGGAAATTCCAAAGTTCTATAGCATTCCAAATAGTGAAAGCTGTTCTAAAGCATCCTAATTACCCTGTACCATCTAGAAATCTTAATGTGTACCTGAAGGGAAAAAAGTACCCCTGGGGGTACTTACATTGGAAGGGGAAATCCGGAAGGGAAGCTGAATTTTAAAGAGGCTTCCCCTGTCCTCCTCACCAGCGGGGATCCCGTGCTTAGACCCCTGAAGATCTGCCGAAAAGGGATTGTCAGTGGTGTGCAGTAGAGGCTTTACGATTGGCTCCAGTGTTAACCACTTGAGGACCGCGGTGTTAAACCCCCTAAAGACCAGGCCATTTGTCATAAATTTGGCACAACTTAGCACACAAGCGATCCCCCCCTGCCTTTCTCCCCACCAACAGAGCTCTCTGTTGGTGGGGTCTGATCGCTCCCCCAATGTTTGTTTTTTTCTACAAATATTTTTACTATTTATTTTTTAATACAAATGTCTATTTCTTTAATAATTTTCCCTCCCTCCCTCCCCCAGTCAGCCTATCACCGCCGATCGCTTCTGTGTCCCCCAGGGGGAAAGCCGTGTCACACAACTGTTCCCAGTACAGTGCTGCCTTAGATCACAGTGTTGTACAGGTATTTTAGATGGTGGTTTCGCTATCTAACAGTCTCTGAGTGGCGATCGCCACTGGGAGACTGAAGGCGGACCGGAGCTCCGCCCTTTAAGCAGAGATGTTTGCGCATTAGAGCACGCGCTCTCCTGCTAGCCCCATAGAAGGCAGTTCACACCAATCGGTGTGGATTGGTCCTGGGGCTTCCACTGCGTTCACTCCAATTGGCGTGGAGCAGTCGGCAAGAAGTTAATAGCTAAGCCCGATTGGGTCTTTTCTACTGCATAGGTGCAGATGGTTCAGGCCTGCATAGTAGAGTGGACCTGATTGGGGTTGGCTAATTCTGCCAAATTCTTAAAAATAAAACTGCACCAAAAGTCCTCAACACGATATCTACATCACCAGTTGCTGGGATTGCTGCAAAATGTCCAATGTTTGATCTGTTGCAATAATTACTGCTGCGCTCTCCACAATCATCTACAAAAAATACAGACTTCACATAGGGTGATACTGTTCAATATATTGTTCACTCAAAAAACACTCCAGAGCCCAAGTGACTGTGATGGATAGTGCTACTCTGCTATATAGGACCACATCCCCTCTGTCTCATATACTCACCAGATGCAGACCACCTCAGCTCTCATGTGGATCTTAAGCATTGACCACAATTTGCTTGATTGTCTCCATAGTGTCCTATGCAGCCTATAGCCGATGCACTCCACTCGCAGTTCACATAATCCCACTACTTCCTCCTTTAAGAATAGGACCAATCTGGTCCAGATGTCATCCACCCCCGGAGCTGAGTTCAGTCATCAGATAAGCCACTTAATATTTTCTGTGATTCTCTTGGTGGTTCCCAGTGGTTCAGTTCCAGGCATTAGCCACGGAGATGCGATCTGCCCCGTGCAAAGATCTGGTTCAGCTCAGAGGAAACTCGGAGGAGTGTCTTTAATAAATTATAGCATCTCCTCCACCAATCCTTTGGTGGCGCCTTCTCTGGGGACCTTCTACTGTTAAAACCATAGGTAGATCGAGCAAGGACAGTTTATTTTTTGTCTACTATAGCAAAAACATGGTGAATAGAGTGTGTGAACCAGAGGACTGCATCACCATCAGGGATGATCTCCGACCTTAATCACGAGTAATCACGAGTGATTACTCATGATTCAAATGAAGATTAGTTACAGCAGCTGAGCGGCAGGGATTGGAAGGGTTATTTACCCATAAATCTTCATCCTCCCTGCGCTCCATTTAGGTCCATGCATCCTAATAGTAGCGTTCTCACCCTTTTCCCTCCAAACATAGTGATGGTCATTATGGTCAAACAGTTTGATCTTGAATTCATCAGACCACTTTGTCCTTGTGTCCCTATGCAAATTGCAGGCTAGATTTTTTTTTATGTAATCTCTGGAGTATTGGCTTCTTCCTTGTGTTTCAATTTATGTCAGTTGAGGACTTGTTGTACTGTGGATATGGATATTTGTCAGATTCCTCCAGCATCTTCTGAAGGTCATCTAGAACTGAGACTGATTTGAACTTTACTTAATAAAGTACACTCTTCTATTAGTCTCCTTCCAGAGCCATACGACAGCTGTGTGGTTCCATGGTTTTTAATCCTGCATATTATTGTTTGCACAGATAACCTTGTTTGTACTTGTAAATGGTTTCTAAATGTTCCCAAGAATAAACTACATCTGTGATTTTTTTTTATGAAGTGTTGACTTATTTCTTTTGACTATCCCAATATGCAAAAAGATATTGAATTTGATGGTAGGCCTCAACATACTCTACATCCACATGCTAACAATTAAAACAAATTGGCTTTCAGATGCTAATGAGAAGTTAAACATATATTTGCCTAAATGATTGACATCATTGTCTTGTATTTTCCAACATCTTAAGGGCAAGTGCAATATTTAAACAGGAGCTATCAAAGAAACTGTAATTCTGTAAACCCCACATACCGTATTTTTCGGACTATAAGACGCACTTTTTGTCCCCCAAATGTCGGGGGAAAAAGTGGGTGCGTCTTATAGTCCGAATGTGCCCTACAGGTCCCCTGTCGCATGCATAATTGAGCAGCTCCGACAACCCACAGGCCGTCACAGCACGAGGAGCCACTTACCAGTTCTCAGCAAACACCTCAGGCCACCGGTATTCCGCTGTTATATGCCGGTATCCACATTGTCTTGAGATCCGGTAAGCATGTGACATCAGATTGTCCTGTCCCCTGCACCAGTATTAGCAGCGCTGAGGCCGTTGCAGCACAGGGCTTAAATCACCAGTCCCTCTCCAAGCTCTCCCTAGACAGCCGCGATCCCATGTCCAGATGCCGCTGCCCGCGTTGCTAAGAGATCGGGGACATCAGGGAAACACGTGCTGTCAGATTTTGCTGCCATCCCCGTGTAGTACTCGGATGACGCTGTACTTCCTGCTTCCTGCAGGGGGCATCAGTAGGCAGGAAGTAGTGTCCTCCGAGTCCTAGTGCAGGGGATGGCAGCAAAATCTGACAGCACGTGTTTCCCCGATGTCCCCGATCTCTTAGCAACGTGGGCAGCGGCATCTGGACATGGATCGCGGCTGTCTAGGGAGAGCTTGGAGAGGGACTGGTGATTTAAGCCCTGTGCAGCGATGGCCTCAGCGCTGCTAATACTGGGGCAGGGGACAGGACAATCTGATGTCACATGCTTACGGGATCTCAAGACAATGTGGATACCGACATATAACAGCGGAATACCGGTGGCCTGAGGTGTTTTCTAACAACTGGTGAGTGGCTCCTCATGCTGTGAGTAGTATTGTAGTGTATTGTAGCTGGGGTAGGGTGCAGCAGGGATTAGTATAGTGAAGTGTATTGTAGCTGGGGGAGGGTAGCAGGCAGGGATTAGTGTAGTGAAGTGTATTGTAGCTGGGGGAGGGTAGCAGGCAGGGATTAGTGTAGTGAAGTGTATTGTAGCTGGGGGAGGGTGCAGCAGGGATTAGTGTAGTGAAGTGTATTGTAGCTGGGGGAGGGTGCAGCAGGGATTAGTGTAGTGAAGTGTATTGTAGCTGGGGGAGGGTGCAGCAGGGATTAGTGTAGTGAAGTGTACTGTAGCTGGGGGAGGGTGCAGCAGGGATTAGTGTAGTGAAGTGTACTGTAGCTGGGGGAGGGTGCAGCAGGGATTAGTGTAGTGAAGTGTACCGTAGCTGGGGGAGGGTGCAGCAGGGATTAGTATAGTGAAGTGTACTGTAGCTGGGGGAGGGCGCAGCAGGGATTAGTGTAGTGAAGTGTATTGTAGCTGGGGGAGGGGGCAGCAGGGATTAGTGTAGTGAAGTGAAGTGTAATGTAGCTCGGAGGATGCAGTAGGGGTTAGTGTAGTGTAATGTAGCTGGAGGGGGCAGCAGGTTGTCTTAAACAGAGTAGCTTTGTGAAGGCTTGGGGGGGAAAGGTCTACAAGATGTCCCTGACCCATAGACACACCAGGTTTAGTTTATTTTTTTTTCCCCTTGGTTTTTGTCCTCTAAACCTAGGTGCGTCTTATAGTCCGGAGCGTCTTATAGTCCGAAAAATACGGTACATATAGAGCTTATAGCCAGCAACAAAATAAAGCTTATCAAAAGTCTATGATCACAGCCTGTGTGAAAAAAACACCTTGTTTATCAGCTGTTTGTAAAAAAGTGTGTAACAAAGTTGGCTTCGCTGCCAGAGCTGTATCATGTGATCTCTGTTTACTTTACACTGTGTGAGGCAGAGCTGATGAGTTATTTACACACTATATGATGCTATCTTTCTGCTTTCTATCATTCTGAAAAGATTCCAGTCACAGGATCACAGGCATTAAGGACTGTTTCTGTATGCTGAATATGCCGGACACAGTCCTCCATAGTAATGCTCACAGTGAAAACTGTTCTCTGTAAATGTCATTTTTTCTTCACACAAAAAATGAAAAGATTAAAAAAAGCCTTTTTATTGCTATTTTCTAGTAATTACTGAAAATATATTTGGCATTTAGAATTGTACTTGACTTGATAGTTGTACTTAATAGAGATCTTAGCTCAAACATATACAGTGGTGTGAATAACTATTTGCCCCCTTCCTGATTTCTTATTCTTCTGCATGTTTGTCACACTTAAATGTTTCGGCTTATCAAAAACCGTTAACTAGTAGTCAAAGATAACATAATTGAACACAAAATGCAGTTTTAAATGATGGTTTTTATTATTTAGTGAGAAAACAAACTCCAAATCTACATGGCCCTGTGTGAAAAAGTGAATGCCCCCCTTGTTAAAAAATAACTTAACTGTGGTTTATCACACCTGAGTTCAATTTCTGTAGTCACCCCCAGGCCTGATTACTGCCACACCTGTTTCAATCAAGAAATCACTTAAATAGGAGCTATCTGACACAGAGAAGTAGACCAAAAGCACTTCAAAAGCTAGACATCATGCCAAGAGCCAAAGAAATTCAGGAACAAATGAGAACAAATGTACTGTAACTGAGATCTATCAGTCTGGTAAAGGTTATAAAGCCATTTCTAAAGCTTTGGGACTCCAGCAAACCACAGTGAGAGCCATTATCCACAAATGGCAAAAACATGGAACAGTGATGAACCTTCCCAGGAGTGGCCGGCCGACCAAAATTACCCCAAGAGCGCAGAGAAAACTCATCCGAGAGGCCACAAAAGACCCCAGGACAACATCTAAAGAACTGCAGGCCTCACTTGCCTCAATTAAGGCCATTGTTCACGACTCCACCATAAGAAAGAGACTGGGCAAAAACGGCCTGCATGGCAGATATCCAAGGCGCAAACCACTTTTAAGCAAAAAGAACATTAAGGCTCGTCTCAATTTTGCTAAAAAACATCTCAATGATTGCCAAGACTTTTGGGAAAATACCTCGTGGACCGACGAGACAAAAGTTGAACTTTTTGGAAGGTGTGTGTCCTGTTACATCTGGCGTAGAAGTCACACATCATTTCAGCAAAAGAACATCATACCAACAGTAAAATATGGTGGTGGTAGTGTGATGGTCCGGAGTTGTTTTGCTGCTTCAGGACCTGGAAGGCTTGCTGTGATAGATGGAACCATGAATTCTACTGTCTACCAAAAAATCCTGAAGGAGAATGTCCGGCCATCTGTTCGTCAACTCAAGCTGAAGCGATCTTGGGTGCTGCAGCAGGACAATGCCCCAAAACACACCAGCAAATCCACCTCTGAATGGCTGAAGAAAAACAAAATGAAGACTTTGGAGTGGCCTAGTCAAAGTCCTGACCTGAATCCTATTGAGATGTTGTGGCATGACCTTAAAAAAGGTGGTTCATGCTAGAAAACCCTTAAATAAAGCTGAATTACAACAATTCTGCAAAGATGAGTGGGCCAAAATTCCTCCAGAGTGCTGTAAAAGACTCGTTGCAAATTATCGCAAACGCTTGATTGCAGTTATTGCTGCTAAGGGTGGCCCAACCAGTTATTAGGCTCAGGGGCAATTTCTTTTTCACACAGGGCCATGTAGGTTTTGAGTTTTTTTTCTCACGAAATAATAAAAACCATCATTTAAAACTGCATTTTGTGTTCAATTATGTTATCTTTGACTAATAGTTAACGTTTTTTGATGAGCAGAAACATTTAAGTGTGACAAACATGCAAAAGAATAAGAAATCAGGAAGGGGGCAAATAGTTTTTCACACCACTGTAGATAGCCAACAGATTTACACAACACCTCAAGAAAACTAGATTGGTGGTACCCCATATCCACAGACAAGTGGGTAAGCCTGTCAGCCAGTGGCAAGGCCAATCTCATAGAAAGATCCCTGTAGGATGTTAGTGCATCCTACACATACAATGAACATGATTTAACACATATCTGATGGAATTAAAAGCCTGAGAGCAGCCTTAAATGGGGTTGCTCACAGGGCCATGGGCTTCTAACCTTGTGACATAAAGGTGTAAAGGGGGGGGTGGGGGGTGCACGAGCAGAAGTCCCCTGTGCTACTGCACTCACCAAATCATACACAGCAACAACAAAAAATGGTAGTTGCTCAATCAGGCTGATGACTAACATAAGAGAAGCTCAGGATGTTGGGCAAAAACACACTGCAAAACTAAAAGATTCCTCGGCACAAACTCACAGATAGCCAGCAGAATCACACAACATCTAAAAATGAGATTGTTGGTACCACATATTTATAGACATGTGGGTAAGCCCCTCAGTCAGTAGCAAGGCCAATCTCATAGAGGGAACCCTATGCTAAAAGTGGATGCAAATGCATCCTATACATACAATGTGTTTATTCATGATAGGACACATGTCTGATGGAGTAAAACGCCTGAGAGACCTGCATCCTAAGGGCAACTTGCTGCAATAGAGAAACAAGCACATGTGTTTGAAGTTGACCCTTTGTTTATACTTGGCTGGAAAAAGGGGTAAGAATTTTAATAGGCAGAGGGCACATTCAGAGCAACTTATTTCGGATGCTATCAGCAGTCATTATAACCTGCACAGTGAATTCTTACTTTCAACACTTACAACCACAAAGTATCAGGTCTTTTCTTTTAACAATTTAACTCAAGACAGGTACACTGTTTAGCTCTTGAATGTACATAAATATTTCTTTTTTCTGCATCACAATGCTTGACATTTGCACTGTTGTTCAGGGAAAGTAGTTATAGCTGGACATAGGACATCTTCTGCTATAAAGAAATCCTTTTATTTTGTGTTTTATCTAAAATCAACACATTAAAAAGCCTTGAAATAAATGTATTTGAATGTCTAATAGGAGAGCAAAAATATGTCCTCCAAATTCAAAGATTGGTAAAATGTGCAGATAAGAAGGTCAGTGAACTTCTAACTGCTGAGTAAATCTGAGACGATAATGGCAACCAAAAATGAAAACATAGTGGGAAAGTTTCACAGAGGTTGATTTTGAGCCTTCAATCAACACAATTATCACAAAGGGAATGAAGGAAATTGAAGTTCATGCCTCAAATGACTGCAAATTTCAGACTTAAAAGCAGTTTGGGTTCTATATCCTTATCATAATAATTAAATGAATTCATTAAATAGTGACAATGCTAACCTTTTAATATATTGACATTAGGTTTTGTACCATTAATTCTAGGCCAGTTCTAATTATGAAGCTGGCTTAATGTGAAAATCCTATTTTAAAGTAATTTTCTTAGTGACACTGTTTTTTCCCCCTTTTTAGCCTTTGCAAATATTGTGATAAAATCTTCATAAAACCTATATTTGAAGATTATATCAATTGTGCCATCTCTGTCCCCTGTGTAGGTAGGCCGAACGGTTCGCCGGCGAAAGGTTCCAGGCGAACCCTGGGTTTCCCGGAAGACCCCCCATAATGCTCTATGAGGGTCAACTTTGACCCTCTACATCACAGTCAGAAGGCACATTGTAGCCAATCCAGCTACACTCAGCCTTGGAGCCCCACCCCCCCCTTATATAAGGCAGGCTCCGGCGGCCATTAGACTCACTCGTGTGCCTGCTGCTAGTGAGAATAGGGTGAGCTGCTGCAGACTTGTTCTCCTAGGGACAGATTAGTCAGGCTCTTGGCTTGTTACCTTGCTCCTGGCAGAATTTAATTGCTTAAATAGCACCCCTCATTCAACAGCTCTTTTCAGAGCTAATCCTGTTGTGTATTTTTTTTATGTGTGTCAAACTGACACTTGTGTTGCTTAGACAGCATTGCTAATTCATACTGTGTGTGTGCCACTGCCAGCAGCCCAGCCAGCAGCAGCACATTCAGTGACTACCTGTGTGTGTGACAGGGAGCTGCACATTGTACGACCCAGTACTGCATATACCTACTACTAGTACCTGTTGTGTTGAGTGAACTCACCTGACTGCATATAACTACCTTTGTGTTGAGTGAACTCACCTCTCTGCATATAACTACCTTTGTTGACTGAACTCACCTCACTGCATATAACTACCTTTTGTGTTCAGTGAACTTACTTTACTGCATATAACTACCTTTGTTGAGTGAACTCATCTCTCTGCATATAACTACCTTTGTGTTGAGTGAACTCACCTCTCTGCATATAACTACCTTTGTTGAGTGAACTCACCTCACTGCATATAGCTACCTTTTGTGTTCAGTGAACTCACCTCACTGCATATAATAACTACCTTTGTTGAGTGAACTCACCTCACTGCATATAACTACCTTTGTGTTGAGTGAACTCACCTCACTGCATATACCCAGAGGAAGGCCACCTGGCACCGGCAGATCTGTGTGAGGTGGTGTTGCTGTTATTTCGTGCGGACCTGGCCCAAAGTACAGTGCTCAAAAGAAGGCACGTGCCATCACTTCCCAAAATTGTGAGGACGTGCTTGAGTATTTAACACAGGACACCTCATCTCCCGCAGCCACCAGCGCTACAACAAGCACCACATCCGCTGCATTTGACACTTTACAGGAGTTATTTGGTGGTGGTGAAATCACTGATTCACATCCACTACTGCACCAACACGAAAAAGGCGCAGGTACACCACCTCATACGTCTGAGTTAGGTGGCGATCGTATGGACGTAACATGTGAGGAGGGGGATGATGAAGCACCTGATGTTGGTGCAGTTGTGGAGGTGTCTGAGGAAAGCGAGGCTGGGCAGGAGGATTATGATGACGATTATACGGATGCCACGTATGTTCCCAATAGAGGAGATGACCAGGGGGACAGTTCAGAGGGGGAGCCAGAGAGGAGTAGAAGGAGAAGAGTCCATGAAAGAAGCAGAGGGAGCTCATCCTCAGAAACAGCTGGGGGCAGTGTCCGGCGCCATGTATCTCCAGCTATGGACAGGCAGCCAACATGCCCTTTAAGGTCAGCTGCTGATGCCCCCGTAGTGCCATCTCCCCAGGGGGGCTCAGCAGTTTGGAAATGTTTTAACGTGTGTACCAAAGCCATCTCTCTGCCTCTAAAAATTGAGCCGTGGAAAGGCCAACACTCACGTAGGGACAAGTGCCTTATGAAGGCACCTGGAGAAAAGGCACAAACAGCAATGGTAAGAACACCAGAAAAAAAACAGCACCCACAAGACAAGCCACCCTCCTTCTCCTCTTCCTCCTTCAGGTGCATCGTCTTCATCCGCTTTCTCCCTTGCACCTTCACAGCCACCCTCCTCCACACCGCCTGTGCCCTTGAGCGGTTCCTGCTCCTCTGCCCACAGCAGTAGCCAGGTGTCCGTGAAGGAAGTATGTGCAGAAGAAGCCCATTTCTGCCAGTCACCCTCTTGCCCGGCGTCTGACAGCTAGCGTGGCGGGACTATTAGCTCACCAGCTATTACCATACAAGCTGGTGGAGTCAGAGGCTTTCAGTAAATTTGTGGCCATTGGGACACCACAGTGGAAGATACCAGGCTGCACTTATTTTTCACGAAAGGCGATACCCAAACTGTACCGTGCAGTTGAGAGGCAAGTGGTGTCATCTCTTGCAAAGAGCGTTGGGTCAAGCGTCCACCTGACAACGGATGCCTGGTCTGCCAAGCACGGGCAGAGCCGCTACATTACGTACACAGCCCATTGGGTCAACCTGGTGACCGATGGCAAGCAGGGAGTACGTGGCTGCGCAGCGGACCAACTTGTGACACCTCCACGGCTTGCAGGCAGGCCTCCTGCCACCTCCTCTCCTTCTCCTCCTGCTACATCCTCTTCGCTGTCATCCTCCTCCTCCTCCTTGGCTGAGTGGCAGTTCAACTCTAGCGGTGCTGCTATCTCCTCCTCTCCAGCTACACAGCCCCATCTCCCCAGAACCTACTCTGCATGCCAGGTACGACGGTGTCATGCCATTTTAGACATGTCTTGCCTCAAAGCGGAGAGTCACACTGGACCAGCTCTTCTGACTGCTCTTAACAAAGAGGTGGAGCAATGGCTGACCCCGCACCAGCTGGAGATCGGCAATGTGGTGTGTGACAACGGCAGCAATCTCATTCCCGCATTGAATTTGGGAAAGCTGACACATGTACCCTGCATGGCACATGTGCTGAATCTGGGAAGATGGGAATGTTGTGGCCCAACAGCTGGACACTGATGCTAAATGCATGCAGGACCATGAAGCCGTTTGAGGAGGTGACCAACCTGGTGAGTCGCACTGAAGGCACCATCAGCGACTTGATCCCCTACACTTACTTCCTGGAGCGTGCTGTGCGTCGAATGGTGGATGAAGCTGTGGAGGAGCGTGAACAGGAACAGTTACGGCAGGAGGACTCGTGGGAGCAATTTTCATCCGAATCAGATGTTTCCTCGACACCTGTGGCAGCACAGAGGGGGGAGGAGGAGGAAGAGGAGGAGTCGTGTGGGGAAGGAGAGGAGTCAGACTCGGATGAGGATGAGGAAGGTGTTTCTGTGGAGGAGGAAGAGGCGGTGGCAGAAGAACAACCGCAGCAGCCGTCACAGGGGGCTTCTGCTGCTCCATTTTCCCGTGGTATTGTTCGTGGCTGGGGGGAGGAAGAGGAGTTGCATGACATCACTGAGGAAGAGCTAGAGGAGATGGAGAGTACGTCTGGATCCAACTTTGTGCAGATGGCCTCTTTCATGTTGTCCAGCCTGTTGAGGGACCCCCGTATCAAAAAACTCAAGGGGAATGACCTGTACTGGGTGGCCACACTACTAGACCCTCGGTACAGGCACAAAGTGGCAGACCTGTTATCAACTCAACACAAGGCGGAAAGGATGCAGCACTTGCAGAACAAGCTGTCAATGATGCTTTACAATGCTTTTAAGGGTGATGTGACAGGACAACGCAATAAAGGTACCACTGGCAGTAATCCTCCTCCTCCCAAGTCCACGCAGGCAAGGACAGGACGCTCCAGCGATCTCGGGGTGATGTCGGACATGCGGACATTCTTTAGTCCAATGCCTCGCCGTAGCCCTTCCGGATCCACCCTCCACCAATGCCTGGACCGGCAGGTAGCCGACTACTTGGCCTTAAGTGTGGAAGTAGACACTGCGAGCAGCGACGATGAACCCTTGGACTACTGGGTGCGCAGGCTTGACCTGTGGCCAGAGCTGTCCCAATTTGCCATCCAACTTCTCTCTTGCCCTGCCACAAGCGTCCTGTCAGAAAGGACCTTCAGCGCAGCTGGAGGCATTGTCATTGAGAAGAGAAGTCGCTTAAGTCACAACAGTGTTCAGTACCTCACCTTTATCAAAATGAATGAGACATGGATCCTGGAGGGCTACTGCACGACCGAAAACTAAGTCAGTCCCCACACGCAGCATCTCTGCCTGCAGGCCGCTTGACTGCCTTCTCCACCACCACCAACAGGGTCCAGGTAGGCGGATTCCATAATTTTTAAGGCCGCTACTAGCAGCGGCCGCTATACTAATTTTTCTGCTGCGTGTACATGTCCGCCTAATTTTTCTGGCTGCACTGCAGGCGGCTGCAACAACAACAAAAAAAAGGCATGTACATATGCCCATCCCCCTTCATGATCATTACCTTGCCATGGTGAAGGGGCTTGCGTATCACAATGTAGCAATGACTGCTGGCTTTATGAGTGTCTCGGGTGGGGGTGGCACACCAAAGATAATAAGGTCATTGTTTCATTGTGCTCAGACCAAATTTGATCAGCTGGACAGTCACTGTTCTGTCATTCAGCTACATCAGCAGAGCGACCATATGGGCTGTAAAGCCACCGTCACCTGCACTCTCGTCATGGTGCGCACCAGTCCAGCACGGCCGTCACTACACAAACGGCTGTTTGCAGTCACTGCATACCTTTCACTGCATCTGTGACTGCACATTGTATTATACCTGGCAGTCAGTGCATAACATAACTTGCACTTGAATGGATGGCAGCCTTGCCCTCCATAACTGATTCCCGTTAAAGGATTTAAAGTTAATTCATTACAATTAGGGCCTCAAAAGTCCTCCTGAGTCCTGTATTGTTATTTTTGGTCACTATCTCGGGGCGAGCATGCCTTCCTGCTGCCCTCCTTGCCTGGATGTGTGGTGGTAGCCGTTTGTTAGGCTACAACTCCGGACCGCAATCACACCAGGAAGGGTTCCCCCGCCATTACCCATGGTCAGTGGTCACACAATGGCAGACTTAACCTCCATAACAGATTCTCGCCGGTTGACCAACCTGGTGAATCGCAGTGAAGGCACGATCCGACTTGCCCTCCATAACTGATTCCCGTTAAAGGATTTAAAGTTGATTCATTACAATTAGGGCCTCAAAAGTTTTCCTGAGTCCTGTATTGTTATTTTTGGTCACTACCTCGGGGCGGGCATGCCTTCCTGCTGCCCTCCTTGGATGTGTAGTGGTAGCCGTTTATCAGGCTCCACACCGGATTCCATCCCTCATTCCCCGGCCATTAACCGGGGTCACAAATGACAGACTTCACCGCCTCCATATGATTCTCGTGAAAGGAATGTGGTGTCATCTTTGCCCGCCATAACTGGTTCTCGTTAAAGGATTTAAAGTACATTTATTCAAATACAGCAAGCCCTCGATAGTCCTCCTGTATTGTTATTTTTGGTCCCTACCTTGGGGCGGGCATGCCTTCCTGCTGCCCTCCTTGGATGTGTAGTGGTAGCCGTTGCTCAGGCTCCACACCGGATTCAAACCCTCCTTCCCTGGCCATTACCCGGGGTCACAATGGCAGACTTGCCCGCCTCCATATGATTCTCATTGTAGCGGTACTGAACAAGTACACTGCAAGTAGAAAATCTAATTTAAAAAAAAAAGTAAGCTTTTTAACAATGCCATGGAAAGTTGATAAGGCAGTCACACATTACCCGACATTACTGAGTGAGGAAGAGCAATCTCGCCATGTTGCGCAGTAGTCCAGCACGGCCATCACTACACAAACAGCTGGTTGCGGTGCGTAACATAGTGAGTTTGGTGTGTCAGTGTGAAGCAGTACAATAATTACACTACCTGATTGATGTATAAACATGCAAGATGTTTTAAAGCACGTTAGGCCTGCAATTTAGCATTCAATGGGATTTCTGCCCATAAAACGCTGCTTTGCGTCAAATCCTGATTTTTCCCCGGGACTTTTGCCGTCTAACCCACTCTGCCATGCCCCCCTGCAGGTGTTAGACCCCTTGAAACATCTTTCCCATTACTTTTATGGTCAGTATAAGTGTTTCTAGTTTTCCAAGTTCGCCTCCCCATTGAAGTCTATTGCAGTTCACGGAAGTTCGCGCGAACCGAACCTTCCACGGAAGTTCGCGAACCAAAAATCGGAGGTTCGGCCCATCTCTAGTCCCCTGTACTTCCTCTGTGCCCCCCTGTGCCTCCAGTGTCCCACTCTGTGTCACCTCTGCCCTTTGTACCTGTTTATACAAGTTTAAAAGCCTTTTTTTTTTTATCGATTTCCAATTTGAAATGTTTTTTTACTTGTTTCCATGGAAACAGAGAATCCATGCCGTTCATATCGGTGGGCCGTTCGTAAGTCGGGGACTACCTGTAATCAACACATTATTTCAGAGACAGGAAATTACAATGTTATAATTTAACTACTGTAAAAAAATACAAATACACATTTTTAAATCTGTGTTAATTGTGGTTATTACTTTCAACAGCTATCAAAATGTATTTCAGTATTAAATATTTTATCAGTTTGTTAATATATAGAAAATTTAAAATTCTAAATGTCTGCCACAACTCAGACCCCCCCCCCCCCAATGGTTTTTATTTGGATGGTTAATTGTAAGTAATGATGAGCAAAACAAATCTTCAACTACTGTGCCTGCGCAGTAAGCTGCAGACAGCATGGCCATGATTCCCAGCAGCGCTTGACGCAGGTGCAGTAAAAGCGACCTCGAGGTCTTCCTCTGCACCGTGCTGCAAAAGCGGGACAGCGGCGAACAAAACTAGTTACCTTTCAATCCTGTTGATCTTTTTGGCTTCAGTAGTGTCAGAAGCACACATGTAAACCAAACATGCGGATAATGCAGTCAGACTTAAAGTGTACCGAGGCGATATGTGACATGATGAGATAAACATGTGTTTGTACAGTACAAAACATATTAATAACCAGGCTGTTTTACTTGTTATATTTTGCTGCCTGAAAGAGTTGATTGCTAGGCATGGAAGTGACAGCTTCTGTCTTGTTGGCAGCTTGTCGGGAATATAGTAAACATCACGGATCAGCAGATTACAGCCATAAAAGTTTTCCTGTCAGAATACAACTTCTGAGGGCAGGGAGAGATAAAATACATGAACTATTGACATTTGTGTAACTCTAGGACACCTAATAGGTTGCCACTGATTAGAAACCATAAAACATTCAATCTACTTTGTGAATATTTAAATATAAAAAAGAAACCCCTGGGATACTTAAAAAGTCATTTTTAGGAGTAGGAGGATAAATATAATTGTTTATCTCATCAGTTTATTTTGACCTCAAGTTCACTTTAAGTCTTAAAGATCTGATTGGCAGCAGGACAGCCAGGCAATCTGCATTGTTTAGCCATAAATATGTCAGCCTTCATATGCCTCCCACTGTAGGTTCACTACTATTATTGTGTAAGCAACATGCAGATCTAACTAAGCCTTCCTAATTAACACATTTCAAGAAGATTCTGAAACATAATCTATTTTGTTATTTATGTTTAACAAATGTTAATAGGTGAGGACCAGCTTTGTGAACTGTACTCATTTTACAGTATGTTAAATACTGAATATTTGTGCTTTTCTTGGAAATGACAGGCTTGATCAGTTACTGTAATAGCTCCAGAGAAGGTGATTTAATGCCAGTGTTAAAATTTGGTGCAGAGAAAATGCTGGTTGTCTACATTCAAGTCTTGTGAATCTACTTCTGGATAGTGGCATGCTTGCAGTAATATATCATCTCTGAAAGCTGCTCTGATAATGTATTACTGCAAAAAATGGAGTTGTCTCAGAATAATGTCTCTGAAAGTAGTTTCAGTATTGTGAAAAAATGCCAGATTCCTGAAATAATCGCTTCTTCATCTCAATGGTTCCTTTCCATAGACAGGATTTATTTATTTATTTCAGGTCAGGCCTTCCGTTAAAATTATTAACCAATTTACATTAGGATAAATGCAACTATAATTAATTTTACTTTGCATATCTCCCATCTGTTATTTAGCAGTTTACATAATTAAAATAAAAACTTAAAAACTAAAAAAAAAAAAACTTATTTTCTTATTATGGGAATTGATGCACGGCTGTTCCCAGATTATTTGAGTGTGTTTTTAGAATCAACTAACACATTTCAATTAAACTCTAGTTAGAAATGTATTTTTAGGCCTGATGTCACTCCCAAATAACAGCTGGTTTGCTGGTATTTGTGTCAATTGAAAATGTGTATATTAAGCAAACATTAAGGGCATGTTCATACTGCAGAGTGCATTAAAATACAGCACATTTATTTTAACATGTGTTATGCCATTCACTTTAAAAAATAGAATTTTGGTCATAGTAAACATTTATATTAATTACGTAATTAATGCAAAGTGGACATTTCTAAATATCTTATTTTTGCACCAGCTAGTGCAAATAGGATGTTTGCGTACGTACAAAAAGGGCGCCCGGACGAAAAAAAAATAATCATTAATAGGGTTTATAAAAATAGTGTGCTATATTTCGTTTACAAATAATGTTTAACAGAATTATAAATCATTAAATAATGTTTATGAAATCGGAAATTGTGAAAACGTTAATCTTCCCTGTTTCTAAAGTTAAACTTATAATTACGTTTATTAAAAAAAAACAATAATATATGTTTAATTGTTATAATTCTATATTATTGTGAATAACCTTCATTTACGGTTTGTTCTTATAATAAAATCTGAAAATATTCTTTATAACGATGATATAAATATAACTACGTTCGTAATAAGTGTTGTAAAACATTAGTAATTATAACTAAAATTTTACTAAAACTATACCTAAGCCTACTCTTACACAGAACCCTCCCTGTACCTATCCCTAACCCCTAGACCCCCCTGTTGGTGCCTAAACCTAAGACCCCCCTGTTGGTGCCTAAACCTAAGACCCCCCTGTTGGTGCCTAAACCTAAGACCCCCCTGTTGGTGCCTAAACCTAAGACCCCCCTGTTGGTGCCTAAACTTAAGACAACCTAAGACCCCCCTGTTGGTGCCTAAACCTAAGACCCCCCTCTTGGTGCCTAAACCTAAGACCCCCTTGTTGGTGCCTAAACCTAAGACCCCCCCTGTTGGTGCCTAAACCTAAGACCCCCCTGTTGGTGCCTAAACCTAAGACCCCCCCTGTTAATGCCTAAACCTAAGACAACCTAAGACCCCCCTGTTGGTGCCTAAACCTAAGACCCCCCCTGTTGGTGCCTAAACCTAAGACCCCCCTGATGGTGCCTAAACCTAAAACCCCCCTGTTGGTGCCTAAACCTAAGACCCCCCTGGTGGTGCCTAAACCTTAGACCCCCCTGGTGGTGCCTAAACCTAAGACCCCCCTGTTGGTGCCTAAACCTAAGACCCCCCTGTTGGTGCCTAAACCTAAGACCCACCTGGTGGTGCCTAAATCTAAGACCCCCCTTTATTATGTGGATAATAATGTTTTACTAATTGTGGATGCAAAAAATATTTTGCAATTTACGTTACGTACTGATCGCTTTATTTTGTGAATAATAATGTTTTACAAACAGTAAGGGATAAAACTTTAAGTAATGTTTTAATTAGTTAAATAAGATTAATATGTTTAGTATTTTTATAAACGTTATTCGGCACGGGTGCATTTTATAAACGTAAATCACCACAAGCACACTTATAAATCATTAAAAATCTCCTGGCGCCGTTTGTAAACGTTATTTATGTCCTGCGCCCTTTTTTCCTGCTCGGCGCCCATTAAACGTTATTTATTATGAGAGTGAATGGCGGCGCCCTTTTTGTCCACTAGCGGCTTGCGCCCTTTTTTCCTGCTTCCGTTTACTACACATTCTGCCAAATGTATGTGCAGGCAGCTGCATGCCACGTTTAACCCCTCAATGGATGTTCTCAGGGGGTCAAGTGGAAATATAAGTCTGCTTGTAAAGTACAAATGGATTACCACTTTGTAATGTATTCCATACTAGCTGATTGTATTTTGCTGGTGTTGGCTCCACCCACTTTTTCTAACCCTGACACACAATTACTCAATTTCCCAATGACCTAGTTTGTGAGCTTTGCAGTCTGTGACATCAATAATTTACATTGAAATTACACAAATCTAATTGACTGCTTGTGGCTTCACCCCCTTTTCTGAATTTGAATCCCGGTCATGACCAACTGTACCAGGTTTGAGGCTTGTGCCATTAAAAGTGCAAGAATGGCAGCAATTAAATATTCCTCTTGCAAATCAATAGGTGAATTTTGATTGGTTTTTGTAGGCTCCACCCACTTTTCTGATTATTAATCCCAGTCACCCAGTGACCAACTGTGCAGAGTTTGAGAACCTTACCATTAACAGTGTAAGAATGGCTGCAGTTTACATTTTCCCAGTGAAATTTGTATTTGTCTCTGCCCACTTTTTGGTTATGGAGATAAAAGGCAGGCCCGCCATCAGGGGGGTACAACCGTGACTTCCGTCACGGGCCCGGGCCGGCCCAGGGCCCGCAGCCTCGGGCCCCCCCCCGCCAGGCATCAACCTGCTGTCTCTTCCGGCCCCCCCTCCCCCAGCGGCCGTCGCTGTTAATACCTTCACAGCGGCCGCTCTCCCCTCTCCGGCGCCTGTACTTTCCAGCAGCATCTCTCGGCTGCTGTGTGTGTGATGATGCGACAGGAAGCATGGCTCGGTTCCCATAGTAACGGCGATACACATCGCCGTTACAGGAAGCCGCTGCTCTGCTTCCTGCTGCATCATCACACACAGGAGCCAAGAGATGCTGCTGGAAAGTACAGGCGCCGGAGAGGGGAGAGCGGCCGCTGTGAAGGTAACAGCGGCGGGGGCGGCCGGGGGGCACCACCTACCCATACTGGGGAACTATACTGGGGCACTATACTGGCTATACTGGGGCGCTATACTGGCTATACTGGGGCACTGTACTGGCTATACTGGGGCACTGTACTGGCTATACTGAGGCACAATAGTGGGGGCAACTATACTAGCTATACTGGGGCCCTATACTAGCTATACTGGGGCACTATACTGGCTATACTGGGGCACTGTACTGGCTATACTGGGGAACTGTACTGGCTATACTGGGGCACTGTACTGGCTATACTGGGGTACTGTACTGGCTATACTGGGGCACTGTACTAGCTATACTGGGGCACTATACTAGCTATACTGGGGCACAATAGTGGGGGCAACTATACTAGCTATACTGGGGCACTGTACTGGCTATACTGGGGCACTGTACTAGCTATACTGGGGCACAATAGTGGGGGCAACTATACTAGCTATACTGGGGCACTATACTAGCTATACTGGGGCACTATACTGGCTATACTGGGGCACTGTACTGGCTATACTGGGGCACTATACTGGCTATACTGGAGCACTATACTGGCTATACTGGGGCACTGTACTGGCTATACTGGGGCACTGTACTGGCTATACTGGGGCACTGTACTGGCTATACTGGGGCACTGTACTAGCTATACTGGGGCACTATACTGGCTATACTGGGGCACTATACTGGCTATACTGGGGCACTATACTGGCTATACTGGGGCACTGTACTAGCTATACTGGGGCACTATACTAGCTATACTGGGGCACAATAGTGGGGGCAACTATACTGGGGCACTATACTAACTATACTGGGGCACTATACTAGGGCACTATACTGGCTATACTGGGGCACTATACTAGCTATACTGGGGCACTATACTGGCTATACTGGGGCACTATACTAGCTATTGCCGTCCGGATTTTCCCCTGGTCACCTCTCGCCTCCACACCACCACAACGTCGGCACACACAGGTTTGGCACCTCTCTTTGAAGTATGTCAAGGCTGATTATGTATGTCTAAAGGAACGGAATAAATTCTTTTGGGAACTGTTTATGTTACAGGTGCACAGTACTCCTTTTCACACGTACTGTATATGTCCTGGTGCCCTGCACAAAACTACTTGCTGCACAGTACATAACGTTTCCTGTATGTCCTATTGAGGTTTGTTTGAAACAATACTAAAAGGTGTGGTGATTACAAGCTTTATGGAAGGCAAAGCACCCTTCGAAACAAGACTTTAACAAATCCCCAGTTGAAGCATATGAGTGCCAGATCTTAAACTCCTTTCTACATTGTACCAGCACTATACTAGCTATACTGGGGCACTATACTAGCTATACTGGGGCACTATACTAGCTATACTGGGGCACTATACTAACTATACTGGGGCACTATACTGGCTATACTGGGGCACTATACTGGGGCTCTATACTGGCTATACTGGGTCACTATACTAGCTATACTGGGCACTATACTAGCTGTACTGGGACACTATACTGGGACACTATACTGGGACACTATACTGGCTATACTGGGGCACTATACTGGCTATACTGGGGCACTGTACTGGCTATACTGGGGCACTGTACTGGCTATACTGGGGCACTGTACTGGCTATACTGGGGTACTGTACTGGGCGTGCACAGCAGTCTGTAGGGGGCCCAGGCTTGATGTTGTGTGAGGGGCCCCAAAATTTCTGATGGCGGCCCTGATAAAAGGTATCCTATATGTTATTCCAGTTAACGTACTATGTGTGTGCCAAATTTCATTCAAATCTGTTGCATGATTACATGATTGAGTAACAAATGTCCAAACATCCAAACTCTTGCATTTATAATATTAGTGAGATACAGTAGTTATCTCTGAAAATTGTAAAAAGAAACATCACTTTAAAAAGACAAATATCTTTTTGTGGTGTTTATAGCTGTTCTGTAAAGATGCTCATTTGGATTCCACAGAATTGAAATTTCCAACCGGAAACCCACACTTCCGAGTGGAATTCAGAAATTGGAATTCCGTGGAAATCAGATTTACTGCAACTCTGTAATTTTAGCCCAATCACAAAACTCGGAAGCATTGGACCAATCAGAGGATGCAGAATTTTTCAGCAAAATTTCAGGCCAATGACAAGACTGATTTTCCGTTTTTCTGGTTTTCTTTCTCCGATTTCCATTTTCTGATTTCCATTTTTCTGATTGTTTTTTTCAGTTTTTGCATTCTCTAATTCAAAAAATGACTAATAGAATACTCCTCAAAAATCGAAAATCGGAAAAATGAAAAATCAAAATTAAGAAAAAAGTTTTGCTGGCCCCAACCTCCGGCTAGTATCTTGTTTACAATTTACTTTACTGACTTAAAGTACCTTTACTGACTTCAGCTTATCCTGACCTTTGATAGATCACTGCCAGTCTGCCAGCCCTCAACTTGACTAGACCGATACTGCTTCACATGTGCCCAACTGATGGTATCTGGTATTTCCTCTTTCAATAATGGGAAAATATTAGGGGCTACCTTGGGGCTACAAGGCAGCAAATTAGTCAATTTCCCAGTGTCCACTAGGGGTGGTGGCCCATCAATCAATGAGGGGTGGTCTGGTCAACACTTACACTCCATGTCCTTGGAGATCCCTCACCTGTTGCCATTACAGGGGGTCAGTGGAATAAATGAGAAACCTAATCATGGGTGTAGCAATCACCCCTGTGATCCCTGCCATCGAAGGAAGTTCTCTGAGGATTTAGGGGCCCCTCCTTCTCCCTCTCTCCACTCACAAGTGCAGACAATTAGCAAAAAACAATGGTTTGCTAATGTTCGCTCAGAAAAAAAAATATCCCTGCCTCCTCCTCCTGTCATGCAGAGTAGAATGAAGCAGGAGAGGCTGTAGTTTTTTCTTGCTTCTAGATGCTGCTTCACAGCAGAACACTCTCTGCTGCCATTTGCTGCCTCCCAATCATGTGACCCTCATGGGGTTGGGGGACCAAGGGGGCTATCATTTTTGAAGGGGGGTCCTATTAAGTCTAGTTATGCCCTTGATCTTAACCTCCCTGGCGGTGCATTTCTGTCAGGAATTATGAGTCAAAAGCGGTACATTTTTTTTCAAGAATTTTAGGCCTCTAAATCTTAAGTCACACATGTATACTTGTACACACATGTATACTTGTATACACATGTATACTTGTACACACATGTATACATGTATATACATGTACATACAGTGGGATGCAAAAGTTTGGGCAACGTAAATCATCATGATTTTCCTGTATAAATCATTGGTTGTTACGATGAAAAAATGTCAGTTAAATATATCATAGGAGACACGCCGTGACATTTGAGAAGTAAAATGAAGTTTATTGCATTTACAGAAAGTGTGCAATAACATGACCTCCCCAGTGACGTCAGCCACTAGAGCGAGAAGTCTGCGATGGAACGCACGGAAGAAGGTATGTATCTGCCCGCCGCTGCCCGCTGCCCACACACTGGAGCTAGCACACTAGCTGGAGGGGAGCGCAGAGGGGAGAGCCCCGAGGTGAGGGAGAGGGGGGGAACTTCCCCTCTCCCCACCGACTGTGGGCAAGGCTTTCCCCTCATGCTGCCACCCCTCCAGCCCCCACAAAATGGCCATGAGCGGGCCCCAGGGGGGGTCCGGGCCCCCCGCGGGCGCAGGGGCTGCAGGGCCTATTGTTACGCCCCTGTTTGCATTTCTTTTAAGTGAGACTTTAAGCTTGCAAAGGCAGGGACCTCCTAATGTTTCTTTTTCTGATGTAATTCATATGAATTTATCAGCTAACTCCCTACTTGATCAGTTCCAGTCTGGCTTTCGCTCTAACTACTCCATGGAAACGGCCCTCACCAAAGTGGCCAATGACCTTCTTACAGCTAAATCCAAAGGTCAATTTTCCATATTCATGCTTCTTCATCTGTCATCAGCATTCGATACGGTCGACCACGCCTTACTCTTACAAATACTTTCAAATGCAGGAATAAAGGGCCTAGCTCTCACATGATTATCTTCCTACCTCTCTGTAAGGTCCTTTACAGTCTCCTACTCAGATCAGATCTCTTCTCCTCATGCTTTGTCTGTTGGGGTTCCTCAGGGCTCTGTCCTTGGTCCCCTCTTTTCCATCTACATGCACGGTCTTGGTAACTTAATCAACTCATTCGGGTTTCAATACCACCTGTATGCAGATGATACACAACTGTACCTCTCGGATCCAGACCTTAACTCCCTCCTCAAACGTGTTCCTGACTGCTTGTCTGCTATATCATCTTTCATGTCCTCTCTCTTCCTAAAAAGTAATAGGAGTAAAACAGAAGTAATTATTTTTCCACTGTCTCTGGTCACCTCTCTGCCTGAAGTAACTATAAATGTTAATAACACTGCCATAACTTCAGTTTCCAAAGCACGGTGCTTGGGGGTAATATTCGACTCATCTCTCTCTTTTATTCCTCATCTTAACTCCATAACCATCTCCTGCCATCTGCAACTCAAAAATACATCTCACATCTGTCCCTTTCTCACTCAAGATACAACCAAAATTTTAATACATGCTCTTATAATTTCTTGTCTGGACTACTGCAACATACTACTTTGTGGACTACCTTCTAACAGACTGGCCCTGAACTCAGCTGCTTGTCTCATTCATATGTCTTCTCGATCTTCCTCTGCTGACCCTCTCTGTCAAGCTCTTCGCTGGCTGCCAATTAATTATAGGATCCAGTTTAGTGTTGGGCGAACAGTGTTCGCCACTGTTCGGGTTCTGCAGAACATCACCCTGTTCGGGTGATGTTCGAGTTCGGCCGAACACCTGACGGTGTTCGGCCAAACCGTTCGGCCACATGGCCGAACTAAGAGCGCATGGCCGAACGTTCCCCGAACGTTCGGCTAGCGCTGTGATTGGCCGAACGGGTCACGTGGTTCGGGCCCGAACGCGCTCTGATTGGCCGAACGGTCACGTGGTTCGGGTAAATAAATACCCGAACCACGTCATATCTCCGCCATTTGTCTGTGGGTTTAGCTTTGGGTAGGCAGGCAGGGTAGTTCGCTCTCCAGCCACGCTAGCCAGGGTCCCCCCCAGTCATTGTGTGTCGCTGCTGGGAACAGTAGTACACCGCTCGCTCAGCCACACTATATATAGCATTGTTTACTGCCACTGTGTACCTCGCTCAGCCACGCTATATATATAGCATTGTGTTTTCTGACACTCTGTGTACACGGCTTAGGCTAGTCTGACTAATATAGCATTGTGTGTACTGCCACTGTGCACCTCGCTCAGCCACGCTATATATAGCATTGTGTGTACTGCCACTGTGCACCTCGCTCAGCCACGCTATATATAGCATTGTGTGTACTGCCACTGTGCACCTCGCTCAGCCACGCTATATATAGCATTGTGTGTACTGCCACTGTGCACCTCGCTCAGCCACGCTATATATAGCATTGTGTGTACTGCCACTGTGCACCTCGTTCAGCCACGCTATATATAGCATTGTGTGTACTGCCACTGTGCACCTCGCTCAGCCACGCTATATATATAGCATTGTGTTTTCTGACACTCTGTGTACACGGCTTAGGCTAGCCTGACTAATATAGCATTGTGTGTACTGCCACTGTGCACCTCGCTCAGCCACGCTATATATAGCATTGTGTGTACTGCCACTGTGCACCTCGCTCAGCCACGCTATATATAGCATTGTGTGTACTGCCACTGTGCACCTCGCTCAGCCACGCTATATATATAGCATTGTGTTTTCTGACACTCTGTGTACACGGCTTAGGCTAGCCTGACTAATATAGCATTGTGTGTACTGCCACTGTGCACCTCGCTCAGCCACGCTATATATAGCATTGTGTGTACTGCCACTGTGCACCTCGCTCAGCCACGCTATATATAGCATTGTGTGTACTGCCACTGTGCACCTCGCTCAGCCACGCTATATATAGCATTGTGTGTACTGCCACTGTGCACCTCGCTCAGCCACGCTATATATAGCATTGTGTGTACTGCCACTGTGCACCTCGTTCAGCCACGCTATATATAGCATTGTGTGTACTGCCACTGTGCACCTCGCTCAGCCACGCTATATATATAGCATTGTGTTTTCTGACACTCTGTGTACACGGCTTAGGCTAGCCTGACTAATATAGCATTGTGTGTACTGCCACTGTGCACCTCGCTCAGCCACGCTATATATAGCATTGTGTGTACTGCCACTGTGCACCTCGCTCAGCCACGCTATATATAGCATTGTGTGTACTGCCACTGTGCACCTCGATCAGCCACGCTATATATATAGCATTGTGTTTTCTGACACTCTGTGTACACGGCTTAGGCTAGCCTGACTAATATAGCATTGTGTGTACTGCCACTGTGCACCTCGCTCAGCCACGCTATATATAGCATTGTGTGTACTGCCACTGTGCACCTCGCTCAGCCACGCTATATATAGCATTGTGTTTTCTGACACTCTGTGTACACGGCTTAGCCTGACTAATATAGCATTGTGTGTACTGCCACTGTGCACCTCGCTCAGCCACGCTATATATAGCATTGTGTTTACTGCCACTCTGTGTACACCGCTCAGCCAGACTATATACCGTTGTTTACTGACACTCTGTGTACACCGCTCAGCCAGACTATATACCATTGTTTACTGACACTCTGTGTACACCGCTCAGCCAGACTATATACCATTGTTTACTGACACTCTGTGTACACCGCTCAGCCAGACTATATACCATTGTTTACTGACACTCTGTGTACACCGCTCAGCCAGACTATATACCATTGTTTACTGCCACTCTGATTCTGCTGGGAACAGTAGTACACCGCTCGCTCAGCCAGACTATATGGCATTGTGTTTACTGCCACTCTGTGTACACCGCTCAGCCACACTATATAGCATTGCGTACTCTGCCAGTCAGTGTGTATATTGCTGGGATCAGTAATACTCCACTCACCGTCAACCACTATATGAGCTCAACATGAGTTCCCCAGAGACCTCCGCTGTGAGCAGCACTCCCAACAACAGCAACAGCCAACGCCCCACGCAAGCTATAACATCCACCCCAGCAGCCAGTGGTCAGCAGCAGCCCTCCCCGGAGGAGAACGTTGTGTCCATCGGTCCGGCGCCAGAGCGATTAATGAGGGCTGCCATTGAGGAGATGATGGGGCCTGATGTGGAGGAGGAGGTCTGGCTCAGGCCAGCATCCCAAGTTAATGTTGAGGACGATGAGGGGTCTGTGTCTGGGGATGTTGGGGTGGCAGAGGTGGTGGGTGGTTCAGACTCAGGAGAAGAGTTGTATGATGAGGATGATGATCGGGACCATCTGTATGTGCCTCAGAGTCTGACCCCGGAAAACATGTTGTATCGTGTGTTTAGGTACTAAAATCTGCGTTCCCTCCCAGTAGTGTTGGGCGAACAGTGTTTGCCACTGTTCGGGTTCTGCAGAACATCACCCTGTTCGGGGTGACTATATAGCAGACTATATAGCATTGTGTTTAATGCCACTCTGTGTACACGGCTCAGCCACACTATATAGCATTGTGTTTACTTCCACTCTGTGTCTGCTGGGAACAGTAGTACACCGCTCACCCGCCACTGTATAGCATTGTGCTCTGTGTCGCTGCTGACAAAAGTGGTACACCGCTCACCCACCACTGTATAGCATTTCTGTACTGCCACTGTACTGCTGCCAGTCAGCGTGTACTTTAAGGATAAGTGAAATGAGGAAGAAATCCGGTGAAAGAGGGAGGGGCAAGGGAAGAGGTGTTTCCCCTGACGGTTCACGTACAGGCCACAGGGGAGCACCCAAGAAAACCCACTCAATACCGCCCATGTTGTCCAGGACAACAACCCTCACAGATCCAAAAGAACAGGACCAGATAATTACTTGGATGACCTCTCAAGCGTCCAGCAGTGGGTTAAGCAGCACCAGCACATCACGCACGAGGTCCGAGTCCTCAGCCAGTTACAAGGAGCCAGTGGGCACAAAGCTGACACAACCGGCAGCGACACCACGCACACAACTGCCAGATAACCAGACGACGTTGGAGTGAGCTGCGCAGAGGTTGTTCTGGGGAGCTCTACTCCACAGCGGCGGCCCCCCACAATGACATATGACGAGTTTGAGGAGATGGAAGAGGAGGGTATGGACAATGTGGACATAGACCCAGATTTTGTTTGTGAACGAGAACATCGCCGTCGTAGCAGCAGCACAGATGAGTCTGTTGAGGAACCCACTGCTGCACGAGTTCGCCTTGTGCCACAAGGTAGGCGGCGCGCAATTTCAGGCACCGCAAGCATGATTCAAGTGAGAGGCAAAAGAGGCGCAAACAGAAATCGCCAGCAAGGCAGGTGCTCCAAAGTCTGGGCTTTCTTTGAAGACTGCACTGAGGATGTTACCATGGCGATTTGCAAGGTGTGCAAGACCCGCCTGAGCAGGGGGAAAAGTATTAACAACCTCTCCACCACCAGCATGAGCCGCCACATTCTATCCAAACATCCCACACTGTGGGCAAACGCGGCAGGACAGGGTACCACCAGCAACACTGCCTCCCTTGGGTTCACCAGACTCACCACCAGACCCGCCTCAGCAGCAGCAGTAGTCCAGCCATTGCGTGGTTCACAACATTCACAAACATCAGACGATGCTGACACTGTCACTTTCCGGACTAGTGCTCTTGAGGTCTCCCAGTGTTCATCAAACACAACAACCAACAGCCCTTCGGTGTGCAGCCCTACGGTTGAGTTGTCTGTCTCTGAGATGTTTGAGCGCAAGAGGAAATTGCCAGCAAATGACCCCCGGGCCGTGGCAGTAACAGCCAGCCAGCATAGCCAAGGTTCTGGCCTGCGAAATGCTGCCATATCGAGTGGTGGAGACAAACAGCTTCAAGGGCATGATGTCAGTGGCCATCCCACGTTACGTGGTTCCCAGCCGCTACCACTTTGCGCGCTCTGCAGTGCCTGAGTTGCATGAGCACGTGGTCAGCTAAATAACCCGAAGCTTGAAGAATGCCGTTGCCTGCAAGGTTCACCTCACCACTGACACCTGGACGAGTGCGTTCGGCCAGGGTCGATACATCTCCCTTACCGCGCACTGGGTGAACCTTGTGGAGCCTGGCAGCGATTCCTCACCTGCTACGGCGCGGGTGTTGCCCACGCCGCAAACAGCTGCACCGCCGTCCCTCCCACTGGATAACAACAGCAGCACCTACCTCTCTGACTCCTTCTCCTCCAACGCATCTCAAAGCTGTACCTCATCCGGAAACGCTAACCCAGCACCAGCAGCAGTAGGATCGTGGAAGCAGTGCAGCACAGCTGTTGGCATGCGTCAGCAAGCGTTGCTGAAGCTGATCTGCCTTGGGGATAAGCAGAACACAGGGGAGGAAATTTGGAGGGGAATAAAGGAACAGACAGATTTGTGGCTGGCACCGCTGGACCTGAAACCGGGCATGAAGCTAGACACCTGGCACGAACTGGCAATGTACGCAATAGAGGTGCTGGCTTGCCCGGCAGCCAGCGTTATGTCGGAACGCTGTTTCAGTGCTGCCGGAGGCATCGTCACAGATCGGCGTATCCGCCTCTCCACAGAAAATGCAGACCGTCTGACTCAAATTAAAATGAATCAATCCTGGATTGGAAACGACTAAGCAACACTCCAGGACCCCAACCAAGTAACATGACCAATGAACATCTGGGATGGTTTAGCGTTTCCGGTCCCTGTTTATTGAACCTCTCATCTGTATTACATTTATGACTGCATGGCGGTACAAAGCATGCTATCCGCACGCTTCTTGTCCTCATGCAAGGCCTGGGTTGTTGTGTCTCACAAAGCGTGGCCTTCTCCTCCTGCGCCTCCTCCTGTTCCATCACGTGTGCTGCTGCTGCTGGGTTAGCGTTGCCGGTCCCTGTTTATAGAACCTCTTATCTTTATTACATTTATGACTGCATGCATGGCGGTAAAAAGCATGCTATCCGCACGCTTTTTGTCCTCATGCAAGGCCTGGGTTGTTGTGTCTCACAAAGCGTGGCCTTCTCCTCCTGCGCCTCCTCCTGTTCCATCACGTGTGCTGCTGCTGCTGCTGCTGGGTTAGCGTTGCCGGTCCCTGTTTATGGAACCTCTTATCTTTATTACATTTATGACTGCATGGCGGTACAAAGCATGCTATCCGCACGCTTCTTGTCCTCATGCAAGGCCTGGGTTGTTGTGTCTCACAAAGCGTGGCCTTCTCCTCCTGCGCCTCCTCCTGTTCCATCACGTGTGCTGCTGCTGCTGCTGCTGGGTTAGCGTTGCCGGTCCTTGTTTATGGAACCTCTTATCTTTATTACATTTATGACTGCATGGCGGTACAAAGCATGCTATCCGCACGCTTCTTGCCCTCATGCAAGGCCGGGGTTGTTGTGTCTCACAAAGCGTGGCCTTCTCCTCCTGCGCCTCCTCCTGTTCCATCACGTGTGCTGCTGCTGGGTTAGCGTTACCGGTCCCTTTTCCTGGAACCTCTTATATGTATTACATTTATGACTGCATGCCGACAAAAAACATGTTACCTGTGCAAAGAAAACAGACATTTCCCGCATTTAAAAGACAGTTTTCCCTTTGAAACTTTAAAATCGATTTTCTCAAAAACTATAAGCTCTTTTTGCTAATTTTTTTTTCCTCTTGTACCCACTCCCAAGGTGCACATACCCTGTAAATTTGGGGTATGTAGCATGTAAGGAGGCTTTACAAACCACAAAAGTTCGGGTCCCCATTGACTTCCATTATGTTCGGAGTTCGGGTCGAACACCCGAACATCGCGGCCATGTTCGGCCTGTTCGGCCCGAACCCGAACATCTAGATGTTCGCCCAACACTAATCCAGTTCACACTCCTAACCCTAAACCACAAAGCTCTCCACAATCTCTCTTCCCGGTACATATCCTCACTAATTTCCAGATACAAACCCAATTGCAATCTCAGATCTGCACACGATCTTCTGTTGTCCTCCTCTAGAACCACCTCCTCACATTCACGCTTACAAGATTTTGCACGCGCGTCACCCCTTCTCTGGAATGCCCTCCAACAACACATCCGTCACTCGCCAACCTTTGTTACCTTTAAACGCTCTCTAAAACTGATTTGCTCCGACAAACATATGCACTATCTTAGGCCACTTCCCTTTGTCCTAAGACCAAATTGCACTCCTACTAGGTATCCTAAACACACTGCCTTTATATATTTTATCGTATACTACCCCTCCTCTTGTTCCCCCCCCCCCCACTCCCTTTAGATTGTAAGCTCACAACGGCAGGGCTCTCTCCCCCTTTTGCGTCTTGGAAATCATACATTTTATGCATCATGTTACTTTTATCACTGTCATTACCAATTCTGTATTCTGTATGTTGTATCATTTTTTGTATTTTGTCACTAATTATGTATCTTGTATATTAGTGTACACCATTGTCTGTATTATTATGTATCATACTACCGAATAAATTGTACAGGTAAATAAGCAATAAAACACTTTGCCTTCAGAGACCTGACCGTTTATGTACACAAACAAAGGGGATTAAATTAGCTCTTTTCCCCCTGTATTACTCCATATACAAGCTATCTGCTTGCTCAGTTATCTACAGTAGGGGTTTACTTCACAATACATGTAGACGAATGCAACAGTCATTTGGTTTGCATAAATATGCAGTACAATGTTTCATCAATTAACTGCAACACTATAGCGAGGGTCTTTGCTGATCCCCAACAATTTGTATGGGATGTACCTTTCTCGCATATGTTTGCATCAGGAATGTCCTGATGGGTAGTGTGCTTCACCAAAAGAAGCTGTTTTTCTTGATGGTTTACATATATAGAACACCTGCCCACTAGGGAAGGTATACCATGTGGGTAAAGTCTGCCACTGATACTATTAGATCAATTATAAATCCCATAGGGTCAGGTATTAATACATCTTCATAGAAGGTAGCTGAGTATTAACATGAACCAAGAGTGTTTAGGTGAGACATTGGAGTACAAATAGAGTGCCACTCAACGATCGCTTCACCCCCACTGGCGAACTCAGGGGGCTATTCCGGGTGTCTGGAACCTCCCCCCAGCACTGAGCTGTGTATTCAGCCAGGGAAGCCCACATAATATAAACAGCCTCATTCTCCCTCCCTTCTTACTTCTGGTGCCTCCCTCCAGCTAATAGAATGAGAGAGGCACCCAAGCTTCCCTCACAACCCTCACAAGAAGATGCAGCCTGCAGTGAGAGAATGTTGATTATGGAGTCCTGGACTCTCCACAGCACAGAAGTGTCAGACATGATGAAATTAGAGTGCAGGCAAGCTGGTAAATATGCACAGCATGATGCAGAGCTTGCCTGGACTCAGGGTCTGTGGGCAAACATCTGTCTGGTCTCTCCCCATTGTTATGACTGCATGTGTGGATAAGGTGTGGATAACAAGCTGAAAAGTTTTTGACAGTCCCTAGACTCCAGGAGGGCTTCTTTCTGACTTGTGTGAGAGACTGACAGGGACAGGAGTCCGATTACAGGCAAGTAGCCTGTGTGATGTGGGACTTCAATACAGATAAGTTCTCTGCTCCATCTCAGGCTATTCTCAATTTCTCCACTCCTCTCTCTGGGCTAGTGCAACGCCAAAATGACAATAGCAATCGCTAGCGATTTGTGAGTGTGATTTTGTGAAGTGATTTTCAGAGCGATTTTTGAATGAATTGCTCAAAAGCATGCTACATGCAGTATACCTGCGATTTTGAAAAAATCACAACGCTGCTGTGGGCACACCCACATAGGGTAACATTAGCCAAGCGCTTTTCAAATCACTGTTGATTTGAAAAACGCTCAGAAGCACTCTTGGTGTGCACCAGCCCTCCCTCATTCACCTTTGTTTCCCTCTTCCCCTAGAGCTGGCTGTGTGTTCTTGTCTTACAGGAAAGCTAAATAAAAGTGCAATCCTGGTGAGGCAAAATATTATTATTTAGTATTTATATAGCGCCGCCATCTTCCGCAGATGTATATATCCCTGCATCATATGGGTATCGCTTGCGCTATGTGAAACTATGTAGCATATTCCACTGAATTGTCCAAACTAAGTCTATCTCCTGTTCCTCTCTCGGGGAATTGTTCCAGCGCTGTACCCCGTTCACATTTGCTGCTACCAGAAGCCCTCAGAAACACTTGTGTCCTTGAGTACTTCCAAAGATAGGCAGCTCCGTAATACGCCAGCGCACTTTTGTGCATGGGCAGTATGGAGCCACCTGTATTCGGAAGCACTCGGGACATACGTGCTTCTGGACCTTTCAGGAACCCCCCCCCCCTTAAAAATCCTGCGTTTGCCCCTGACCCCTGAAGCGGAGCGTCGTCAGGAGTACATATAGTGCACAACTTATTTACAATAGGCATCCCCCCACCATCTAACATAAATTCCCCCAGCATACAGCCCAAGTTAGAGCTAAATATGCGGCCGTTTTGCCTGCTTAAATAGGTCTCCATATCTCCACCCCCAACACTCCAGGTCCTCCTCTCCTTATGCATGTATCCCTGTTCCCTCCATACCTCCATTGCAGGCTGTGCCAGGTACAGGGCATAAGGTATGTATTCCAGTGAAATGCTGGGCAAGTGATTTCCTGGTCCATGACATCACATCCTGTGATGTCACTACCGTCGCTCGCCTGCACCCCCTGCATCACTTTGGTTGTGCCACATTTATGGTTTGTGATTTTTCCCTACTATATCAAGGCTGCAGCCGCTGCATCACTTCAGTTATGCATCACTTCAGCTGTACATCACTTCAGTTGTGCCACATTTATCCAGTGGCTCCTAAATAGTGCATAAACTATGCGGCGCGATCATCGCATCGCTGTGCAAAATACACAATGTTGTATCACTGTAAGGCCCCATACACACATCAGACCATAGTCTTTTGAAAATGAAAGATCACAGACCAATCTTACCACCCTTCATGTAGTATGAGAGCCACACTCTACGCAGTCTTTTCTATGGAGCTGAACTCCACATCAGAAAAAAATCTTTGCAAGATGCTGCACACACAGATGCTGTACAGACACAAAAGATCAGTATCTGCAAAAGATCTGTTCCTGCCAAAAATCCATTCCTGCAAATTGCAATGATAGCCTATGAGATCTGCAGATCATCATACACACATGATTTAACTGACATTCATCTGCAGATCAGATCCACCAGGATGGATTTTCAGATCTGTAGATGATTGCTTGATCTGCAGATGAATGTCAGTTAAATCATGTGTGTATGATGATCTGCAGATCTCATAGACTATCATTGCAATTTGCAGGAATGGATTTTTGGCAGGAACAGATCTTTTGCAGATACTGATCTTTTGTGTCTGTACAGCATCTTTGTGTGCAGCATCTTGCAAAGATTTTTTTCTGATGTGGCGTTCAGCTCCATAGAAAAGACTGTGTAGAGTGTGGCTCTCATACTACATGAAGGGTGGTAAGATTGGTCTGTGATCTTTCATTTTCCAAAGACTATAGTCTGATGTGTGTATGAGCCTTAAGGCCACATACACACATCAGACCATAGTCTTTTGAAAATGAAAGATCACAGACCAATCTTACCCCCTTCCATGTAGTATGAGAGCCATACCTTTACAGTCTTTTCTATGGAGCTGCACTCCCCATCAGAAAAAATCTTTGCAAGATGTTGCACACACAGATGCCTTTACAGACACAAAAGATCAGTATCTGCAAAAGATCTGTTCCTGCCAAAGATCCGTTCCTGCAAATTGCATTCATAGTCTATGAGATCTGCAGATCCTCATACACACCTTGTTTAACTGACATTCATCTGCAGATCAGACAATCATCTGCAGATCTGAAAATCCATCCTGATGGATCTGATCTGCAGAAGAATGTTTGTTAAACAGGGTGTGTATGATGATCTGCAGATATCATAGTCTATAAATGCATTTTGCAGGAACGGGTCTTTTGCAGGAACAGATCTTTTGCAGATACTGATCTTTTGAATGTCTACAGCATCTTTGTGTGCAGCATCTTGCAAAGATTTCTGCCTGATGGGGAGTTCAGCTCCATAGAATAGACTGTGTGGGTATGGCTCTCATACTACATGGAAGGGGGTAAAATTGGTCTGTGATCTTTCATTTTCAAAAGACTGTGGTCTGATGTGTGTATGAGCCTCCAGTCTTTAAATGCATTAACATTACCTCTGTGTGTATAGCTAATTATACCATTGCTAACCCTGCATCCATATATGTAAGTGTGGTTCCTGCAGCCCCTGCATCACTTCAGTTGTGCCATATTTATGGTTTGTGGTTTTCCCTGTTATAGCAAGGCTGCAGCCCCTGCATCACTTCAGTTGTTAAGGTGAAGGGTTTCCTTTATGGGGTCCCGTTGACATATCCCTCTTCTATTAAAGATTGAATATTGTATATTGAGCTTCTGTAAAGTACTGATATATTCGCTATCTGTGAGTTTCTTGATTTGTACCCCCGGAGTCTGACATTATTTTGTTCTCTTACCCCTCCCCCTCTCACCCCGATTCCCCCTTAGTTCCCCCTATGCATCCCCCTTTTCCCCTCTTTCACCATTATGCGCGATACATGGTTAAACTCTCCCATAAATGTGGCATAACTGAAGTGATGCAGGGGCTGCAGGAACCACACACATATGGATGCAGGGTTAGCAATGGTAAAATTAGCTACACACACAGAGGTAATGTTAATGCATTTAAAGACTTACAGCGATACAACATTATTTTATTTTGCACAGCGATGCGACGATCGTGCCACATAGTTTATGCACTATTAAGGAGCCACTGGATAAATGTGGCACAACTGAAGTGATGTACAGCTGAAGTGATGCATAACTGAAGGGATGTAGAGGCTGCAGCCTTGATATAGCAGGGAAAACCACAAACCATAAATGTGGCACAACCGAAATGATGCAGGGGGTGTAGGCGAGCGACGGTAGTGACATCACAGGATGTTATGTCACGGACCAGGAAATCACTTGCCCAGCATTTCACTGGAATACATACGTTATGCCCTGTACCTGGCACAGCCTGCAATGGAGGTATGGAGGGAACAGGGATAAATGCATATGGAGAGGAGGACCTGGAGTGTTGGGGGTGGGAATATTGAGACCTATTTAAGCAGGCAAAATGGCCGCACGTTCAGCTCTGACTTGGGCTGTATGTTGGGGGAATTTGTGTTGGATGGTGAAAGGATTGTAAATAAGTTGTGCACTATATGTACTCCTGACGGCGCTCCGCTTCAGGGGTGAACCGATCTATGGGGTTTATAATTGATCTAATAGTATCAGTGGCAGACTTTACCCACATGGGGCTCTATTCTCAAAGACTCAAATTCTCAAAATGTTCCGCATGTTTTTTCCACATGCGGAAAAAGTGCGGTAAAAGTGCGCGATTCATGCGGAAAAATTTCCGCAAAAGTCGGTATTTTCCGCAATAAAAATCAATTCTCAAAAATGTTCAGGCGCATCATTTCGTCGTTATTTACCGATTTTTTTTTTTATCACCTACAAATAGTAGGTGATATATTCCGTATCCCATTGACTTAAATGAAGTGTGGAAGCTTAAGGGCTGTGCTTGGTGGACTTTCATATTTTTTTTTTAAACTCTTTTTCATGCGACCTTTTTACCGCATGATTCCCGCATGAATAATGGCTGTTTCCGCATCTTTTTTCCCGCATGCGGAAAACATGCGGAAAATATTAGTGAATGTGGAAAAAATGCGGAGTTTACCACTGGCGGAAATATAGCGGTAAAATTTTGTGGTGTTTTTGCCTGTTAGTGAATAGAGCCCATGGTATACCTCCCCTAATGGGCAGGTGTTCTATGTATGTAAACAGTCAAGAAAAACGGCTTCTTTTGGTCGAGCACACTGCCCATCAGGACATTTCTGATGCAAACATATGCGAGATAACTACACCCCATACAAATTGTTGGGGGGATCAGCAAAGACCCTCACTATAGTGTTGCAGTTATTAATTGATGGAACATTGTGTTGCATATTTATGCAAACCAAATGACTGTTGCATTTGTGTACATGTATTGTGAAGTAAACCCTCCTGTTAATAACAGAGCAAGCAGATAGATTGTACATGGAGTAATACCAGGGGAAAAGAGCTAATTTAACCACTTTACCCCCGCCCGTACGAATTTCTCCGTCCCTTTTTCCATCCTTTCACCCTGAGGGTTGGAGAAATCCGTACTTTCCGCGCTCCCGCCGCTGCCCGCGCTCCTGCTCGCTCTAGAACACACTCCCGCGGGTAAACACGCCGCCGGCCACTCCCCCGGAGATCAATGAACGGGAAAATCCATTCCCATTCGTTGATCTAAGCCCTGCAATGATCCGCTGCTTCTCCGTTAAGCAGCGCGATCATTGTGAAAAAAAAAACGTTCCCAGCCTCCTAGTACTTCCTCCAAGCGTCCGGAAGGACGCTTGGAGGTTGCATTAAACAAAATTACTGTCGCCATCTTGTGGCAAAATAGTAAAACTACACCCTAAAGCATTTTTCACATACAAATAGATTACTTATACACAAAAAATGTACTCATTACCTCCCACACTCCCCATTTTTTTTTTGTTGTAAATAAAAAAAAATTAAAAAATTTACAATTAAAAAAAATACATAAATAGTTACCTTAGGGACTGAACTTTTTAAATATTTATGTCAGGAGGGTACAACACTGTTACTTTATAAACTATGGGCTTGTAATTAGGGATGGATGCAAAACTGAAAAAAATTGCACCTTTATTTCTAAATAAAATATTGGCACCAAACATTGTGATAGGGACATAATTTAAACGGTTTTATAACCGGGACAAATAGGCAAATACATTTCATGGATTTTAATTACAGTAGCATGCATTATTTAAAAACTATAATGGCCGAAAACTGAAAAATAATGAATTTCTTCCCACATTTTTCCTTTTTTCCTATTAAAACATATTTAGAATAAAATAATTCTTGGCATAATGTCCCACCTAAAGAAAGCCTAATTGGTGGCGGAAAAAAACAAGATATAGTTCATATAATTGTGATAAGTAATGATAAAGTTATAGACGAATGAATGGAAGGAGCGCTGAAAGGTGAAAATTGCTCTGGTGCTCAAGGGGTAAAACCCCTCAGTGGGGAAGTGGTTAATCCCCTTTGTTTGTGTACATAAACGGTCAGGTAAAGTGTTTTATTATTTATTATATGTATTATGTACCCCATGTTTGTTTCTTTCTTTGTACAGCACCATGGAATATGTTGGCCCTTTATAAAATAATAATAATAATATTAATAATACCTTTGGGGCAATTACAGCACATGGGTAAAGCCAGATTTGTCCAACCATCTACCACTCACTTTTTATTTATTTATTTAGTATTTGTATAACACACATCTTCTGCAGCACTTTGTAGAGGATATACTGTAGATGTGTCACTTACTGTTCTTTCATAGCAGCTCACAATCTAATCTCTACCACACCACAGTTGTATGTTATTGTCATAATCTAAAGTCAATTTTGGGTAAACCAATTAGTGTTGATGTTACTGAGTAGCTATGTACTCATAGCTACTTTGAATCAAAATTTAAATGAGACAGCTGTGACCACGGGAGAGGGGAGTTAACATACCCATGCGGTCATCTGATCCGATGTGTCCCACATTGGCCTTTCACATCGAGCATTCCCGCATGCGGTAATGCTCAAAACAGCTGACTTTCCCGACCACCAAAGTTTCCACTCATAAAAGCTGTTTCCGCATGAAAAGCTACAATTCCTGAGCAGTGCGGAAAATTACCACCTTGTGCGGTGATTATCACAACACATGTCACTGAAGGTTAATTCATAAAGATTAAAGCAAGCGGAATGGGAACGGAGAACACCGACTGTTTAGAAAAGGAGATAAGCCAGTGATAACAGGCAAGATAACAGGCAAGTTAATGTGGACAGACCTCCCAGGCAGCTGCAGTGAGAGCAGAACAAAAAAGGCATCCTGGAATACCAAAGCTGTGTTTTTAACCCCTTGGGTACCTGTTTTCAGATATATTTCACATCAGAAAGACTGCATGTGTAACATTTCTTGAAGTTTTCTAAACTGCAGCAATTAAATAGATTGTTTAGAAAGACTATTAGGCCCAGTGTACACCAAAACCGCTAGCAGATCCACAAAACGCTAGCGGTTTTGGGTGCGTATGACAGCGTTTAGTTCCAGTGCACACCGGGCGGATCGTGATGCGATCTGCCAGCCGCATCCGCATCAGCATCCGCATGGCTAATGTATCTCTATGGGCTGGTGCACACCGGCGGTTTGAGGTCAAAGCGGTTTGAGGTTTAAGCAAACCGCAAATGTGCAGCAAGAGGCACGTTTGCGGCTTGCTAAAAACCTCAAACAGCCGGTGTGCACCAGCCCATAGAGATACATTATCCATGCAGATTTTCAGGTGGATGCAGCCAGCGGATCCACCCAGTGTGCACTGGGCCTTAGACAGATTCAGCGCAAGAAGAGGCAATTTAAAAAAAAAAAGCACATCTAAAGGGATGCTGGGGCTGCCTCCTTTATACTAATTCTGCCTCTGCACAGAGAAAATGTATCAACTCAGCCAGCACCGTTTAGTGCGGGAATTCCCCGACCTATTATCGCAAGTGTAAACATTTATATGAATTAGCACACAAGTCTAAAATACTGATGCACATTTTCCCTCCAAGATTTTTTTTCCCTGCAAATGTTTTATGAATAGAGACCATTGTGTTCCACGTCACTTCCATACTACCTCCTTCAACCCAGGAAAGGTGAAGTGTAGGATTGAGCTGTCTCATTTAAATTTAGATTTTGACTAGCTAAGAGTATGTAGCTACTCGGTAAAATCAGCACTAAAGCCAATCTACTTATATTTGTGTTTTGTAATGTAGGAGAAAACTGATGCAACCACAGGGACAACATGCAAACTCTATGCCAATAGCATCCTGGCCAAGATTTAAACTAGAGACCTAGCACTGAAAGATGGGAGTGCTATGCACAAGCCCATGCTATTAAAGCAAGTCTATTCTACCTTCCACAATTGATGACCAGAGGTTACACAATGGTCATTCTTTTGAGTGGAAGCTGCTTAAAGGGAACCTGTACTGAGTAAAAATATTTAAAATAAACACATGAGGTAACTTCAAATGAACATTACATAGTTACCTCGCCATCAGTTCCTCTCAGAAGCTCACCATTTTCTTCTAACAATGATCCCTTCCAGTTCTGACAACATTTTGTCAGAACTGAAATATATATTAGTTGCTGTCAGTTATAGCTGAGAGGAGAACTGATGTGTCCATGTTTCCCTATGGCTCAAGTGGGTGATGTTACAGTTTAACTGTGTGCTGACCAGAAAGCTGTTTGTAACGATTGTGGAATTCTCTCCGTGGTCAGCGCACAAGATGTGCGCTGACAATGCGGAAATCCTCCACAAACGTGTAATTTGAGGGAACCCAGCAAAAGGTGCAATGCACCTGTAGAGGGAAATTCCTGTCGACAGGGGGAGCTGTGGAGTGCAGAGGAACAGCTCCTCTGCCCTGCCACACACGCCAGACAGGAATTGCATGAAGGGAAGAAACGCAGGGCAAGATAGCCCTGAAAGAGATTGAGCAAAGGGACAGATTGTATGTGTGTGCACCAAACTAGTCGCCAACCCGCGACGGTGCACACACAACAGCAGATATGAAGTAGGAACGCAATTGCGGGAGAGGTGATTGCCAGAGGTGACACAAGGCTACAGCAAGGCAGAGCACGAGAGTAGCAAAGGCACAACAAATCATACAATGAGGAGAAAAGGAAAATAACAAACGCTAACTAAACGCGAACACCGCACTCATTCGCAACAGTGCACGCGTTTATGCGCAGACCCCGTGTGATAAGCACAACAGGGACAAGCACGCCTAACTAACCACCGACAGACAAACATAAAACAGAGGACGCGAGCGCTTGCTTAACGGTTACCCCACCGAGCCTCCAGCAAGCGGTCGTAGCAGACAAGACAGACACACGAAAACAGGAATACGTAAGAAATACGATCCACTGCTCTTTCCGTCAGAGCGAGTGCGATCCAAGTAAGGCAACAACAGAACAGAGGGGCCTACCAGTAACAACCGCTGCTCTGGTTAGCACCCCACAGACAGACAGAACAGGCAATACAAATAATGCAATCCTACTGCACTAGGGAAACTGCCCAGTGCAGTTCCAGGAATTACTCTAGGCTAATCTTCAAACAAAGAGCAAGGCTGACACTTCAGGTGAGTGTTACACAGGAACTAACTCTTATGACCAGCAACTTACTGTGGGAAACATAGCTCTTTATAGAGCAAGCCCACAAGGGATGTGGCTAGGCAATCTGCATGCCAACATATGCAAATTCCTCAGCAGCAAGCTGCACAACTGACAAAAGGTCTCTCTTCCAGAGACCCGCAAAGACCTGAACAGTGGTCAAAAGGCTGCCTGCCTGCGCAGGCAGCCACGCGGATCCTCACACTGTTATAGTGTAATGACCATTTTCAAAATGGAGGTCAGAGAATTTAATTGATCACAGTGGACGAACAGGACGCAGGAGAGGAGAAAGAGATTGATAAGTAGAGTACACGGGAGGTAAGTATGACTTGTGCATGTTTATTTTGACTTTTAATTTTCAGTTAAGGTTTTCTTTAACCCTCCTTGCGGTATGAAAAATTCCGCCAGGAGGTAGCGCGGCAGTTTTTTTTTTGTTAAATCATGTAGCGAGCCCAGGGCTCGCTACATGATAGCCGCTGCTCAGCGGCATCCCCCCGCCCGCTTCGATCGCCTTCGGCGATCTCCGATCAGGAAATCCCGTTCAAAGAACGGGATTTCCTGGAGGGCTTCCCCCGTCGCCATGGCGATGGGGCGGGATGACGTCACCGACGTTGTGACGTCATTGGGAGTCCCGATCCACCTCTCGGCGCTGCCTGGCACTGATTGGCCAGGCAGCACTCGGGGTCTAGAGGGGGGCGCGCGCCGCAACGGATAGCGGCGATCGGGCGTGGGGCGGCGGCGATCGGTGTGCTGGCGCAGCTAGCAAAGTGCTAGCTGTGTCCAGCAAAAAAAAAAAATTAAGAAAATCCGCCGAGCAGGGCCGGAGAAAACCTCCTGCGCGGCTTACCGACCGCCAGGAAGGTTAAAGGACAACTGAAGTGGGAGGGATATGGAGGCTGTCATATTTATTTCCTTTTAAGCAATACCAGTTGCCTGGCAGCCCTGCTGATCTATTTGGCTGCAGCAGTGTCTGAATCTCACCAGAAACAATCATGCAGCTAATCTTGTCAGATCTGACAATGTCAAAAACACCTGATATGCTGCATGCTTGTTCAAGGTCTATGGCTAAAAGTATTAGAGGCAGAGGCTCAGCAGGATAGCCAGGCAACTGGTATTGCTTAAAAGGAATGAATATGGCAGCCTTCATATCCCTCTTGCTTCAGTTGCCCTTTAAATTTGCTGCTCATCTGCTTTTTGCAGACAGATTCTTATTATTATTATGTATACATAGCACTGACATATTCTCCAGTACTTTAAAGGGAAACTGAAGCAAGTAAAATTATTTAAAATAAACACGACGTAGCTGCAAATGAACATTACATACATCACCGTCAGTTCCTCTCAGAAGCTCACCATTTTCTTCTTACAGTGATCCCTTCCAGTTCTGACAATATTTTGTCAGAACTGAAATATACCAATTGCTGTCAGTTATATATCAGCAGCTTATACACAATCGCTTAAGCGCACATCCTATTCCATATAAAAGTCCACATAAACACCATTCAGGATTTCTCAATGCTGTTCTCATATGCAATTTCTTGATCTCTTCTGCCACCATCACCATGGACACCCACCAGTAAACAGACTCACCAGATGTATTGGCCACTGTTAGACTGGCCAACCATGCACAAATCCAGGAGCCTCAGTACTTCAGGATCCTGGTACCGCTGTGATGCTGTCCGTTTAGACCACCATCATCCTCCCCATATTCAATGCAATGTACCTTAAAGAAACAGCCTCCATAGCGTAACTCCGTAAAAAACTTAAAACTTTAATAATAAAATTGCACTCACATGCTTCAGATTATATTGCACATTTTAGAGTTTCACGGGCTCTCCCCCGTTGCCTGGCAGGGCACAGCTTGTGTTGGGTCCTCCTATTCCCCCTCCACTCAGCTTGCAGACACCACCGCCTCCACCGTTCACTTCCTGGTATGTCCAACCTCCCGCCCGATCGATTTCGTCACTCCCTCGTGACTCATCAGGGGCACGGGAGTTGGACTCATTACCAGGGTTTTTATATCCTTTGGTTTGAAGCTAATTTTCTCTTCCTCCTCTTCCGTCCGCGTCATACACGTCATGACGTACGCTTGGTCACATGTCTCTTTCAATTTTTTCGCTTCCGCCCTTACTACATGCGTCATTACGTCCGCGTTCGGGCACCGTTGTCCGCGTCATACGTCCACGTCGCATACGTCAATACGTACGCATTATACATGTTGTATTCTCGGGCTGCTCTGGTTGGCTGCCTTTTTCCGCGTCACATGCGTCGTGACGTACGCATTAGTTTTAACTAGTTTGCAAGCTGATTGGTGTTCCCCTTTCCCACTTCCTATCTCCGGGACCTCCCCGTCCTATCCCAGTTAACCCTTCATGTAGGTGCATTCCACACTCAGGGCAACTGTGTTTAAACCTTGTAGTGTCCTTTCCAAGGAATGTGGGTACTCATATTGTTACCGGGCCACCCCTTCCTATACTGTTTCCTTACAGCCCACCCTGCAAGGGAGAAGGCCCGTTTACATCATCTATGCAATCAGTGTGAATGTTAGAGGATTATGAACAGATGATGTAAACAGGCCTTCTCCCTTGCAGGGTGGGCTGTAAGGAAACACTGTATAGGAAGGGGTGGCCCGCTAACAATGTGTGTCTGCAAGCTGAGTGGAGGGGGAATAGGAGGACCCAAAACAAGCTGTGCCGTGCCAGGCAATGGGGGAGAGCCCGTGAAACTCTAAATGTGCAATATAATCTGGAGCATGTGAGTGCAATTTTATTATTAAAGTTTTACGTTTTTTACGGAGTTACGCTATGGAGGCTGTTTCTTTGAGGTACATTGCATGGAATATGGGGAGGATGATGGTGGTCTAAATGGACAGCATCACAGCGGTACCAGGATCCTGAAGTACTGAGGCTCCTGGATTTGTGCATGGTTGGCCAGTCTAACAGTGGCCAATACATCTGGTGAGTCTGTTTACTGGTGGGTGTCCATGGTGATGGTGGCAGAAGAGATCAAGAAATTGCATATGAGAACAGCATTGAGAAATCCTGAATGGTGTTTATGTGGACTTTTATATGGAATAGGATGTGCGCTTAAGCGATTGTGTATAAGTATTTAGGTCTTGCCATACTTGTGGTAGCGCACTCCGCTGGGACGTTTTATTTAGTTTTAAATTGTATAAGCTATAGCGCTTCGATAACACGGTACATGTATCAGCAGCTGTCAGTTCCAACTGAATGTGCAAGGTAATGGCCTCAATTCACTAAGCTTATCTCCTGTCTTTAATAATGTTTCTAGAGTTATCACCATGGTGATAAGGCATGTAGTATTCAGGAAACCTTTTACCTCTAGCAAACCTAAAGTTAACTCTTCTGTCTTTAAGTTAAGGTGAGATCTCTAAAGTTAACTCTTCAGTCCTTAAAATAACTCCTGAATTCTAAAGTGAAAGACAAGCTGATAATTAACTGCATGCTAAAATAACTACAGAGGAGGTAACTTAAAGAGGAACTTCAGCCTAAACAAACATACTGTCATTAAGTTACATTAGTTATGTTCATTAAAATAGATAGGTAATATAATCTCTCACCCACCCTGTTTTAAAAGAACAGGCAAATGTTTGATTTTATGAGGGCAGCCATCTTTTTGGTTGAAAGGCGGTGACAGGGAGCATGAGACACAGTTCCAACTGTCCTGTGTGCTGATCACCCCTCCCAGTTGCTAGGTCACTTGAATAACAACATAGGAAATCCCATCATACTTTGCACAGCATCAGGGAAAAAAAGCCTGGGCAGTTTTCTTTGATGGGTGGAGCTTAGCTAAAAATGCAGCTACAAATGATGCTTTGGTAAGAACAAAGTTCTGATACTGTGAAGCTGTTAAAGAAACACCACGCCTTTTCAGTTCTGCTGAGCACATTTTTAGGACTGAAGTGATAAGATAACTCTCTCACTGTGAAAACTTATCTCTACACCTTAATAAGGCAAGATTGATGTGTGGTGGTAAATTTCCTCTTGCCTTATCTCCAGCATGATCTTAGTGATTTGAGGCCAATGTCCGTGTTTCCCTATGGCTCAAGTGGGTGATAGAACAGTGTGCTGACCAGGAAGCTTTTATGGCGTAATGGCCATTTTCAGAGTGGAGGACAGAGAATTTCATTGACCACAGTGGACAAATGGGATGCAGGAGAGGAGAAAGAGATTGAGCAGATTACACGGGAGGTAAGTATGACCTGTGTATGGTTATCTTGACTTTATTTTCAGTTCAAGTTCTCTAAGGAGTAAACAGACATGTTACTAACTGTCATTCAGGGCATACGAGATAACTGGCCGCCAGGAGACTTGGTGCAGGATACAGCCGGTATGGCTTATCCTGCTGCTGCACAAGTCCCAGCCACTGGCGTACCTACTGGGGATGCAGCCACATCAGCCGCAGGGTGGCCGCCAGCCGTGTTCGGGGGAAGCGCTGCCGCCCCCCAATTGTGGACCCCCCCAGCCAGGAACTGGCCGCAGCGTCTAATAGACGCTGGGCCAGTTCATTCCCCGCAGCCCCGCAGTCTCCCGGGAGGCAGAGCAGGGCTACGGCAAGATGGCTGCCAAAGCCCTGCACTGGAGACTATTTGTGTCTCCAGTACAGGGCTTGGGGAGCCATCTTGCCGTAGCTCTGCACTCTGCCTGTCAGCGCGGGAGATGTGCTGCAGGAGGATCGTTGGGGAGCTGCGCACCAGATGCTGGGAGAGGAGACTTCTGCCAGGTAAGTGAATTGTTTTGTTTTTTCACAGGTGCAATTTTTTTTTGGTAACTGCTGCCCACATTGCTATTTTCTGATGTCTGCTGCCCACATTACGATTTTCTGGTGTCTGCTGCCCACATTGTGATTTTCTGGTGTCTGCTGCCCACATTGCGATTTGCTGGTGTCTGCTGCCCACATTGCAATATTCTGGCAACTGCTGCCCACATTACGATTTGCTGGTAACTGCTGCCCACATTGTGATTTTTCTGGTGACTTCTGCCCACATTTCGATTTTCTGGTAACTGCTGCCCACATTGCGATTTTCTGGTGCCTGCTGCCCACATTGCGATTTGCTGGTGCCTGCTGCCCACATTGCGATTTTCTGGTGTCTGCTGCCCACATTGCGATTTTCTGGTGTCTGCTGCCCACATTGCGATTTTCTGGTGTCTGCTGCCCACATTGCGATTTTCTGGTGTCTGCTGCCCACATTGCGATTTTCTGGTAACTGCTGCCTACATTGCAATTTTCTGGTAACTGCTGCCCACATTGCGATTTTCTGGTAACTGCTGCCCACATTGCGATTTTCTGGTGTCTGCTGCACACGTTGCGATTTTCTGGTGTCTGCTGCCTACATTGCGATTTTATGGTGCCTGCTGCCCACATTGCGATTTTCTGGTGCCTGCTGCCCACATTGCGTCTTTCTGGTGACTGCTGCCCACATTGCGATTTTCTGGTAACTGCTGCCCACATTGCGATTTTCTGGTGCCTGCTGCCCACATTGCGATTTTCTGGTGACTGCTGCCCACTTCACGATTATTTTCTGGTGACTGCTGCCCACATTATGATTATTTTCTGATGACTGCTGCCCACATTATGATTATTTTATGGTGACTGCTGCCCACTATACGATTATTTTATGGTAAAATGCTGCTCACTTTACGATTATTTTATAGGGAAATGCTGCCCAATTTGCAATTAATTTCTGGTGAAATGCTGCCCAATTTACGATTATTTTATGGTGAAATGCTGCCCATTTTACGATTTTCATTTCTGGTAAAACATTGCTGCATTAGGATTATTTTATAGTGAAACGCTGCCCCATTACGATTATTTGGCACCTATGGGGGGGCCACATCCTCATTTTCGCAGGGGGGCCCAGTGATTTCTAGTTACGCCCCTGGTCCCAGCCACATTAAATACTATTCCCCCTCTAGGTTCACGTGGATAGTGGGGAATGATGTAATTTGGCTTCCAGCTTTTGCTGGGAGCCGAATTACAGTGTTTTAAATGTAACTTCAGCTCCGTCTTCTGACGGCGCTGAAATTACACTCTGTGTGCAGCTATAGCCGTAATCCCTATTATGGTCTACGGTGGTGCCGGCTGCGCCCAAATCTCCTGCGCTATTACAGTGCTCCCCTTCAGGAGAGCTCACAATCTATGTTAATACCTACCACAGTCATAAGCATCATCTACTTTCTCTGCTATAGGTAGTTTAAGGACAATTAAGGTGCTTGAACAATGGAATGGGTGTCATGGGCATTATAATCTAAACTCAAGAGCCCTTGCTCTCAAACATTCAGATTTCTTTTACCATGTGTTGTATAGCAGGAAAAAAACTGCACACAATCTAGTCATGAAGCTGTGCTAACCTTTTTATTAAGCAAGATCAGTGACACTTACTGCCATGCTTTTGATAGACCACCAAATAGTTGCAAATATACAGTAGCATTATATATGCAGAGTTCCGTTTCTTATCCACACTCAGACTTCCCTTATACCATGAAGGGCTAAATTAATTGATAATATCATAAATGAACTCCTGCTGTGCACCAATTCAGGTATCTGTTAGTGAGTGAGAGAATTTCAGTGATGCTAGCCCTCCTCGTTTCACAATAAAGCAATAGGTAGGAACACATACTGTGGGTCAGAGAACGTAGGTTTAGTAAGACATGCATGTTTGAAAGTTCTTTAAAGCATAATAGTAGTAAAACAAATGGTGTAAACACAATGCTGTCCATAGTAACGTGTCATCTGGGTGGGTGAGGGAGCCTGGGGGAAAGAAAAGGGGGGGTTAAAGTAAAGGGGGGAGGAATATATATGGGGGAGGATATATTTTTGCATGTTACACAAGGGAAAGAGATGTGTGCTCTGACCACTACCTGACCACCACCTGACATATATACTGGCTGCCTCAAGTCTATTGACTGACTAAAATGGCAAAGTGTTTGCATATTGCATTCCCCTATCAGAATATGCAGGATCTAAAGCTACCTCCTTGCTATTCCTGCAGGAGTTGTTGGCCCACACAAAATACATTGCATCTCAACAGGGGTGCTGTGTGTAGGCCTCCTCATACCCCCAAGTAATGGGGGGCAGTGCAGTCTCAAAGAATCCATCCGGGAGCGCTGCAACTGCCCCTCAGGGGGGGAGCAATATAACATGGCCGGTACACCCCCTGGACATGGCTGGTGCCCAGGGGAGGAACCAGCTGCCCTCCCCCCCCCCGCCAGAATAGATTCTCTACTTCTGCAATTATTAATTACCTGGTGGTGCAAAATTGTGCATCCTGGGAGCAAATACACTGACAGTGGGGTGAGGGGGAGGGGGCGCAGATAGGACCCCCAGACTCTGCCACTGCTGGGTTAACCTGTCCATGCCCCCCCCCCCCCCCAACAAAAAACACCAAGAAGGAAGACACATAAAATGCATGTTACACAAGAGAAAGAGATGTGTGCTCTGACCAGTCATCACCTGACATATATACTGGCTGCCTCAAGTCTATTGACTAATTAAAATGACAAAGTATTTGCATATTGCATTTACCTATCAGAATATGCAGGATCTAAAGCTACCTCCTTGCTATTCCTGCAGGAGTTGTTGGCCCACACAAAATACATTGCATCTCAACAGGGGTGCTGTGTGTAGGCCTCCTCATACCCCCAAGTAATGGGGGGCAGTGCAGTCTCAAAGAATCCATCCGGGAGCGCTGCAACTGCCCCTCAGGGGGGGAGCAATATAACATGGCCGGTACACCCCCTGGACATGGCTGGTGCCCAGGGGAGGAACCAGCTGCCCCCCCCCCCCCACCAGAATAGTTTCTCTACTACTGCAATTATTAATTACCTGGTGGTGCAAAATTGTGCATCCTGGGAGCAAATACACTGACAGTGGGGTGAGGGGGAGGGGGGCGCAGATAGGACCCCCAGACTCTGCCACTGCTGGGTTAACCTGTCCATGCCCCCCCCCCCCCCCAACAAAAAACCCCAAGAGGGAAGACACATAAAATGCATGTTACACAAGAGAAAGAGATGTGTGCTCTGACCAGTTATCACCTGACATATATACTGGCTGCCTCAAGTGTATTGACTAATTAAAATGACAAAGCATTTGCATATTGCATTTACCTATCACAATATGCAGGATCTAAAGCTAGCTCCCTGCTATCCTGCAGGAGTTGGCCCACGCAAAATACATTGCATCTCAACAGGGGTGCTGCATGTAGTTGCATTATTATAAATGTATTTGTACTTGTACTACAGGAGGACCTGATTGTACAGAGTTTTGAATGGCTCATGTATCCCCATGCTCCCCGCTATTTATTTTGTACTATGTACAGCGATACAGAAGATGTTGGTGCTTTATAAATTAAAAAATATTAACAACATGTATTTTCCAGGACAAATTAATATATTAACTCCTCAACCTCAACAGCATTCAAAATACTCTAAATTCTTTGACATTTTAATAATATACCCTACAAAACCCCAATTATGCTTCATATTCAGAATAAGAAACCTTTCAAGGCCTTTGCAGCTTTCCTGACCACACTGAGGTTACTTAAGAGAAATGGTCATACACAAAGTAATGAGCCACATTTTTTCTCTGTGATGCTATGCAATTCGATTTACAATATGAGAAAGTTGCACATACTACTTCAGTCACGTGGTTATGCAGCCTCACACACATGCTTCACACACAAACTGTACTGTAGGTAATTTTACTCTAGTAAAAGACTGGAATACAAAGGAAGTGAGGGAGCCACTTAAAGTAAACCTGAGACAATAGGAACAAGTTTTATTTTATTTACTTAGGGTTTCTTTCAGCCCCATGTTGTCTTACAGATCTTCCAGTTTGCTTCTGATTTCCACCTGGTTCGCTCTGAAAAATTGCCACTTGCAAACTACTGCTCATGCATGGCCCTGGCTATAAGCCTCCATGATAGTGCTCCCATAGCCGGGTGTGTTTGAGGAGGTGTGCAGCAGGGGCCACGCTTGCAGGGCTGCTTTTCTCATGAAGCAAGGGGAAATGTTTGCTTCAGGCACAGAGATGTTTGTACTGTGTTTACACTAACAGCATGCAGTCAGAGTATGAGAAGAAGCGAGACGAGAGCAAAGTGAAGAGGTTATCTTTGGGAAAAAGCAGCCTGTTGTGCTATGTGAGGAGTCTGACAATGAGTGAGGGGGAGGGGGGTGGCACAGGCAGCCAGAGTGCTATTGTGTTTAGATGCAGCATGTCATGTGAGAACATTAAATGAAGCAGAGTAAATTGTCGGGTGCTGTGCGACCATTAGAAATCGGGGGGGGGGGGGGGGGGGCATCCTCATAAGCTTGCCTCGGGTAGCAAAAAGTCTAGAACTGGCCCTGCTCGCCTGCACAGTATTTTGAGACTGGTTTAGTTAGTGAGCTTTTGGAGGGGCACAGCTGTACAAGGGAGGGGACCAGGAGGAGACTGAGGGACCTGTACGGATACTTGGACTAGAAGAAGCCCCAGGTAGGTAAAATAGAACTTTATCCACCTTCTCAGGTACACTATAAGTACTGGATTTATTGGGCCTGCATCTCTGCCTGATGAGGTATAGTAGGAACATATTGGTGTAAAAGTCACAGTGGGGTGTCAGCAGGGGGCTCGGAAGTGTAAGCTACCTACCACCGGTGCTGTAATGGGAGGATGTTTGTCAAAGCAGATGGGTAGCTTTTTTAGCTTGTTTCTTATCAAAGTTCAGACCTACTTAAATTTGCACGTGTAAGAACCAGTTTGTGTTTAATTTACCTGAGGCCTCGTTCATATTGTCACACGCAGATGGCTGTGCGATCAGAACGCATCGCGTGTGATCGCATGCCATCTGCATTTGTGTGCATTACATGGCTGATCCCATTCACAGTAATGAATGGGTCAGCCGCGTGTTTTGCAAAAAAATGCATGCAGCATGTGTCCGCGCACGCACTGGTACAGAACGCATGCAGTGTGAACATCAGACTGTGCAGTCTATGCACTTCTGTTCTTCGTGTGTGTCTGCCTCCTGTACGCGTTGCTGAAATACAGATGGCAACGCCTGTAATGTGAATGAGGCCTAACTTATTAAGTCACTTTGGCATAATATAATAGTGACACTGACCAGACTAAAAAATGCATGATAAAGTGACCTTTAAGGTATATCTATATAACTACATATTTCCTTAACCTCCCTGGCGGTAAGCCCGAACTGAGTTCGGGCTATGCCGCCGGGAGGCACCGCTCAGGCCCCGCTGGGCCGATTTGCATAATTTTTTTTTTGTTACACGCAGCTAGCACTTTGCTAGCTGCGTGTAACCTCCGATCGCTGCCGCTACCCGCCGATCCGCCGCTATACGCGTCGCCGCAGCCACCCCCCCCCCCAGACCCCGTGCGCTGCCTGGCCAATCAGTGCCAGGCAGCGCCGTGGGGTGGATCGGATTCCCCTTTGACGTCACGACGTCGATGACGTCATCCCGCCCCGTCGCCATGGCGACGGGGGAAGCCCTCCAAGAGATCCCGTTCTTTGAACGGGATCTCTTGATCTCTGATCGCCGAAGGCGATCGGAGGGGCTGGGGGGATGCCGCTCGGCAGCGGCTATCATGTAGCGAGACATTGTCTCGCTACATGAAAAAGAAATTATTTTTTTTTAAAAAAACGTATTTGCTGCCCCCTGGCGGATTTTAATAAACCGCCAGGGAGGTTAATATACCAGAGTAGTTTTATAGACATGTGAGTCAGATGTAACTTTTACATAACATTAAAGCCGACCTGAACTCAGAACAAGCAACAACATAATAACCTTTAGAGAAAAGCATTTCTTTGTTACTGCCTATACAAATCCTGCAATAAATCTGCAGTGTGTCTACCTCCTGCTTTCATGGAAGCAGACATATTGTTAACATCCTGTGCTTACAAATTAGTTGCTCGGCCATGGCAGTCAGCTGAATCAGCTAAGGGATCAAATGACAACTTGTGCTTAGTTACAAATGGGGGAATTAGACAGGCTAAACTCTCTAAATACATATAGGGTGCATTTCTCTCTGTTTCCCTTCTCTCCTGTGCAAGAGTTCAGGTCCACTTTAACTGACTATAACTGACCACAATGTAAAGAAGCAAACATTGGGACTGTATAGAGGTGATCCAATACTTTAATTGACAAAGTATAACGCTATTTATGTAAAATAGTTATAATAGAAGTGAGAGATAAAGGGACATTTTTTTGGTTAAATTATCAGTATCTTGCAGTATTCAGAGGAGAAGTCACACTGTTTTCAGTACAATGCATTTCCCAGACAGGGAAATTACAGTAACTGCACATCTTCCCTCTTCATTGAGGTAGACTTGCTGTACATAACAATTCAGCTCTTTCATTGTAAAGGTCTTCTTAGAATGCCTATAGTTATCACTTCAGCAACATGAACTGGCATATTCTTAACAGGAGGAGTCAGCAGATATAAAAAGAAGCCCCATGACATTGCCACTTGAAACCACAGATGCTTTGTGGGTTTTTATTGTAGAATGAAATCTGCAGGTAGCCCTGTGTAGGCTTCCTGTATCATTTTAGAATATTACAAAACTCCCTTTCCAGCCCTGCTGAGTTAGAAAGCATTTTTTTCATAGACATCACCACAAAAAAGTCGAGTTTTACGGGAATGTAGTTAAGCTGGGGGGCAGTATAAGACTTACTACAGAGTAACTTTTATTGTGCTTAAACTTCTGGTAAGTTTAAAAAGTGGCAAAGCATCCAATATAATAAAACCGCAGGCGTCCTTGCGTCATCACTGTCTTTGTGTCCATGTGTTTTTCTACTGCGCATGTGCGCTGCACAGACAGCCTAGGAGAGAAGCAGGACGTTTCAGGGGGCCGGACGGGTGGGCAGGTGCACGCGGTGCGGCGGGCAAGTGCGCGCACATGCTCACTGGCGTGTGGCGATGATTACAGCCCATTTTTAAATGGGCTAAGGCCACTAGTATCTTATATAATGGTATCAAAAGAAATGCATTTTCTAGATGTTACAGACATACAAACTCTTGCCACTAACTGCTGTTAGTTTTAGACATCTAATTAAAGTATGGTTACCTGGAAGCTCAGTACTAGTAATGGTCAGCTTCTTTTACCAGTGGGAAAATAATTCCCAGTAAGAGTTATCTAGGTTTCCCACCAAGCATTCCTTTTGGCCTGTTGTTATGGACCAATAGGGGTACTTGACTGGAAATTCAAATACGTTGGAACTGGTGATTTTAATTCCCCACTAAGATTTACTTGACTTTGGTACTGTAGGTACTGTATATACACAGTGGCATAACCAAGGAGCTTGGGGCAACTGTGTGAGTTTTACATGGGGCCCCAAGCACTCTATTTCAGTGGAGTCCTAAAACCTACCAAGGACAGCTGTAGTGTCTGATAGGTGTAATCAGAGTAAGGAAACAGTTTGTTTACCACTATGCAATACACATATAGAGGAGTTCATTGCCAGCATAACACCAATAAAAAGGTAATAAGATGGATGAAGGAGGACCCCTAGTGGGCCCCTCTGGTCCAAGGGCCAAGGTGCGGTCACAACCTCTGTATCCCCTATTTCTAAGCCACTGTATATACAAATATGCCGATTCTGGGGCTCCTGGTCAGTTTTGCATTGAGATATCAACCAAGTGAATATGTTACGGAATTCATAAATCAATACAAAGAGTGGGGCAGTCATATTGATCTGGATTGAGGAGGGGGGATCTTTGATTCTTGTCTTCATCATCTTTGATCAAAAGTTCTTACGTTTTTTATATTTTTATTTTTAAGTATTTGTGGGAAAAGATCATGATTATGAATGTGTCCCTGTACACTTTCCCGTTACAGAATGGGGTTATCAGGGGCACCCTTATTATTAAAGAATGCCCCCACCCCATAGTTTTGGGAAAGATGAGGCATACTAAATAGGAAGATGCAGCCTTATTTCCTCAGCCAAGGTTTGAATAGGTGCTGTTTCTTTTTTTTTTTTAATATGCAGCTTAGCAATGTTCCTGGCACATGAGACACTGCTAGCTAGTGCAGGGTTAGTGGACTGAGCACTCAACCCTCAACAGGTACCTGCCTTTCTTCAGTGTTGAAAGATATGTGGTCTAGTTACTTTTAGTATGGAGAAGCCATATATCTGCTGCCCATTTCCTCTTGGCCACAAAACCTTTATGCCTAGATAAGGGCCCATTTGGGACTTGTAAAACAAACCGTATTACATTTATACCTTTTCATAATTAATGTTCACTGTCACACTAAATTTTCAAACTTTTAATTTCAACTGACTTGGAAAAATAACAGTGTAGTTTGAATCATGGACACACAAATACACCCACACATGGCTACTGCTTTTACAACCACATTTCGATGTCAAGTTTTTCACTTTGAATTTAACAGAAAAAAAAACATGTTTTTGTTAAGAGTTTAATTTGGAACATATTCTTACAGTTGACACCGCCTCTCCCATGTTAATCACAATACTTTGCTCTGGAGCCTTGCAGCTAACAGAAATTGTGTGATGAAATTGGATGCCCATAGATGTTAATGCATTTGACACAATTGACAGCTAATTTTCATAAGATTTGGGGGCTAAACCAATAGACTGGAATTAAGTCACTTGATTCTGCTACTAATATCACAATGTTGTCATTTAGTTTTTTTCTTGCACAAACTGAAAAACAGTACACTCATTAGTTCTCTCACTGAGGACAACTTACAGTACACACCTGCCTTGTTTATGTTTTAATTAACAAAGCCTGTTTTAGATCTGTCATTTAAAGCAGAACATTTTCCTTTACCTCTTGAGGACCATAGGCTTACAGCCCCCTAGTGACCAGGCTATTTTTTGCAATTCAGGCCACTGCAATTTAACCCTTTCACCTCCAAGGGTTTTTAAAAATAATTAACATGTATTTCATATTTCTATGGGAAGGTGTATAATAAGGTATTTGGATGTGGTTTTACTTTTTGGCCACAAGATGGAGATATAGAGTCAGTGTGTTCTAAAAATAGAAACAGAACCATCTGTTTATATTTGTTTGTATTTGTGTACATTCTAGGACATAGATACTCGTGCTGGGGGAGGTGAAAAGGTTAAGGGCTCGCTGCTGGGCCATACAACTCAGCACACAAGTGATCCCCCCCCCCTTTTTTTTCCACCAACAGAGCTTTCTTTCACTCCCACAATGTTTATTTATTTTTGTCAAATTAGTTGCACATAAGTACAAAAGTACAGTGCTCAACATCACACGAACTCAGCAATATTAATACCCTTCAAAGAGTCCAGCACATATTTCTTAAACTCCAGCATATATCATGTAACATATAGCAATTGTCCCAATATTGCCAAACTCTACAAACACTTCAGTTTGCACAGTGGCAGTCATTCAACAGTCCATAAAGTCCACTCGACTCCAAGATCAGCTTAACTTTCTACTCACATATAAGATGCTAAAACACTCTGACCAACAGGAATGGCTGATTGATTCACAGATCAGCAGAAAAGTTTTGGATGATATGATATGATGCTCCTCTCACATGATGTCCACTCCTCCTATACTGTATGTCACTCAGAGACAGGGATATAACAACATAGCGTAATCCTGTTTACAAAACCCATGCAATCACCACCAGTGCTCAGTGTGTCACTCCTCACACCTTTCCACACCACAGTGGTAGAATGGACAGAGTGTACGCTCACTAGATCCTATGGCTGATCCAATGCTGACCAGTTGTAATCACTTTTCTAGGCTCTCAGCCTTCAGATCAATGCTGCACCTTAAACTCAGAAGACAGGCCAACCATAGCGTAATTCCGTTTAATGTTTAAACTGTTGGCTGCCATAGGCAGGGCAGCCATCAAGGGGGGACAACTGACACTGCAGTGAGGGGCCCAGGGCTTCTGGGGGCCCTGGGCTCCCTTTCAAAGCGCTGGAAGGGCCGCATGTACTGGCTGCAGGCCTGTGGCTCACTTACCAGTACACCGGGTTCCAGCACTGACAGAAGAGTGACATCAGCATTTGAACGTGGGGAGCAGATGAATGAGGCCGCTACAACGGACTTTCTATACAGGGGCACCACCTATATCTGGCTACAGGCTACCTATACCTGGCCACCATCTATACCTGGCTACCTATACTGAGGCTGGAACAGGGGAGGACTGGCCAGGGGGGAAGGGGGGAGATTTCCCCCCAGGCTGCCTCTCATTTAATGATTTAGGGCTGGCTGATCCACCAATCGCTTCATAATTATTATCCAATCGGATGAAAATCTGTGCCACCACAAGCATGCCCATATAACAATTTGACTTATTTTGGGTGTAAAGTAGTTGAATGCATCGATGTGCCGATGTGGTCATGAAGTGTGATAATAACAAACTATGAACACGATGGAAACCCCGGCCGTTGTCCCTCAAAGTGTATTATGTGCCCCACGGTGCCTGTGCATTGAAACTTTACCTGTCATGCTGTCCCTTGAGAATCCTTGCTGCATTGGCGACTACCACATGACTACCGGTATAAAGCACTTGAGGCGCATGTGACGTCAATTGGGCTGGGGTTGCTGTGAAACCAGGCCTCTAGTTTGTGTTTTCCCTCCAGGCCAAAAGGTCCCAGTCCTCCCCTGGGCTGGAACCAACTATACCAGGCTACTTATACTGGGGGCATCTACTCCAGGCTTGCCTATACTGGGGCACCACCTATAGATGGCTATACTGGGACTGGAACCACCTATACCTAGCTACCTATACTGAGGCACATCCTATACCTAGCTACCTATACTGAGGCACCACCTATACCTAGCTACCTATACTGGGGCACCACCTATACTTTGCTACCTATACTGAGGGCATCACCTGTACCTGGCTACCTATACTGGGGCACCATTTATACTTGGCTACTTATACTGGGTGCCTATAGCTTGCTACCTATACTGAGGGCACCTGTACCTGGATAACCTATACTGGTGCACTACACATACCAGGCTACCTATACTGGGGGCAACTATACTAGGCTACCTATACTGAGGCACCACCTATATTTAAATACCTATACTGGGGCACCTGTATCTTGCTGGCCTATGCTGGGGCACCAGCTACTTATACTGGTGGGCATCTACACCAGGCCACCTATACTGGGACACCACCTATAGCTGGCTACTTATATTGGGGGGACCTATACCTGGCTACCTATACTGGGGGCACCTATATCTGGATACCTATACTGGGGCACCTATACCTGGCTAGGGCATGGGGACGAGCTGAGACAGCAGGGGACAAGAGGTAACCCAGGGGGATAAAAGAGGCACAGGGGGAACAGAGGCGGAGAAAAGAGATGAGACGGGAACATGAGGTCACACAGAGGGACACAAAAGAGGCACAAACTGAGGTGAGACAGGAGGGGACAAAAGAGACCCAGGAAGAAAAGAGGTGACAAAAGAGAACGGATAAAGGATAAGAATGGACCTACAAGTCCCTATCTAATTTGTTAACTTACCAGTATTTTGCTAGTATTTGGCTCCACCCACAACATGCCATGGTCACACCCACTTTTTGCTGCATCACACTGTGCATGCCGCTTTCTGCACATTTTTTCGCCACAGCGCAATTCGCTCATGGACACGGTGGTGTGGTGGCTAGTGTGCGGGCACAGCAACCAGTGGGTGGGCCCAGGGAGGGGGGGCAGGCCTGATGATGTGTGAGGGGCTTCAAAATTTCGGATGGCGGCCCTGGTCATAGGCATCAGCCTGGCCTATGAGAGCCGATCGCTCTTGTGCCCCCCCAGGGGACAGCCGAGTGACGCAGTTGTCCCCAGTACAGTGCTGCCGTAGAACGCAGTGCTGTACACTGTAAATACACGGCGAAACGCCACTGGGAGACTCCATCATTCAAGTGGTGATGCGTGTGCAACAGTGCGTGCATTCCCCTGCAATCTCTGCCCCAGAACTTAATGCCAATTGGAGTTACGTGGCCCTGGGGAGCCACCGCATTCACGCCAATTGGCATTAGGCAGCCGGGAACCAGTTACATTGAACTTTAAGGACACCTAAAGTGAGGGGATATGGATGTTGCCATATTTATAATCAGAATTAATAAATACAGGAAAATTGCATTACACCCATATTCAAAAAGGCATCAACATCAGGGTCAAGCCAAATGGTCCGCTCATATTAAACATATATTAAACATGCTGCAATGTGCATAAGTAACCCAACATAAGGTGAAAACTTAGCTACACAGAGCAAGATGCAGGGCAGCGTGAAAAGATGATGTTTCGGCATCTTGGGAGAGGAAGAAGTGCCCAAAAAGAACAAAATCCAGTACCAACAGTCACATCAGATCATTGTGATCTATCATCAGATTTCTGCAGGAGCAGCTGAAACCCACTGTGGGATCCGTTAGCGTAGAGACTACGTAAAATCATTGCGGTAAGCTGTATCCATCACTTGGGCAACAGTTTGAGGATTTGCATAATAGTATACAAGAAACTTCACAAAGAAGACATGTTCTTTAGCAGGGAGCCAACCTATTTTTCAATATTGCTTAGAAGAGAACTGGAACATAAACCTTCCAGGTAGGGATGAGCGTAATGACCTAATTACGAATTTCCGAAATTTCGCGAAATTACTACAATTACGATTTTAGCAGTAATCGAAATTTCGTAATTTTCGCAAATTACGCAAATTTTCGTAATTACGATTACGAAATTTAGTATTTTAAAGTTTGCAAAGGTTTCTATCCCTCTAGATGCCTAAAATGAATAACCAACCAACTCCTCCTCCTCCTCCTCCTCCTCCTCCTCCTCCTCCCTCTCTCTCTCTCTCTCTCTCATTTGTAGTATTTCAAAACCATACTCACATTCATGACATGTCCAGGGATCAAACCCAGGCCAACCACATGGAAGACAGCTATGCTCACCACCATACCACCAAACACACACTAAATAGACTGCTAACCTAAATCTTACTTGTAGACAGTCATATGAGACACATGCTGGGTGCAGGGCTTTGTGATTGGACCATGCGATAGAGTGAGGTGCAAAAATGAAATCATGCCTAGCAGAGGATGGTTTCACAGTGCTAAATGCTAGGCTGGCTGTGGTGCAATTGGTTAGTGTGTCTGGCTGGTAACAGCAAGGTTACAGGTTCAATTCCATCCAGGCATGTCTTTTCCTTTTGCGTTCAACAGTTGTCCAAACAGAGCCAACAGAGCCCTAGATAGCCATGTAGAGTTAGGTCACAGCTAGCCTGGCTGTGGTGCAATTGGTTAGTGTGTCTGGCTGGTAACAGCAAGGTTACAGGTTCGATTCCATCCAGGCATGTCTTTTCCTTTTGCGTTCAACAGTTGTCCAAACAGAGCCAACAGAGCCCCAGATAGCCATGTAGAGTTAGGTCACAGCTAGCCTGGCTGTGGTGCAATTGGTTAGTGTGTCTGGCTGGTAACAGCAAGGTTACAGGTTTGATTCCATCCAGGCATGTCTTTTCCTTTTGCGTGCGCGCGCTGCGCCATTGAACCCCATGGGGTATTTTGCGTGCGTAAAACTTTACGCATGCAAAACTTTGTGCTCGGTGTTTGGACAACTGTTGAACTCAAAAGGAAAAGACATGCCTGGATGGAATCGAACCTGTAACCTTGCTGTTACCAGCCAGACACACTAACCAATTGCACCACAGCCAGGCTAGCTGTGACCTAACTCTACATGGCTATCTGGGGCTCTGTTGGCTCTGTTTGGACAACTGTTGAACGCAAAAGGAAAAGACATGCCTGGATGGAATTGAACCTGTAACCTTGCTGTTACCAGCCAGACACACTAACCAATTGCACCACAGCCAGCCTAGCATTTAGCACTGTGAAACCATCCTCTGCTAGGCATGATTTCATTTTTGCACCTCACTCTATCGCATGGTCCAATCACAAAGCCCTGCACCCAGCATGTGTCTCATATGACTGTCTACAAGTAAGATTTAGGTTAGCAGTCTATTTAGTGTGTGTTTGGTGGTATGGTGGTGAGCATAGCTGTCTTCCATGTGGTTGGCCTGGGTTTGATCCCTGGACATGTCATGAATGTGAGTATGGTTTTGAAATACTACAAATGAGAGAGAGAGAGAGAGAGAGAGAGAGAGGGAGAGAGGGAGAGAGGGAGAGAGAGAGAGGGAGGAGGAGGAGGAGGAGGCTGGCTGGCTGTGCTATTCATTTTAGGCATCTAGAGGGATAGAAACCCTTACAAACCTGAAAAAGTAAAATTTCGGTTGGAGACACGAAATTCGTCATTACGGGAGTGAAATTTCGATTACGAAATTGTAAATTACGATTTGAAAATTAATTACGAAATTACGAATTTGGGTCGTAATGTTAAATTTCGCATTCGTAATAAAAGCAGTTCGAAATTTCGAAAATTTCGGCTCATCTCTACTTCCAGGTTTTCCATCTTGAATCTTAAATTGGACCATCCATGTAATCTATTTTTTATATATAATTTTATTTTATTCAAAAATCTCAAGAATCTAATAAAAATTCTAATACATATCATATCACTACAAAATACACAAAAGTAATCAACCAAAACAAAAACAAACAAACCACCACATACTTTTAGTGTGAACCTCTCTCTCCAGAAGATACTATCTCTTTATATACCTCCAAATTCATAAATTCAATCCACCCCATCCACTTCCAACAAAAACCCTCCCACCTATCCAATTGCAAAGCAATCTGCTTTTTAACCCAATCATATAGTGTTGGAGGATCTTGGCATCTCCAGTTAACTGGAATTAAACTTTAAGCTGCATAAGCAATTGAGGCAGCAACAACTTTTTATATTTAGAAATAGACATAGAAGAATTGTGTAAAAGCACCTCTAAAGGGTCATTCTTAATCGGATGAATAACAACCTTATTAACATGCAAGAGTATGCCATCCCAAAATGTTCTTAACCGAGGGCACCTTTAAAAAAGATGCCCTAACGTACCCCTACTGCGCGACACCTCCTCCAACAATTATCATCTAACTCTGAGTACATCAAGGACAATTTAACAGGAGTCATATACTATAAGAAATTAATTTCTTTAGCCTTTGAACTCAATGAAATCAAATGAGTTAAAACATACATTTTAACTTTTTGCTGATGAACAAAAAGGGGATCCGCACCAGACCAGATTGAAGTAGAAAAAGGCTAATTTATTTGAAAAATCCACAGACAGTGCAATAAAATCACAGGATCAACTCACGCGTATCGGGCCTACCATCTGCCCTTAATCGTAGTTAAAAGTGAACCTGTATAAGGAGGGATTTATATGGAGCCAGGGAGGAAAAACTCCACCCCCGGGAACACACAAACTACTCCTTAAAGGAACATACACTCTCAGAAAACACTTGTACAAAAAAATTGCTATAATAACATTGAAAGAGATGTATAAAAAGTAACCACTGAATTAACAATATAAATATGTAGACAAGAAAGAAGAGGACAAAAACAGCACAAATGCAATATAATAAACAGACATAACTCCTTATGCAATTAAGAAGAAGTACATATGCTGTCAATATGTGTAAACCAAGCTTAAATCCCACTTTTTGTTTAAACCCTGTGGTGTGCGAGTACCCAATCGATGGATCCAAAAGGCTTCGCGTTTTAGCAACAGTCTTTGGATATCGCAGCCTCTGATTGGACAAACCACCCGCTCCACCCCCTGAAACCTAAAAGCAGATAAATCCCCCCTGTGCACAGTTTCAAAGTGTTTGGATACAGCGGATTTACGGAAAGTGTTCCAATTTGTACCACAATAGTGCTCCGCTATACGCGCCCTCAAGTGGCGAGTAGTGCACCCCACATATTGTAGACAACAAGAGATGCAAGATATAACATAAATAGTACATTTCGTATTGCAATTTACATATTGTTTGATGGGAAAATTCTTGTTGTATGCATAGGAGAATATTGAATTGCCTGTCTTGTTACACTGACAATAATTACGTGTAGAGAAACCACAGGGGTATGAACCCACTGTGGTTAGCCACGTCGGAGTGCGAGAAATGGAAGGAGACCGAAAAAGACTGGGCGAAAGTATGGACCCTAAAGTCCGGGCCCTTCTAGCGGAAAAACGACACCCTCTATCCAGAATAGTCTTAAGTTTTGTATCCGGGTGCAGCACTGGAATGTACTTTTTCACTATATTAGTGATTTTATTAAACTCCAGGCTATAGCCGGTGACAAAAGTAACCTGGTCCTGCTCGGTCTCACTCCAAACTCTATTTTTTAACAATTCCGAACGTGGTCTCCTGGTGCCTTTCCGGCGTCCCACATCTAACTGTTTCTGGGTGTAACCCCTTTGTTTGAGTCTAGTCTCCACCAAATCACACTCCTGCTCAAGATCCATCAGACTTGAGCAGTTACGTGAGGCCCTAGTAAATTCACCTGTAGGGATAGCAGTAATCGTATGTCTAGGGTGGCACGAACTGGCAAGCAGAATTGAGTTCCCTGCTGTGGATTTCCGAAAGGTACGTGTAGAGACCAACTGTGATAGGGGGTCTCCCATGAGGGTAAGATCCAAGTAATCAATTTTACCTGAGTCAAAACTCATGGTAAATTTTAAATTTAACGCATTGTCATTAGCATAACTCAAAAAATCCTCTAGGAGGGCAGGAGGACCCCCCCCCCACACTAAAAGCAAGTCATCTATAAACCTGCCATACCATATGATATGGGAGGCATAGGGGTTATCATCTCCAAAGATGCGGAGCTCCTCCCACCACCCCATATAGAGGTTCGCAAGGGAGGGGGAAAATTTTGCCCCCATAGAAGCTCCGCATCTTTGGAGACAAAACCCTGAGTCGAACATAAAATAATTGTGTGTGAGAAGGTATTCCACAGCCCTACCCAGGAAAGTCTGTAGAGAAGTATCAAAAGAAGAGTATTTGTGGAGATGGAAATCCATGGCCTCTAGAGCTAGGTCATGCGGAATGGAAGAATAGAGTGATGTGACATCCATGGTCACCCACATAAACCCACTCTCCCACACAAAACCGTCAAAGCTCGAGAGGACATGGCGGGTATCCTGTAAATAGCCCGGGAGTCTGGTGACTAGGGGGTGAAGGTGTGCATCAACCCACTCACCCAGACGCTCCCCCACAGAGCCAATCCCGGCCACAATTGGCCGGCCCCGGGGGGGAACGTCCGGTTTATGGATCTTCGGGAGGTGGTGGAAAACGGGCACAACCGGGTGCAATGGACATAGATACTCAGATATTCGCTTAGTTAAAACACCCGTGCTGTGCCCGAAGTCCAACAGCACCCGAAGATCCCGGAGAAAATCCTGGGTAGGATCCAGGAGTAAGGGCCGATATACATCCACATCCCCCAGCTGCCTAAGTGCCTCCGCTCGATAGTCCAAGGCATCCTGGACCACGACCGAGCCTCCTTTATCTGCCGAGCATATAACAATATTGCTATTACTTTCCAATGCAGTTAAAGCTTGTCGCTCGGAGATTGAGAGGTTGGACGGGGCCCTAGACGCCCTGGACAATGAAGTCAATTCTTTTTCTACCAGATCCTGAAATAAATCTATCTCAGAAGATCTGGCATTGACAGGATAAAAAGATGGATTTAAAACGGCAATGGGAACCACTTGCCGCAAACTCACCCCTTCGGATGGTGTTTCATCCAGATCCCGTAGCGCACATAGGGTCCTAATGTCCCGAAACGAGGGAACATCCTCAATACACTTCGGAGACAATGGTCGTGGGCCACGGGGTTCCAAGGAATCAACACCGTCCGATAAGAAATGCTTTCTCACCACTAAGTTTCTCACAAATTTGTTGAGATCCAAAATGGTGTGAAACAAATCGAAATGACAAGAAGGAGCGAAAGATAAACCCCTAGACAAAAGATTGACCTGATCGGGGGAAAGAGTTTGGCTGGAAAGATTGACAACATTATGAGCAGAGGAATTGGAATCCCCTAGTACTGATCTAGAGTTTCTATGTTTGCGCCCCGCTCGCCGGGTGCGTTTCTTTTTTGTTTCCGTTTTTTTGATTTGGTCGTTCTCCTGGGGGTTCGATAATAGGACATGGGGGGGATAGGGACACCTGATGTCTGAAGTACTGTGGGGACCCCCGGTGTATGGGAATTGGTGGGAAAAATAGTTTGCAAGTTGGAACGAAGGATTTCTGACACCTCTGAAGTGTCAGACTGAGATCCTAAGTTGTCCGAAGAGCTAAAACTCACATTCTTTTTTGGGGTGAATTTCTTGAGAATGGATTTGGGTGACCTATAAAAGGATTCCCACCTCCCCCATTCATACACCACATTTTTATTATAATCATTAGTATCCCTCAGGAATTTAACACGCTTGGTCTCCATGATGATTGTCTCCAGTTTATTGATATTAGATTTTAATTTGGAGTTCAACTCATCATAGAGAGCCAAGGTATCAAACGCTCTTAGATCCCGGTTAGCTTTATCTATCTGTAGCTTCAGATCTATAAGTTTCTGCTCCTCATATGTGACTATAAGTTTCATAAGTCGCAAAGAACAATCTGATAAGATCTGATTCCACTCCAAAATGAAGCTGTCAGAGTACACTGTGGTGGGAACCTTTTTAATACGCAAGCCTCTAGGAATAATACCTTTCCTGATGTAATGTTTCAGGCTGGTTACGTCCCACCACAGACGTACTTCCTTATCCATCAAACATTCCAGAATGGTTTGTAAAGAGTGTAATGTAAGTTCAGGCTGTAAACTCGCTGCACTGGCGTTCCCTGAGAACACCGAGATAAATTTGTTTTTGCGATCAATATCATGCAATAAGGCCCCAAACGAATCCAAATTAGCACTGGGATCAAAGCCATATCTAGACTCATCCCCATGCATAATCTGTTTGGGCACCGGTGCGGCTGAAACCACAGCGATGTCATTATATACCGTACCATTAGGAGATAAATCCACATCAGTGCCCACAGACGGTGCCGTGGGTGATTGCGTGACTCCTGCAGGCTCTGACTGTAAACCCGGTTCCCCAATAAAACTAGTGGGAACATTTACATGATTCACATTAACAGGCTTAGGAACAAACATATTAGCTCTTTGCAACGGTATATAGTTTGGGCCACAAGCACGCAAATATGCAGTGTTATATGACAGGCCAGCAGAGTCCATAGGTAAATGATGTGAAACAGACAATTGAGATGGCATAACATCATACATGGGGAATGTAGAGGGGATCATAGTGGCATGATTAGGTCCCAACACACCATGTGGTAAAGACTGTGAACCTGTATACATGAAAGTGGTGGAATTAGATAAAACATTGTGTGGTGTCATATAGGGATGTACAGTTCCATCAGCACAGGGAGCGAGTCCTTGAATAGATGCCACAGATGGAGTGAATGTAGTAGTATGAGCACCAGATATGGCAGACATAGGTGCACTTGTCCCATATGGACGCTTTGGTACTGCGCCCAAACAATGTGATGTTGCAGGGTGAGCAGCCGATGTATTGGGCAAGTAATACAAGCCACTCACCCCCTTCAGAGAAACGCTGCTTTGCGGAGGACCAGGCAGGGGAAGAGAGTCCACGATAGGAGGAGTCCTGTAACGCTCCCTGGCACGTTGAAAGATCTCCTCCGCCGTCAGCTGAGAAAGTGGCGGTGAGCCTGGAGAGCTGTGTGCCGCTGGAGCATGGGACGCCGATCTCCTCTGCTCACAGGGTGCAACCGCAACGTCACTTCCTGTTGTGCGCCCGTCCGGGATCCCCGCACACAGTGTCAAAGGTTCCCCCAAAGGATTGCCCCCATCGCTGGCCGGCAGAGCAGACTGGGAAGACATCACGCCAGGCAACCCCTCACACGTGGACGAAACAATCTCCGGTACGCCCACTATGACAACGTGGGGGGTCTCAGTACCCTGTTCCATTGTAACAGACACCGTAGGGGGAAGAAAAGCTGGCTGCATACTGTGTGAAGCTTGAATAGGCATGCTGCTGACATCCTCTTTCCTTCCATTGATGGAAATTGCAGTTTTGGAACGTAGCTCCATACTTTAAAAAGCAATAAAAGTGCAGTAACATCAGTGGTAACTGAAGAAAATATTGCACATTAGTCCTTGTAGTGAAAAAATTAGTCTTGCTAGTAGTGTAGCTCAGAAAAAGGGGGGAGCATAATGAAGGCAAGCATAAGCAACAAAAAAAAAGGGTTTATGAACGCTCTCAACCCCCAAACATCATATCAGTCGGTGCAGGATCAGGTCAGCCAGGCCATACGAGACAAATGAACAAAAAGGGGATCCGCACCAGACCAGATTGAAGTAGAAAAAGGCTAATTTATTTGAAAAATCCACAGACAGTGCAATAAAATCACAGGATCAACTCACGCGTATCGGGCCTACCATCTGCCCTTAATCGTAGTTAAAAGTGAACCTGTATTTTTTTTTTTTTTTCCTCAGATAAGTCACTTGCTCAACTGTGAGAAAACATAGCTTCATTGCTGTGCTCCTATGTTGAGCTGTACTATCATCATTGGTTTTCTCGTTTCTATGCCAGTATGCTTTTTCTGAAGAAGATTTTTCTTTTCATCAACATAATCAAACATTCATCTCCTCTACTCAATCAGCATTTTCTTACACTCAAACATTCTTCCTACATCTAATCACATAGGTCTACTTTTTGCTCAAAAATCGTCCATACACTTCCTGTCGTGTTTAGGTCGACTAGTTTTAAAGCTTTCATGTATTAGGTTATTTGGTCAGCTCTCCCCTCTGTTTCTTCCTTAATGTTTCAGTATTTTGCACCAAATTTGACGCCAGTTATGCAGTCTCATTTTTGGACTGTTTTCCTCTAATATTATTGACTCGTATGGTTCATTTGACTCCCACTCTTCCAATTCCAGGAAACTAGTCAATTCTTGTATCCACTCTTCTATTTCAAAGGGATTCTGCTTTTTCCAGTTTTGTGCTATTAATCTTTTAGCAACTGTTGCTGCTGGTACAGATATAGTGTTCGTCAGTCCTACTTCACCGTCACCTGCATCATTGAAAATTACAGTGAAGTTATCCAATTTGCATGATTTAGGGACACGTTCGTTACAGAATGATTCGATTTCGTTCCATTTTTTTTTATAATTGGACATGTCCACCACATGTGATTAAGTGATCCCAACTCTGTATTGCATCTCCAACAGAGTTTAACTGTGTTTGTTTTAATTTTCCCTAGCCTGTGTGGAGTAATGTACCATCTTGCGATTATCTTATAGTTTATAAGTTGGTATCTGGGATTCTGAGTTATCCATATATGCTTAAAAATTTTTGCCCAGTCAAGATCCTTTCTTGGGTCTAGTTCTTTTTTCCATGATTTACAATAGTGAGGAAGAAAGGAATCAAAAAATTCACTAACAAAACCATACATTTGTGAAATTGATTTTTTTTGTTTTTTGGCAAAGTGGAAACATTTTTCAAAAATTTAATTGTTCACTAATTTTCCCTCTTAAACTCAATAGATAATTATGTAGCTGATATTGCCGAAACTTATTGTTGTTCTCTATTTTTATTTCATGGTTTATAAGTTCGCGGAGTGTTGTGGACGGAGTGAGTCCGCTACCTCTGTACCAGAATTAAAAGTGAACCTGTATAAGGAGGAATTTATATGGAGCCAGGGAGGAAAAACTCCACCCCCGGGAACACACAAACTACACCTTAAAGGAACATACACTCTCAGAAAACACTTGTACAAAAAATTGCTAACTCTGAGTACATCAAGGACAATTTAACAGGAGTCATATACTATAAGAAATTAATTTCTTTAGCCTTTGAACTCAATGAAATCAAATGAGTTAAAACATACATTTTAACTTTTTGCTGAGTGCTAATCTAAACACCCAGATCCTCCTCCCACTTTTGAAAATGCACTGTCCAGTACTATGTTATATAGCAATGAGACTCTATGGCTGGGAACCTCGTTAATCACAAAAAGTTTCTCAAAACAAGAGAAATCACTTTCTAGCCTAATTCTACCCCTAATCTGAGAAATAAAAATGATCCAACTGCCTATATCTCCAGAAATCAAACAAAAACTGACCATGTTCTTCTTCACGAAGTACTGATAAGGATTTCAACTATCTCCATTCCAATACTTAATCCATCCTCCCTATTCCAAGTACCAAAGAAATTATACTCCACACCCGAAACAATAAAAGGAAACCCAGTCAAAGGAGTCAGAGGAAACCATTCACTAGCCCACCACACTTTTTTTATTTATCAGGTCCCAGACTCTCTGACATCAACGGCTCTGTTTTATTTTTATATTAGTCATGTGGCATCACCGCCAAGCTCCTTCACATACCAGTCTGAACAAGGGACCAGCTTCAAGGACTGCATGAGGAACTTAAAGCAAGGTCATATTTTTTTGGGAGCTCACACACATGCCCTCCTCACTCCACCATTGTCCCCCCCACACACACACACACACACACCGTCAATATTATCCACCCATGTAATCTATTAAAACATACTGTAGTTCTGCCCAATAAAGTTCTAATCCTGCAAAACAAACAAAATATGGTAATCCACTGTTTCCTTCACTGTGCCTACAATACTAGTAAACTGGTTTTGGAAAGGACAATCCAGGAATTTGAGCTCCAGTGAAAGTGGAAAACCTTCCTCACACTGTCCAATTATGCACAGCCCACAATGGAAGCCGGTGCACCAAGTGGCTAGCCATCAGTATTATAGTAGACTTTCAGTATTTCTATAATACGTCCATATTTTGCAGTACTTTAAAGAGCACAATGAACAATTCACATATTTCATGGTGTGGCCCAACTCCCAACTTGATACAATCTAAAGCTTATTAAAGGGAAAACAGTTGCCCTAGCACGATAGATTTGGGATGTGGGTGGAACCTTAAACATCAGGAGATAAACTGTAGAAACCAGGAAAACATACAAATTCAAATCATATAGTGTCCTAAGTGATGGTTCAACACGGGATTCTAGTTCTGCACTGCAGTTTCATAGTATTTGCTCTGCAAAGTAATTCTGTGATGTTTGGCAATAAAGTACTTGAACTTGACCTAATTAGAATTCCTTCACTAATCCATTGACCTGAGTGACACAATAAAAAATCTAGTTGGCTGATTTAAGAATGTGTATTTGATTGTGTATAATACCATATAAAGAACTCTGCTTGATGAAAAATTTTGTTTATAGATTCAGTCTGACAATTCATACAGACAACACATGAAACTTTCTCCACACGTGACTGAACACATTCTGTTTCTATTTTGGGCACGATAGATTTTCACATCTTAAAAGATTTCCTTATGAAACCCAGTGGCATATGTATATCCATAGTCTTTATACCTAAATGTGGTGTGCATTTTTTTCTTATGCAGTCTGTTTAGTATTTCTTGCCAGCCTCTTATTGCCATCATTTGCTGCTATTAGCAGGGTAAACATGTTTTTCCCAATCAGCATTCACTCGCAGCAGAATCCAAAGGCAATCTGCTCAGTGTAAGGTGATGATGCTCTGCTAGATCAATACTGCATTTTACACAACTTTAGTCTAACAAGATTAGCATGAAAAGTATTAACTTCAAGTTATGATCAGGGCAGAGTTCAAAACCATAGTTTTATTTTCTACATGTGGAAAAGAAGAATTAAGTAATCTAAGCATTCTTTTTACTTAGTGCAGAGATTTAAAAGGTCAGCTGTGCTGCCGATCTGCTAACATAAGAGGCTGCTTTGTGCAATCAGGAACCATCCATCCTCTCCGTTGGTTGCTATGCATTTTGGCAGGAAGAACATTAGCAGATAAGCTTCTTTATTTCTGCATGTAGCCGGAAATTCTGTATGGGACTGGAGCTGTACGAGGCATCAAGCCGTGAAACAAGTCATGGAGAACTAAGGAACTAGAACAGCCTAAAGTAACACACTGGGAATGGCTTGCTAATGAGAATGTAAGAAGTGCAGTGGAGTTAACCTGTGCTGATTTCAAACATCTAATCATGTCCTGGAGAATCTATAAAAACAGGCATTTCTCTACATGTCATTGGAAGTTTTTAGGGAACATACAGTATGTGCAATGCACGTGACTTCAGCTTTTATATGGATGGCTAATATACTTGTTAAGGGCTCTCTGCTTTATCCTGTTCAGTAAGCCTGCAACTTCTCAATAAGGAGACCTTGTGCAATACTCCCTAACACTGCTACTGCCTATAGAGCACGCCCTAGTGGCTACAGCACTGGTTCTTGAAGTCCACCAGGACTTCTCTATGGGTAATTATTAATATTTAGTACATGCTATTCTAAGCAATGCAGGTAGTAGCACTAGAACTCCAAAAATACAAAAGAGTTCCTATAGAAATCATAGTGACTGCATGCTGTACAATATGAAACAGCTGCCCTCATTAGAGATGGCCTGAACGGTTCGCCGGCGAACTTCCGTGGTTCGCGATCGCGGAGAACCGCAAACTTTTCCGGAAGTTCAGGTCGCCCCCATAATGCATCATGAGGGTCAACTTTGACCCTCTACATCAGTCAGCAGACACATTGTAGCCAATTAGGCTACACTCCCTCCTGGAGCCCCCCACCCCCTTATAAAAGGCAGGCAGCGTCAGGCATTGGACTCACTTGTGTGCCTGCATTAATTAGAGAAGGGAAAGCTGCTGCAGACTCTCATAGGGAAAGCTTAGTTAGGCTCTTGTAGGCTTCTTAGCTTTCGCCTTGCTGATTCTTATTGCTAAAAAAGCACCCCTCAACAGCTCTTTTGAGAGCTAATCTTGTTCTTGTGATCTGTTTTTTTGTGTGTGTGTGTCCCACTGACACTTGTGTTGCATAGACAGCCTTGGTAATTCCTACTGTGTGTGCCACTGCCAGGCCCAGCACATTCAGTGACTACCTGTGTGTGTGTGTGACAGGTGCACATTGTAATACCCATCACTGCATATACCTACTACCTGTTGTTTACTGTGCACCCACCTACCTATGTGAGCGCATGCAGTGTCACTGTGCCTGTCCGGTACCTGTGTGTGTGTGTGACATGCACATTTGTAATACCAGTCAATGCATAATTTTTCACAGTACCTGTGTGACCACACACTGTGTAATATACCACTCCGAGCATACCTGTTAACTGCACCTGTGTGACAGCTGCACATTGTATTGTAATACCAGTCACTGCATACCTGTATTATTATTTTTTGTCACTACCTCAGGACTTGCATGCCATGCCTGCTGCCTTCCTTAGATGTGTGGTGGTAGCCGTTTCTCAGGCTCCAACTCCAGACCAGAATCGAACCCTGACTCCCCGACCATGCGCTTTTTTAACAATGGTAGAGAAAGAACCATCGACAGTATGAGTAGCGATGGACTACTGGGTGCGCAGACTTGACCTGTGGCTAGAGCTGTCACAATTTGCAATCCAACTTCTGTCTTGCCCTGCTTCAAGCGTCCTGTCAGAAAGGACCTTCAGCGCAGCTGGAGGCATTGTCACTGAGAAAAGAAGTCGCTTAAGTCACAACAGTGTTCAGTACCTCCCCTTTATCAAAATGAATGAGGCATGGATCCCGGAAAGACTAAGTCAGTCCCCACACACAGCATCTCTGCCTGCATGCCGTGTGACTGCCTGCCCCAAGACTAAGTCGCTCCCCACACAGCACCTCTGCCCGCAGGCCGCTTGACTGCCTTCTCCGCCACCACCATCAGGGTCCAAGACTCCAGGTGGATTCCTGAATTTTTAAGGTCGCAAAAGGCATGTGCCAATTCCCCTTCATTACCTTGCCGCAGTGAAGGGGCTTGCGTATCACAATGAAGCAATGACCGCCGGCTATATGATTGTCTATCGGGGGGGCACACCCATGATAATAAGGTCGTTGCTTCATTGTGGACAGACCAAATTTGATCAGCTGGACAGTCACTGTTCCGTCATTCAGCTACCTCAGCCCGGCGACCTTTTGGGCTGGAAAGCCGCCATCACTTGCACTCTCGTCATGGTGCACACCAGTCCAGCACGGCCGTCACTACATAAACAGCTGTTTGCAGTCACTGCATACCTGTCACTGCATCTGTGACTGCACATTGTGTTATACCTAGCACAGTCAATGCATACCTTTCACTTGAATGGATAGAAGACTTGCCCTCCATAACAGATTCTCGTTACAGGTAGTAAAGTCGAGCAGTGTCATATACAGCAGGGCCTAGAAAGTCCTCCTGTATTGTTATTTTTGGTCATTACCTCGGGACGTGCATGCCATGCCTGCTGCCTTCCTTGGATATGTGGTAGCCGTTCCTGATCCTTTGCCCACAGCGTGCCCGCTGCCTTCCTTGGATGTGTGGTGGTGGTAGCCGTTTCTTAGACTCTCACTCCGGACCGGAATCGAACCAGGATTTCCCGACCATTACCCGTGGTCACCATGCTACTGAGAAAGTACCATTGAAAGTTTCACACAGTTGAATGAATGGCAGACTTGCCCTCCATAACAGATTCTTGTTAAAGGCAAGTGGTGTCATCTCTGGCCCACAGCGCTGGGTCAAGGGTCCATCTGATCACAGATGCCTGGTCTGCAAAGCACGGTCAGGGCAGGTACATTACTTATACAGCAAATGGGTCCTTACTTGGATGTGTGGTGATGGTAGCCGGTTCTCAGGCTCCCACTCTGGACCAGTATTGAACCCCGATTTCCCGGCCATTACCCTTGGTTACTCACAATGGCAGACTTGCCCTCCATAACAGACTCTCGTTACAGGTACTGAACAGCCAGCAGAAAATGTAATTTAAAAAAAAAAATAGATGTAAGCTTTAACAATGGTAGAGAAAAAACCATCAAAAGTTGATAAGGCAGTCAGACATTACCTGATATCACTGAGGAAGAGCAACCTCACCATGGTGCGCACCAGTCCAGCACGGCCGTCACTACACAAACAGCTGTTTGCGGTGTGTTGCACAGTGAGTTTGGTGTGTCAGTGTGAAGCAGTACTCTCATTACACTCCCTGATTGATGTATACACATGCAAGATGTTTTAAAGCACTTTAGGCCTGCAATTTAGCATTCAGTGTGATTTCTGCCCTTAAAACGCTGCTTTGCGTCAAATCCAGATTTTCCCCGGGACTTTTGGCGTCTATCTCACTCATCCATGCAAAAACTCAGATGTTAGACCCCTTGAAACATCTTTTCCATCACTTTTCTGGCCAGCATAAGTGTTTCTAGTTTTCAAAGTTCGCCTCCCCATTGAAGTCTATTGCGGTTCGCGAATGTTTGCGCGAACTGAACTTTTGCGGTAGTTCGCAAACCGAAAATCGGAGGTTCGGACCATCTCTAGCCCTCATAGCATTTCAGCAGATATAAGAGGGCTGGAGGGTGGCTGGATAGTGTACTGGTTAAGGGCTCTGCCTTTGACATCGGAGACCAGGGTTCGAATCCTGGCTAGGTCAAGTACCTATTCAGTAAGGAGTTCAAGGCAAGACTCCCTTACACTGCAGGGTGGCCTCTTGAGCGCGTCCTAGTGGCTGCAGCTCTTGAGCGCTTTGAGTCCAACAGGAGAAAAGCTCTATACAAATGTTCGGATTATTATTATATAATTATGTATCATGGCTTTTCTGCTGCCCTCTAGTTGTTGTTTTTTGTAAGCAGTCCCATACATAATATAATCATGCCAGCACCAAGAAGTGATCTAGTTTTATAGGAAGCTGTAGGCCTTGCCCAGTCTCCATCTTAGATTTTCACTGAGAATGGAGCATGTGTCTTTCCCATCAAGCCTGGCAAATAATGATATTGTAACGATCGGTGTAACACAGAGAGAATCTGATTACCGGTGATTTGCAGTATCACCGAGAATACAGATATATACCCGATTATAGATGATCTGCAGTATCACCGATAATCAGATATATCTCTAACCTCTGGACACCTGAGTAATAACTGAGTGTTTGGTGCAGCAGTAATACTTTGAGGAAAGCACCTGTACAGGGGGTGCAAGGCAGTAGGAGATACTGCCTAAAGAACAGCTTCCTTCCAATGGCCTGAGGCTCCCCAAGGGGCGGAGCCAGGCAGAGAGAGGGAAGGATCAGAGTGTGAGTGACACCCGAGGTGAAGTGTCACTGACAGGTCTGTGAACTATCTCCCAACAGGGGAGAGAGTTCTCGTGCTCGGACAGGCCTGGTCGGCAACAGACAGACAGATCAGGAACAAAGACAGGAGACAGAAACGAAATCCAAGGACAAGCAGAGTTTGGCAACAGAGAATCAGAAATAGCGAAGTACCAATTCAGAGATCAAGAGAGTGGTCAGGAGAGCAAGAAGTCATAACAGATATAAACAATGCCTAATCTTTAGGTGTGAGCTCCGTGATCATCTACACCCTGGAACTAGTCTGATATATAACAGAGAGGTAATACAGTTCCCTTGTCTTGGGTGTGAGTTCCTTGATCATCAACACCCTGGAACTAGTCTGAAATATAATAGAATGATAATACAGTTCCCTAATCTTGGGTGTGAGTTCCTTGATCATCAACACCCTGGAACTAGCCTGAAGTATAACAGAACGATAATACAATTCCCTAGTCTTGGGTGTGAGCTCCTTGATCATCAACACCCTGGAACATGTCTGAAGTATAACAGAGAATAACAACACAGATTAGCAAAAAGGTCTGAGTGCTACCACGTAGTGATCGCAACGACAGACACCAGAGAAATGACCAGCATCCAGTATATATACCCTAGCACTCTCCAGCGCCTCCCCTAAGTGCTGGACCAATGGGAAGTGGTAAAATTGTCAACTGACCGGCTTGGTCAGCTGACACCTTTCTGGCTGTCATAAAAGCTCTGCCTCTCAACGCGCGCGCGTGTCCTTCTGAACCTGTGTGGACTATCAGTCCCAGCCACACCAGATCTGTTTTGCAATGTATCCGCTGTGCCGGACGCGGAACCAGCCGCACAGCTATCTGAGCATGCGGCGGTTTCTCCGCGTTCCGCCATGCGGACAGATGTAGGCCTATGCGTGTAAGCCGCCGCGTCGGACGCGGAATCCTCCATGTTAAACGCGTAATCAGCCGCCTTATCCTGATCACTCGCGGCGGCTCTTCTGCGTTTTCTCACAGTACCCCCCCCCCCCCCCTGAGGAGTGGACTCCAGACAGCTCCTACCCGGTTTCTCAGGATATAAGGCGTGGAACTCCCTTTTTAATTTATCCGCATGCATGCGAAACTCAGGTACCCACGTTCTCTCCTCAATACCATACCCTTTCCAGTGAACCACATACTGTACTGAGTTCTGTACAACACGTGAATCTAAAATCTTTTCTACTTCGTACTCAGGTTGGTCATCTACCATCACAGAAGGAGGAGGAGTGGAACCTACATGCACTGCTGGCTTAAGTAGGGACACATGAAAGGATCTTACACCACGCATGCTTGCAGGAAGATCAATGGCATAAGTAACATCGTTGATCTTCCTGGTTACTGGAAAAGGGCCCACAAATCTGGGTCCTAACTTGGGCGAGGGTTGTTTCAGGGTCAAATGACGCGTGGACACCCAGACCAAGTCTCCTGGCCGGAACTTCCACTCTAAGGAGCGTCTCTTGTCAGCTTGATCTTTCTGACTTTGAAAAGCCTTCTCCAAATTACTTTTCACGATCCCCCAAATCTTTTTAAACGACTTTTGCCAAGCCTCCAAAGCTGGAAACGGGGTGGAAGCTACTGGGAGTGGGGAGAACTTAGGCAACTTTCCAGTTACCACCTGAAACTGAGAAAATCCAGAGGAAGAGCTTTTCAAATTATTGTGCGCAAATTCTGCAAATGGCAAAAATTTGACCCAATCATTTTGTGCCTCCGTAACATAACACCTTAGAAATTGTTCCAATGACTGACTAATTCTCTCAGTCTGGCCATTGGTTTGTGGGTGGTAGCCTGACGAAAACGACAGTTCCATGCCCATTTGATGACAGAATGCCCTCCAAAATTTGGAAATAAATTGGACTCTCCGATCTGACACAATGTTTTCCGGAATGCCATGTAGCCGGAAAATGTGGATGATAAAAAGATCGGCCAGCTCCTGGGCCGAGGGGAGTCCTTTCAGGGGCACAAAATGGGCCATTTTACTGAAACGGTCGACTACCACCCAAATGACCGACATGCCTTCAGACTTCGGAAGCTCACCCACAAAATCCATGGACAAATGGGTCCACGGTTCACTCGGGGTGGGCAAAGGCTGCAACATTCCCACAGGTGCCAGACGGGAGGGTTTGCTTCTCGCACACACTGCACACTCTCTAACATACTTCTTGCAGTCAATTGTTAATGAAGGCCACCAAGCACACCTGGCAACGAGGTCCAGTGTTCTGGTGGCCCCAGGATGTCCAGCATTCGTGTGGGAGTGGAACAACTGCAATATCTGGAGACGAAATGGCAGTGGTACAAACATCACCCCTTCAGGCTTTCCTTCAGGGACATCCTGCTGGAAGGAACTTAAAGTCTCCATCCAGTTTCTCCAGGTCTCTGTGGCTGCCAACACTACTCTCTGTGGGATAATAGTCTCTGGGTCTGAGGGCTGTGCTGTCTCTGGCTCAAAGCATCTGAACAAAGCATCCGCTTTAATGGTTTTACTACCCGGAGTGTACGTAATTACAAATCTGAATCTCGAGAAAAACAGTGACCACCGAGCCTGACGGGGACTCAATCTCTTAGCCCCCTCAATGTACTCCAAATTTTTGTGATCAGTGTAAACGGTAATCGTATGTTCTGCTCCTTCTAGCCAGTGGAGTCATTCCTCAAAGGCCAATTTAATGGCTAGGAGTTCTCTGTTGCCTATATCGTAGTTCTTCTCTGCTAGTGAAAGCCTATGAGAGAAATAAGCACACAGGTGTAATCTTCCCTGCAACCCAGAACGTTGAGACAGCACAGCCCCCACCCCGACCTCTGAGGCGTCCACCTCCACAATAAAGGGATAGGAGGTGTTGACGTGTCTCAAAATGGGTGCAGAGCAAAATAATTCTTTCAAGGTGGAGAAAGCAGCCAGAGCCTCGGGGGACCAGTGGTTGGTATCTGCCCCTTTCTTTGTGAGACTGGTGAGGGGTGCTATGACTGTGGAGTACCCCTTTATGAACCTTCTATAGTAATTAGCGAATCCCAAAAATCTCTGGCGGGATTTCAGTCCCACTGGATGTGGCCACTCCAGGACAGCAGAGACTTTGGCAGGATCCATAGACAGGCCCGAGGTGGAAATTATGTATCCCAGAAAGGTGACAGATGTTACCTCAAAAATGCATTTCTCCAATTTAGCGTAAAGCATGTTCTGTCTTAACTTATGCAACACCCATTTGACATGAGCCCTGTGCTCAGAAAGGTTATCCGAGAAGATAAATATATCATCTAGATATACCAGGACAAATTTACCCAATACCTCCCTGTATACTTTATTAATGAGTTCCTGAAAGACGGCCGGAGCGTTACACAACCCGAAGGGCATCACCAGATACTCGTAATGCCCATCGGGTGTGTTAAAGGCCGTCTTCCACTCATCGCCCTCTCTGATCCGCACCAGGTTGTATGCACCCCGCAAATCCAATTTCGAAAAAATCTTAGCACTGGTGACCTGAGTAAATAAATCGTCTATCAAAGGCAATGGATAGCGATTTTTTTACTGTGATCTTATTCAGGCCCTGGTAATCAATGCATGGCCGAAGGCCTCCGTCTTTTTTCTTAAAAAAAAAGAAACCTGCTCCGGCAGGCGACCGGGAAGGGCGAATGAAACCCTTAGCTATGTTTTCACGGATGTATTCTTGCATGGCCACTTTTTCCGGCCCAGACAAATTGTAGAGATGGCCTCTAGGGGGCATACAACCAGATCGGAGGTGGATGGGGCAATCGAAAGGGTGATGAGGAGGTAGTTTATCTGCAGCTTTGGGACAAAACACATCTGAAAATTCAGAATATTGTTCCGGTACCCCCTCCACATGAATTCTGGTCTGACCCAAGGTCACCTTCACTAAACAATGATGAAAGCAATGGGCTAACCAAGTTGTTAGCTGACCAGTGGCCCAATTGATCTGAGGGGAGTGAAGGTGTAACCAGGGCATACCAAGGATGATAGTGGAGGTGGTCATGTGTAACACAAAAAAATGCAACTTCTCCCTATGCAGCACCCCTATAGAGACTCCCACCTCCGGTGTCTGAGACAGAGGACGGTTACGTTGCAGAGGGGAATCATCCACTGCCGTAACTTGGATGGGTGGTGTCACTGGTGTGAGTGGAATACCCAATTTCTTAGCAAATTCGTAATCCATAAAATTAGCTGCTGAGCCTGAATCAACGAAGGCCTCAGTGACTTCAGATTTATCTTCCCAAGTAATCGTACAAGGAAGAAGCAACTTTTTATCATCTAGATGTAAAAGTTGTACGCCTAGGGTATTACCCCCAACTACTCCTAGGCAGTAGCGTTTCCCGACTTCTTAGGGCAATTCTGAACTCTATGTCCCCCCCTCTGCACAATAAAGACATAACTGCTCGGAAATTCTGCGTCTCCACTCCACTTGCGACAATTTTAACTGACCAATCTGCATTGGCTCAGTTGGAGGTGAAACGGGAGTAGGTGGAGTCACCGGAGGTGCTGCGTAGGACCCCATTCTTATATGGCTTCTACCCCGGGTCTGTCTCTGATAGCGTAGCCTACGGTCGATCCTGATGGCCGATGAAATGGCCTCATGTATGGTCTTAGGTTCAGGCTGACTTAACATTAGATCAGAGACCTCATCTGACAACCCTGATAGAAAACAATCTAATAGAGCAAAGGTGTCCCACCTGGCTGACACTGACCACCTTCTGAATTCAGCAGCATACTCCTCTACCGGACTCTTGCCTTGACGTAATAATTTGAGCTTCCGCTCAGAAGTCGAGGCAATGTCTGGGTCGTCGTAAATTATTGCCATGGCTTTAAAAAATTCCTCTACAGAGGTCAGGGCTAAGTCTCCAGCGGGTAAACTGTACGCCCAGGTCTGGGAATCGCCTGATAACAAAGTCTTAATAAATGTGACCCTTTGGGCCATGGTTCCTGAAGATCTAGGTCTCAACTCAAAGTATGACAACACTCCTAAAATTTCGGAAATCAGATCTGTGACCAGAAAATTTTTAAGGTACAGGCATACGTATGTCTGTGCTAGGAGGGGATCGCACCTCATCCACAGCCGTCTGAAGGGTTTGTACGGATCCAGACAGGGCATTTATTAGCGTCTGGTGGCTACCCAGCACTTGGTTGATGTTTTGCACCGAAGTGGTAAGTGTGCTCATACGGCTGGTGAGAGCGTCCATTTGTGTTTGGTCTGCCGTTCTGGAACGATCGGTGTACCACAGAGAGAATCTGATTACCGGTGATCTGCAGTATCACCGAGAATACAGATATATACCCGATTATAGATGATCTGCAGTATCACCGATAATCAGATATATCTCTAACCTCTGGACACCTGAGTAATAACTGAGTGTTTGGTGCAGCAGTAATACTTTGAGGAAAGCACCCGTACAGGGGGTGCAAGGCAGTAGGAGATACTGCCTAAAGAACAGCTTCCTTCCAATGGCCTGAGGCTCCCCAAGGGGTGGAGCCAGGCAGAGAGAGGGAAGGACCAGAGTGTGAGTGACACCCGAGGTGAAGTGTCACTGACAGGTCTGTGAACTATCTCCCAACAGGGGAGAGAGTTCTCGTGGTCGGACAGGCCTGGTCGGCAACAGACAAACAGATCAGGAACAAAGACAGGAGACAGAAACGGAATCCAAGGACAAGCAGAGTTTGGCAACAGAGAATCAGAAATAGCGAACAGTGATGAGCAAATCCGATCCGGATGCTACTCGGATAGTAGCTATCCGGATTTCTCCCAGTAATGCACTGCGGCCTGGGCGGGGGATTTAATCCTTACCTATCATGACGTCTTCTTCGTCCGTCCCTCGGCGCCTCCCACGATGCGCTCCACTCCGGCCTCACGTGACTAAAAAACACTTCCTCCTTCCGGGTTGAAGGAGGAAGTGTGTAGTCACGTGACGCCGGAGTGGAACGCATCGTGGGAGGCGCCGAAGGACGGACGAAGAAGACGTCATGATGGGTAAGGATTAAACCCCCCGCCCAGGCCGCAATGCATTACTGGGAGAAATCCGGATAGCTACTATCCGAGTAGCATCCAGATCGGATTTGCTCATCACTGATAGTGAAGTACCAATTCAGAGATCAAAAGAGTGGTCAGGAGAGCAAGAAGTCATAACCGATATAAACAATGCCTAATCTTTAGGTGTGAGCTCCGTGATCATCTACACCCTGGAACTAGTCTGATATACAACAGAGAGGTAATACAGTTCCCTAGTCTTGGGTGTGAGTTCCTTGATCATCAACACCCTGGAACTAGTCTGAAATATAACAGAATGATAATACAGTTCCCTAATCTTGGGTGTGAGTTCCTTGATCATCAACACCCTGGAACTAGCCTGAAGTATAACAGAACGATAATACAATTCCCTAGTCTAGGTGTGAGCTCCTTGATCATCAACACCCTGGAACTAGTCTGAAGTATAACAGAGAATAACAACACAGATTAGCAAAAAGGTCTGAGTGCTACCACGTAGTGATCGCAACGGCAGACACCAGAGAAATGACCAGCATCCAGTATATATACCCTAGCGCTCTCCAGCGCCTCCCCTAAGTGCTGGACCAATGGGAAGTGGTAAAATTGTCAGCTGACCGGCTTGGTCAGCTGACACCTTTCTGGCTGTCAAAAGCTCTGCCTCTCAACGCGCGCGCGCGTCCTTCTGAACCTGTGTGGACTATCAGTCCCAGCCACACCAGATCTGTTTTGCAATGTATCCGCTGTGCCGGCCGCGGAACCAGCCGCCCCACTATCCGAGCATGCGGCGGTTTCTCCGCGTTCCGCCATGCGGACAGATGTAGGCCTATGCGTGTAAGCCGCCGCGTCGGACGTGGAATCCGCCATGTTAAACGCGTAATCAGCCGCCTTATCTTGAGCACTCGCGGCGGCTCTTCCACGTTTTCTCACAGATATGTAAGTAGGCCTCTACATCAGTGATTGGTATTTTAGAAAGCATGTAAAAGGTTATGCATTAGATAACTAGATGTATGCTGTATATTGCTGTACTATGTATACTAATATACTTCTATTTCTATTGCATTGCAGTTTCACAAACAAAGTGAATAAGGAAAAACAAAAAAGTACAGAGGATATCAGTGAAGAAGCAGATTCCTCCACTTATTGGACTTATTTACAGTGTTTAGCTGACTGTCTAGCTGCACTACACTGGTCAGTGTCGTGAGGGCAGTACTGTGATAGTGAAATATTCAGCAAATAGGGGATATTTATCTTTACGAAATGTGTGCATATGTAGGTTCAAACCTGTATAAGCTAACATTTCTGATAAAATCCATATATTTAAGTGGTGCATGTGAACATATGGAAAATTATTATTTAGTATTTATATAGCGCTGACATATTTCTAAGTGCTGTACAGAGTATATTTAATTTTGTCACTATCTATCCCTCAGATGGGCTCACAATCTAACCCCTACCCTAGTCATATGTCTATGTATGTATCGCAGTCTAGGGCAAAGGAAGGTGGAAGCCAAACTTATCCATATATTTTTGGCATGTGGGGAGAACTGGAGTGCATGGAAGAAACCCATGCAGACACAGGGAGAACATACAAACCCCTTGCAGATAGTGCCCTGGCTGGGATTCGAACCAGGGACCAGCAATGCAGGGCAAGAGAGTGAACAACTATGAAACTGTGTTGTCTACTTGCACTCCTTAGCAAATACTTCAGCTTTGTGTCTTGTGTCTTCATTGCGGCCATAAATTGCAATTTCCCATGTACTATTGAAGGATCATTTTTGGAAAGCCAAACAAACTGCTAACAGCAATTTATCTTGATGTCAAAACAGATGAAAGCATGAAATATAATTCTTCACAGTACGAGTAATGGGGTTAATTCACAAAACATATCTCATGTATTATCCCACCTTATTTATTTTCATTTCAACTATAAGGACTAATAACTCATGAGATAAAGCATTCTGATAATTTGCATATTTAGTGGTAGTGCATTGTGGGTAACCACAAATGTTCATTTATAACTGAATTATTGCAAATTTCCTTCTGTTTTAAGAAGGCAATTACACCAAGCTTTGCTTTTTTAGTAGGAAGGCTTTTTGGTTCCTTTTATCCCCCTATACATTCCTAGTAGTTTGGGTCACCCTGAGCTGCTTGGTTACTCTGTTGTACTGGTCCAAGCCCTATTTCATACAGCCTTATCAATCCCTGCCATGTACTGATGAGGACCAAAAGTCCGAAACAGGCTGTCTACATGTGGGTTTGATATGGCTGTGTAAAACTTAAAGCTGTAAGCTTGCTATACACCAGCGGTTCTGGATGCTTGCTATACACCAGCGGTTCTGGATGCTTGCTTGGCTTAACAAAGGCGAAAAGGGATAATTTGCATATTCAGTAGCAGTGCATTGTGGGTAACCACAAATGTTCATTTATAACTGAATTATTCCAAATTTCCTTCTGTTTTAAGAAGGAAATTACACCAAGCTTTTCTTTGCAAAGCTGAGTCCTAGGTTTGATCCCCACTCAGGGCAGTATCTGCGTGGAGTTTGTACGTTCTCCCTGTGTCTGTGTGGTGTTCCTCTGGGCACTCTGGGTTTAGACCCACATTCCAAAAACATAAAGATGTATATATTTGACTCTACTCTAAATTGGCCTTGGACTATGGTAGGGATTAGATTGTGAGCCTCCTGATGGACATTTAGTCACAAGACTAAACACTCTGTAAAGTGCTAAGGAAATATCAGCATTATAAAAATAATAATTATAACTACATATGGAAAAATAAATCAACAGATAGGAAAGAATCAACCTCTATATCAGACAGAATGTTGTGTTTGCTGGTGTTTTCCCTTATTTTGCTTTCTTGTTTGTACTCCATGTAGGTTTAGTGTAATGAATTTGCATGTGATGCTCATTAAATAGTTTTAGTTTAGCCTGTCTCTGTGTGGTATCTTCAGCACATGTTTTAAAGGCTGTAATAATGATAGGCAAGGTGTTTTTTTTTCCCTGCAGTCTAGTTTACACACAGAAAAATAGAAAAATCCAATAAAAATGTAAAAACATCAAAATCAAATATTTGTACTAAAACCCTTGTTACTAGGAAAGCAGATTTGATAATGGTATTGGTGTTGGTGTAAAACAGCTGGATACTCCTGCCCAGTAAACTAAGGAAAGCAACACATTCTGTATAATTTTACACACTGGTATTTGTGAAATTTCATAGAGGTAGAACTTGAAAAAAATACACGACAAATATAAGTCAGGTTACAAAAGAATCATGTATAGCTCCTGATATGACTGTAGTGTGATAAAGCAGGTGTAACCCCAAGGCTACTTCATGAACTCATGCAGTGCACAGATACTAAAGGTAATTCTAGTATACACAAACTGTAATGGCAGAGTTCATTAACAAAATGATACATGTTGGGCAAGGAAAGCACATTGAGTGGTATGTAATTCTGTAGTGTGCAGAAGTTAGAAAACAGGTGACATACATATTACATATGAGGTATGGTAAAATGACAAGAACTCCCCCCTCCCCTGCCCCATTTTAACTATGAAAGCGCCATTCATTTTTATAGAAGAGGTCATTGCAAATCTGTGGTGTACACAGGTCTGTTCTCCTGTAGAAGTTTTCTTACTGTACTTTTCCCATATGTGTCCTGTACAGTAGCAAGAAAAAAATGACATGTTATATTGAAAATAAATCCAAAATAATGCCATAAAATGAATGTGTATCTGCAACTTCTACCTTTAACATAAACAACGCTATATGAGGTACATTTACTACATCATTGTGAGCTCTATATGTCTAGGCAGTGCTAGTTTGATGGTCTACCTGGCTTTACACAAATATAACGCGAGTTACCCAAATTACATAATGTGTGGGTGAACTTTACGTGCACTGCTTGTACACATGCATTTTACCAGGGTATAGTGAACATACCCCTATATTGAAAATGTGTAGATAGATATGCTTCTTATTTTAATAGCACCCCTTGCTCCCCATTACAGAGACGTCCGTTGTGCACCCCACCTCGGACTGTTCCACGGGGGGTTTCTGTTGATGTCCCACTTGCAGTATTTCTTATAGAGTCTTATAGACTTATAGAGTCTCCAATGAGCCCTTAAGTAATATATTTCTAAGTATTGATCTTTCCCAATGGGATTTTGAGGAGGGGCTATTCCCAACATTTGTTGTAGGTTTGCCTTTCCCTAGTAAAAGGAATATCTATTATTCAATTTGGGCTATTTGGGAAATTGATTACAAAATCTTGCACCAATATTTTACCTATAAAGAGCAAAAATAATAAAAAGCAATACTTTCTTAGTCTATTGTCAATTTGTCTTCTCATAACTCACAGGAGTTGTGTTATATGCTGAGATTAAATGCCTAAAGTGCTTAACATTAACAGATGTGGTTTTTTTTAAGTAGAGAAAATACTTTAAGAAAAATAATAATACAAAGATTAAACTACTGTGAACATTATATTACTAGAAAAAGCACAGGGATAGGTGACAATGGTTTGTCAAAGATTGATTTTTTTTTCAGGTGATTTCAAACATTCATTAAAAGATTAATGGTCAATGACATTGTAGGAAAGATAAAGTGGGATCTAGTTTAATTCATTGATTGCTTTTCACCTAAAAGCACAAAGAGAGATCAGCCCTTATCTGCATTCACCAGCAAAGGAGCACAAAAGCAATTGTAGACATGGCCCTATGATATGTAATGCCTCAGTGCTGCAGTGCATTTCATAATTTATATGATATCAAAGATGACACTTTTATCAATAAAAGCACTGTAGTTCTATCATTAATACGTCTGTAGTGTGCACGTACGATACCCTTGAGGTTAACTGTAATAATGATGCAATTACCTTCCCTAAAGAGCAAATGAAGATGCATTACAAGGTCTTGTGTAATTTACAGGTTAAAAAATGAATTTCAATAGGAATTTGCTTTAAGTAAAAAAAACACTAAAAAAGTAATAGGTATTGGTAAGAATGAAGCAAAATCCTGTGCAATGAGCAGAAATATGTAAAGATTAATATCATCTTAAAAATTCCATTTGTCAAGGAAAAAAGAGAGCCTGATTTACTTAAAGTATCAATAAGCTTCTGAATGTAAGGTCATTCTTTCTGATCCACAAGCAGCAATGAGAGGTGAGCTAGACAGTCTCCTATTACTTACTATAGTATCTTTGAAGGAAAAGTACAGGCCTTTTTGGAGTAAATTCATTTCAGGTTTGCTAAGTTATATAGATTGTTAGTAACTGTCACTGTGTTACCTTGTTAATTGTCATTTTGGATGACAGTTTAAAGTTTTGAGATTGGCCCACTATTTGTAACTGTATTTTACATTGCAGGCAGGGTCGGTTCTGTCATGAAGCAAGGTGAAACACTTGCATCAGGCACAGAGATTACAGGAGCAGCATTTTTGTACTGCGAGTGAGGTGAAGAGGTCATCATTGGGGAAAAACAGCTTATGCTGTGTGAGGAGTCAATGAGTGAGGAGGGGGGAGGCAGGAGAGCAGCAGTGTTTCATTTGAATTAAATTAATCTGAGTAAGTTGTGGGATGCTGTGCAATCATTCCAAATCAAGAAGGGGGGGCACATCCTCACAAGTTTGCCTCAGGCAGCAAAAAGTCTAGGACTAGCCCTGATTGCTGGTGGCCCCCGGTGCCCAATATTTATCAGGCACTGCAGGCCCCCAAATTTCCCTGCAATACTGATGATTGAATGGGTGCCATAGCGCAAATGGGTGCCCAAACTTCTGCCACTGACAGGCGCTCAAATTTCCTGTTATCTAGTCAGGTGTTGATGCTACCGAAGACCACCAGAACTGTTTATATATTATATATTAAAATAATGGAAAGAGCATCCCTTCAATACCAATATTTGAATGAGCACCTGTGGCGGTGCCTTAAAGTTTGTGTTTTTTCTTGCAGTAGATTGGCGGCAGGGGGAGGAATAAGGTTAGCTGGGGGTGGGGTGAAAATGGGGTTATGTTTGGATAGAGATGGCCCGAACGGTTCGCCTGTGGACAGTATTCTGCGAACTTCCGCTGTTCACTATGAATGCGTTAATTTGATGTGTTCAACCAGCCCCCTATACATCATCATTTAGCCTTTTGAGGGCTACTACATCGGTCTCCTGTGTTTTTTTTGCGTGTGACACTCCACAGCCCACTGACACCCAGAGCTGTGTGCACAATACTGCTATTGCTACAGTAAGTTTCACGCACAGTACCACTCCAGTGCATTATTATTTCACTGTATTCTGATAGTACTATTGCATTTCTCTGTGTGACACTCCACAGCCCACTAACACCCAGAGCTGTGCATATTGTGATTTCTGCCCTTTAGGGATTAAAACCCGACTTTGCGTCAACTGGTGGGACTTTTGGCATGGATCCCCCTCCCCTTGAAAAATCTTTTCCATCATTTTTGTGGCCAGAAACAGTCTTTGTAGGTTTTGAAATTCACCTGCCCATTGAAGTCTATATCGGTTCGCTGAGTTCACATGTTCGCGAACATTTGCGGAAGTTCACGTTCGCCGTTTGTGAACGGAAAACTTGATGTTCACGACATCTCTATGTTTAGCTTTAGTAAAATGTCAGTATTTGTTACCAATATTTTACAATCATCATCTGCACTCTGAGTAGAATAACAGTAAATTTACCAATATTCTACTACTGGCTTTTCTGTGCACCCCCAAATTTCCAGACACCGCTTTTTGATGTGTGCCATGACAAAACAATATTTATTCATCTCAACCCAAATAGCTGATATTTCGGTTGAACTTGTAGGCAACCTGCAGATAAATGCCAAGCCAACTGGTAAATGAGTGTCATACCAATCATGCTAATGCATGCCACGTTATCTCTATGATTCTATAGAATGAGCAACAACTAATGTAGAACAAATACAAATACAGAATCAGGAGACAAATGTATTTCATAGTTGAGATGGGTAAGTGATGAATATAAGCTGAAACTGAAACCATTCATTTTTATATGAAAATCACATATCAAAAACTGAAAGTTAGTTTAGAAAAAAAATGCATCTATTTATTTCTGTAACATAGAAACCAGATGATCAGAGATTATATGATACAAATCTTTATATGATTTAACAAAATCTAAGCAGCACAGAGAAGCAAAAGCTATAAAAAATATAACATAGTCTCTTGTATTTAGAGTCACCAGCCAATGAAAGGTCACAGTGAAAGCTGTTTGAGGAAAATTAAATAGTAAATTGCATGGTGACCAACGGTACCACATTCAGCCTGTAAATAAATTGGAAATTACAGTTCCTCTGGCACATATATTCTGATACATTGTAAAGATAGTGGAAGTTCACACACTAAGAAGTGCTTGTTTCGCCAGAATTAATGCTTAGATATATAAGCTGATAACCTATTTTGTTGCAACATAAAATACTTGACCTTATATTTATTTTTACCTAATTCAAGAGATAAGATCAAATAAAGTATATTCTAGCTGCTCTATGTGAAAGGCCACTAGGTACATAACATTCATACCTTCTAATTAAACCTAGCTTTGAGATATTAAAAAAGATTAACAGAAAATGTCTGCACACTTCTTCAAATGTCTCTGTTCATTACTTTAGTGTTATTTTAGAAATAGCATGCAACATTTACATATCTGCTTTATATTAAGGAGTCATTTGAAAACAGGTTATTTTAAATGAGAACAATTGTAAGGAACTTACCTTTAGATGATTCCCATGCCAAATCCGTGTCCGCCGAGAGCTGGCCCATGCAGCTGACTTCCGGGTTGAGCTGATGTGACGTTTCCAGGGGCCTTGAACAGCTCATAATAGCTATAGACAAGGGTGTGCATCTCTTCCCCATCATATTCCCTTGGGTGGCAGAAAGTAAGTACTTCAGGCACAAACTATCACTACAACAGCCAATAGGCTGTTAGGATTTCTGTGTCCCGTAATGCTCCTAATCTATTTAAGCCTGCTCTATTCATTGCAATTTGCCCTTGATAGTGATACGTTGCCTTGTGCTACATCGCTGGCTGCATTTTCTTAGGACTCTGTATTGTTTATTGGATTGCTGCCTGAACCTACCCTGAATCTATATATTACCTACTCTTGTAATATCCCTGGCATTGTGCTGTTTGACCTTGGCTTGTTACTGGATTTGCTATAGATTGCATTTTTCATACCTCACGGGTCTGATCTCTCGTTGCTGACCTGGACTGTCCACTATTCTGCCAGTCAGCCTTCTAGGCCTCAGTCTTAATACCTTGCACACTTAAAGACCTGGGTGTGCAGTTATTCTTTTCCCCATTACATGTCACAACAAAACAAACATCCTATACTAAACTGCCCTGAAGGGATCAAAGACAATATATTTAGATTTAGGTGCTACTGTCAAATATGACAAATAATTATAGACTTTCTACCTGACAAAGGAAGCAGTTGTGGACTCTAATTCAGATGACAGCCCCATTAAAGACCACTAAAGCAAAAAAGGAGCAGTTAAAATCTGACAATCTGACAGAACCGACAGGTAATGGACTAGTCCATCTCCTTATGGGGGATTATCAGGGTTGTCTTTGTTTTTAAAACTAGTTTATTTAAAAAAAAACACTTGCTATATCTAACTGCCAAAATAGTAAGATAGTTGCCAGCCCCCCTACTCACTATTTTGGCAGTTAGATTTAATCACTCATAACCTTCGATATCTATCGGAGAATGGAAAAAAATAATATGATTTTAAATAAATTAATAGAGAAGACTGAAAATAAGAACTTAACCTATTTTGGGTCCTGGACGTAGTTTCTACATCCAGGAACCATGCGCGCTACCGCGCGCTCCCGCGGCCGATCGTGCGCGTGCACGCGCACTCCCGGCCGTGGATTTGGTAGCCAAGGAATCAATGTATCAGGCTATGGAGCCCGATCACTGATTCCTCTCCCCCGCTGAAAAAGCGACAGCTTCTCTCAGGAGCTGCGCCTTTTCTGGCCGTTCTCTTCCCGATGTGTCACTCTAAGCGCGTGCTACGCTTAGAGTGACGTCATGTAAACAAACTCATGGCTGCCATCTTGTGGCCAAAAAGTAATACTACACCTGAAAAAAAAAAAAAGAATTAACACACATTTACATTATAAATCTATTGTTTACCTCCCACCCTCCCAAAAGTACCCAAATAAAATGTTTACTATAAAAAAAAATCCATTACAATAAAAAAAAAAAAACCTGTAAATATTTACCTAAGGGTCTAAACTTTTTAAATATCAATGTAAAGATGAAATATTTCTATATTTTTTTATTTTAAACTTGTAAATAGTGTTAGATGCCAAATGGAAAAAGTGCACCTTTATTTCCAAATAAAATATTGTCGCCATACATTGTGATAGGGACATAATTTTAATGGTGTAATAACCGGGACATATGAGCAAATACAATACGTGAGTTTTAATTATGGAGGCATGTATTATTTTAAAACTATAATGGCTGAAAACTGAGAAATAATGAATTTTTCCATTTTTTTTCTTATTCTACCTGTTTAAATGCATTTACAGTAAAGTGGCTCTTAGCAAAATGTACCCCCCAAAGAAAGCCTAATTAGTGGCGGAAGAAACAAGATATAGATCAGTGCATTGTGATAAGTAGTGATAAAGTTATAGGCTAATGAATGGGAGGTGAACATTTCTCATGTGAAAACGACGGAACCTGAATGGGTTAAACAGCAATATTTGCATCAAAACTCAGCAGTAAAAATGTATCTGTACCTCCTCCAGAGAGGACCAAATGTTGTTTTCAGACAGATAATGATGCTCAATTGATGTCTTTGTTTACCTTTTTCTGGTACGATTGAAAAAGTACCTAAAAGTTGGTGAAGAAGTACTATCAATATTATATTGAGAATTTTTTGCTTGCTCCTGGTTTAAAAGCATTTCTATTAAAAAGTGCAAAAATATCACCTAGGAGAAAACTCAAGAGAAACAGTGAATTGCATATGGGCCTCTGCCTTTAAGTTTAGGATTCAGTTGTTAACTTTAGGAATCACTCCTTAACTTAAGGAGAGAATCTTAATTTTAAGGTTTGCCTGAGGTAAATTGCTTAGTGAATACTACATGATTTATCACCCAGGTGATAACAGTAAAAACTGCTCAGAACCGCTATTAAAGACAGAAGACAAGCTTAGTGAATTAAGCCCATTGTCTCTTTACTTTCTGTTTACATGCATCTGCTTGCACACAGTGGAATACAATAATAAATAAAGAATATATATGCATTGAATATTATACTTGCTCTGTTCAAATATAAAAAAAGTGTCATGACTGCCACCCTACTAATGTTATTACTATCACCATCAACTTTTATAGTATGGTAAATGCTTATAGTGGAATTTTTAAGGGAATTACTAACACCATAGTTATGTTGGGGGAGTGTCTGTATCCTTTAACTCTGATCATTCACTATGGCAATGTGCAAGTCTATGAGGAGGAGTAAAAATTATACATGGCTTGGGACTGAAGCTCCAAAAACAACATTTCAAAGCTTGCAGTTTAGTAAAGTGAAATTAGAAAAATGTACTACGCATGAGTTCATAGTTCAGAGTAAGTAAGTCATTTGCTTCTTTTTTCTAAACTGACCTGATAAATAACATGTGGCAACACAAGTTAGAAACATATCTAGATAACACATTTACTCATAAAGCAATAAAACTATTTTTAGAGTCCCTACAGATTAGTTAGTAAGATTAAAGAAAAAAGTATACAACATCAATGATTATACATTTCATGTTAATTATTAAGTTGACCTAACTTTTATTTTAGTTTTGTTATCCTTGACCTAACTTTTATTTTCTGCACAATGCTGAGAGGCAATATATCTGTCAAAATGAATATAACCTCTTTTAATAATAGGGTCACATTGTCCACAATATGTTTGAAACTTAATAACCTAAATGCTTATTTAATTTCATGGAAATATTTTTCCAAAACCTGCAGAGACACAGTTTAATGTTATGAAGGAATTCATTTTATACCTTGCAATTTAATCTATAAACCAGCATACTGGTGCTACCACCCAGCTATAGATGCTAATGTAAATAAACTTAAAATGATTGTAAAAGACAGGAAAAGATTAAAACGTAAGTGATCAACTATGTAAATGTTCTGGCTGTTCTAAGTACTAACATTTTTTGCCCTAATTTACAGTTTAATTGAAAAAAAAAATACAATTAATAAATCATTGTTAATTTTGAGGGATTATTAACCACTTGAGGACCTAGGGCTTTCTACCCCTTAAGGACCGGCCACTTTTTTTCCATTCAGACCACTACCACCTAAATGAATTTTGGCTCCTTTTCTTGTCACTAATAAAGCTTTCTTTTGGTGCTATTTGATTGCTCCTGCGATTTTTACTTTTTATTATATTCATCAAAAAAGACATGAATTTTGGCAAAAAAAGGATTTTTTTAACTTTCTGTGCTGACATTTTTCAAATAAAGTAAAATTTCTGTATACATGCAGCGCGAAAAATGTGGACAAACATGTTTTGGATAAAAAAAACCCATTCAGTGTATATTTATTGGTTTGGGTAAACGTTATAGCATTTACAAACTATGGTGCAAAAAGTGAATTTTCCCATTTTCAAGCATCTATGACTTTTCTGACCCCCTGTCATGTTTCATGAGGGGCTCGAATTCCAGGATAGTATAAATACCCCCCAAATGACCCCATTTTGGAAAGAAGACATCCCAAAGTATTCACTGAGAGGCATAGTGAGTTCATAGAAGATATTATTTTTTGTCACAAGTAAGCGGAAAATGACACTTTGACAAAAAAAAAAAAGTTTCCATTTCTTCAAACTTGCGACAAAAAAAAATGAAATCTGCCACGGACTCACCATGCCCCTCTCTGAATACCTTGAAGGGTCTACTTTCCAAAATGGGGTCATTTGTGGGGTGTGTTTACTGTCCTGACATTTTGGGGGGTGCTAAATTGTAAGCACCCCTGTAAAGCCTAAAGGTGCTCATTGGACTTTGGACCCCTTAGCGCAGTTAGGCTGCAAAAAAGTGCCACACATGTGGTATTGCCGTACTCAGGAGAAGTAGTATAATGTGTTTTGGGGTGTATTTTTAAACATACCCATGCTGGGTGGGAGAAATATCTCTGTAAATGACAATTTGTTTTATTTTTTTTACACACAATTGTCCATTTACAGAGATCTTTCTCCCACTCAGCATGGGTATGCTGAGTTCATAGAAGATTTTATTTTTTGTCACAAGTTAGCGGAAAATGACACTTTGTGAAAAAAAAAAAATCAAAATCAATTTCCGCTAACTTGTGACAAAAATAAAATCTTCTATGAACTCACCGTACTACTAACAGAATACCTTGGGGTGTCTTCTTTCTAAAATGGAGTCATTTGTGGGGTTCCTATACTGTCCTGGCATTTTAGGGGCCCTAACCCGTGAGGAGTAGTCTTGAAACAAAATTTCTCAAAATGACCTGTGAAATCCTAAAGGTACTCATTGGACTTTGGGCCCCTTAGCGCAGTTAGGGTGCGAAAAAGTGCCACACATGTGGTATCGCCGTACTCGGGAGAAGTAGTACAATGTGTTTTGGGGTGTATTTTTACACATACCCATGCTGGGTGGGAGAAATAACTCTGTAAATGGACAATTGTGTGTAAAAAAATCAAAAGATTGTCATTTACAGAGGTATTTCTCCCACCCAGCATGGGTATGTGTAAAAATACACCCCAAAACACATTATACTACATCTCCCGAGTACGGCAATACCACATGATTGGCACTTTTTTGCAGCTTAACTGCGCTAAGGGGCCCAAAGTCCAATGAGTACCTTTAGGATTTCATAGGTCATTTTTGTTTCAAGACTACTCCTCACGGTTTAGGGCCCCTAAAATGCCAGGGCAGTATAGGAACCCCACTAATGACCCCATTTTAGAAAGAAGACACCCCAAGGTATTCCGTTAGGAGTATGGTGAGTTCATAGAAGTTTTTATTTTTTTGTCACAAGTTAGCGGAAATTGATTTTAATTGTTTTTTTTTCACAAAGTGTCATTTTCCGCTAACTTGTGACAAAAATAAAATCTTCTATGAACTCACCATAGTCCTAACGGAATACGTTTGGGTGTCTTCTTTCTAGAATGGGGTAATTTGTAGGGTTCCTATACTGCCCTGGCATTTTAGGGGCCCTAAACCGTGAGGAGTAGTCTTGAAACAAAAATGACCTGTGAAATCCTAAAGGTACTCATTGGACTTTGGGCCCCTTAGCGCAGTTAGGCTGCAAAAAAGTGCCAATCATGTGATATCGCCGTACTCGGGAGATGTAGTATTACTGTGTCTCGCAAGACTCTGGATGAGGCCATTTCCTTGGCCATTAAAATTGATAGACGAGTTTGCTATCAAAAGCAAACTCGGGCTAAGCCTTCAAGAAAGTTTTCCTCCTGTACTTTCTCAGCTCCTACGCCTTCCTCTCCACCCGCTGACGAGCCAATGCAAATTGGGTAGACCAAGCTCTAAGAGGTGGAGAAAAATAGAAGACGAGCAGAGAAGCTCTGTTTATACTGCGCCGATAAAGGGCACATGGTTTCTGCCTGCCCTAAGAAGGCGGAAAACTCTATCGCCTAGGAGTAGCTGGAGGTACTACCCTAGGCGATCTTGATATACCTCTAAACAATAAGCGGGTCTTGCTTCCTTGCACTGGCACCTGGGAGGACCGGGTTCATACTACTCAGGCATTTGTAGATTCCGGCTCAGCTGTCAATGTCATGTCGCTTAGATTTGCTAATCAATTCAGATTTCCGTTGCTTCCTCTGGGGGAGCAGATTAAGATTACGGCTGTGGACAACTCCCCATTGCCTCTCACCATCACTCAGACTCCTGTATTGTTATGCCAGATTGGGGCCCAGCACAGGGAACAAATGCAGTTTCTGGTGTTAGAAATGTCCACGTCCACGGTCATCCTGGGCATGCCGTGGTTAAAAAAGCACTCACCAGACATTGATTGGGGTACCAGACAGTTGATAAGTTGGTCTCCATACTGTCATGATCACTGTTTAAAGCAGGTCCCTATTGTAGTTAATGAAGTCTAAGTAGTTGGAACCATTGAACAGGATCCAGAACCCTCTGGGGTTCAGGCTGAGTTGGATTGGGTGTCAGAGCTGGGTCCTTTTCAACAGGAGGTCCCTGAAGGCAAACCAGAGGGTTTTTTTTGTTCCCCTCCAGTTGAGATTCAAAGTCTTGGAGGCATTTCATGCCCATAAAAATGCAGGTCACCCGGGAGTGGCTCGTACCCAAGAATTATTAAGTCGCAGTGTATGGTGGCCCTCTATCACTATTGATTGTAAGGAATTTGTGGCTAGCTGTGCCGTTTGTGCCAGGAGCAAGGCTTCTAGGCAAGCGCCTGCTGGTACCTTACAACCTCTGCGAGTACCCGAGGAACCTTGGACTCACGTGTCCATGGATTTTGTGGGTGAATTGCCTTCCTCTGAGGGTAAAACGGTCATTTGGGTGTTAGTCGACAGGTTTAGTAAGATGGCCCACTTCATCCCCTTGAACGGACTCCCCTCAGCACAGGAACTGTTCGTTCTCCACATCTTCAGGCTGCATGAGATTCCCCAGGATGTGGTGTCAGATAGGGGAGTCCAGTTCACTTCTTGCTTCTGGAAAGCGTTTTGTCAGCATATGGGGATGACGTTATCGTTTTCCTCCGGCTACCACCCACAGACCAATGGTCAGACCGAGAGGGTACACCAAGCTCTTGAGCAGTTCCTCATGTGCTATGTGGCCGATGCCCAGACGGATTGGGTCAGATTTTTACCGTATGCCGAGTTTGCCCACAATAATTTGAGGTCTGCTTCATCAGGATTCTCCCCGTTCCAGGTTGTTGCGGGGAGATCACCCAAGTTTTCACTCCTGCCAGTAGTAGCTTCACCTTTTCCTGCTTTAGAAAACTGGTCAGAAAGAATGAGAGGCATCTGGGATAAAGTGAAGCAAAATTTGAGAAGAGCCTTTTTGACTCAAAAAAGGCACGCCGATAAGAGACGGTCGGTGGAATGGTAATTTGCATCAGGAGATTTGGTGTGGATTTCCACACGACACTTATCTCTAAGGCAGCCCTCTGTAAAATTGGGTCCCAAGTTTATAGGGCCTTACCCTATTTCTAAAAAGGTGAATAATGTTACCTATGTGGTGTCGCTTCCCTCCAATTTCAGGGGTGGTAGGACGTTTCGCGTTTGAAGCCTGCCGTGTATGTGAATGCCACTCCTCCCCCCCCTGTGGTGATTGATGGAGAACCAGAATATGAAATAGAGAAGATTTTGGATTCTCGGCGGGAACGCAAATCTTTGCAGTATCTGGTCCACTGGCGAGGGTATGGTCCTGAAGAGAGATCCTGGGTACCTCTCTCGCGCATGCATGCAGAAGAACTCAGGATAGAGTTCCATAGATTGCATCCTGACAGGCCAGGTGGTGCGTGTCCGGAGTCAACGCCTAGAGGGGGGGTACTGTAAGAAACGAGGCAGCTGCAGCGAACAGCACCACCACCGCAGCTGCCTCCATGCGGCCATCCGTCTGCACGGAACGCCCTTCCATGCAGGGGGTTGCCTTAGCGCGCGGGCGCGCGCACAGACAGGACCTTTATGCGGGGAGGAAGCCCGTCAGCTGACCTGCTGGTCGGCTGACATCAGAGGGGACCCACGGCGCCCAGGATTGGCTGATGAAAGGGGGGCGTGCCAGCGAGGTCTCCTCTGCTTCATAAGCCTCCGGGCTTCATTATCTCATTGTCTGTTGTCGTGAATACTTGCGTGTTAGCGCTCAGACCTTAGGCTAGTTCCCTGGTGTTGATGCTAAGGATTTCACACCAAGACTAGGATATTGCTACCTTCTGATTGTTATTTGTTTAGACTAGTTCCCTGGTGTTGATGCTAAGGATTTCACACCCAGACTAGGTTATTGCTACTGTTTTGATCTCTTGTGTATGACTCTTAGCGATTACTCTGACTCTGATCCTGCTTTCTGATCCTGTACTTTTGCCTATCTGCCTACCTGTTGCTAAATCTCTGCCTGATTACCGATTACTCTCTTGTCTCACGATTCTGCACCAATACGTACCTTCCTGTTGCTGAACCTCTGCCTGATTACCGATTACTCTCTTGTCTCACGATCCTGTACTTATACTTACCTCTCTGTTGCTGAACCCTGCCTGCCTGACCATTCTACTCACCAGTGGGCCCTCGCCACTGGTGTGGTGTTAACTATGCCAGCTCCGCTGGTGAAGCAGTTCTGTTAGGCTATAGTTCAGCCTTAATTACCTGCTCGTTAGGTACCCTGTCATTGTAGTATTACTGTGTCTCGCAGGCTGCAGTAGAGTCTGACTCACCCGCCCCTCGGGTGTTCATTTGTCTGCAGCATATTCTGAATCACCCGCTCCTCGGGAGATTCAGCCCCTTCAGTATTGTTCCTCCAGCTTGCTGGAGGTTGTACGTTAGTGCACGGTCAGTGTACTGTTTATACCTCACCAGCCCCTCTGGTGAGGTCTCATTGTACTATTAAAGTTACAGTTGCACCCAATCACTACACACTCTGCTCTTTGTCTGGTATACTGGTATTATTGGTGATTCTGCAGATCACACATAATCGGGTATAGCATCTGCATTATTAGTGATTCTGCAGATCACCACATAATCAGACATCTGAACTACGACACCCAACTGTTACAATAAGTTACTGCACAGAAACTTGTGTGTCTTGGTAAAAGGAATCACACTTTCTGCAAGAAACTAATCTCGACTGCAAATTATAAAACTAGTTCCTAAGTTTAATGATATAACATTTTGAAACTTAAAAATATGTTCATCCTTCTTTTACTTCAGCTGGTCAACCTTACTGCCAATGTCTATGACCATCAGGTTATTAAACAGATATTTCAGACATTTCATGGACCTTTAATATAATACGGCTTCCCATTGAGAAAAAAGAAAAAAGAAAAAAGAAAAAGAATAGAATCTTGCACTGTCAATGGCATAGGTTAGCTCAAGATTAAACAGAAAATTGTATTTGTGTATGATGACGAAAATGGAGCTCTGCCACTTACTTCAAAATAAATTGCTTTGGAAATATATTATCTTGTCTGTCTGAAAATCATTTCATTAAGTTAGAGTCAGAAACTGAATATCATTGATGTAACTTGTTTGGTTATATAACGTGTACTAAACCTTGTATAAAAACAGGGCATTCTAAAGCAAACCAAGGCCAGTGCTGAGCAGATTGTCTATTGGTCAAGAAAGGTTTCTGTTATACTAGGTTAACATTGCTTTGCAGGTTTCCACTGAGGAGAAAAATGGATAAATGGACCAGTCGACTGTTCCTTTGTTCTCTATAGGATCAGTTCAGACAATTACTTTTTAAACATATCTGTTGTCTCCGTTGTGGTAGCAGAGCACAGGATCACATCTTGCACGATTTTTCTGGACACTGCATGGAAAATGGACATGTCAAAAAAAGCAAAAATCCACCCCAGACCCAAACCACCAAATCAAGTTTTACTTGCTGTCTGTTGCCAAAAGACACAATGCAATATAACAGATACCAAAACTTAGAGACTCTGAAGCGAGAATAAATCTAAATCGGCTAAACGGGGTCCCTTCACCCCCAAATCCCCCCTTGCAAAATCCACGACCAACTTGGTCGTGGATTTTGCTCCTCCTGGAGGCAGGGCTAACGGCTGCAGCCCTGCCTAACAAGCGTGTCTATCAGCGGCACATCGCCGCCTCTCCCCCGCCCCTCTCAGTGAAGGAAGACTGAGAGGGGCGGGGGAGAGGCGGAGGTACACGTCTGATAGACGCGCATGAGGCAGGGCAGGGCCTCAATGCGGAAGAGATCCCCCGCTGCACGGAGGGGATTTGGGAGGCAAGGGACCCCCGTTAAGCCGCGGGATAGCGGCGTTTTAGCAGGGGCACACATGCCCCTGCTATCTATGAGGTCTGATGCGAGATTTATTCTCGCTTCAGACTCTCTTTAATAGACAGACAAAGCAGATCATACATCAGATGCAACAGTTCCAACCTGGCCTAGTGTGGACCTAGCCTTACAAGAAAAAGAAATCTGACTTGGCAGAAAATAAAGCATTCAAACAGACACACACACACACACACACACACACACACACACACACACACACACACACACACACACACACACATACACACACACACACACACACACATACACACACACACATACACACACACACGATTTAATGAGTTGTTTATTGCAAGCATGATTTTTCTATGATTTCTACAAAATATACATCAACAATGTGGATGCCATTAGACACTTTTTATTATTATTATTATTATTTAGTATTTATATAGCGCCGACATATTACGCAGCGCTGTACAGTGTATATATATATATATATCTTGTCACTAACTGTCCCTCAAAGGAGCTCACAATCTAATCCCTACCATTGCCATATGTCTATATTATGTAGTGTAAGTACTGTAGTCTAGGGCCAATTTTTAGAGGGAGCCAATTAACTTATCCGTATGTTTTTGGAATGTGGGAGGAAACCGGAGTGCCCGGAGGAAACCCACGCAGACACGGAGAGAACATACAAACTCTTTGCAGATAGTGCCCTGGCTGGGATTCGAACCGGGGACCCAGCGCTGCAAGGCGAGAGAGCTAACCACTACGCCACCGTGCTGCCCTACTTTTCCAAGTCCACCCAGTGGATCTTTGTTCCTTCACTTATAGCATTATTTTTTATTTTTTGTTCTGGAGGGACTTACACAGTACTCCTTTAAAGGGGAACTGAAGAGAGAGGTATATGGAGGCTGTCATGTTTATTTCCTTTTAGACAATACCAGTTGCCTTGCAGCCCTGCTGATCCTCTGCCTCTAATACTATTAGCCATAGCCCCTGAAAAAGCATGCAGCAGATTAGGTGTTTCAGTGGTTCAGACTTGTAAGTCTGATCTGACAAGATTAGCTGCATGCTTGTTTCTGGTTTTAATCAGATACTACTGCAGAGATATAGACCAGCAGGGCTGCCAGGCAACTGGTATTGATTAAAAGGAAATAAACATGACAGCCTCCATATACCTCTCTCTTCAGTTCCCCTTTAAGGAAAGCCGCCATACTTATTAATGTAAATTGCTACATTTAGCCAGAGTGCAGCTTTCACCAATGCAATTAGCGCTATTGCGGACCGCAACGTGTACAAAAATACGCGTTGCCGCATTCCGCACGCGTAGATATGTGGAAACTGTCCGCAATAGCGCTAATTGCATTGGTGAATGCGTCCAATAATACGCATGGCGGCCGGCGACTGGTGAGTCGTCAAAAACGAAACTAAGTGACAGCGGGGGACCAGAGGATTCCAGAGCAGCACCGAGGGCACAGGACTGCTGCAGGGGGCTAGTAATAGCCCCAGGTAAGTAAAACTCTTTACCCCCCGTTCAGTTAAGGTTCCCTTTAACTTGATGGTGTTGTTACATTAATACATTAATCTCTATGCACCAGCCCACTGTTGTTTTCACCTCATGCCTTTTCTGATTGTACTCAACCAGTGGTGTTGTGTGCATTGCAACATAATAGAGCCATAATGATAAACCTCAATGAAAGGAGAAACAATGTCAATTAACCATGGTTAAATGTGAGTCTTGGTTGGGTCTGCTAAAAAGGGCATAAAGGAGCAGTGGAGAAAATAGTGTTGTATACTAGGCTGCAATAACAACTACCATAGGTAGTGTTGAGCTTACTTTCAAAAAACTTTTAAAAGCATTTCAAAAAATCTTCATCCCAGTCCAGGGTGTCATCTTATGCCTTCGTCAGGGCATGATGAATATTAAGCAAGACTTACAATGACAAAGGGGAAATATTTTATAGCTTTACTTACTGCCCCTGAATATTGCATAATGTTTTTATTTTATTTTTATTTTTTTTGCAAAATAATTGGGAATTATCTTCTGCTTTATAAAGAAAGTATTATACTTTATATTTTGTGTGATGAAGGTCTGGGAATGAGTATTTATCTGTGTAGTCTTTGCCTAGTAAAATATTACTGATTCCGAAGATACTCAATTCAATTTCTTGGTTTAATTACGTAAAAAAAAAAAAAGACAATTCTACCAAACAACTTATATTAACTTAGTATATTACCCTTCAGGGTACCCTCATACAATGGTCAATCCATCCTAAATAGCTTATGAAATGTATGTGGTACAAAAGTTGTCAAAGATTATTCAAAGCTCCAATGCACAGTATAAGCACAGATCCTGTTGGTCAAGGAATTACCATCCTGCTCAAATATTTCCATGCATCTCAACCTGCCCCAATAGCATTATTCCATGCTGTTAAAACCTCCTTTATTTTGTTCCCTGGATTACCTAATTGTCTTGCAATTCCCATGTGTGCTATACAATGGCTTTTTATTCACTGACATAAATTTCAAACTTTAGACTGTACCATATATAGTAATTTGATATCCCTGAGGCTTTTTGGAGGGTTTAGAACATCTTAAGCATCTCATCAGTTTAATGCCTGATCTGCTGAATTACTTTCTCCTATAATGGAAAACAAGGTATTTCTTATAAGTTTGTGTACACGTATCTTAAATTTTACCATTTTTACAATAGTTGTCTGTTAAACGGTGCTTGAAAATATTGAGTAATTGAAAGATGCACGTGCTTAAAAAGTAAATTTCATTTTTCATAAATGAAGAACAAAAAGGTTGCTTCTCACCTTTCCCAAATAATTAAAAGAGGAACTCCAGTGAAAATAATGTAATAAAAAAGTGCTTAATTTTTACAATAATTATGTATAAATGATATAGTCAGTGTTTGCTCATTGTAAAATTTTTCCGCTTCCTGATTTACATTTAGACATCACATGGCGACATTTTTGCTGCTGGCAAGTGATGTCACTGGAAGGAAATCCTGCTTGCTTTTTTAGCAGTTGGAAACAGTTGTTATTTCCCACAATGCAACAAGGCTCCAACAGTGTGATGTCAGGACCTCAGAGCTGTGATGCTTTGACATCACACTATGGGAGGGGTTTCATCACAGAATTAGCGATACAGAGCCCCCCGATGATCTGTTTGAGAAAATGAATAGATTTCTTGGAGGAAATGGGGTATTGCTACTGATTGGGATGAAGTTCAATTCTTAATTACGGTTTCTCTTTAAGAAACTAGACTTGTGCCTTTTGTGCTGGTGCTTTTGCTGCTACTGAGGGTGACAACATATTGAGTGTTTGTAGTTTTTTGCACAGTTTTCAATAAAGTGTGCAGCAAAAAATGTTCTTAATACAAAAGCCTTTTCATCCACTTAGGCACAATTGTACAAAGTATTTAAATGTTATTGCATCAGAAATAAAACTGGTTACAAACGTATACATTGTCACAAAGTAGTATAATATTCTTTGGAGGTCTTGTCATATCTGGCCACCAATGTGTTTTCAGATGATATATTCAGTGATGCTGGTGGTGAAGTGAAAGAGAACATAGAGATCATATAAAAAGTAGGCAGGTTAATAGTAATTAAAAATAAATAAGAAACAGAAAGGTAACTTCTCACCTTTCCCAAATGATTTAAGAAACTAGAATGGTGCCTTGTCTGCTGGTGCTTTTGCCGCTATTGAGGGTGACAACATATTGAGCATTTGTAGTTGCACAGTTTTCAATAAGTTGTGCAGAATTTATTTTTTTTTCTTAATACAAAACTTTTTCATCCATTTAGGCTTATTTAACACCCCAACTGATATAGTTCTTCAGAGAAACCAGTTGCTGCATATTTTTAAAACACACACATCTGGCTAATATATTTAGTCAGATAAGACAAAAACAAAGTATTTCTAAAAACAAACTGTTTTGCTTAGTTCCTCACCTCTGACAATATTTAGTCAGAACCGCTTACGAGTTATTTCTAAAAATCATATTTTACAATTTTCTGGGTAATATATGAAGTCAGTGAATTGCAGAATAAGTCAATATTTCTTTTTTATAAAATTAATTGTTATACTTGCTATTAAAATTTAAATACAACTTTTCTATGTGCAATACATATTATTTTGGAGTATGTTGTGTTAGAGTGAATTAACAGGTAATACATACTGGATGTGTTAGAATGATTACACATGTGGTGGAAGTATGATCTGTTATTTCTTTCTCCTTAGAAGAGTGCTGTATCCTGTAGATGCTTAAGGCTGGGCAGCAGAAGATACAACAGGCTGTGCCTAGCATTGCCAGGCCCTGGATGTTACAGACAGAAATAAAACCCCTTATGCAAACACTTCCTGTCTAAAAACAATTATTGGATAACATATGTTCATAAATATTGCATAATATAGAAGTATTTCACATTAAAGCACAATTTCTGGTTTGGGAGTCTGCGGGACTATTTCTGTCCCAAGTGGGCCAATGGTCTCCTCATACCCCACTATGGCACAATGCTAGACTGAAGGAATTTACCACGGTACTTGAGCCTTGTGTCTGGGCAAATAGAGGGATCATTAAGTTGAGAGATATTACAGTGGGTGATGCCCTTACACAATTTAAAGATCTAAAAATGTCCTTCTCTTTACCAAACTCTATGTATTTCAGATACCTACAGTTACGCCATGCATTTAACTCCCAGTTTGGTGCTACTCACTTAAAGGTGCAATCTCACCCTTTAGAGGTCCTCCTCTCTCACTCTGGGCTGACCGGGATTATTTCACAAATTTACGCAACTCTTATGGACAAAGAGGCGCGTAAGACCAACCACTTACCGTTGAAGTGGCAGGGGGATGTATCAGATTTGACTGATAAAGAATGGGTTGATGTTCTTGCACATTTTATCACAGTTCCAATCGCTGATAGACATAAGCTAACCTCCCTTTTATTTCTGTATGGGGCATATTTGACACCACACAGACTCTTTAAGATGGGCACATTGAGTGCAGGGTACTGTTGGCGATGCGGCAATCCTGATGCTCATTTTATGCATATGTACTGGGCATGTGACCACATTCATGATTACTGGAGAGACATTCACAAAATAATGACCTCACTGATCGATAGCAGAATCCTTTACACTGCAAAGGCTATGCTGTTAAGTATCTTTGGGGATATTTCCCTTTGCCAAGAAAAAGCTGCACTTGGCTAGACTCTTACTTGTATATGCCAGAGGGACTGTGGCATTGAAGTGGAAAAATGACAATGCGGCAACTGTTTGAGTTTAAATTGCATGTATATGTCGACTTACCTACCTATTAAAGTGTATATGAAAATAGAGGCTTGTGTAAACATGTTTACAAAATCTGGTTTCGTTGGTTGTCGTTGTTTAAAATTGACATGTAGGATATGCATTATTTGTAGCTATGCATATTTTCTGTGTACAGCATGATTTGATTTAGTTTCCTGTATACCAGGGGGGGGGGGGGGGTGGAGGGTACTGGATCACCTTTGGGGAATGGAACATGCTATGTATTGTTTTGTTTGTTTTTATGTTGGAATACTTAATAAAAGTGTTCTACAAAAAAAAAGCACAATTTCCCTTGGTATCTACAGTCTGACCTGTGGTAAAAGAGAAACTCTGACCAAGAATTGAACTTTATCCCAGTCAGTAGCTGATACCCCCTTTTACATGAGAAATCTGTTCCTTTTCACAAACAGACCATCAGGGGGCACTGTATGGCTGATATTGTGGTGAAACCCCTCCCACAAAGAAATTCTGAGTACGTACTTTTGGCAGTTTCCTGTCTGTGAACCCTGTTGCATTGTGGGAAATATCTGTTTACAGCTGTATCCAACTGCCAAAACAGCAAGCATGTGATAAATGTCAGAATATAAATCAGGGATTTAAAATATTTTACAATTGGCAAACACTGACTAAATCATTTATACATAATTATAGTAAAAATGAAGCACATTTTTATTACATTATTTTCACTGGAGTTCCTCATTAAAAGCTAAATGTTAAGGTTAAAGTTTGTATTGTCTCACCTAAATGATGCCAGTTTTAAGAAGTTTAACTGTAATTACTTATCAGTAAGAGTTACCTTATATTCTAAATGGACATAAACTGTCAGAAATAGAGCCTAGCTATGTTTGGCACTGTAAATACACAACTTTATCTCATCATGTTCAGTTGAGTTCAGTTCAGGTACCCTTTAATACATTGTGTGCTAATGAGGGGTTAAAAATGTTATTAAAAGGGCACTACAGCAAAAAGCTGTAAAATGTAAAATATGTGCAAACATATACAAATAAGAAGTACATGAGCCATATGTAAAATGAGCCATAAATTACTTTTCTCCTATAATGCTGTCACTTACAGTAGACAGTAGAAATCTGACAGGAGTGGCAGGTTTTGAACTAGTCCATCTCTGCATAGGGAATTCTCAGCAAGGCTTTTATTCTTTATAAAGATATTCCCTAAAAAGGGAATTTAAACAATAATGCTGGCCAGCTTCCCTGCTCGCTACACAGTTTTTGGGCTGTTGGACAGAGCAACTGTCCTTATTCAAGCCCTTGTCCACAGCTTTGAACCAATTTTTTACATTTTTGTTTCTGCTGTTAATCGATCATTTGACGTTTTGAAGCCACCCTTCAGGGCAGTAACCACAACCATAACCACACTTGCTCACTTAAAGATGAATTATCACTAATTCCTTCTGTTTAAAGAAGGCAAAAATGTATATTTAGCAATGCTTTTAATTGAGGTATTTTAGTCTCTTTTTAGACCTTTATACATTCCTAGTGGTATGTCACTATGACCTATCTAGGTACTCTTTAGTACTGGTCCAATCCCTTTCCCATAAAGCCATATTAATCCTTGCCATGGACTGATGAGGACCAGAAAGTCCAAAACAGGCTGTATGCATGTTGAATTGATGTGGCTCCATACAATGTATATGCTATAGGTCTACTATACACCAGCAGTTCTGAATGTGCAGCCTTGCTTTCAGGGGCATAAGATGATGCTTTGCATATTTGGGAGTGATGCATCATGGGAAACCACAGTTGCTCAGTTAGAGATAAATTAGTATAAATACGTTCAGTTTTAAGCTTTTTAATAGAGGGCTTTTGGTCTCTGTTAGCCCTTTATACTTCCCTACTGTTTCTGGGGCACCATGAACTATCTGGTTATTCCTTATTACATTACCAGTTAATAGAACACATAATGATACCAGTTAAGATTTCAGATAAAGCAAAGGAAAGTGTCCAGAAAGAATACAATTAAAGATTACCTGTTCTGACCTAGTTTGTCGTGATGGTTGTTCTTAAACTCATGTCAATGTGATAAGGCATTGCTTTCACACTTTCATTCTTGAGAAAAAAAAAAGGAAAAAAAAAGGTTAATTATTTCTGTAAGAGAAGGGTACACAGTAATTCTATAGTGACCCAGAAAAAGCAGGACATAACATAGAGTAACAAACAAAAAAGAGCTGTAAAGTGCCGAGGTGAGAGTAAAAGGAAGGCTGCCATATATATTTCATTTTATATAATACCAGTTGCATGGCAGTCCTGTTGATCTTCTGGCATCAACACAATGTCTGAGTCACAACCCTGAAACAAGCATGTGGCTAATCGAGGCAGACATGAGTCAGAGCCCCTTATCTGCATGCTTGTTCAGGGTCTATGGTTATAAATATTAGAGAGAGACAAATGATTTTCCAGGACAGACAGGCAACTTGTATTATTTAAAAGGAAATAAATGTCAGCTTTCATATCACTTTTGTCTCGGGTTCGCTTTAACACCACCTGTAAGTAAATATATATAAATAAACATTACAAAGTATGAGATTGCCTTCTCACACTAAAAGGAAATTACATGTGATCAGAAATTACATGTGAACACTGTCAGAGTTTTCTACATCCAAAGCATAGTGGAAACATAACTTCGAGCTTAAAGGGACTCCAAGCAGTGCAGAAACTATGGAAAGATGCATACCATTTTGAAGCTCTCTTTCTCCTATTTCCAACGATATATAAACCGCCACCCTACGCCTTTTAGTTTTCCCTATTTTCACGATCGAAATCGCGGCTGCCGTGATTTCGATTGCGAAAATATTGAAAACTAAAAGGCGCAGGGCGGTGGTTTGTGTGTCGTTGGAAAGAGGAGAAAGAGAGCTTCAAAATGGTATGCATCTTTCCATAGTTGCTTGTATTACACAGGACGACTTTTCCCCAAAGTCGACAGCTCCATTCAGCTGCTGACTTTAGGGAAAAGTCGTCCTGTGTAATACAAGAAACTATGGAAAGATGCATACCATTTTGAAGCTCTCTTTCTCCTCTTTCCAACGACACAAAAACCGCCACCCTACGCCTTTTAGTTTTCAATATTTTTGCATCTAATCCTTGCCCCATATCACTGATCTCAGGAGCTTACACCGCAATCATTGTCTTGAGTCACTAAGCATAATATGAGACAGTGATTAGAGTGTAAGATCCTAAGGACAGTTAGTGACATGAGGCAGGAGTAAGAGTTCAGAATATTTTTACTTGGGGGTGTGGCCTGATTTTAAGGGTGGAGTTAAAAGGCACCAGAACCCCTGAGCCTACAGGCTCCGGAGTTGTAAATCCGGCCCTGTATATCCTTGGTTTCTTGATCTGCACTCTAATGCTAAATGTACTCCAGGATTGTGAGTCCTCCCTCTGATAAAAGCCTGGTGAGGAAAAGAGATCCACACCAGGTTTTGCTGTTCTCCCTGAGGGAGGTGTGGTTGGGTGGGTAATATAAGGTCAGTCTGATAACAGCCCTGATCTAAGAAGCAGATATGTGAGAATCATGCTGAGTAACAGAGGTAATGTGAAATTGTGCTGTTGAAAGACTCATTTGTGCACAGTGTGTTTCTTTCCACTTGTGAGCATAGGGGATAGGTAGTGTATTTGGGGGTGCCTTAGACAGGCACAATGAAATCAACTTTAATGTGATGCAGTCTTTATATTTCACCAACACCAAGTTTTATTTGTGTTGTACAGGCTACTTATAAGTATTTACACTTTGTACATAAAACTGAAAATAAAAGATAAAACAATTGCCTCACTACTGAATGTGCTCTAACTAAACTTGAGCATATGACCCTCTCTACACAGGACAAGTCTGATACTTGCCCTGAAACACACTCTGCACAAATGAGTCTTTCAACATCACAATATTCACATTACTTCTGTAGCCCAGCACACTCCTCCACACTCCACATGTGCTTCCCAGATCAGGGCTACTTTCAGACTGAACTAATTAGCCTTATATTCTCCACCTGACCACACCTCGCTCAGGGAGAGCAGCAAAACCTGGTGTGGCTCTCTTTTTCTCACCTGGCTTCTGTCTGAGGGCAAACACTAAATCCTGGAGTGGATTTAGCACAGCAGTGCAGATGAAAGAACTTTAGGACATATGGTACATATACACCATTTGTCACTTTCCCAGACTCTCCTTCTCTGCCACTGCCACAGTACACTGTATGTGTGCTACGTGTTCAAGAAAAGTGCAGATGTCCCTTTAAATGCCAGGCTCTCTAAAAAGATAGCAAGTAGTGTGTTTTTTACCATTTATAAGACAAACTATCCTTTCAATAAATATTGTCTCATAGTGTCATGTCTAAATTGTGTAGTACTGCAGCTAATTAAACTGTATTATCTTAACACAATGGTGTTGCTCAATTTCAATTACTTCTGGCAGTAAGCGTCATTCAAATATTCAGCTCAGTTTTTAATATGCAAAATTAGGTATGAACTTGTGTAAATTATGCTTAAAAATCATTTGTTCTGCATATTCAAGACACTGAATTACTTTCAAGCCAAGGGCGACATTTAATAAAAGTTAGCACAAGTTACTTTAGAGATGAATAGTATATCAATCTCACAAATTACAGTGGATCTTTAAAAATAGTTTTTGAAACATATTTTGTTGAATGCAACAGACAGTTTATAGCTCTGTTAACTGCAGCAGCTTTCAAAAATTTGGAAGTAATTTACCTGATAAACATATAATAAAATCACTTTTTTCCTATGCCAATTCTAAAACCAAATAAATAAATAAATACAAAATTAACAATTTGTTTCTAGTTGTTTTTTTTTTCATTCAAAAGGCACACATCCTAAAATTATGAAACCTTGCATGTCCAAGTTGGTTTTTGTAAAAGAACAGCCCAATTCCAGGATTGCTTGGATGTACAAAGAGCCTCTGAATTTTTTTTACTAAGGGTGTATTATCAATCAAGCAGCATGACACAGGATCTTAACTGCTACACAACCGCATCTCGCTGATGGGTGTGGCCACAGCAGCAGCCCCTAACGTGGTTAAGTCCTGGGGCGGGGAGCTGCAGGAGATCGCGCGCGCCAATGCGCATGCATCTCCTCTTGGATGACGGAGCTCTGCTCTGTCATCAGTCTCCCTGCGGGGATCGCCACTAGGGGACTGTTAGATGGCAAAACCGTTGTCTATTTACTCTGTACAGCACTGCAATCTATGGCATCGCTGTACTGGGGACAGCTGTGTGCACGGCTGTCCCCCTGGGTGGCAAGGAAGTCATCTGCTGTCATAGGCTGAAGACTGTGACAGCCAATTGCACTGATTGGCTGGCGAGGAGAGGGTTTAAAAAAACAATAAAAGGAGGGAAATTTATTGATAAATAAATGAATAAATATTTGTAAAAAAAAACACATTGGGGGAGCAATCACAGCCTACCAACAGAAATCTCTGTTGGTGGGCAGAAAAGGGGGGGGGGGGTGGGGGATCACTTGCACGGCCCTGCAGTGAGGCCTTAAAGCTGCAGTGGCCTATTTTGTAAAAAATGGCCTGGTCACTAGAGATGGGCCGAACGGTTCGCCGGCGAATGGTTACAGGCGAACTTTGGTGGTTCGCGTTCGCCTTCACCAAGCGAACTTTTGCAGAAGTTTGATTCGCCTTATAATGCACTATGAGGGTCAACTTTGACCCTCTGCATCACAGTCAGAAGGCACATTGTAGCCATTCAGGCTACACTAAGCCTTGGAGCCCCCCCCCCCCTTATATAAGGCAGGCTCGCCGATCATTACACTCACTCGTGTGCCTGCTAGAGACAGACTAGGGACAGCTGCTGCAGACTTGTTCTCCTAGGGACAGATTAGTTAGGTTCTTGGCTGCTTAGCTTGCTCCTGGCTGATTATTATTGCTTTTATAGCACCCCTCAACAGCTCTTTTCAGAGCTCATCCTGTACTTTTTTTTTTCTCTGTGTGTCAAACTGACACTTTTGTTGCATGCACAGCCTTGCTAATTCATAGTGTGTGTGCCACTGCCAGCAGCCCAGCACATTAAGTGACTACCTGTGTGTGTGACAGGGAGCTGCACATTGTACTACCCAGTACTGCATATACCCAGTACCTGTTGTGTTTACTTAACCCTCCTCATCACTGCATATACCTAGCTTTGTGTTGAGTGAACCCAGCTCACTGCATCTAACTACCTGTTGTGTTCAGTGAACCCACCTCACTGCATATACCTAGCTGTTGTGTTCAGTGAACCCACCTCACTGCATATAACTACCTTTACTGTTGAGTGAACCCACCTCACTGCATCTAACTACCTGTTGTGTTGAGTGAACCCAGCTCACTGCATATACCTAGCTGTTGTGTTGAGTGAACCCAGCTCACTGCATCTAACTACCTGTTGTGTTGAGTGAACCCACCTCACTGCATATAACTACCTTTACTGTTGAGTGAACCCACCTCACTGCATCTAACTACCTGTTGTGTTCAGTGAACCCAGCTCACTGCATCTAACTACCTGTTATGTTCAGTGAACCCACCTCACTGCATATACCTAGCTGTTGTGTTGAGTGAACCCACCTCACTGCATATAACTACCTTTACTGTTGAGTGAACCCACCTCACTGCATCTAACTACCTGTTGTGTTGAGTGAACCCAGCTCACTGCATCTAACTACCTGTTGTTGTGTTGAGTGAACCCACCTCACTGCATAGTACTACCATTACTGTTCAGTGAACCCAGCTCACTGCATATAACTACCTTTACTGTTCAGTGAACTCACCTCACTGCGTACAACTATCTTTGTATTGAGTGAACTCACCTGACTGCATCTAACTACCTCTTGTGTTCAGTGAACCCACCTCACTGCATATAACTACCTTTGTGTTCAGTGAACCCACCTCACTGCATATAACTACCTTTACTGTAGAGTGAACCCACCTCACTGCATCTAACTACCTGTTGTGTTCAGTGAACCCACCTCACTGCATCGAACTACCTGTTGTGTTCAGTGAACCCACCTCACTGCATATACCTAGCTGTTGTGTTGAGATAACACACCTCACTGCATATAACTACCTTTACTGTTGAGTGAACCCACCTCACAGCTAGTGTTGGGCGAACAGTGTTCGACACTGTTCGGGTGATGTTCGAGTTCGACCGAACACCTGATGGTGTTCGGCCAAACCGTTCGGCCATATGGCCGAACTAAGAGCGCATGGCCGAACGTTCCCCGAACGTTCGGCTAGCGCTGTGATTGGCCGAACGGGTCACGTGGTTCGGACCCGAACACGCTCTGATTGGCCGAACGGGTCACGTGGTTCGGGTAAATAAATACCCGATCCACGTCATTTCTCCGCCATTTGTCTGTGGGTTTAGCTTTGGGTAGGCAGGCAGGGTAGTTCTCTCTCCAGCCAGGCTAGCCAGGGTCCCTCCAGTCATTGTGTCGCTGCTGGGAACAGTAGTACACCGCTCACCCACACTATATAGCATTGTGTTTACTGCCACTCTGTGTACACCGCTCACCCACCACTGTATAGCATTGTGTTTACTGCCACTCTGTGTCTCTGCTGGGAACAGTAGTACACCGCTCACCCGCCACTGTATAGCATTGTGCTCTGTGTCGCTACTGGGAATAGTAGTACACCGCTCACCCACCACTGTATAGCATTGTGCTCTGTGTCGCTGCTGGGAACAGTAGTACACCGCTCACCCACCACTGTATAGCATTGTGCTCTGTGTCGCTGCTGGGAATAGTAGTACACCGCTCACCCACCACTGTATAGCATTGTGCTCTGTGTCGCTGCTGGGAACAGTAGTACACCGCTCACCCACCACTGTATAGCATTGTGCTCTGTGTCGCTGCTGGGAATAGTAGTATACCGCTCACCCACCACTGTATAGCATTGTGCTCTGTGTCGCTGCTGGGAACAGTAGTACACCGCTCACCCACCACTGTATAGCATTGTGCTCTGTGTCGCTGCTGGGAATAGTAGTACACCGCTCACCCACCACTGTATAGCATTGTGCTCTGTGTCGCTGCTGGGAACAGTAGTACACTGCTCATCCACCACTGTATAGCATTGTGCTCTGTGTCGATGCTGGGAATAGTAGTACACCGCTCACCCACCACTGTATAGCATTGTGCTCTGTGTCGCTGCTGGGAACAGTAGTACACCGCTCACCCACCACTGTATAGCATTGTGCTCTGTGTCGCTGCTGGGAATAGTAGTACACCGCTCACCCACCACTGTATAGCATTGTGCTCTGTGTCGCTGCTGGGAATAGTAGTACACTGCTCACCCACCACTATATAGCATTTCTGTACTGCCACTGTACTGCTGCCAGTCAGCGTGTACTTTAAGGATAAGTGAAATGAAGAAGAAATCCTGTGAAAGAGGGAGGGGCAAGGGAAGAGGTGTTTCCCCTGACAGTTCACGTACAGGCCACAGTGGAGCACCGAAGAAAACCCACTCAATACCGCCCATGTTGTCCAGGAAATCAACCCTCACAAATCCAAAAGAACAGGACCAGATAATTAATTGGATGACCTCTCAAGCATCCAGCAGTGGGTTAAGCAGCACCAGCACATCACGCACGAGGTCCGAGTCCTCAGCCAGTTACAAGGAGCCAGTGGGCACAAAGCTGACACACCCGGCAGCGACACCACGCACACAACTGCCAAATAACCAGTCCAAAGAATTTCCTCAGGACACAATGGGGTATTCGCAGGAGCTATTCCCAGCCCAACAAACTTCCACCTTTCAAAGGTCAATGGAACAGCCAGAAATGTTGTGCCCGGATTCACAACCATTTACTGTGGGAAATGCACCGCGCACTGAAATGCAAGGCGAGTCCGACGACTTTGAAACCCAAATCCCAGAGCAAGTTGGGCAGGAGGGGTTTCAATTGCAGGAGGTCGGCCGAGAAGATCTGGAAGACGACGTTGGAGTGAGCTGCGCAGAGGTTGTTCTGGGGAGCTCTACTCCACGCCCATGGCGGCGGCCCACAATCACATATGACGAGTTTGAGGAGATGGAAGAGGAGGGTTTGGACAATGTGGACAGAGACCCAGATTTTGTATGTGAAGGAGAACATCGCCGTCGTAGCAGCACAGATGAGTCTGTTGAAGAACCCACTGCTGCACGAATTCGCCTTGTGCCACAAGGTAGGCGGCGCGAAATTTCAGGCACCACAAGCGTGGAAGTTCAAGTGAGACGCAAAAGAGGCGCAAACAGAAATCGCCAGCAAGGCAGGTGCTCCAAAGTCTGGCCTTTCTTTGAAGACTGCAGTGAGGATGGTACCATGGTGATTTGCAAGGTGTGCAAGACCCACCTGAGCAGGGGGAAAAATATTAACAACCTTTCCACCACCAGCATGACCCGCCACATGGTATCCAAACATCCCACTCTGTGGGCAAACGCGGCAGGACAGGGTACCAGCAACACTGCCTCCCTTGGGGTCACCAGACTCACCACCAGACCCTCCTCAGCAGCAGCAGTAGCCCAGCCATTGCGTAGTTCACAACAACATTCACAAACATCAGACGACGCTGACACTGTCACTTTCCGGAATAGTGCTCTTGAGGTCTCCCAGTCTTCATCAAACACAACAACCAACAGCCCTTCAGTGTGCAGCCCTACGGTTCAGTTGTCTGTCTCAGAGATGTTTGAGCGCAAGAGGAAATTGCCAGCAAATGACCCCCGGGCCGTGGCACTAACAGCCAGCATAGCCAAGCTTCTGGCTTGCGAAATGCTGCCATATCGAGTAGTGGAGAGAAACAGCTTCAAGGGCATGATGTCAGTGGCCATCCCACGTTACGTGGTTCCCAGCCACTACCACTTTGCGCGCTCTGCAGTGCCTGAGTTGCATGAGCACGTGGTCAGCAAAATAACCCGAAGCTTGAAGAATGCCGTTGCCTGCAAGGTTCACCTCACCACTGACACCTGGACGAGTGCGTTCGGCCAGGGTCGATACATCTCCCTTACCACGCACTGGGTGAACCTTGTGGAGCCTGGCAGCGATTCCTCACCTGCTACGGCGCGGGTGTTGCCCAAGCCGCAAACAGCTGCACCGCCGTCCCTCCCACTGGATAACAACAGCAGCACCTACCTCTCTAACTTCTTCTCCTCCAACGCATCTCAAAGCTGTACCTCATCCGGAAACGCTAACCCAGCAGCAGTAGGATCGTGGAAGCAGTGCAGCACAGCTGTTGGCATGCGTCAGCAAGCGTTGCTGAAGCTGATCTGCCTTGGGGATAAGCAGAGCACAGGGGAGGAAATTTGGAGCGGAATAAAGGAACAGACGGATTTGTGGCTGGCACCGCTGGACCTGAAACCGGGCATGGTTGTGTGTGATAATGGGAGTAATCTCATTCGCGCTTTAAGGTTGGCTAAGCTGACACACATCCCTTGCCTGGCGCACGTGATGAACCTAGTAGTTCAGCGGTTCCTGAGGACATACCCAGGCGTGGCCGATCTTCTGTTGAAGGTGCGACGAGTGGCCAAACATTGTAGAAATTCCAGTACTGCTTCAGGGGTACTCGCCAAGATGCAGGAGCGCTTCAATCTCCCCCACCATCGCTTGCTGTGTGATGTCCCTCCGCGCTGGAATTCTACGCTGCACATGCTAGCCCGCTTTTGCGAGCAGAAGAGTGCAGTGGTCCAGTACATGACGGCGCAGTACCGAGGCGCATCCGGACAGCTGCCAAGCTTCTGTGGATCCGATTGGGCCAACATGTTGGACCTCTGCCAAGTCCTCCAAAATTTTGAGCAATCCACGTTGCTTGTGAGCAGTGACAACTCTTCAGTCAGCATTACCATACCACTGCTGTGTTTACTGAAGAAGTCAATGTTGAAAATCAAGGAAACAGCTGTCATGATGCAACTGGGGGAATCTGAAGGAGAAAACGATCAGCGTGATGATACCAACATCAGGCCATCTGCCTCAGGAAACGCTGGCCCCAGCAGCTATGACGAAGAAGAGGAGGAGGAACAGCTGGAGTTGGAGCAGGAATTTCATGCCACCACTGACGAGGGCCAGAGCGGTGCACGTTGGACTTCCACAATTCAGCGCGAATGGTCAGCAGAAGCAGACCAGGAACTATCACAACGCTCACAAGAGGATGATGAGGATTCTGGCAGGACTCTGGCACACATGGTTCAATTCATGCTAGACTGCATTGAACGCGACCCACGCATTGTGCGCATTCTGGACAACACCAATTACTGGGTTTATACCCTTTTGGATCCACGGTACAAATACAATGTTCCAAAACTGCTTGAAGAAAGAGTCAGACAGGTCAAAGTGGAAGAATACCAGCAGGCCCTTGTGGAGACTTTAGAGAGGAGATTGACATCCTCCCCCTCCTCTAGCCAGTTGTATGCCGACAGACTGACTTCCGCAAACCCAGGACGACCAGGAGGGCAGCGAACAACACAAGCCACAGCTAGTGCCCAAAAGGGAATGGTATCGGCAGTGTCCTTGGAGTGGGAAAATTTTCTGACACCCATGCAGCAGCCCACAGAACAGCAAGCGTGCAGATCCACCTCCAACACCGATCGCCTGGAGAAGATGGTCAAGGACTACATGTCAGATGGCGTAGCTGTGTTGAACAATCCATCTGCACCCTTCAACTATTGGGTATCAAAGCTAGACACCTGGCACGAACTGGCAATGTACGCAATAGAGGTGCTGGCTTGCCCGGCAGCCAGCGTTATATCGGAACGCTGTTTCAGTGCTGCCGGAGGCATCGTCACAGATCGGCGTATCCGCCTCTCCACAGAAAATGCAGACCGTCTGACTCAAATTAAAATGAATCAATCCTGGATTGGAAACGACTACGCAACACTCCCGGACCCCAACCAAGTAACATGAACAATGAACATCTGTGATGGGTTAGCGTTTCCGGTCCCTGTTTATTGAACCTCTCATCTGTATTACATTTATGACTGCATGGCGACAAAATGCATTGCTATCCGCACGCTTCTTGTCCTCATGCAAGGCCTGGGTTGTTGTGTCTCAAAGCGTGGCCTTCTCCTCCTGTGCCGCCCTCCTCCTGTTCCATTACGTGTGCTGCTGCTGGGTTAGCATTACCGGTCCCTTTTCCTGAAACCTCTTATCTGTATTACATTTATGACTGCATGGCGACAAAAAGCATGTTACCTGTGCAAAGAAAAATGACATTTTCCACATTTAAAAGACATTTTTTCCTTTGAAACTTTACAATCAATTTTCTCAAAAACTATAAGCTCTTTTTCAAATATGTTTTTCCTCTTGTACCCACTCCCAAGGTGCACATACCCTGCAAATTTGGGGTATGTAGCATGTAAGGAAGCTTTACAAAGCACGAAAGTTCGGGTCCCCATTGACTTCCATTATGTTCGGAGTTCGGGGCGAACACCCGAACATCGTGGCCATGTTCGGCGAACATTCGCGAACCCGAACATCCAGGTGTTCGCCCAACACTACTCACAGCATCTAACTACCTCTTGTGTTCAGTGAACCCAGCTCACTGCATCTAAGTACCTTTACTGTTCAGTGAACCCACCTCACTGCATCTAACTACCTTTACTGTTCAGTGAACTCACCTCACTGCATACAACTACCTTTGTGTTGAGTGAACTCACCTGACTGCATCTAACTACCATTGTGTTCAGTGAACCCACCTCACTGCATATAAATACCTGTTGTGTTGAGTGAACCCAGCTCACTGCATATACCTAGCATCCCCCTGAGATGGACAAAATGGACAAACCAGGTAGAGGAAGAGGTAGAGGCAGACCCAGAGGAAGGCCACCAGGCACCGGCAGGTCTGTGCGAGGTGGTGTTGCTGTGATTTAATGCGGACCTGGCCCAAAATACAGTGCTCAGAAGAAGGCACGTGCCATCACTTCCCAAGATCAGGACGTGCTTGACTATTTAACACAGAACACCTCATCTCCCGCAGCCACCAACGCTACAACAAGCACCACATCCGCTGCATTTGACACTTCGCAGGAGTTACTGTATTTGGTGGTGGTGGTGGTGAAATCACTGATTCCCAGCCACTACTGCAACAACAAGAAGAAGGCGCAGGTACACCACCTCATACGTCTGAGTTAGGTGGCGATAGTATGGACGTAACATGTGAGGAGGGGGATGATGAACCACCTGAAGTTGGTGCAGTTGAGGAGGTGTCTGAGGAAAGTGAAGCTGGGCAGGAGGATTATGATGACGATTATACGGATGCCACGTATGTTCCCAGTAGAGGAGATGACCAGGGGGACAGTTCAGAGGGGAGTCAGAGAGGAGTAGGAGGAGACGACTCCATGACAGAAGCAGAGGGAGCTCGTCCTCAGAAACAGCTGGGGGCAGTGTCCGGCACCATGTATCGCCAGCTATGGACAGCCACCCAACATGCACTTCAAAGTCAGCTGCTGATGCCACCGTATCGCCATCACCCCAGGGGGGCTCAGCAGTTTGGAAATTTTTTAACATGTTTGTCTCAGATCGGAGCAAAGCCATATGTTCTCTCTGCCAGCAAAAATTGAGCCGTGGAAAGGCCAACTCTCACGTAGGGACAAGTGCCTTACGAAGGCACCTGGAGAGAAGGCACAAACAGCTATGGCAAGAACACCTGAGGAAAAGCAGCACCCAAAAGACAAGCCACCCTCCTTCTCCTCTTCCTCCTTCAGGTGCATCGACTTCATCACCTTTCTCCCTTGCACCTTCACAGCCACCCTCCTCCACACCGCCTCTTCCCTTGAGCGGTTCCTTCTCCTCTGCCCACAGCAGTACCCAGCTGTCCATAAAGGAAGTATTTGAGCGTAAGAAGCAAATGTCTGCCAGTCACCCTCTTGCCTGGCATCTGACAGCTGGCGTGGCGGAACTATTAGCTCACCAGCTATTACCATACAAGCTGGTGGAGTCGGAGGCTTTCCGTAAATTTTTGGCCATTGGGACACCGCAGTGGAAGATATCATTACCTTGCCGCGGTGAAGGGGCTTGCGTATCACAATGAAGCAATGACCGCCGGCTATTTGAGGTCTCGGGTGGGGGTGGCAAACAAAAGATAATAAGGTCGTTGCTTCATTGTGGTCAGACCAAATTTGATCAGCTGGACAGTCACTGTTGTTCTATCATTGAGGTACCACAGCCCGGCGACCATATGGGCTTGAAAACCGCCACGGCCTACACTCTCACCACAGTGCGCACCAGTCCAGCACAGCCGTCACTACGCAAACAGCTGCGGTGCGTTACACAGTGAGTTTGGTGTGTCAGTGTGAAGCAGAACTCTAATTACACTCCCTGATTGATGTATACACATGCAAGATGTTTTAAAGCATTTTAGGCCTGCAATTTAGCATTCAATGTGATTTCTGCCCTTAAAACGCTGCTTTGCGTCACATCCACATTTTTCCCCCGGGACTTTGGGCATGTATCCCACTCCGCCATGCCCCCCTCCAGGTGTTAGACCCCTTGAAACATCTTTTCCATCACTTTTGTGGCCAGAATAATTTTTTCTATTTTTCAAAGTTCGCAGCGAACTTTTCCACGAACCGAACCTTCCGCGAAGGTTAGCAAACCTAAAATTGGAGGTTCGGCCCATCTCTACTGGTCTCTAGGGGGGTTTAAGCCCAGGGTCCTCAAGTGGTTAAGAGGCAGGAATAAAGGTATGAGTATGGTTGTATAATGACTCTTTAGACAAAAGTTTGGAGAATGAAAATAAAAGTGTTGCTGTTACTAATTATTGCTAATTATGTGCTTTGCCAATACAGGCAGCTCCTCCTGATGTCGGACTATATTCAATAAGGAGCATTATGGTTGCTCCCGGCTGCACTGCCACTTGAGCTAATCCAACATGGCTTCAGGCCCCTTTCATCAAAGTGTTGAACTAGGTCCGATACTTAGATCCCCTCTTGCACCACACTGTACCACTCTGCCATATAATATAAATATTTTCTGGCTGCATTTGGCTTCCGCTACCTGCAACACCATTGGTTCTACTCCAACACAAAGATAGGAAGTAAAGTGTTGGACTAAGTCTGACACTTTGATCTTCCCCTGGACCACTCTGTGCAACATACTGTCTGTAATAATGGTTTATGCCTATGCTGGGGTACACAAGCCAGCACTGCCCCCACCCCCCACCCCAATGGACAGATTACTTCCTTGCACTAGTGTGAGGAGATAGAGACAGCACCAGATCCCCTCCCCCCAGTAAGTGCTGGGTTTGTGGGTGCTCAAAATAACGCATTGGAGAGAGTTTTAAAAGATCGCTAAAAGTTCAATTTCCTGTTAAAAAAAAGTCAGACTATTTTGATCAAGCAAAGTGTACTTTAGAAAAAGGAAACATAAAATAATAATTCTTAATTATTTATAATTTATGAAAATGCGATAGGCGCCCTTATTAAATTAGAAAAATACTGGCTATAGCCATCATTTTGGGAGGGGGAGGGCTCTGATAAACATAGTGGGTGGCATAGGCACCTGCAAAAAATGGTGGTAGCAGAGTTACCCTGCATAGTAGTGGAACTCTGCATGAATGTTCACCAGAGTTTGACCTTAACAATACACTTAAATAGTGTCACTAGTAGAGGATTACAATCTTTTTATATGGCAAGTGTTACTGTTTAGCTCTATTCAGTGGAATGCCCCCTAATCCCCAAAAAATGTTCAAGCTGCACAAGTGTCACTGTGTAGTTGTCTTTTATTTTAGGAGTCAGTAGTGTGCATTCTGTGAAAGAGGTTTATGTTCTTTTAGCCTGCTACATAAATCTTGGTGGTTCTCTGTTACTTAAAGTGGACCCAAATTAAAAATACAAGATTTCAGAAATAAAATCTATTTTCTAAATTATAATAAATAGCAGCCTTTTTTCAGTTGCATGATGACAAATATAAAATATTTTACATTTATTGTAGGAATCTCTCCCTTCCTTTCAAATTGCCGGACAAAATCCGGCAAACTGGTGGAGTAGGTGGTGTCCAGCAATGGAGGAATTGCTAATGGCTGCCCCCAGTATACCCTAGTTATTAAAAGAGAAGGCTGAAAAGCATGCACTGAAATGCTCATAGGTTTGAAGGAGTGTTTATTTATCTTTGTATGTGTCACAGCGGTGCAACTAAATATTTTTAATTTAAAAAAATGTTTGGTTTGGGTCCGCTTTAACTGGATTCCCTTGTATTACCACTCCCACAAGCCCAACCTACAAAATTCCATACCTTTTCAATGTCAAGTATTTAAAAACGTTTGTATAAACCGGGATCAATGACAATGGAATACTATTATGCCTTACATGCTTGCTCTCCTTAAACCTTACTTAAAGAGAAGATATACTTAAAGTTTAAGAAATCAATGCTGTATTTTGTGAACATTATGTAAATAGTTGTATGTGTATGATTTTATAGAGCATTTAAGCCAGGACCAGATTCAGCAGGGGGCTTTTCTACAATAAAGCATCTCTGTCATGAAAATATCCACATAACATTATTATTTTTACCTTTTTATCTTACCTTTTTGACACTGTTCCTGTTTTATGGGTAGTGGACTGCTATTTTGCTTTTTGACAATTCTAAAAAAAAAAAAAAAAAGCTTATTTTTACAACTGATGTTGATGAGACCTTACATAGACGATTAAGGTTTATCTCTTTATTCTCTTTGACCATTAGCTAGCTTTTGTTTACATAAGATTTTAAAAAAAGTCAAAGAAACAGTCTCAACAGTGAAAAAAGTACATATCCCCTGGAAGGAACTTCAGATTTGCAAACAACATGTACAGGTATGTGTAGAATTGTTTTGGGTAGAGAAACTTTTGTTTGTAATAGTGTTCATAAATTCAAGAACATTTGAAAACAAACAAATAAACAGCTCCCACATTTTTGGACTCACACGTTTACTTTTTTTAGCTACAGTCAGACCTTTCAAGTACAAGTAGAGTGAGAAGAATACGGAGGCTGCCATATTTATTTCCTTTTAAACAATACCAGTTGCCTGGCAGCCCTGCTGATCTATTTAGCCGCAGTAGTATCTTAATAACACCAGAAAAAGCATGAAGCTAATCTTATCTTGTCAGATCTGACAATAATGTTAGAAACACCTGATCTGCATGCTTGTTCAGGGTCTATGGCTAAAAGTATTAGAGGCAGAGAATCAGCAGGCAAGCTAGGTAACTGGCATTGTTTGAAATGAAACAAATATCCCTCTTGTAACAGTCGTCCTTTAAAAAACAGCTTTTAAGGTTACCATACACAATAGAGACATCATAGCTTGGGTGTAATTAGGTCAATTTTCCTTACATTGCCAGGATAATATAAATAATAATAATAATAATAATAATAATAATAATAATAATAATAATAATAATAATAATAATAATAATAATAATAATAATAATAATATTGATAGATGAGATAAAGGTAGAACAGTGTGGCAAATGGCATTAAATGTATCTATTAGATGTGTTTAGGTATGATGGGTAGTAATATATAGACTCTGCAAGTGCAATAAAGCAGGGATTCTCTTCAGTATCTGCTTAGCTGGGAAAAAAGAAGACCAAGCCATGCTAGGAACATCACTAACTATGCAGAAGCAGAACACCTGCACACGGCATTTTCTTGCTCCAAGTTATACAGCAATGAGTTCAGTCTCACCTAATAAAGTTTTAACTACCAGTGATGTACTAGGTCAGCATTTGTGCTTAAAAATTCACAACATCCTCCTGCTACAGCATGAGAAACTGCTAAAGCATGAACAGTTTATGTCTTAAATGGTTTATGTCATAAACTGTCGTTCAAGGAACATAGAAGTAGACCACAACATTCCATAGCTAAATAGTTGGTAGAAAGAGAAGCACATTGCACCAAGAATTTAGCTTGTGCAGCAAAAATGAACATATATATCCCAGCATATAAATACTGAGGCCCTGGCTGTGTTTCAGATCACATAGTCAAGATTAGAATGAATGTCATTCTTCATATAAGGAGACATAGCAGTAAAACTCCAACCTGAAGTAATATTAGCATAAAGATCAAGAGGACTGATAACCCCCCCCCCCCCCCACACACACACAAAAAGAACAATAGATCTAAAAGATAACAACACTGTTCAGACAGTTCAATGAGCAACAGCCAGAACAACCACCGTACAAATAATAAGTAAATCTCAGCTAACTAAATGATAGGAAAATCTCAGCTAAGATTTACATTTCTAATGCAAACAGAATTAACGTATTCAGCCTCAAGAACTGCCCTTTAGAGATTGGGCATTCTCTATTTAGTAATAGGTGTTAAATGGGATAGCAGGGAATATTTTTCTCCATCTATACACATGGTCTGGAGCAAATCATAAACTCTTTCAGATGTCAGTACCCCTTATATGCAGATTATGGTTCTATTTCCTCTGTATATTCTTTCATTGCCTTCTATTTCCTAAAAGGTAACATGAATATAATAAAACTAATTTCCAACTATATCAATAATCTCTACCTGAAATAACAATAAAGGTGAATAAGACTCTTATAACCCAGCTCATCAAGCACTTAAAAATAATATACAATTCTGCGCTTTTTTACCTTACACATTCGGCTGCTTACTATCTTCATGTTGAAGGATACCCTGCATACATACAATTATTTATGTGATAACTATATGTTCACTTAAGGTTTTCTTTCACCAAGCAGCAGGGTCAGCCATATTGTGCCAGGAAAAAAACACATATATACGTAGATAACTACTTGTTCTAATTACATATCAGATGTATTGTACGGTCCATGTTTTGATTTCAGTGTATGTTATTCAGTAGATAAAAAAATATCTGTTTCAGGCATTTGCCATCTTGGGTCTCTCTGACTGAAGCCAATCTTGATGTTATTTCCTTCCTTACATTTTTTTTTCTCCTAGAATCTGCACTGTCATAGTTTTCTTGCTTTGTAAACACATGAGCGTCCAGCAGCATACATCATATTTCAGCTTCACACTGAACTGCACTCAGCTAGTCAGTGAGGAGCAGGAATGTGGGAGGGGAGATGACAAGCTTCCCTCTACCCCTCTCTTCGGCGATGGCAAAAATAGAGCAAAAATAGAGCCGGGCTGACTAAGATTAGATTTATTACAGCAGAGACATTTCTGAATAGATTGGCATGCTCGCAATGCAGGGTAAGGTTCCAGGTTGCATAATGAACACAGTGCAGTGGTTAAATGGAATTTGATTTTGTGGCTGACAATCCCTCTTTAACCACTTCCCGACCGCCCACTACACAGGGGCGGCGGGGAAGTGGAGCCCTTCAGGACGGCCTCACCCACAGAGGCGGCGGTCCATTTAAGGGCATGGGCGGAGCGATCGCGTCATCCGTGACGCGATCCTCCGCCGGCGCCTGTCACCGCTCGCTCCCCGCAACATCCCGCCGGCTATACGGAAGCGCCGGCGGGATGTTAACCCCGCGATCGCCGCATACAAAGTGTATAATACACTTTGTAATGTTTACAAAGTGTATTATACAGGCTGCCTCCTGCCCTGGTGGTCCCAGTGTCCGAGGGACCACCAGGGCAGGCTGCAGCCACCCTAGTCTGCACCCAAGCACACTGATTTCTCCCCCCCCTGCCCCAGATCGCCCACAGCACCCATCAGACCCCCCCCCTGCCCACCCCCCAGACCCCTGTTTGCACCCAATCACCCCCCTAATCACCCATCAATCACTCCCTGTCACTATCTGTCAACGCTATTTTTTTTTTATCCCCCCCCTGCTCCCTGCCCCCTCCTGATCACCCCCCACCCCTCAGATTCTCCCCAGACCCCCCCCCCAGACCACCCCCCCCTGTTTACTGTATGCATCTATCCCCCTGATCACCTGTCACTCACCTGTCAATCACCCGTCAATCACCCGTCAATCACCCGTCAATCACCCCCTGTCACTGCCACCCATCAATCAGCCCCTAACCTGCCCCTTGCGGGCAATCTGATCACCCCCCCACACCAATTGATCGCCCACAGATCCGACATCAGATCACCTCCCAAATCCATTGTTTACATCTATTCTCTCCTCTAAACACCCACTAATTACCCATCAATCACCCATCAATCACCCCCTATCACCACCTGTCACTTTTACCTATCAGATCAGACCCTAATCTGCCCCTTGCGGGCACCCAATCACCCGCCCACACGCTCAGATTGCCCTCTGACCCCCCCTTATCAATTCACCAGTGCATTAATTACATCTGTTCTTCCCTGTAATAACCCACTGATCACCTGTCAATCACCTGCCAATCACCTATCACCCATCAATCACCCCCTGTCACTGCCACCCATCAATCAGCCCCTAACCTGCCCCTTGCGGGCAATTTGATCACCCACCCACACCATTAGATCGCCCGCAAACCCGCCGTCAGATTACCTCCCAAATGTATCGTTTACATCTGTTATCTTCTCTAAACACCCACTAATTACCCATCAATCACCCATCAATCACCCCCTATCACCACCTGTCACTGTTACCTATCAGATCAGACCCTAATCTGCCCCTTGCGGGCACCCAATCACCCGCCCACACGCTCAGATTGCCCTCAGACCCCCCCCCCCCTTATCAATTCGCCAGTGCATTAATTACATCTGTCCTTCCCTGTAATAACCCACTGATCACCTGTCAATCACCTGCCAATCACCTATCACCCATCAATCACCCCCTGTCACCCCCTGTCACTGCCACCCATCAATCAGCCCCTAACCTGCCCCTTGCGGGCAATCTGATCACCCACCCACACCATTAGATCGCCCGCAAACCCGCCGTCAGATTACCTCCCAAATGTATCGTTTACATCTGTTATCTTCTCTAAACACCCACTAATTACCCATCAATCACCCATCAATCACCCCCTATCACCACCTGTCACTGTTACCTATCAGATCAGACCCTAATCTGCCCCTTGCGGGCACCCAATCACCCGCCCACACGCTCAGATTGCCCTCAGACCCCCCCCCCCCCTATCAATTCGCCAGTGCATTAATTACATCTGTCCTTCCCTGTAATAACCCACTGATCACCTGTCAATCACCTGCCAATCACCTATCACCCATCAATCACCCCCTGTCACCCCCTGTCACTGCCACCCATCAATCAGCCCCTAACCTGCCCCTTGCGGGCAATCTGATCACCCACCCACACCAATAGATCGCCCGCAGATCCGACATCAGATCACCACCCAAGCGCAGTGTTTCCATCTATTCTCTCCTCTAAACACCCACTAATTACCCATCAATCACCCATCAATCACTCCCTATCACCACCTGTCACTGTTACCTATCAGATCAGACCCTAATCTGCCCCTTGCGGGCACCCAATCGCCCGCCTACACGCTCAGATTGCCCTCAGACCCCCCCTTATCAATTCGCCAGTGCAATATTTACATCTGTTCTCCCCTGTAATAACCCACTGATTACCTGTCAATCACCTATCAATCACCCATCAATCACCCCCTGTCACTGCCACCCATCAATCACCCCCTGTCACTGCCACCCATCAATCACCCGCTGTCACTGCCACCCATCAATCAGCCCCTAACCTGCCCCTTGCGGGCAAACTGATCACCCACCCACACCAATAGATCGCCCGCAGATCCGACATCAGATCACCACCCAAGCGCAGTGTTTCCATCTATTCTCTACCCTAAACACCCACTAATTACCCATCAATCACCCCCTGTCACTGCTACCTATCAGATTAGACCCCTATCTGCCCCTAGGGCACTCAATCACCCGCCCACACCCTCAGAATGCCCTCAGACCCCAGCCCTGATCACCTCGCCAGTGCATTGCTTGCATCTATTCCCCCCTCTAATCACACCTTGAGACACCCATCAATCACCTCCTGTCACCCCCTAGCACACCTACCCATCAGATCAGGCCCCAATTTGCCCCGTGTGGGCTCCTGATCACTCGGCCAAACCCTCAGACCCCCTTCCGATCACCTCCCCAGTGCATGGATTGCATCTATTTTCCCCTCTAACCACCCCCTGAGACACCCATCAATCACCTCCTGTCACCCCCCTAGCACTCCTATCCATCAGATCAGGCCCAATACAACCTGTCATCTAAAAGGCCACCCTGCTTATGACCGGTTCCACAAAATTTGCCCCCTCATAGACCACCTGTCATCAAAATTTGCAGATGCTTATACCCCTGAACAGTCATTTTGAGACATTTGGTTTCCAGACTACTCACGGTTTTGGGCCTGTAAAATGCCAGGGCGGTATAGGAACCCCACAAGTGACCCCATTTTACAAAAAAAAGACACCCCAAGGTATTATGTTAGGTGTATGACGAGTTCATAGAAGATTTTATTTTTTGTCAAAAGTTAGCGGAAATTAATTTTTATTGTTTTTTTTTCACAAAGTGTCATTTTTCACTAACTTGTGACAAAAAATAAAATCTTCTATGAACTCGCCATATACCTAACGGAATACCTTGGGGTGTCTTCTTTCTAAAATGGGGTCACTTGTGGGGTTCCTATACTGCCCTGGCATTTTAGGGGCCCTAAACCGCGAGGAGTAGTCTAGAAAACAAATGCTTCAAAATGACCTGTGAATAGGACGTTGGGCCCCTTAGCGCACCTAGGCTGCAAAAAAGTGTCACACATGTGGTACCGCCGTACTCAGGAAAAGTAGTATAATGTGTTTTGGGGTGTATTTTTACACATACCCATGCTGGGTGGGAGAAATTTCTATGTAAATGGACAATTGTGTGTAAAAAAATCAAACAATTGTCATTTACAGAGATATTTCTCCCACTTAGCATGGGTATGTGTAAAAATACACCCCAAAACGCATTATACTACTTCTCCTGAGTACAGCGGTACCACATGTGTGGCACTTTTTTACACCCTAAGTACGCTAAGGGGCCCAAAGTCCAATGAGTACCTTTAGGATTTCACAGGTCATTTTGCGACATTTGGTTTCAAGACTACTCCTCACGGTTTAGGGCCCCTAAAATGCCAGGGCAGTATAGGAACCCCACAAATGACCCCATTCTAGAAAGAAGACACCCAAAGGTATTCCGTACGGAGTATGGTGAGTTCATAGAAGATTTTATTTTTTGTCACAAGTTAGCGGAAAATGACACTTTGTGAAAAAAAACTATTAAAATCAATTTCCGCTAACTTGTGACAAAAAAATAAAAACTTCTATGAACTCACCATACTCCTAACGGAATACCTTGGGGTGTCTTCTTTCTAAAATGGGGTCATTAGTGGGGTTCCTATACTGCCCTGGCATTTTAGGGGCCCTAAACCGTGAGGAGTAGTCTTGAAACAAAAATGACCTGTGAAATCCTAAAGGTACTGATTGGACTTTGGGCCCCTTAGTGCAGTTAGGGTGCAAAAAAGTGCCACACATGTGGTATCGCCGTACTCAGGAGAAGTAGTACAATGTGTTTTGGGGTGTATTTTTACACATACCCATGCTGGGTGGGAGAAATACCTCTGTAAATGACAATCTTTTGATTTTTTTACACACAATTGTCCATTTACAGAGGTATTTCTCCCACCCAGCATGGGTATGTGTAAAAATACACCCCAAAACACATTGTACTACTTCTCCCGAGTATGGCGATACCACATGTGTGGCACTTTTTTGCACCCTAACTGCGCTAAAGGGCCCAAAGTCCAATGAGTACCTTTAGGATTTCACAGGTCATTTTGAGAAATTTCGTTTTAAGACTACTCCTCACGGTTTAGGGCCCCTAAAATGCCAGGGCAGTATAGGAACCCCACAAATGACCCCATTTTAGAAAGAAGACACCCCAAGGTATTCCGTTAGGAGTATGGTGAGTTCATAGAAGATTTTATTTTTTGTCAAAAGTTAGCGGAAATTGATTTTAATTGTGTTTTTTCACAAAGTGTCATTTTCCGCTAACTTGTGACAAAAAATAAAATCTTCTATGAACTCGCCATACTCCTAACGGAATACCTTGGGGTGTCTTCTTTCTAAAATGGGGTCATTTGTGGGGTTCCTATACTGCCCTGGCATTTTAGGGGCCCTAAACCGTGAGGAGTAGTCTTGAAACGAAATTTCTCAAAATGACCTGTGAAATCCTAAAGGTACTCATTGGACTTTGGGCCCTTTAGCGCAGTTAGGGTGCAAAAAAGTGCCACACATGTGGTATCGCCGTACTCAGGAGAAGTAGTATAATGTGTTTTGTGGTGTATTTTTACACATACCCATGCTGAGTGGGAGAAATATCTCTGTAAATGGACAATTGTGTGTAAAAAAAATTAACAAATTGTCATTTACAGAGATATTTCTCCCACCCAGCATGGGTATGTGTAAAAATACACCCCAAAACACATTACACTACTTCTCCTGAGTACGGCAATACCACATGTGTGGCACTTTTTTGCAGCCTAACTGCGCTAAGGGGTCCAAAGTCCAATGAGCACCTTTAGGCTTTACAGGGGTGCTTACAATTTAGCACCCCCCAAAATGTCAGGACAGTAAACACACCCCACAAATGACCCCATTTTGGAAAGTAGACCCTTCAAGGTATTCAGAGAGGGGTATGGTGAGTCTGTGGCAGATTTCATTTTTTTTTGGTGCAAGTTAGAAGAAATGGAAACTTTTTTTTTTTTTTTTTTTTCTCACAAAGTGTCATTTTCCGCTTACTTGTGACAAAAAATAATATCTTCTATGAACTCACTATGCCTCTCAGTGAATACTTTGGGATGTCTTCTTTCCAAAATGGGGTCATTTGGGGGGTATTTATACTATCCTGGAATTCTAGCCCCTCATGAAACATGACAGGGGGTCAGAAAAGTTATAGATGCTTGAAAATGGGAAAATTCACTTTTTGCACCATAGTTTGTAAACGCTATAACTTTTACCCAAACCAATAAATATACGCTGAATGGGTTTTTTTTATCAAAAACATGTTTGTCCACATTTTTCGCGCTGCATGTATACAGAAATTTTACTTTATTTGAAAACTGTCAGCACAGAAAGTTAAAAAAATCATTTTTTTGCCAAAATTCATGTCTTTTTTGCTGAATATAATAAAAAGTAAAAATCGCAGGAGCAATTAAATAGCACCAAAAGAAAGCTTTATTAGTGACAAGAAAAGGAGCCAAAATTCATTTAGGTGGTAGGTTGTATGAGCGAGCAATAAACCGTGAAAGCTGCAGTGGTCTGAATGGAAAAAAAGTGGCCGGTCCTTAAGGGGTAGAAAGCCCTAGGTCCTCAAGTGGTTAAAGAGGAACTGTCATGAAAATCTTACAATTTAAAACACATACAAATAAGAAGTACATTTCTCCCAGAGTAAAATGAGCCACAAATTACTTCTGTCCTATGTTGCTGTCACTCACAGTAGGTAGTAGAAATCTGACATTACCAACAGGTTTTGGGCTAGCCCATCTCTCTAAAGGGGATTCTCAGCATGGCCTTTATTCTTTATAAAGACATTCCCTGAAAAAGATTTATACAAACATGTTGGCCAGCCTCCCTGCTCGCTGTGCACTATTTTGGCAGTTGGATGGAGCAACTGCCATTCACTAAAGAAAACCCTGAGAACCCCCTATGAGAATTGTAAGTGACAGGAACATAGGAGAAAAATAACCTTATGGCTCATTTTACCCTGGGAGAAATGTACTTCTTAGTTCTTATTTGTATGTGTTTTAAATTTTAAGATTTTTGCAACACTTACTCTTTAAGCACAGCATTACTTGCGGTCTTCAGTATATTCAGTGAAGGAATGTAGCATTAGTGTGTAAAGTGATGAGCTTCCGAATTCTGTGGATTTCTTTTTTTCAAAATTCCAATCAGTAATCCACTGTGGAAATTGGTATGCAGAAATCGTGTGCCAGAATCGGAAATCTGCAGAAATACTGCATTACTGACTCCGAAAATTTACACCAATCCGAGTACTCAGAAGCACTGGACCAATCAGTGAATGTAGATAGGAAATGCGGTTTCCGCATAATAGCATACATCCGCAAAAAAAAGCGGATTCCGCATAAACATTATTTTTATTTTTGCAGTTAACTAAACTTAATTGAGAAAAAAAATATTAACATCATATGCATGTGGCAGGTTGATGTCACTGGTGCAGAATGTTTTTGAACCCGTTTGCATTTGACAAAAAAAAATCTCACCACAGGAGAGTAAAAAAAAAAAAAAAAAAAAAAAAAATCTAGTAAGAAATGGAAACTAGTTCAAATTTATGGACAGGTTATTCTTTGTTAACTCAAGTTTAGCACACCACCCTCTTCCTCTTAGTATTTTGTAATAGGAAAAGTATGACCTTCATTACATTTGGATAAGTTATTCTACTCCTCTCAGAACTCAGTTTAGATTGAGTATAGCATGCCTAGCCTGACAGTAGGAGTAAATAAAATTGTGACCTTTAATTGCATTTAATTTCATTGTATTCTATACATGTTCAGGTTTCTAGCTGATAATCCTTCCAGAAATACACTGTTTACTTATGTATGAATCTAACACATATATAAACTAAGCAAAATACCAGTTTGCAAGGAGATAGACTGGCCTGTACTGAACATTTGTTTAAATGAGCTACTTAGTGAAATGAATATGTGAGACGCTTGAACATCCTTGTTTTGATGATCCATCTGCAACAGGGAGTTTGCTTAGTACCACAAAGGATAACATTTCCTTCTTCTTAATTATGATTTTGATACTACAAATGGGAATAATATGTTGTAATCTTTGTACAATAAATAACAGAAGATGACTTAGATTATACTGGATGCATTAGAGAGTGTATGGGAATCTTCAATTTACTTGCCATTAGTGAAACTCTATATGATAATGTTTCCCTTTCTCCTCACTTTTTCATGCTTAAGTCATTTTCTCCTTCTTTCATCATTCAATATGTATTGATTCAGTACACTGGAGTTTCCATTGCCTGTAAAAGTTTTGTACATTGTACTTGGTAATTGTATTATTAATATTAAATATCCTTTTCTCCTATTAAGCATTTAGAATAGTAGCAAATGGCATAATGTATTTGCATTAAGTCGCTTTCATAGATAACGCTTTGTCATCAGGTCCAATTCCTGAACCTGCATCGGAGCTATGTGCTACAACAAAAACCCCTACATGCCCATTGCTGCTTACTTATTACTTTAAATATGAAAAGCACAGTCCCAGTTTTATGCAGAAAAAAAGGCACGTAGGGCTGGTTCAGATTTACGTCTGAACCAGCTGATCGCGGGAGCCTGGCGTTTCTTCCCAATTGCTTTTCTGCAGGCTTGCACAAAATTATTTTGTTGGGTTTTTCATCCCTGCAGGGGGACACTGAAGCATGGTGGTAAATGATCCTGGAAGCAACATGTTGCTACCAGGATTAGGCAGATTGGATTGGGCAGACAACAGCAAATAATCAGGATCAACACTTGGCGGTTGTTCAAACGATGGTAAGCAATAGTAAACAGAAACTCCGACCAAGAATTGAACTTTATCCCAATCAGTAGCTGATACCCCCTTTTACATGAGAAATCTATTCCTTTTCACAAACAGACCATCAGGGGCCGCTGTATGACTGATATTGTGGTGAAACCCCTCCCACAAGAGACTTTAAGGATCGTGGTACTCCTGGCAGTTTCCTGTCTGGGAACCTTGTTGCATTGTGGGAAATAGCTGTTTACAGCTGTTTCCAACTGCCAAAAAAGCATGCAGCAGCTACATCACCTGCCAACAGTAAAAATGTCACCATATAATAAATGTCAGAAGGTAAATCAGAGATTTAAAGGATTTTACAATGGGCAAACACTGACTAAATCATTTATACATAATTATTGTAAAAATGAAGCACTTTTTTATTACATTATTTTCACTGGAGTTCCTCTTTAAGTGACGAGTGCCACAGCTGTCATTTAGCATTACAGAACTGTCCGTGTGCACCGGTCCTAATACTGGCTTATCTGTGTCAGTTGGGTGCTGAAAAGTGTACCAGGGCTTTGTATTATCCTGTACTTCCTGTTACAGGAAGCATGCAGTCCCTCTTTTCACCCATCCACTTTGTCATACCCTAATTACTTAAATATTTACTTAAATATTTACTTTAATATTTATTTACATAATTTAATATTTAATATTTACTTAAATAAATATCCTAATAAACTTTATTATACCCTGCATTAGGGCAGAGGCTGGCTAATAATCATGTAGTAAAGTGGTGTGACTACACTTCCTGAAGGTACACTTCTGCTATCCTACTTGAATTAAAGTGGCCTTTGGTACTCAATGGGAAGCAGAGGGAATTACTTTGTGGGGTGGAGCTATACTACCTTTCTCCCAACATGTTTCTTAGTCAATAGGGATGAGCAAATCTGCAAAAATAACAGTCTTTTTCACAAATCGACTTCATTTTTGTGAATAGTTTAGCTTCAAGTGAATTTTTGCATTGACATCTATGGTGTCAACTTTAATGATAAATTGCAAAGCCCATGTAAGCTGTTGTCACAGAAATTTGCTTTGGATGTCAGGGGTCCAGGGCCAACAGTGGCCAACGTGCAACAAAAAACATTTTGTTAGAAAATCAGTTTTTTTGGGAAAAATAAGTGATTTTTATACCATGAGCAGTATTATTTTGCAATTGATTTGGGCTTATTAGCTGCTGCATCATTTAATCCATAAAATACATATTTTTCAGTTGGTGAAACCATTAAATGTTGGACAGAATAGAGTTCCATTTTCCAACCATATTCCATTACCTGAACCATCACATCACCATCACATGCATGAGATGAGGATGAGCCACTTGTCCATAACCTTACACAATGGTGCTCTGCATAAGGAAAAGGAAGGGTTTTCACCTTCCTCTCCACATGGTACACCCAATCTTATGGACATGTAGGCTGGTATTGGTCAGGAGGTGGAGCCTACACTTGCAGGCTCCAAATATCCTGGGAAATGCCAGCCTGCTTGGAAACAAGGTCTAAAAATACTGTGGTGGGGTAGGACTGTGGGTGGGGGTGACCCTATGCTTTTTGTTTTTTCAATTGTTGTAGAAAATGTGCAAATATATATTTACAGTGGCTTGCACAAGTATTCGGCCCCCTTGAAGTTTTCCACATTTTGTCACATCTATGCCACAAACATGAATCAATGTTATTGGAATTCCACATGAAAGACCAATACAAAGTAGTGTACATGTGAGAAGTGGAACTAAAATCATACATGATTCCAAACATTTTTTACAAATCAATAACTGTAAAGTGGGGTGTGTGTAATTATTCAGCCCCCTTTGGTCTGAGTGCAGTCAGTTGCCCATAGACATTGCCTGATGAGTGCTAATGGCTAAATAGAGTGCACCTGTGTGTAATCTAATGTCAGTACAAATACAGCTGCTCTGTGATGACCTCAGAGGTTGTCTAAGATAATATTTGGAGCAACAACACCATGAAGTCCAAAGAACACACCAGACAGGTCAGGGGTAAAGTTATTGAGAAATTTTAAAGCAGGCTTAGGCTACAAAAAGATTTCCAAAGCCTTGAACATCCCACGGAGCACTGTTCAAACGATCATTCAGAAATGGAAGGAGTATGGCACAACTGTAAATCTACCAAGACAAGGCCGTCCACCTAAACTCACAGGCCGAACAGTGAGAGCGATGATCAGAAATCCAGTCAAGAGGCCCATGGTGACTCTGGACGAACTGCAGAGATCCACAGCTCAGGTGGGGGAATCTGTCCATAGGACAACTATTAGTTGTGCACTGCACAAAGTTGGCCTTTATGGAAGAGTGGCAAAAGAAAGCCATTGTTAACAGAAAAGCATAAGAAGTCCTGTTTGCAGTTTGCCACAAGCCATGTGGGGGACACAGCAAACATGTGGAAGAAGGTGCTCTGGTCAGATGAGACCAAAACTGAACTTTTTGGCCAAAATGCAAAACGCTATGTGTGGTGGAAAACTAACACTGCACATCACTCTGAACACACCATCCCCACTGTCAAATATGGTTGTGGCAGCATCATGCTCTGGGGGTGCTTCTCTTCAGCAGGGACAGGGAAGCTGGTCAGAGTTGATGGGAAGATGGATGGAGCCAAATACAGGGCAATCTTGGAAGAAAACCTCTTGGAGTCTGCAAAAGACTTGAGACTAGGGCGGAGGTTCACCTTCCAGCAGGACAACGACCCTAAGCATAAAGCCATGAATGGTTTAAAACAAAACATATCTATGTGTTAGAATGGCCCAGTCAAAGTCCAGATCTAAATCCAATCGAAAATCTGTGGCAAGATCTGAAAACTGCTGTTCACAAACGCTGTCCATCTAATCTGACTGAGCTGGAGCTGTTTTGCAAAGAAGAATGGGCAAGGATTTCAGTCCCTAGATGTGCAAAGCTGGTAGAGACATACCCTAAAAGACTGTCAGCTGTAATGCAGCAAAAGGTGGTTCTATAAAGTATTGACTCAGGGGGCTGAATAATTATGCACACCCCACTTTGCAGTTATTTATTTGTAAAAAAAAATGTTTGGAATCGTATGATTTTCGTTCCACTTCTCACGTGTACTCCACTTTGTATTGGTCTTTCACGAGGAATTCCAATAAAATTGATTCATGTTTGTGGCAGTAATACGACAAAATGTGGAAAACTTCAAGGGGGCCGAATACTTTTGCAAGCCACTGTATTATAGACTAAAAAAATGTATAGAAGTAAATGAGCCCAATGCCAAAGGAATGTTGCACAGGGTTATAAAAAATATGTTTTAAATATTTTCTGAAAAACTGCAAGGCCTTATGACATGACATGTTGCCATTATTGACAAATAACAGCATATATGCTCAGTATATGTGCTAATAGTTACCATTGATTCATAGATTTAAAAAAAAAGATGAAGCCAGAGTGATTCTGAGTAGGGAATAGGATGCTCAATGAGATGCAAGTATTTCTGAGTTCATGCAGGATTATGTAAATATTGTATGCAAATGTATGCAGCTTGAGAATGAACCAAGCAAGTCCCACCAAGTTTTAAATTGATTGGTCCACTTTCAAGTTGCATACTAAATGTTTGCATACAAAATTTACATAATCCTGAATGAACTCAGAAATATTTGTATCCTATAAAAAATAGAAAGCCAATGACGAAGGAAGCAATTTGGTAGTGATGAATAATTTACAATATGAATCCATGTGCTGAAGGTTGCTAGTTACCTGACAGCCACAATTATAATGAGATATCACAGACAAGGATTGTCAGTTATAAGGATAAGCCTTTTAACATCACTGACACAGGCCATTATGCAGCTGCTGGAAAACTCGTAGCAAATGTGGCACCTACTGTTTTCTCTGTTTAAGGAAGTGGTCAGAGACCCATGAAATTCAATTTTTTGGGAGTACACAATAAAAGATTTCTGATGACAGTATCTTGCTCACTCTTCTATGGGGGGGGGGGGGGTAAGTTCTACTACCTCCGGTTTTTATTGTTTTAATATACACACAGCTGAGAGGATATACCAGGGAAATGTAAACATACACAGGGTCACCAGTGACCAGCCCTTTTAGTATAAATACAGGAGTATATAGCTCCACATTAATAGACCTAGTGGTCAGTAAAAAAAAACCACAACTTTAATCGTGCCTAACAGGGTTCACAAAATAATGTATAAACCACTAATGTGGAGGTCTTGGCTTATCCCCCACATTTAAACATCAGAATCAGAATTCTTTATTCGCCAAGTGCGACAGGCGCGCATATAATGTGGTGTAGCTATTCCACATCGAGGTTCAGAACCCTGCTGGTATAGGAGAGGTTGTAATCACTAACATTCAATCAGCTGTCATATAGACTGCTAGCAGATACTGCCTGTAGTCAGTACAAACCATCACCTACATATACATATCAGGAGGACATATAGAGGAGTGATAGTGCTATTTACAAAGTGATTGTATAATGTTCTTTAACATGTTTCACCCTACGGCTTTTTCAAAAAGTGCTCTCTCTCTCTCTCTCTCTATATATATATATATATATTGAGCATAGTGCACCCCTCACCAGCAAAATGTCCCCCAGCAAATAGCCCAAGTCAGATACTTTAATGTTTTAACCCATTTTAATTTGATTGGCAACTCTGTTTCATCTGTATACATTACATTGAGTCCACCGTTGGTGGAGGGGTTTACCCGTTTTTTTTTTCCCTACTTCTACAGAGAGCAAAGTCTTAATCCCTTGAGAGGACAGTTTTAAATTCCCCTACTGCCTTAAAAGTGGTTGCCTATTGGTAACCCACACTTGTGAGTATAACACTATGGCTATCATTCATAAAGGAGCTGTCGGTAAGGAGACTCAATGCGGGAAAACACCGCTGACGGTATTTTAGACTTCTGGGTGGGCATTCATAAAAATGTATCCAGTTGCGATAGCAGTGCGGAGATTCCCCGAACTAGGCTGGCGGTAGGTAGGCGGTAGGCTTGCGGAAGCACAGGAAGCAGCCGAGTTGATACATTTCTCCGTGTTCCGCTCTACTGCAGCTGCCTGGGAGGTCTGTGTCTCCATTCACTTTACATTGGTATCGCCACATCAGAGGGAGCGGTACTTCCCGACCTCATACCGCTTGCGGTATTCTTTATGAATTTACATTTTGTTACATTTGTTCCGATTATCACCGCACAAGGCGGTGATTTATCACTCTGCTCGGTAGTGTCAGTTTTTCATGCGGAAAGAGGCTTTATGAATGCAATTCTTTCCGAGTGCCTCCGTTCTCCGGCTATCAGTCCTGTAATCTTGCTCAGTCTGATCAGTCTGGATCTTTTGCCCATGCGCATCCCTCCGCACATGCGCAGAAGAGCCTGACTGGTGCCAGTTACCAGGGCTGATTGCGGCCAAACGGAGGAACTCGGGAGGACTGTGAGGGACTCAGCGGTGCTCATGGGGCTTGAGGAGACCCCGGGTAAGTGTGAAATCTTTCTTTATTTGCGTCTCAGGTCCACCTTAAATACTCCTCCAGTGGGCACTCGATTCTCTCTTTATATTTTCCAGGGGAGTTTGGCTACATAGTGTTGTAATTTCAAGGTATGCTTCTGGAAATGATGACTGGAGATTTTAAAAACTATAAGAAGCAAGTGGGTTATTTCTAAAACCACAGTACACGACCCCCCTTCATCTACTACCTCCAGTATCTGAATTATTCAGTCTGAATGATTCTTTAATAATGTTTGCTTTGACCTATATACACGATATGTGTTATTTCCAGGAACATAATTTGAGAGGAAAAATAAAGTATGATGCAGTAACAATGAGACTGTGCTGCCTGGAAATAAAAGAAACAATTTGTGTATCTCCCATGAGGAAGTTTGTGCTAACGTGATGTGTTCTTACCTTATTATTTCACAGACATACTGCAATGGGTATCACAGAACAATGCATCTCCGCATGAGCTCCTTCACTAACTGTATATAGCTAGCTAGAAGATTAAGATGAGTATTTTAAACTGCACTTCAGAGCAATATAATTAGATTCTTTCAGAGCAAACCATCAGGATTTCTTTATTATAATTCTTCCAAGGATAAACAAAATGGAAGAATGGGGGATTTAAGGTAAAACAGTTTGTGTTTTATTCTATGAAATTAAAGTGGAATTAGAGAACCGATTAACTGCTTAGTGCTGGGCTTAAACAGTATCTTGCATAAGACCGTTTATTGCCATACAGTATATTTTTACACAATTGGTTACCAGGATTATGATTTATTTTCTATGATGTCATAAATATATTTTCAAAAGCATGCATTTTACAAATTTAGCACACTTTTTTACTATTGCTAAACCTGTATCTAGTCTCACTTTAACCCACCCTCCATTCATACCTGCACAACTAAAAACACCCTCCATTGATATCCGAGCTGCCTAAAAACAATTATTAGGCACTGTATGTGACCCCCTGTGCATCACTACAACAGCAATAAACATTGTGGTGTGTGTGATGCCCATTTTACTGGTCAGGGCCAGATTTACCATAAAGCACTGTAGGCACTGAAAGGCGTGTGCCTTCCTCTCGCCTTACTTATGCAGAGTCCTGAGTGGAGTAAATGAGAGGTCGCTCACCCATGATCTCGGCAATTCACTGACCCTCTTCAGTTGGGAGCACCTCTAGCTACTTGGAGGCACCTCTAGCTTCTTAATACTGAGGAAAATATCTCTGGCTAACTAATACTAGGGGGCACCTGTAGCTACATATGATGGGCAAGGAAACTAAGGGAAAAGTGACAGCGGGGTCAGCCAGCACATTTGCAGTGCGGTTCAGCTGGTGTTTGTAGGTTCATGGAGGGTGGTCTAAGGTGCTAGGACATCTGTGCCTATAGGCTCTGGGGATGTAAATCCAGTCCTGTTACCAGTGCATTGATGGCATCCAAGTTACCTGCTTCAAACTGACCCTGCCAACCTCCTCCATGTGATAAGATGATAGCTCTGCACAGAGAACTAAACTCCCACTCTGCTGGCCGCTCTATAGTTTTTTGCACAGTTTTTTTGTTATTTTTATGACTTACATTACCAAAGTAAATGTCACTGAAACAGCTGCATCGCATATTAAAGTTTTGTGGGTAATGACATAGGGCTCGATTCAGTGTGCGTGCTAACTAGGGTGCTAAGTAGTTAGCACATACAAACTACTTAGCACCGTAGTTAGCACATGCAAACTTAGCACCGTAGTTAGCACATGCAAACTACTTAGCACCGTAGTTAGGACATGCAAACTACTACTTAGCACCGTGCTAACTAGTGTGCTAAGCTCCATGGTTAGATACCCCTGGTCTTGCTAATTATGATCTTGTAAAAGATAGAATATTTGGAAATTTAAATTTAATCTGAGCTCTATATATTATGTGACGATCATTATATTATTGTTAACAATACCTCCCATCTTCCACAGTGATAATTGATGCTGAAGCTACTGTTGGAAAAGTTAGGAGGCACACTGCTACACTGCATGTTCTGTCATGTATTCCTTTTCTTTGTTGAATAAACACTGATTTAAAAAAAAAAAAAACTAGGGTGCTGCGAAGTAGTTTACATGTGCTAACTACAGTGCTAAGTAGTTTACATGTGCTAACTACGGTGCTAAGTAGTTTACATGTGCTAACTACTTAGCACGTGCAAAGCATGTTAGCACATGCAAAGTGGCTTTTCACTGGCGTGCTAACACTTAGCACCCTTTTCTGAATCAAGCCCATAAACTCTTATTTGCCTTAACTAATGATTAGGGAGTGTTAACCAACAGGTTTTTTTTTTTGTTTGTTTGTTATTTTTACAGCTGTGACAAAGCTTGATATACTGACTAAAACAATGTTATAACATGACATATGAATATTGTACACATTACGGCACATTTCTAGTAATTGTCATTTTTGGGCATATTTTGTCAATGCTTTACTGCAATGCTTCTATAGCAGCTTATTTGAACATTTCTAGTGCAAGATAGCAGGTAACACTCTTTATGGTGACATTTAAGGTAGCATATATATTTTCTGCATTTTTATGCTTTCTTAAGCTGGCCATACAGTTATAGATTTCCACCCAATGTTCCAAACTAATTGATTAATTTCTGAAAAGAATCGATTTCAAAAGGAATCGATTCCTACCATTCACTGCACATCAATTTCCAATAGATTCCAGCAAGGAATCTATTAAAAATTGATTGAATCGCAGAGTTGCACTGTTTGATGCAGTGCAAAGCTATGGGCCATTGATCTACCCATGCTTTGCCCTGCCCTCAATTTACTTAAATTTACCATCCTGTCCAATCAATGTTTTTGAACTATTTTTCGAGAATCAAAAATCGATTGGTCTGACATTTTGGCAAATTAATTCATATCTGCAGGGAATCGAATGGTAAAATCTATGATTGTATGGGCACCTTTAGTTTGTTTTTTTTTGTTTTTTTTGTTATCACTAGTAGTTATATTTTATTCTAGCTAGTATAGTAAATCTGGTTTTTGAATTCCACATAATTCACAGATCATTCGGGTAAATGTATTGACACATTTACTGGATAGGTTAGTGTGCCTGCTTTAGCCTTTGGCCATAGTTGTTTGCAGTTATTGTAAATTGAAGACTACCTACTTCTTTCATAAAAATCACAAACCATGAAAGCCTGTTTAAAGTGGAATGAAACCCAGCATTTCTTCTTTGCGCTAATAGATTATTTACAGCATATTATATACTACCACCATTTTTTTTAACCAGAACAGCATTCAAAGGGTTAAACACAGGACTTAGAAACTCCCTGCAGGGAAAGCTGGCCACATCCAAACTGTAGATAATGTTATCCTGTGTTTACTTACTTTAATTGTATCAAGTGAGGAACGTGACACATTGTCTGACACTGCAGACTCTCCTGAACACAGACAGACAATCAGAAAGCATTTCTGCTTACAATAGAAGTCAAAGAAAGCAGTTATGAATAAAATGCAAAGTCAGCTCTCAGAGCAAAAAAAGTGTACTTTGGGAACTTGTAATTTCTAAATGAATAATAATGCTTATGCACAAAAGCAAATATAATAACCGCATGGCATATAAAAAGTAGGAAAACGTGTTTTTATTGAATATTATGTCAGGGTTTTACACCGCTTTAATGTATTGCAGGCATAACACCAGGAAGACCTAGCATGAAACAGTCAAAAGAATATCACGGAGGTATACAAAAGGGACCTCAGAAGAATCCCTAAGAGTACAGTTGTGGCAAGGGACACATAGGCTTCTAGGGGCTGGAGGAAGTCCCAGGTAAATATGATTTTTTTTTAACATTGCCAGATGTATGCTTTAAACAACCACTAGTTGTATCTGAGCGTCTACAACCATCGGCTACAATGATTATTTTGTATGTAACAGTCATTGGATAGTATTCTCATCAGAGGTCTAGCTCAACACCTGGGTGCCCTGTTACCAATAATTAACACAGACATCTATTAAATGTCTTCCACTCCGGCACTCAAAATACCTGATGTGGACACTATGGGCTAATGGAAACAATGTTGCCAATCATTCATTTTGAAAGGCACAGGTCTTACAGCAGGCAGTATGATAGCAGTGGACCAAATAATACGTTTGCTATTTGGCATATCAAGTGTAGTAGTAAGCCCCATAATTGTTACGTTTTAAACCACGATCCTTAGAAGGAACAGAATATGGAAAAATGACTGTGAGCATTCTATCCTTCAGGTTAAAAGGGCAGAATTGAAAACTATATACATAAAGAAGGGACAATCATTATATACAGGACCGAACCATACCTTCAATTTTTTGTATTGCTCCAACAAGCTGAAATCCTAGCTAACTTGACCAGAGGCTACAATTATATGTGTAAATGATATGTAAACTTGCATTATACTGATAAATACTGCAATAAGTATGCTGTTTCAATGCAACTTCAGTTTAGTTGCTAAGCATTGCTCTCAATTTCTAAAATTGATTTCCTTTGGTATAGAGAAATGCGAAGCTCGCTGGGAGAAAATGTATCTTGGGGGCATTCTGTAATGAATGATTTGGCTTTGTGAGAGAAAGCAATTGTGCTATTTTGAGAAATGGTTATACAGAATGATAGTTACCAGCAGCACCTCTCTTTGTTGTAATATCTGAAATACAGTTGTGCCTTTTTTTTTATTCCAGAGCATTTTTTTACGAGGCTTTCCAATGATAAGTAATTTTATATTAGATCTACCTCGTGCGTGTTCATAATTACCTCTCTCCTGCAGCAAATGCAATTAAAAAGCATTACTAGTATATTAAAATGCCACAATTGCATAACAAAATCCTTATCACGTACTAAGTGGTAAAACAGATAGGGCCAATTTGTGTAATACTTGTTAAATGATGCATAAATCTTTCTTTGATTGCTGAAAATCAGGCAGATAATGCTGATTTTATTTTGTTTTTCATCTGTGCTCAGGAAATGAAATTACTGCACACCGCATAAGCCTTCCGCTAGCATGGAATAGCGCTGTCACAGTGTTATGAATGGCGCATTAAGTAACACGAAGCTAACTTGTATGTAATATCTATTTGGGTACATCTTCTTTTTCCCAGAGAATTATTATAATGTTTTCACTTGGAGAAGTGAAACCAGAGACAAGTTGTAACAGACGTTTTCAAACCTTATGAGAGCTACATATCAGTTAGTGGCAAATCTGAAATGACAGGAGATATATTTTGGACATGCATCTGTTGGTTCTATTATAGCTAGATACTGAATGTGACTTAAATGGTCTTCTGATTACATGGAGCAGAATGGATTACATTCTGTGAGTGAGGTGTCAGAATCATTGTGTAAGTTGTAGAAAATCTCTTGTTAATAGCTGTATGCAGTACTGCAAAAGCCATTTAAAAGACAAATCCATCCAAAATGGATTATTCCATTTTAGATTGAAGTAAGGTTTGACTTCCAGGGAACCTTGGTGAGGAGATCTCATCCACCCCCTCCATAGATATGACAGTTTGTATTTGAGCTTCGTGTATTACTGCAGAGAAGGCAGAAGAGAGGGACTGATGCCAACAATACAATGCATGCATGTACATACTTATATATTCCAGCAATCTTTTTCAGGTAAGTGTTGTTTATTATTAAAAAAAACAAAAGTTGATATGGTAGTGTGAGAACATATAGTTGACGGCCAATAATAAAACTTAATGATGTTTTTATTTAAAAGGAAACTGCTATCAACTGTTCATCTATATACTTTTGGGTAGCCCTAGATTCCCTATATTCATATCTAAGCATGGCTTTTGTCTGTCCGGACATAAAGGGATGAGACGAGGCATCCAATAGTAATAAAATAGTCTAAAAACAGTTGACAAACATAAAGGTGGGCTTACCTTAAAGTGAACCTCCAGACTAAAAATCTACTAAGCAGCACTGAAAAGGCATGATGTTTCTTTAACAGTTTGACAGCATCAGAACTTTGTGTTTCTTACCTAAGCCTTATTTTTAGCTGCAAAAAAGCTAAGCTCCGCCCCATCAAAGAAAACTGCTCAGCATTTTTACCCTGATGCTGTGCAAAGCATGATGAGATTTCCTATGTTGTTATTCATGTTGCCTAGCAACTAGGATGGGTGGTCAGCACACAGGACAGTTGAAACTGTGTCTCATGCTCCCTGCCACCTCCTTTCCTCCAAAACGATGGCTGCCCTCACGAAATCAAGCATTTGCCTGCTCTTTTAAAACCGTGTGGGTAACAGATTATATTACCTATCTATTTAATTAACATAACTAATGTAACTTAATGACAGTATGTTTGTTTAGGCTGAAGTTCCTCTTAACCTTTTAACTGCCCTGCCAGAGTTATCTTATTTTAGATAACCTCAGGAAGGGCTGCTGCAGCCACCTAATTGGGGCTGCCTCGCTAACCTAATGCACAGCAGTGCAGGGAGCACTTGATATATTTACCTGACCTAGACGCACTCTCCTCTTCCTCCGCTGAGCAGTGCTGTAACACTGACATCCTGCTTAATGGGGGAAGAGTTAAGACGATACTACGTCCAGGTCAGATGAATATATCAAGTGCTCCCTGTGCTGCTCTGCATTAGGCTGAGGGAGGAAAGGGGAGTAGTGGGGATATGTGGAGCTACAGCGCACCAAAAAGAAGCTCTGACCGTAAGAACTGAAAGTATCAACTTTTATTGGAAACAATACACATGACGTGTTTTGTGGGCTTAATCCCGATTCTGTTCTGGAAGACACTTTGTGACCACCAGAACATCCACCTACATTGTCTGAATGGAGATTGGATGTTATACTTTTATGTTTCCATCATACATCAAAAATATTCTGTATGCAAAAAAAGAAGAAAAGTGGAAGGCACTGTAATGCAAGAGGGTACCTTTAACCACTTCCCGACCGCCGTATTCACAAATGGCGGCCAGGAAGTGGACCCCGCAAGGACCGCCGTATAGACAAATGGCGGCGGTCCTTGTAGGGGCATGGGTGGAGCGATCGCGTCATCCGTGACGCGATCCTCCGCCTCCGCCTGTCGCCGCTCACCTGCCGCAACATCCCGCCGGCCATACGGAAGCGCCGGCGGGATGTTAACCCGACGATCGCCGCATACAAAGTGTATAATACACTTTGTAATGTTTACAAAGTGTATTATACAGGCTGCCTCCTGCCCTGGTGGTCCCAGTGTCCGAGGGACCACCAGGGCAGGCTGCAGCCACCCTAGTCTGCACCAAGCACACTGATTTCCCCCCCCCCTGCCCCCTGTTCGCCCACAGCACCCCTCAGACCCCCCCTGCCCACCCCCCAGACCCATGTTTACACCCAATCACCCCCCTAATCACCTATCAATCACTCCCTGTCACTATCTGTCAACGCTATTTTTTTTACCCCCCCGCCTGCCCCCTGCCCCCTCCTGATCACCCCCCACCCCTCAGATTCTCCCCAGACCCCCCCTGTGTACTGTATGCATCAATCCCCCCTGATCACCTGTCAATCACCTGTCAATCACCCATCAATCACCCCCTGTCACTGCCACCCATCAATCAGCCCCTAACCTGCCCCTTGCGGGCAATCTGATCACCCACCCACACCGATAGATCGCTCGCAGATCCGACATCAGATCACCACCCAAGCGCAGTGTTTACATCTATTCTCTCCTCTAAACACCCACTAATTACCCATCAATCACCCCCTATCACCACCTGTCATTGTTACCCATCAGATCAGACCCTAATCTGCCCCTTGCGGGCACCCAATCACCCGCCTACACGCTCAGATTGCCCTCAGACCCCCCCCCCCTTATCAATTCGCCAGGGCATTATTTACATCTGTCCTTCCCTGTAATAACCCACTGATCACCTGTCAATCACCTGTCAATCACCTGTCAATCACCCATCAATCACCCCCTGTCACTGCCACCCATCAATCACCCCCTGTCACTGCCACCCATCAATCAGCCCCTAACCTGCCCCTTGCGGGCAATCTGATCACCCACCCACACCAATAGATCGCCCGCAGATCCGACATCAGATCACCACCCAAGCGCAGTGTTTACATCTGTTCTCTCCTCTAAACACCCACTAATTACCCATCAATCACCCCCTATCACCACCTGTCACTGTTACCCATCAGATCAGACCCTAATCTGCCCCTTGCGGGCACCCAATCACCCGCCTACACGCTCAGATTGCCCTCAGACCCCCCCCCCCCCTTATCAATTCGCCAGGGCATTATATACATCTGTCCTTCCCTGTAATAACCCACTGATCACCTGTCAATCACCTGTCAATCACCCATCAATCACCCCCTGTCACTGCCACCCATCAATCACCCCCTGTCACTGCCACCCATCAATCAGCCCCTAACCTGCCCCTTGCGGGCAATCTGATCACCCACCCACACCAATAGATCGCACGCAGATCCGACATCAGATCACCACCCAAGCGCAGTGTTTACATCTATTGTCTCCTCTAAACACCCACTAATTACCCATCAATCACCCCCTATCACCACCTGTCACTGTTACCCATCAGATCAGACCCTAATCTGCCCCTTTACGGGCACCCAATCACCCGCCTACACGCTCAGATTGCCCTCAGACCCCCCCCTTATCAATTCACCAGGGCATTATTTACATCTGTCCTTCCCTGTAATAAACCACTGATCACCCATCAATCACCCCCTGTCACTGCCACCCATCAATCACCCCCTGTCACTGCCACCCATCAATCAGCCCCTAACCTGCCCCTTGCGGGCAATCTGATCACCCACCCACACCAATAGATCGCCCGCAGATCCGACATCAGATCACCTCTGAAGTGCAGTGTTTACATCTGTTCTCTCCTCCAAACACCCACTAATTACCCATCAATCACCCCCTGTCACTGCTACCCATCAGATTAGACCCCTATCTGCCCCTAGGGCACTCAATCACCCGCCCATACCCTCAGAATGCCCCCAGACCCCAGCCCTGATCACCTCGCCAGTGCATTGCTTGCATCTATTCCCCCCTCTAATCACACCTTGAGACACCCATCAATCACCTCCTGTCACCCCCTAGCACACCTACCCATCAGATCAGGCCCTAATGTGCCCCGTGTGGGCTCCTGATCACTCGGCCAAACCCTCAGATCCCCCTCAGACCCCCTTCCGATCACCTCCCCAGTGCATTGATTGCATCTATTTTCCCCTCTAACCACCCCCTGAGACACCCATCAATCACCTCCTGTCACCCCCCTAGCACTCCTATCCATCAGATCAGGCCCAATACAACCTGTCATCTAAAAGGCCACCCTGCTTATAATCGGTTCCACAAAATTCGCCCCCTCATAGACCACCTGTCATCAAAATTTTCAGATGCTTATACCCCCGAACAGTCATTTTGAGACATTTGGTTTCCAGACTACTCACGGTTTTGGGCCCGTAAAATGCCAGGGCGGTATAGGAACCCCACAAACTGACCCCATTTTAGAAAAAAGACACCCCAATGTATTCTGTTAGGTGTATGACAAGTTCATAGAAGATTTTATTTTTTGTCAAAAGTTAGCGGAAATTGATTTTTTTTTTTTTTCACAAAGTGTCATTTTTCACTAACTTGTGACAAAAAATAAAATCTTCTATGAACTGGCCATACACCTAACGGAATACCTTGGGGTGTCTTCTTTCTAAAATGGGGTCACTTGTGGGGTTCCTATACTGCCCTGGCATTTTAGGCGCCCTAAACCGTGAGGAGTAGTCTAGAAAACAAATGCCTCAAAATGACCTGTGATTAGGACGTTGGGCCCCTTAGCGCACCTAGGCTGCAAAAAAGTGTCACACATGTGGTATCGCCGTACTCAGGAGAAGTAGTATAATGTGTTTTGGGGTGTATTTTTACACATACCCATGCTGGGTGGGAGAAATCTCTCTGTAAATGGACAATTGTGTGTAAAAAAAATCAAACAATTGTCATTTACAGAGATATTTCTCCCACCCAGCATGGGTATGTGTAAAAATACACCCCAAAACACATTATACTACTTCTCCTGAGTATGGCGGTACCACATATGTGGCACTTTTTTACACCCTAAGTACGCTAAGGGGCCCAAAGTCCAATGAGTACCTTTAGGATTTCACAGGTCATTTTGCGACATTGTTGGTTTCAAGACTACTCCTCACGGTTTAGGGCCCCTAAAATGCCAGGGCAGTATAGGAACCCCACAAATGACCCCATTCTAGAAAGAAGACACCCAAAGGTATTCCGTTAGGAGTATGGTGAGTTCATAGAAGATTTTATTTTTTGTCACAAGTTAGCGGAAAATGACACTTTGTGAAAAAAAACAATTAAAATCAATTTCCGCTAACTTGTGACAAAAAAATAAAAACTTCTATGAACTCACCATACTCCTAACGGAATACCTTGGGGTGTCTTCTTTCTAAAATGGGGTCATTAGTGGGGTTCCTATACTGCCCTGGCATTTTAGGGGCCCTAAACCGTGAGGAGTAGTCTTGAAACAAAAATGACCTGTGAAATCCTAAAGGTACTCATTGGACTTTGGGCCCCTTAGCGCAGTTAGGCTGCAAAAAAGTGCCAATCATGTGGTATCGCCATACTCGGGAGAAGTAGTATAATGTGTTTTGGGGTGTATTTTTACACATACCCATGCTGGGTGGGAGGAATACCTCTGTAAATGACAATCTTTTGATTTTTTTACACACAATTGTCCATTTACAGAGTTATTTCTCCCACCCAGCATGGGTATGTGTAAAAATACACCCCAAAACACATTGTACTACTTCTCCCGAGTACGGCGATACCACATGTGTGGCACTTTTTTGCACCCTAACTGCGCTAAGGGGCCCAAAGTCCAATGAGTACCTTTAGGATTTCACAGGTCATTTTGAGAAATTTTGTTTCAAGACTACTCCTCACGGTTTAGGGCCCCTAAAATGCCAGGACAGTATAGCAACCCCACAAATTACTCCATTTTAGAAAGAAGACACCCCAAGGTATTCTGTTAGTAGTACGGTGAGTTAATAGAAGATTTTATTTTTTGTCACAAGTTAGCGGAAATTGTCTTTTATTGGTTTTTTTCACAAAGTGTCATTTTCCGCTAACTTGTGACAAAAACATAAAATCTTCTATGAACTCACCGTACTACTGACGGAATACCTTGGGGTGTCTTCTTTCTAAAATGGGGTCATTTGTGGGGTTCCTATACTGTCCTGGCATTTTAGGGGCCCTAAACCGTGAGGAGTAGTCGTGAAACAAAATTTCTCAAAATGACCTGTGAAATCCTAAAGGTACTCATTGGACTTTGGGCCCCTTAGCGCAGTTAGGGTGCAAAAAAGTGCCACACATGTGGTATCGCCGTACTCGGGAGAAGTAGTACAATGTGTTTTAGGGTGTATTTTTACACATACCCGTGCTGAGTGGGAGAAAGATCTCTGTAAATGGACAATTGTGTGTAAAAAAAAATTAAAAATTGTCATTTACAGAGATATTTCTCCCACCCAGCATCGGTATGTGTAAAAATACACCCCAAAACACATTATACTACTTCTCCTGAGTACGGCAATACCACATGTGTGGCACTTTTTTGCAGCCTAACTGCGGTAAGGGGCCCAAAGTCCAATGAGCACCTTTAGGCTTTACATGGGGTGCTTACAAATTAGCACCCCCCAAAATGTGAGGACAGTAAACACACCCCACAAATGACCCCATTTTGGAAAGTAGACACTTCAAGGTATTCAGAGAGGGGCATGGTGAGTCCGTGGCAGATTTCATTTTTTTTTTGTCGCAAGTTAGAAGAAATGGAAACTTTTTTTTTTTTTTTTCGTCACAAAGTGTAATTTTCCGCTTACTTGTGACAAAAATTAATATCTTCTATGAACTCACTATGCCTCTCAGTGAATACTTTGGGATGTCTTCTTTCCAAAATGGGGTCATTTGGGGGGTATTTATACTATCCTGGAATTCTAGCCCCTCATGAAACATGTCAGGTGGTCAGAAAAGTCATAGATGCTTGAAAATGGGAAAATTCACTTTTTGCACCATAGATTGTAAACGCTATAACTTTTACCCAAACCAATAAATATACACTGAATGGGTTTTTTTTATCAAAAACATGTTTGTCCACATTTTTCGCGATGCATGTATACAGAAATTTTACTTTATTTGAAAAATGTCAGCACAGAAAGTTAAAAAAATCATTTTTTTGCCAAAATTCATGTCTTTTTTGATGAATATAATAAAAAGTAAAAATCGCAGGAGCCATTAAATAGCACCAAAAGAAAGCTTTATTAGTGACAAGAAAAGGAGCCAAAATTCATTTAGGTGGTAGGTTGTATGAGCGAGCAATAAACCGTGAAAGCTGCAGTGGTCTGAATGGAAAAAAAGTGGTCGGTCCTTAAGGGGGGTAAAGCGCTAGGTCCTCAAGTGGTTAATCAGCAGTGCACAGACATCGGGTTATGCAGTGGGTAGTGTTTTTTTTTAACATCCATGTGAGCCCTGTATGCTGTGATACAAGGCTCACCGCAGTGACCCCTGAAAGCTCTCTAAATAAAGTCTTTTTTTCCCATCACCCTCCCTAACTGTCTAAAAAATCACTGGGAACACTAGTACTGTTTCTCCTCTGGCCCGTTCATGCATCAAAGGCCCTCTGCTCTAGAGATGGCCTGAACGGTTCGACCGCGAAACAATTTGCGCAAACTTTGGTGGTTTGCATTCGCAGCGAACCGCGAACTATATGCAAGTTCAACCCGCCCCCTATACTACATAATTTGGCTCAACTTTGACCCTCTACATCACAGTCAGCAGAAACATGGTAGCCAATCAGGCTACACTCCCTCCTGGAGCCCCCCCCCCCCCCTTCTAAAAGGCAGGCAGGGTCGGCCATTTCCCTCACTCGTGTGGCTGCAGTAATTAGAGAAGAGAGAGGAACCTGCTGTAGACATAGGGAAAGCTTAATTATGCTCTTGTTAGGCTTGTTAGCTTTCTCCTTGCTGATACGTATTGCTAAAAAGCACCCCTCAACCACTCTTTCGAGAGCTAATGTTGTTCTTGTGATTTTTTTTGTGTGTGTCCCACTGACACTTGCATATACAGCCCTGTCAGTCAGTCGCAGCTGACCCTTGGCCCCTTGCTAATTCCTACTGTGCCACTGCCAGGCCCAGCACATTCAGTGCCTACCTTTTCACTGCACGTGTGTGACAGGCAGCTGCACATTTGTAATACCAATCACTGCATACCTGTTCATGTTTACTGCACCCGCGTGACAGAAGCACGCAGTGTTATATACCAGTCACTGCACCTGTTCACGGTACCTGCGTGTGTGACAGCTGCACATTTGTAATACCAATCACTGCATACCTGTTCAGAGGCACTCATCTTGGATGTTACTAGCAGATACTTTTTATTACTCCTATCTTTATTGCCTGAGGAAGCAGTTTTAACTTACGAAACGCGTTGCACTTTATTTTGGAGTACCTAATAAATGTTTTTTGACTGATAATCTACAGTCGTGTGTTCTGCTTGGAGGAGGTAAGTCCACCACTGCCTCCTCTATTACCACATTGTTTTTTAAGCTCATTTAGTCCCTTTTATCCTTTTGGTGCCTGTCTTATCTTATTGCTACATTGAGTCCACCCTAGGTGGAGGGTTGTACCCACTTCCTTCTACTACAGAGAGCGACTTCTTAATCCTGAGTGGGGTCAGGACAATCTCCTCACCTGCCTCGACAGTGGTTGCCTAATTGTAACCCTGGTTTGTGAGTACTACATTTTGAATTACTCTATAAATCGTTCATTACCAGTACATACTACACTATATTGGGCTCTTGGTGTTCTCTTCTCATTCTTTGCACACCTGTTCATGTTTACTGCACCTGCATGACAGGAGCACACAGTATTATATACCAGTCACCGCACCTGTTTACGGTACCTGTGTGTGTGACAGCTGCACGTTGTATTGATACCAGTCACTGCATACCTGTTCAGTGCACCTACATGACCACACACAGTGTTATATTATATACCAGTCACTTATACCATTTCACGGTACCTGTGTGTGTGACAGCTGCACATTTGTAATACCAGTCACTGCATAGCTGTTCACTGCACCTGTGTGACCGCATGCTGTTTTATATACCAGTCCGTGCATACCTGTTAACTACACCTGGGTAACCACACATTGTTGTACCAGCAGTCACTGCAGTCTGCAACCTGTTCACTGCACCTGTGTAACCACACATTGTTGTGCCAGCAGTTGCTGCAACCTTTTCACTGCACCTGTGTAACCGCACATTGTATTAGTCAAGTCAGTGCATACCTTTCACTTCATCTCCCCCAATATGGACAAAACAAAAGGCAGAGCCTGAGGCAGGCCACCTGGCAGGTCTGCTTGAGTTCGTGCTGTAGTGATTTTGTGCGGCCCTCGACCAAAGTACAGTGTTCTGAAGAAGGCACGTGCCCTCAACCCCCAATATTGTCAGGACTTAGTTGACTATTTAACACAGAACACCTCATCTTTTTCAGCTTACGCACGGAAGCGTGACATATCTTCTTCCTCCTGCTCTGATTCTGGCACCCCACTTAACACTCCGTCGTCAGCCATCACCAAAGTGCCATCATCCCAGGGCTCAGCGGTGTGGACATTTTTTTGTGTGTCTGCCTCAGATGAGAGCAATACTTCACTGTAGTCCAATGCCTCGTCCAAGATCACTTTAATCTCTCTCAAGTACTCAAAAGTTGGATTAGTAGTGAGTTTCTTATATACCTTCTCATCCGACAACTGCCTCAAGATTTCACAGACATAATCCGATTTGTTCAAAACCACAACAGCGCCCCCCTTATCAGCAGGCTTGATCAAGATGGATCTCTTCTATTGTTAAGAGACATTGGCCTATTTTGAAATCTAGGGGCTCTGAAGTTCCATCTTTTAGATCACCTCCTATGATTGCTTATAAGTGGGCTCAATCCATAAGGGACCATTTAGTGAAAGCTGATTTGGGCTCTGGAAGGACCAATTTACAAACAACTTTAGCTCCCACCAGAAAGGGGACTTTTCCCTGCTTAAATTGTTCCTGTTGCCAATTGGTATTTAAGGGAAGGAGTTTTAATCCACCGATGCAAGGCCATCAAGTCAAATTTCTACATTATGCCACATGTGAGACTTCATTCGTGGTCTATGGTATAACGTGCCCTTGTGGCAAACGCTATATAGGCGAAACTACGAGGGCTGTTAAAGAGAGAATTATAGAGCATAGATTTAGAATCAATGTGGCATACCGTAGACACCAAGTATTTTCAGAGATTGATTCACCTGTTGCAAGTCATTTTGTGCGGATGGGACACGCAGTCAACCAGCTTCGTTTTTTTTGTGTTGGAAGTTGTCGCCCCCCTAAGAAGGGGCGGCGACAGAGAGGCAAGTTTACTACATAGGGAGGCTCGCTGGATTAAGACACTTCAAACCTTCACCCCATGGGGCATGAATGCGGAATACAGGCCCCAATGATGTCCGTATTGTCAGTTTATTAAAATTGACTGTGGTGTTCATGATGGCTCTACTATTATCATTTTCTCTTTTCTCTTTTTAGATTCTCATCCATTCTGTTTCTTGCGCTCTCTGCTGACCCCTGCGTGACTGTTGTACACGGTGGGACATCAGGGTGAAGTATAGTATTTATGGCATATTGGTGTGCCCTTTAATAGCGCTTTGTGGCCTGTTGCTCAATCCTGTTTTGCTCTGTCTGTTGCTTTGATGCTATATTACATGTGCGGCTATATAATAGTGTATGTAATGCATGATTGGGTATAGCTTTGCTATGTACAGCTTACTATATTAATCCATCTGTAGCCAGACATTTGATGTACTATATGTGGCTCCTTGACGTATGGAATATACCTTTCTTGATGATATGTGTGCACATGAAGTTTAAGGCAATTGCCCATCTATTTTGATTATTACGTGTTTGTATTTGTGGCCAATTGAGGGTATGTGGCTGCTCCGCATATGACACGCTGGGCGCTTCCGTATTTGCGCTCCAGCATGACACACAGATTTGTGAGTGTGCTGTGCAGTGGCCGCCTTTCACCTCAATACCGGAGTGATGCATAACTTCCGGTTTTCAGCGGAGGTAATTTCCGGCTTGCGTTCCAGCTTGGTTACGTGATCTTGCTGGGCGCAGCCGCCTGTTCATTTTTGATCCCCGCCTATTGACATGCGCAGAGCGTCCTCACTGACGCCGGGGACGCTATTTAGGTGGCCTGCCGCCATTGCGCTGTGCACTCCCATGTTTGCAGCTTGCCACATTAGTTGTCCATCAGCCATTGGGATCGTAAGTATGCTTTTTATCCACTTGATAGGCATTATTATTATGGACTATGCTGTTTATAGATTTCCCAATATTTGTATTGGATCCTTTTATGTTTTCTGACTGAACATTAGGTTTGCTTGTCCGATTTACATTTTTGAGCTTTTGGATATTACATGATTACTTATGTCGTGTGTAGTTCTTTGCCCTGATACTTTGGGGACAATGTGCATCATTATTTAGGGTACAGCGGGGCACATCTTGGCTAGGCCCTCTTTTTGGTACAGCTGCTGTGTGCTCGGTTCTGTACAGTTTTTGATTAAACTCCAGGTGCATTGATAGGCCCTATAAGATGTATATGTGGTTGTTTAGGACTGTGACCTCGATAACAATGTATATGTTAGCAATTTGGGATCTTCTAGTCCGCATAGAATGTTTAGATCAGGTGGTTGTTAGTGTTTGGCCATAATACTCATTGTTGCTACTTTATGCCATTTTATTAAAGGTGTAATCTACATCTGGTTGGTTCAGATGCTCTTTTGCTTCCTTGGTGTCCTAATTGTGCATTGTCCACAGGATTAGCAGGTCTGCTGAAACATATTTATTTTGGATTTATCTCTCTTCGCTATGTTCTCAATCTTTTAAAGTGACGAGGTCGATATTTATAGACCTCTGGGTTTGTCACTTTTTGATACTCTGTAGCTCTCTCTACAACCTTTATACTATGGCATATATGGCGGACTGATATTCACTAGTCCGCAGGGTCTTTTAGATATGCCCGGTCTTTTCTTCATTGCTGCATGTGTCGTTTTGACTGATATTGACACCTTTTTCCTTTCCCCTTGACAAGTGTGGAGGTCCATTGATATGGGACCTGGTGTCCACACGGCGTCATCACTTTCACTTTCGGGTTATTCCTCTGTGAGGTGCTGGAATTAATCTATACATTATATTAATGTTATTAATATATACTTGTTTATGTGTTCTTTTGTAGACAGTGCTTTCTGCAACTTGGCCTGATGAAGGGCCTCTTGTGCCCAAAACGAGCGTGTCGTTGCCTTTTTCAAAAATTTGCATTAAGTCTACAATAAAGCAGATGTCTGTACTGTAAGTTCTGTATTGGAAATATCTACAAGGAACCTCTAACAGAGAGTTTTTTACCTTTTTCTATGTTTGTGTCAATAAAGTTTTTGATATTTTTTGCATTGAAAAGTTCCTGTCCGAAATTTTTTATTTTTTCATCTTTATAGTCCTTTCTACATATGTGAAGTATTGATAGGGTAGAGTGGACCACCCTCAAAAGGATTAAAGGTTTTCTCTTTTTCCCTTTTGTGTAAAAAGATTACACTCCCAACTATACACAAAATCAGATGAGAGCAATGCCATCTGCACTCTCTGCCACCGAAAATTGAGCCGTGGAAAGACCAAGACCCGCGTAGGGACAACTACCTTACGAAGGCACATGATTACAAAGCACTAACTGCAATAGGATAACCACCTGAGGAAAAGCAGCACACAATAGCAAAGCCACACACCACAGTGGAAGATACCATCATGCAATTATTTAAAAAGGCGATACCCAAACTGTACCATGATGTTGAAAGGCAAGTGGTGTCATCTCTGGCACACAGTGTTGGGTCAAGGGTCCATATGACCACGGATGCCTGGTCTGCAAAGCACGGTCAGGCCTGCCCGAAGACTAAGCCAGTCCCCACACACAGCATCTCTGTCTGCAGACCATGTGACTGTCTGCCACAAGACTAAGTAGGTCCCCACACAGCATCTCTGCCTGCAGGCCGCTTGACTGCCTTTGCCGCCACCACCAACAGGGTCCAGGACTCCAGGTGGATTCCTGGATTTTTAAGGCTGCTGCTAGCAGCAGCCGCTATAATAATTTTTCTGGTGAGTGTACATGTCTGCCTAATTTTTGTGGCTGCACTGCAGCTGCAACAACAAAACAAAAGGCATGTACATGTGTCAATTCCACTTTGTGATCATTACATTGCCACGATGAAGGGGCTTGCGTATCACAATGAAGCAATAACGGCTAAATTAGTGTGTTGGCGTTGGGGGGCACACCTGATCCAAGAAGATAGATAATAAGGTAGTTGCTTCATTGTGGACAGACCAAATTCGATCAGCTGGACACTAAGTCACTGTTGTTCTGTCATTGTTACCTCAGTCCGACCATATAGGCTTGAAAACCGCCATCGCCTGCACTCTCGCCATGGTGAGCACCAGTCCAGCACGGCCGTCACTACTCAAATAGCTGTTTGCGGTGTGTTACACAGTGAGTTTACTCTGTCAGTGTGAAGCAGTACACTAATTACACTACCTGATTGATGTATACACATGCAAGATGTTTTAAAGCATTTAGGCCTCCAATTTAGCAATAAAATGTGATTGCTGCCCTTAAACCCTGCTGTGCGTAAAATCCTGATTTTTCCCTAGGACTTTTGGCGTGTATCCCACTCCGCCATGCCCCCTTCCAGGTGTTAGACCCCTTGAAATATCTTTTTCATCACTTTTGTGGGCAGCATAAATGTTTGTAATTTTTAAAGTTCACCTCCCCATTGAAGTCTATTAGCGGTTTACAAGTTTGCGTGAACCCGAACTTTTGCGGAGGTTCGCGAACCTAAAATGGGAGGTTCGAGCCATCTCTACTCTGCTCTTCTCCCCTGCAGGCAATTACCAAAGCAGCTTTCTGCTGCTCAAGCTAAACAGAGTCCACTTGCCACTGCTCTGCTCTAGCTCAGTTCATTCACTCATTCACTCACAGTGAGACAATCCCCTACAGTCGAAACACGCATGTACATCACTGTAGCCTGCCAAGCAGTGGCAATTGGACTGTTCTGCTCAAGCAGCAGAAAGATGCCTTGGTAAGTGCCTGCAGGAAGGAAGTGGGGAGGGCCTTTGATGCATGTATGCATGAGTGGAGAAACAGCACAAGTGTTCCCATTGATTTATATGACAGTTAGGGAGGATGATGGAAAAAGGCTTTATTTAGAGAGCTTCCAAAGTCCGTCTGAAGTGAGCCTTGTATCACAGCATACAGGTCTCACTAGGATGTTGCAAAAAGAACAAAAACAAAAACTAACAATTGGAAATAAATACTTAGTGATTCTTCTGTATGTCTGCAGTAATTAATACAGGGGTACTTACAAATGAAGGGTTTCAGAATAGTGGTCTTTTAAATAAATTACAAGAAGAAACAGTGGCTATATTGACACAGCATAATGTTAAAAGGGTCATGAAATTTGAGCAACCAATGGATCGTTAACTTTATTTGTATTCTACTCATGTACTTGTTATGCTGTTCTTCAATCTGTACTATTCTCTATCACTAACTCACCTAGATTTAGAATGGTCAAGTAACGTGCCAAAGGCTCCAGCTAGAGAATTCAAGCCAAAGAGCATCATGGAAGACTATGGCACAGGAGAAGAGTCAGAGCTAACAGAAGGGCCAGGAAACACACCGTTCTAGTGAAGTCAAATCCAGCAAGACCAGCAACAGGAAAAAGTAGAGCATAGATGTAAATACACTGATGAGCTGTAAGCACTACAATGGAGAACCAATGTGTTGTTGAAATTATTGTGAACAAATCAAATGCATACCAAAATGGTTAAATGACTATCTTCATCACCTCGCATACACAGAAAACGGTTGCTTTGTATGCAGCTGTATCCAGGAGTGGCAGCTAGAGGAAAGGAAGACAATTCAGTAATACAAACTCTAGTTAGTGGTGGGGACTGGAAAGTAATCTACAGAATAGAACCACAGAAGACAGAATGAAACAAACAGTCTACAAATACATGTATGCCAGTGGAGACTCAGTAATCTTTAGCTAATGTTTACAACCATTTATGAAAAGCAGGTTCTGGAATGTATGAATTGCACAATGTTATTTAAAACAATTTTATCTAAAGGGACTCTGAGCAGTGCCTGTGGGTATGCCTTTAAGCTTACCCACAACTAATTAATTATATACTCACACCTACCGGCATGATGTTTGTAATTATATCCCCCTGGGTTCCTTGTATTTCATTGCATTGCACTGAATGGAGCTGCCGACACTGGGGAAAGTGTCGTCCTGCATAATACAATGCGGAATAAGGAATCCAAGATGGCGGCCACGATTTCGATCGTGCAAATAAGAGAAAATAAAAGGCGTAGGGTGGCGGTTTATATATTATTGGAAAGAGGAGAAAGAGAGCTTCAAAATGGTATGCATCTTTCCATAGTTACTGCACTGCTCGGAGTCCCTTTAAGTGTAACATAGCAGAATTTTAAATTCCTTGTATCAGAACAACAAAGGTCAGAAGCTTGAAGCATCACACTGTAGATGCAAGTTTCTCATTCTCTCTGATAAATGTATAAGCCATATGAAATATGAGGTGATAAGAAGCTTGAAACGTGCAAGCTACTTATCACCTCAAATCACTCAGAATTCGCCTGCAAATTAATTTGCCAGCTTTACCTGAACGATGTCTGAGCATAAGGAGCATAATGCTCAAAAAATAGTTGCTATTCACATGAGCAATGCTCTTGTGTCCTGTGTGATGGTGAGTGATGGGCAGCGAGGTATTTGTACCATGGAGCTGTCCTTCAGCACCACTGCACTGCTGCTTCACTCCCCCAGAAAATGCACAAGCACTGCTGCTGTCACCCAATGTCTGTTGGTAGAAAACTGTAATGATCTGCTCTGCTGTCTGCACAGGCAGGCAGCTTTTTGACCATTTTTCAGGTCTGTATGCTGCAGGTCCCTGGAAAGGAGACCTGTCTTCATTCTGCAAATTTCAGACTTGCTGTTCTGGTGAGGGATTTGCATTCACTTATCTGGCTATTGATAGCTCTGCCTCTCTTGAAGGCTTGCAGTATAAATACCATTTCCTCCCAGAATTCCCCGCTCGTCATAAAGGTTTGGTTCTGCTGGACTTACCCTGAGTTACAGCCCCTCTGCTAATTGTTTGCTAAATATTGTCTCAGAGTAGTTATCCTTGGGAGTGCACTAGCATTCCTTCTAGCGCAGTCAGGTTGTTTATTATCTGTATTGCCTAGTTCTGTCTTATCTGTTGCGATTGCACTTTCTCCAACGGCGGCTGACAGTGAATCGCTCTGTCTGTTTGGATCGCATTCGCCCTAGTGGTAGAGGCGGTGGATCTTTCTGTATTCTGTCTTGGAGTGTAAGCCAGAGCAACGGTTGCTACTGGTTGCTCCATCTGTCTGTCTGTTGGGATCGCATTCGCCCTAGCGGTAGAGGTGGTGGATCTCTCGGTACTCTGTCTTGGAGTGTAGCCAGAGCAGCGGTTGCTACGGGTTACTCCTTCTTTCTCGTCTTGTCCGGAACAAACGATTGCTGTTGTCTGGGTGAGGCAACCGTTTAGCAAGCGTTCGCGTTCTTTGTTTGTTTTCTTTTTCGTGTTTCATTTGTTAGTCAGGGTTGGTACGCTTTGTCGCTGTTGTGCTTAACGTGCGGTGAACGTGACTTGCACGCGCTTTGTCGCTATTGCGCTTAATGTGTGGTGACCGCGTGCAGCTCGTCCTGTCTGTTCTTTCGTGTTGGATTATAGTTTGTTAATTGGTTCTGTCTTTATTCATCCTATGATCTGTCTTTACTCAGTCTTGTGTCTCTATTAGCAATCAGATAAAAACAGGGAACACCAAGAGCCCCAATAGTGTAATTCGTATTGGACAAGGTGGCAATAAGTTTGTATTGCTAGATACTCACAAGTCAGGGTCACCAGCAGGAAACCACTGTAAAGGCAGGTGGGGAGATTGTCCTGACCCCACTCAGGATTAAGAAGTCGCTCTCTGTAGACAGGAAGAAAGGGTAGCAACCCTCCACCAAGGGTAGACTCAAAATTTAATACAGTTAACAGAGGTGCCAAAAGTATAAGATTAGATTAAATGAGCTTAAAAACCAACTTAAATGGCAAAATTGAAGGAGGAAGTGGTGGTCTTACCTCACTCTAGCAGACACGACAACAACTGCGAATCAGACAGTCAAACACATTTATTAGGAACTCCAAAAAGAAATGCAATGTGTTTCGCAGGTTTAACCCCGCTTCATCAGGCAATATAGGGAGGAGTATCAAACTGAAAATGCCAGAGACCAAAGTATGAATACACTCGTACAATCATAAATGTGTTATTATATAATATTAAAAAATAGTGATTTCAATATAATAAATTGAGTTCAAATGCAAAACTATGGATTAAATATATAAGGTAAACCCATGATTTAATTAATTTCAGAATAAATGTATCTTGGAAAAACATATATACATAGCCCAACATGGCAATGCATATGGTTCCCTCAATTAACTCAATAAATTGAGTTCAAATGCAAAACTATGGATTTTGTATATTCAGTATGTCAATAATAAAACAAATCTCAGAACAAATGTATCTCGGAACAACCCATAACCAAACATGGCAATGCAGAGAAATTGCAGCAAATGAGTGATTGTTTTAACTGATCTAATGCAACATCCATGTGCTGCATATGGATTGAAGTAGTAGGTGTTTAGTAATAAATAATAGTATATTCAGTATCAGGTATTTGTCCTGGATAAGGAGTGACTAAACTGAAGGTAATAAAGGTTTTGCTGGTATCACTCTAAGGATGTGTAAAGCATAATTATACAGACTAGGGGTCAAGAATCCAAAAGAGGCGATCGAAGAGGGTTGGGGGGATGCCGCTGCACAGCGGCTATCATGTAGTGAGCCCAGGGCTCGCTACATGATTAAAAAAAAAAAAATGCTCTGCTGTATTCATACTTTGGTCTCTGGCATTTTCAGTTTGATACTCCTCCCTATATTGCCTGATGAAGCGGGGTTGAACCTGTGACACGTGTTGCATTTCTTTTTGGAGTTCCTAATAAATGTGTTTGACTGTCTGATTCGCAGTTGTTGTCGTGTCTGCTTGAGTGAGGTAAGACCACCACTTCCTCCTTCAATTTTGCCATTTAAGTTGGTTTTTAAGCTCATTTAATCTAATCTTATACTTTTGGCGCCTCTGTTCATTGTATACTCTATTAGCAATCGCTAGTCTTGCGATTGCTTTCTCACTTTGGTCTTCGCTGTTGAATGTCAACTGTCGCCGGGTGGGGACTAGATTGGTGGACATACCGTATTTTTCGGACTATAAGACGCACTTTTTTCCACAAAAAAAGAGGGGGGAAATGTTGGTGCGTCTTATGGTCCGCATGTAACCAATGGCTCTCCTAAATCCCTGGCAGTCTAGTGGTCCCGAAGCTTCCCTCCTGCCTTGAATAATTATGCCCCCGCTCCTTTCTACTGGTCGCAATGTCCCCTGGCTAAGTTCAGATCTCCCCCGCCTCTTGACAACATGGTGCAGCCTGCAGATGATTAGCGCTACTCACCCTCCCGGAGCGGCTGAGTCGCTCTAAATACATTGGCAGAGTCCTTGTTATGCTGCAGCCCACCCAGATCAGTGTCTCCCCACAGTCTGTCCCCACAGAAGATCAGCGTCACCCCGCAGTCTGACCCGGACACAGCGGCTCTGAAAACAGCATGGGTGTTCTTTTCTATTGTGTAGCTTAATGACCGGGAGCAGCAGCTTTGATCTCTATACAAACACGGCACTCTTTCAGTACGGTAGCTTGGTGACGTCATTCAGCTGCCACAGCTCCTCTTTCATCCTGCAGATTGGGGCCAGAGATGTATGCAGCGGTATGCTGGAGAAATCCAGGCCAGCCATGGATGGGGAGGAATCTCCGGGTCAGCGATGGACGTGGCGGGATATCCGGGCTTGCTATGTATTCTGTGGGAGGTCCGGGCAAAAAAATCAATGCGCCGGCTGTCCTGCAAGGGGACTGTGGAGTCTGCGATGGGAGGTGTGGGCCAGAGATGGATGCAGCGGCCGGCAGGGGGGAGATCCAGGCCACTGATGGATGGGGCAGGACATCCAGGCATGCGATGAATGGGGCGGGACATCCGGGCCTGCTATCGATGCTGCCGGTGGTCCGGGTCAAAGATGAGTGCGCCGGCTGTCCTGCACAGGGACTGTGGAGTTCCCGGTAATGGCCCCTGCACTTCAGTGACCTGCCCACTGATAGAGCTGATGACCGCATGCACCGCGTCAAGTGTCCTGAGCGCTGAATGCCAGCAAGCCACTGCATAGGTGAGAGGGGCCTTCAAGCAAGTGTAGCAAGTTTAGTGTAACTGCGATTGTTGTGAGTGAAGTGTAGCTGTGATTGTAGGTGTACAGGAGTGTAGCTGGAAGGGCTGGGAGTGAGTGTAGCTGGAATGGCTGGGAGTGAGTGTAGCTGGAAGGGCTGGGAGTGAGTGTAGCTGTGTGATATGTAAGCTTATGTGATTGTAGATGTGAGTATAGCTGGCAGTATAGTTAGTGTAGCTGGAAGGCCTGTGAGTGTAGCTTTGTGATATGTAAGCTTATGTGATTGTAGGTGTGAGTATAGCTGGCAGTACAGTTAGTGCAGCTGGAAGGGCTGTGAGTGTAGCTTTGTGATATGTAAGCTTATGTGATTGTAGGTGTGAGTATAGCTGGCAGTATAGTTAGTGTAGCTGGAAGGGCTGTGAGTGAATGTAGCTGGGAGGGCAGCACGGGTTAGTGTAGCTGGGAAATGTAGCTTAGATAGGGACAGTTTAGAAGGAAAAGGTCCATAAGATGCCCTGCCACTATAGACGCACCAGGTTTAGTATTTTTTCTTTTTCCCCAATTTTTGCCCTCTAAACCTAGGTGCGTCTTATAGTTCGGAGCGTCTTATAGTCCGAAAAATACGGTACATACATTCTGTCTCTGTGCTCATTCTCTCTCGAGAGGCTATCTTGCCCTGTATTGCTTCATTTCGTACAATTTCTACCTGGCATCTGTGGCTGTGCAGAGGGTTTATTCCTCTGCACTCCACAGCTCCATCTGCCGGTTGGAATTCCTCTCTACAGGTGCATTTGCACCAAGGCTGGGTTCCCTTATTTAAACGCTTGTGGAGGGTTTCCGTAGTGTCGGCGCACAGGTTGTGCACTGACCACGGAGATAATTCCACATTCGTTACAAAAACAATGCTGCTTGCCACTCACCTCTTGTCTGCACTGCATGCCAGGCTGAGCTGGCACCATCTCTCCTGTCACTCACAGGCCCGTCTGTAGCTACTGTTGATGTCATCCTCTTCTAATACTGATGTCCTGTACTACAGTATTTTTGAAGCTCCCAGGGCTGCCTTTTTTAATTTGTATTTATTTATTTATTAATTATTTTTTACAGTAAGTAGGTAGAAAGTCAAAAATCACTCCTATTTAATGTACAGGCATCTGTGGTCTCCTTAGTAAAGGAGGCTCCCAGATGCCTAAAGAAGCTGGCTCTTCAAAGGCAATAGAAGCTTTTTACCTGCAGGTGGAACTTTTTTCCTATGATTGACAGAAAGTATCTGGTGTTTAGATCATCTAGAGATTTGAATGTTAGCATGACAATTTTGAAGAGGATTTGGGTAGTCAGTAGAGTAAGCAAAGGACTGCTGTTATACTGGCTTGTCAGCAGCCTTGCGGCAGCATTCTGTGCTTAATTTGGCCTGCATAGAGGGTATTGCAATAGTACAAATAGTCATGATGTGATGAAATGTATGCCCATTAGGACAATAATCTCTCTCACTTTTTGTTCTTGGAATCTAAATGGACTCCCACAACTTTAATGTAAACTTTTGTGATGGTCCTGGCAAGAAATAAACACTAGCAAGAGAAATATGTTCAGGTGTAATTTCTCCCCTTCTTTACACAAAAAAAAGTTTGTTTTTGCTCTGTGCCCCTGATGGGAGAAAAATGTACCTATTTACTGCCAAGAAAGGACCACTATAGCAAAAAAAAAAAACAAAAAAAAAAAGTAAGCAGCTACAATGTGACAGATCGGGCAGGTTTTAGACTAGTCCACTCCTCATAATGGGTTCTCAGTATTTCTTCTATTTGTTTCAAAAGCATTTCCTGAAGGACACTTGCTAAGTCTAACTGCCAATATAGTGTGCAGGTGAGTAGGGAGGCTGCCTGGCCGGTATCTTACTATTTTGACAGTAAGACTTAGCAAATAGCAACTGCTGTTTAGGAAAACCCAGAGAATCTCCCATGAGGAGATGGACTATTCAAAAACCTGTGAGATCTGCCAGATTGTAACAGCTTACTTTGTTTCACTTTACTGGTCCTTCAAAGAAATTCCCAAAGATAGGGACATAGACAGCTATAAAACCCAAAATGGGTGTTAGGGCTTTTATTCCCGGTCAACAATAGTCCATACCATAATGTATTTCCTTCCACAGTGGTTTATGTAGTACTCTTTAGTGTTTATGTTAAAACTGTAGCAAATAAAGCCATAATATATTATTTTATTGCAATTAAAATCATGCCAGATTTAACAAGCTTTTTATAGTTAGTTCTATTTATCGGAATATAATAATTTGTGTGCTTTTGCTGCAGTACAGCAGAGCCTGACAGCAGGCTGTGCAACAGATTCAAGGGTTTGAGTTTAATTGTATGGATGGTTTTCAGTGAATTGTTCTAATGTAATTGAGTCCTTTTAGCTTTCTGTTACCTACAAGAAAGATGGAGTTATTTTTAGATCTAATTCAATGTTGCTGAATCTGTTCACTGTCAGCAGAATACAATGAATGTCAGTGTGGTAGGATGTCTAATGCCAAATGTCTACTGTCTGTGGGACTATCTAACTCAGTTAGCAATATATATATAAGACCTGTAATTAAGAACTATTAAGTAAATCTGTTCAGGAATGTGTTTTTGCTAATATGCATAACACGGGTTCATACAGTGCTACACAAAGTAGGAGAGTAAATTGGAATATTTAATCTGTCACACTTTCTTCTTCCCTGGTGTAGCAGTACATACATTTAAGGCTTGGTATCAGTTCTGCAGAGGTTACAATATAAGTTTAGTGCCTCCGGCATTCAGAAATAAAGTGAATTGCTCAAGGTCAGAAGTAGCTGGAAGTAGAATGTGAATCACATACCGCAAGCAAAACATGCAAAGTAATTGAGTAAATGAAAGTTAGAGCTTTTTTGTTGTTGTTTTATTAATGGGATTTCTAACTTTACTTTTATTGCAATGGACAGGCACCAAGATGGTGTACACACAAGCTGAAAAATAATTGCAAAAGAAAAAGTTGCACTCTATCCAATTAACTACCAACAAACATTCTGGCTTGCAAATATCAGTGGTGGATCAAAACTGGGCAGTACACATTTTTAATACATAATTTATATAATAGCCAGTATAACATGTAATGACAGAACAAAATATTGAATCCCCTGCTACATTTTTAAGTGTGCCAACTTACACAGAAATAAACAGTTTGCAATGTGTATGGTAGATTCACTTCAATGGAGAGAGACACTATCATCACAAAATGCAGGAAAACAAATGCATTACATAAAAGTTATGAGTGTAATAAATATTTGGTTAACAAGAAACACATAACTTAATACTTAGTGGAGAGGCGCTTGTTGAAAAACACACCAGTAACATGTTTCATGTAGTTGATCACCAGGTTTGCACACATACCAGGGCCCAGGAGGGATTTTGGTTCATCCCCTTTATAGACTCTTAAAATCATTTACATTTTGCCTGCCACTGAGCAACTTGAAGTTTCAGTTCCCTCTATACATTTTGCATAGGACTGAAGTCTGGAGACTGGCTAGGCCACTTTGTGAGCTTAACCTTTTCCGGAACGCGTAACGTAAATCCTACGCCGCACTTGTGGCTGTCTAAGCCTGATGCGGCATAGGATTTATGCCGCCTGCCATTTCTGCTCCCACCACGATCATGCCCACTCGAGAGCGGAGATTAAACTATCATGTGACAGCTGCCATCTCACCTCAGTGATCAGGAGCCATCGCAATTGGCTCCTGATTATGTGATCACTACGATCGCCGGCGGATATTAGTGATCACTGTTAGGCTCCCTGCACACTGCAAATCCGTTTTCCGATTCCGATTTTGTTTCCGATTCCGATTTGCAATTACGATTTCCCTGAATACAATCAACAGAAAAACGGCGGAAAAAACACAGCATGCAGTAATGATTTAAAATAGGAATCGGATGTAAAAAACGTTTACAAATTGGAATCACATGCAGTATGCAGGGAGCCTTAGAGCTGCGGCGGTAGGGGGGAAGAAGAGGATCCACTCCCCTTCCTGACATTCCCCTGGTGATCAGAGCTCCCCTCCGCTCTGGCCAGCATCACCGCTCACTCTGCGTTAAGTGTCGGGTCCCGGCTTGGTGTCGTCATCAAGCCGTGATCCAGAACTTAGCAGCAGTACGAGCGGGGATGCCAGCCAGAGCGGAGAGGTCCACAGCTGCTCATCAGTGGAGCCTGGCAGGTGAGTAAAGGCTTCTGGCTACAGGTGGGACACCTGGATAAAAGAGTGACACCATGGTCAGCTAGCCCTACCATGGATCCGCCTGCCTGACCCCCCGAAACACACCCCACATGCTAAATCGCCTAGGAAGGTTAGGAAACCGGTTCCAAAAGCGTTAATGTGGTTGTTCTTTGGCCACTCCTTTGTGGCCTTAGCAGTATATTTTGGGCTATTGTCTGGAAGATCCATCTATGACTCTTTTACAATATTCTGGCTGAGGCTAGTAGGTTCTCATGCAACATTTCATGGCACATGGTCCTTTCCATTCTACAGTCAATGCAATGAAGTTGTACTGTCCTCTTAGCAGATAAACAATGCCAAAGAAAATGTTTTCACCTCCTTTCTTGAAGTGTAACAAGGGAACTCAGATTTAGCAGGTATTTTTCAAAGAGAACCAATCACATACAGCTGTAGGAAACAACTAAGCTAATTTTCCCATATCTTATCAGCTAACTGATTAGAGCAGCACCTGTGCTCTCACTACACTAATAAGGGACCCCATGTGTAGAAAGCCCACACTTTCTTCCTTGGCTGGCTCCAGGACCCAAACTGTTTTTGTTGTTTTGTTGAGCACGAAAAGATTTATAAGCAAAAGAAAAAAGTTTTCTGGGATTCATTTTTAAAACAAAATTACATAAATTCCATAGAGTGCTTTTCCCACAAAACCTCTTTGACGCCCAGTATGTTTGCCTACAATGCAATTTCATTCCCCAAAGGTTCAGAAATTTCTCACTTTTGAACATACATTTCACAGAGTTTTATGTTGTTAAAACCTGAGTGGCAAAGAGTAAAGATGATTAAAAAGATGCCAATTATCTGACGCAAAACTTTTTGCAAATTGCATACAGCTTGGAGTTGGCCTGTCAAATGCAGGTGGTGCCAATATGGAATGGCACTGCTGTATCCAAAGATGGGGGGACTTTATATTTTTACTCAGATTACATTACTATGGGACAAAAGCAATAGCATAATGAGTAGGGAAACAAATCTTATTGACTTCATGCCAGACTGTAACTAAATATAACTTCCATCTACCATATCCTATAACAGCAAACCTGAAGCAAAAATAAACTTATGAGATGATGAATTGTCTGTTTAAGAAATACTAATAATACTAGTGGCCCAGATATGAGGCTGATATTGTTTTCCAGTACAAGAAGAGTTACGAAACGTCAGTTGTTATCAATGCAAAAGCGCTTCTCTGAGCTCTTCGACCCAACTTGGGTGGAGACAGTTCTGTTTTCTGAAGCACTTATCCCAACCTCTCTCACTGTTCAAAGGGTCATTATTAGTTTAAAATACAGAGTGTGGTTTGCAAACTGCAAATGTGACAGAATGGTGCAATGTTATAAAACAAAAAAAAACTATATAACTGAAAATAAAAATATGAGACTCTTTTCTTTTTCTATTAATGTTCTATTCATTATCTGTACTATACATACAATTCATTATATGATACTTTTTTCCACGTGTGTCACTTTAACCATTTAACCCCCTTGCCGTTCCAATTCTGGCAGCAAGGGGGCAGCGCAGCACTTTTTATTTATTTATTTTTTTTAAAATCATGTAGCGAGCCCAGGGCTCGCTACATGATAGCCGCTGACAAGCGGCATCCCCCTATCCACTCCGATCGCCTTCGGCGATCAGAGTAAGCAGGAAATCCCATTCAGAATGGGATTTCCTGCTGGGCTTCCCCGGTCGCCATGGCGACCGGGCGGGAGGACGTCATTGACGTCATGGACGTTGGGACGTCAGAGGGAATCCCAATCCACCCCTCAGTGCTGCCTGGCACTGATTGGCCAGGCTGCGCAAGGGGTCTGGAGGGGGGGGGGCGGCACGATGGGTAGTGGTGAATCGGCGGCGAGCAGCGGCGAGCGGAAACTGCACGCAGCTAGCAAAGTGCTAGCTGCGTGCAGTAAAAAAAATTTAGAAAATCGGCCCAGCGGGGCCTGAGAAATCCTCCTACGCAGGTTACCCCGAGCTGAGCTCGGGATAACCGGCAAGGAGGTTAATGACAACCTATCGTATTAAAACGTTATGTTTTACCCTGTTAATGGCAACATGACATTTTAATACGTTGCGCATTCCCGTCGTTGCTCCACACGTGTGCACACCGCTACTGCCGCAGTTTCCGTCGGGATCCCGTGTTCAGTGATTGGGGAAGAGGACCGAGTGGCCATCTACCCAATCACACTGTCTGGAGTGAATGGACGTAACCGTGAACTGCGGCCGCTTCCATTTATAAAACAGGAAGCCGACACAGAGTAAAAAAATGTAAAAAAAAAAAGTGATCACTTCCTATAACGGGAGAGTGTTCAATTGTGCCATCTTGTGGCCAAAAACTATATTACACATACAGGGACATACATACATACACAATAATAAAAAAATAAAAACACACTTCCAAATCTGAAAAAAAAAATTGTGGAAAATAAATTAGCTTACAAAAAATACATAACTAGTTGCCTTAGGGACTCAGCTTTCTAATCAATATTTTATGAGGGAAAATTACTTTTACTTTATTACATCGGGGCTTGTAATTATGGACTGGACAACATAAAAAAAACCACAACAATAACACCTATATTTCAAAACAATAAATTGTTGCCATACATTGTGATAGGGACATAATTTAAATGGTTTAATAAGCGGGACAATTCAAGGAAGAAAAATAGCGTGTGTGTGTGGCACAACCCTTATAACTCAACTAGAGTGACAGATGACCTCAGGCTTTGTGACCATCCAGTGCCCTGTTTGTATGCCGCTTGCTGCTGTCAGAAAGTGCCACCCTGGCGTGTGCACTGCTCTGAATCAGAAGAAAATCATCACAGCATATTGTACGAGAGAAAAAGGATGAGCGTGCACCTTCCGTCCAAATACGTGGTTTATTGGCACAGTGGACTAGCATGTAGTATTGCAAGCAACTAAATAAGGCATACAGAAATGTGCTGGTGATAACTGCATAGTCAGCATACTCTTACGTGTCCCGAGTCGTCAGGGAAACTGGTGCTGGAGGTGGGTGCTAGGTGATGAGCGGTGGAGCGACGGCCGTTTCGCGTCTGTACGACGCTTGGTCACGCGAACCACTGTAAACACGGAAGCGGACGCCATGGATTATAGCGGAGACTTGCTCCGCCCCTTCCGCTGACGTCGCTTCCTAGAGACTAACCTGTGGAGCGCAAGCCCAACGTGATGCGCCATGATGGCGGAAGTAATCCGTCATAGAGTACGTTAAAAAACGTACCTCATTGGAGAGAGCCTTAAAGAAAAAAGTTATTACTTTTATAAGAAAAACCCACCATATTAAATATTAATGCGGGAGTAAACTCCCCGATAAAAACGAGGAATAAAGGGCAAAACCAATAAAGGCATACCACATAAGCCCCGCACTCCACAGGATGTGCAAAAAGTGTCTTAAAGTGACAGTGCAAATTAAAAAACTAATTGCTGGGGAAAGCTGAGCTAATGGACAAAATTTACAAGGCACAAACTAAGGCACATGGCTAGAGGAGGTAGAAAAATATTAACTCAGATGTTACAACAAGAAGATTGTTATTACAATCAGCTTGATCCAATTGGGAAACATCAACGTAATAATAAATAGGTAAATCCCAGGTAAGTATACGTATAAAACTAATCTAACCCTCTATTGTGTCTAAGCAAGAGGTATATATCTAGCGTCCTCTTATTAAGGAGCTATAAAACCTAGGGGGAATGACAAATTCATACACCTACTCTAATAAGAGAACCTCCTAGGAGATATATCTAAGGGTTATAAATTACCCACGTCCATGCACCAGTTATGCCAAGAGAACTTTTACAACATCGAATCAATTCAAGTACAATAATACATATACACATATAGCCAAGTATGATAACCAAAGGATGTAAAGTATCAAGGGTCGAGCATACAAGATAGCTCTATCCTATCATTAAGACCTAATGGGCCCATAGCTTCAGTTTTCAGAATAATTTTGGTTTCCTTTCTTAAAAGGAGTTTCTCTCTGTCTCCTCCCCTTCGGGGGATATCTTGTTTTTCCAAACCTGCAAAGCGAATGACTGAGCCATCCCCATCATGGGTTTCCCTCATGTGGGTTATGAAACGTGTGCAGCCTTTACCAGACTTAATTGATACAATATGCTCCCCTACCCTTGTTTTCATGGGACGGGTTGTCTGCCCAACATAAAAGAAATCACATGGACATAACATTACATACACTACAAATTTGGTCTGACATGTAAAAAAATCTTTCACTCTAAGCCTCTCTTTACCCAATCGGATACATTTGTTTTGATCAATATTGTTACATAAATGGCAATGTCCACATCTAAAATTACCCACTGGGAGAGAGGCACTTAACCAGTCTTTAGTTATGGGGGTCCCGAATTCACTGCTCGTCAATATATTCCCTAATGTGGGTGCTCTTCTGAAAGCTACTCGTGGAGGAACCTTTGAGATGGAGTCCAAGTCCGAATCTCTAGTGATCATCGACCAATTAGAATATATGGTTTTTCTAATTTGTTCTGACATGGAGGAGAACTCAAACGTAAATGTGGTTCTATTCTTTTGATCTTTCTCACTCCTTTTAGGAGCAAGCAACGCCTCTCTCTCCTGTTTCTGGGCCCTATCCTTGGCTTTCTCCAAAATTCTCTCATCATACCCTCTTCGTTTAAACCTTGAGGTAAGATCATTTGCCTGGATATCAAAATCACTATCCCTACTGTTGTTCCTCCTTAAACGTAAATATTGGCCATAAGGGATGGCTTCAATCACGTGTCTAGGATGAAAACTATGTGCGTGGAGAACTGAATTGGTGGCAGTGGTCTTTCTGTAGCCTTTGCTAATCAGTATGTTGTTCTCCACCACTAGTTTAACATCAAGGAAAGTGATCTCTTTTTCACTTAGCTCTGAAGTAAATTGCATATTTACCATATTGTTATTCAAATATTGCATGAAAGAATCAAATTGACCATTTGTTCCCGACCACACCACCAGGACATCGTCCACATACCTCGACCAATGTCTGACATGCCCCCGGAAAGGGTTGTTATCCGAGAGTACGGCAGACTCCTCCCACGCCCCCAAAAAGAGGTTCGCATAGGAGCACGCCACCGGGGTCCCCATCGCCGTCCCCGAAATCTGTTGATACCACCTACGGTCAAACAAAAAAGCATTATTGATCAAGACGAATTCCAAACATTTTAAAATGAAATCAATATACTCTGCATCTTTGTTGGTGCGAGACAAGTAATGTCTGACCGCCGCGATACCCAGATGATGGGGGATACGGCTGTACAGACTAACCACATCGATCGTGGCCAGTCTGTCACCAGGGACCCAGGTGGTGCGCTCCACTAACTGCAAAACCTCCAGGGTGTCCCTTAAATGTGAGTGGACCCCTTGCAAAAGGGGGCGCAGGAGGTGGTCGAGGTATCTGGACAGTCTCTCAGTGAGAGACCCACAACCTGACACTATTGGCCGTCCCGGGGGTGCGGTCAGGGACTTGTGGAGTTTAGGGATGTGATACCACACAGGCCGGCGAGGGAAGAGTGGCAACAGATCATTGGCCAATTTCTTAGGGAGGAAGCCTTTTTCAACACCCTCACGTAACAACGTGCGTAGTTTGTTCTGATAGCGAGACGTGGGGTCGGACAGCAATGGGAGATAAATTTCTTCATCGCCCAGCTGTCTCAGCGCCTCATCCCGATATTGGGCCACCGACATGACTACAAGGTTGCCTCCCTTGTCCGCCTTTCTCAAAACTATTTCTCGATTATTTTTTAACCACATCAGAGCTTTCCACTCTTCTCTCGTTAAGTTCGACTCCACCTCCCTATAAACTTCTGCCTTAACATCTCTTAGGGTATTTTCAAAAAAGCGTTCAAGGGTAGAGCCCGAGGTGGTAGGGAAAGATTGGATAGATTTACATGCTCTGAAAGATCCAACATCTCCCAGTTTGAGTTCTTTTTCTTCTGTTGTAGATTGTTCTAAAGTAATATTAGATTCTTCCTCTAAATCCAATAATATCTGCAGGATCTCCTCATCCGTGGGATTCGACCGAATCTGTGGGAAAAAACCCAAGATACCGGTGTCCTTATCCCCAGTCATTTGAGGGATATTACAGAAATTCACACCTGGGTTAATCTCAGCCCCCTCAACGAGTGTCTGCACCGGGTTGACCTCACCACAGTGAGTGACACTTGCTATCCTAGGGGATTTAATGAACTTGCTGTGATCAAGATTGGCAAATTTGTGTGCAATCACCAATTTGCGCACTGATTTGAAGAGGTCTATGGTGAAAGAAACAAAGTCAAACCCCCTTGTAGGGCAAAAATTAAGTCCTTTCTTCAATAACGTGTTACATTCCAAGGGGATGTCGATTCCTGAAATGTTAATAATTTGAAGATTATCCTCCTCGGGGACTTCGCCACTCAAGGGTTTGAGGTGTACCTCTTTGGCTGTAATTATTGCATTGTTTTCCGCTTCATTACTGGTTTCGTTACACTGGAACCGTCCCAACTGACTGCTTTGAGTCTTTTTGCTAGGTTTTCTTCTTCCTCCTCGTCGGACTCTCCCCCTAAAGGGGCTGACCCCCCTGCACATTCCTGCAATTGGGTTGAATCTTTTTTAGGGAGCTGTTCTCCTTCTTTCCTTGCTTTGGCTTTGTTATTTAAATATTTTTTTGAATTTCGTTTATACTGTGGAATTTTGTTGCCTTTTTTATCGTGGTCACTATCTGACCCTGAGTCTGTGGTCCAGTAACCCTTGCCTTTTGGATTTCGCCTTGCTGGTATAGGGGGTCCCCAATTGAAGATTTTATTACTATCAAAGTCTTCCTTATCTCTAAAGAACTTTCTTAGTTTTCTCGTTTTAATTTCGTCTTGTATCTTTAATATCTTGGTTTCTATCTTGGTACTGACTAATTGATATCTCTCTGGTGTTACTGATACTTTAAAGTTGTTTTTTGTATCTTGCAATTCGTCTGATATCTTGTTATATTCCTTGATTGTTCGTGCCAATACAATCTCTTGTAGTCTTTTTACGTAATCAAGATGGGCTGTAGTCCAATCTTCCACAAACTCGGGATCTTCTCTATATTCTGATGGTTCTTTATAGGATCTAAAACCTCTAGCCACTATGCCTTCTCTTTTATATCTTTTTAGAGTGGCCACTGTCCAGAACAATTTGGTTTCTTGTTCGCTCAGTTTCCCCAGTCTCTGTTCTAACACCTTAGCACCCACCTCTTTATTTGCCTGTGTCGATTCCGCAGTGTTGGAAAAAAAGTTATTTAAATCTTCTCTTCCTTCTGCTACTTTTTCACTCACTATATTACACAGATCTAAATCAATTTCAAATTCGTCACTTGGTAATTCTTCATTTGTAATAGCATCTTGCTCTTTGCCATTTGCTGTCATTGTGGGGTGCTCAACACACTAACAAGAAGGAAACGTATACACATGCAAGTTCAATTCAAGGAAGAAAAATAGCGTGTGTGTGTGGCACAACCCTTATAACTCAACTAGAGTGACAGATGACCTCAGGCTTTGTGACCATCCAGTGCCCTGTTTGTATGCCGCTTGCTGCTGTCAGAAAGTGCCACCCTGGCGTGTGCACTGCTCTGAATCAGAAGAAAATCATCACAGCATATTGTACGAGAGAAAAAGGATGAGCGTGCACCTTCCGTCCAAATACGTGGTTTATTGGCACAGTGGACTAGCATGTAGTATTGCAAGCAACTAAATAAGGCATACAGAAATGTGCTGGTGATAACTGCATAGTCAGCATACTCTTACGTGTCCCGAGTCGTCAGGGAAACTGGTGCTGGAGGTGGGTGCTAGGTGATGAGCGGTGGAGCGACGGCCGTTTCGCGTCTGTACGACGCTTGGTCACGCGAACCACTGTAAACACGGAAGCGGACGCCATGGATTATAGCGGAGACTTGCTCCGCCCCTTCCGCTGACGTCGCTTCCTAGAGACTAACCTGTGGAGCGCAAGCCCAACGTGATGCGCCATGATGGCGGAAGTAATCCGTCATAGAGTACGTTAAAAAACGTACCTCATTGGAGAGAGCCTTAAAGAAAAAAGTTATTACTTTTATAAGAAAAACCCACCATATTAAATATTAATGCGGGAGTAAACTCCCCGATAAAAACGAGGAATAAAGGGCAAAACCAATAAAGGCATACCACATAAGCCCCGCACTCCACAGGATGTGCAAAAAGTGTCTTAAAGTGACAGTGCAAATTAAAAAACTAATTGCTGGGGAAAGCTGAGCTAATGGACAAAATTTACAAGGCACAAACTAAGGCACATGGCTAGAGGAGGTAGAAAAATATTAACTCAGATGTTACAACAAGAAGATTGTTATTACAATCAGCTTGATCCAATTGGGAAACATCAACGTAATAATAAATAGGTAAATCCCAGGTAAGTATACGTATAAAACTAATCTAACCCTCTATTGTGTCTAAGCAAGAGGTATATATCTAGCGTCCTCTTATTAAGGAGCTATAAAACCTAGGGGGAATGACAAATTCATACACCTACTCTAATAAGAGAACCTCCTAGGAGATATATCTAAGGGTTATAAATTACCCACGTCCATGCACCAGTTATGCCAAGAGAACTTTTACAACATCGAATCAATTCAAGTACAATAATACATATACACATATAGCCAAGTATGATAACCAAAGGATGTAAAGTATCAATTAATAAGCGGGACAACTGGGCAAATAAAATGTGTCCGCTTTATCCACAGGAGAACATTTAATTTTAAAACTATAATGGCTGAAAACTGACAAATAATGATTTTTTTCCATTATTTTTGTATTTTTTCCCATTAAAACACATTTAGAATAAAAAACTTCTTAGCAAAATATACTACCCACAGAAAGCCTAATTGGTGGTGAAAAAAAGAGGTATAGATCATTTTCTTGTGATAAGTAGTAATAAAGTTATTAGGGAATAAAAGGGAAGAGCACTGACTGGTGAAAATTGCTCTGGTCCCAGTGGCGTAGCAATCGCCATAGCAACCATAGCAATGCTATGGGGCCTGCCCCCTGCCACAGGGGGCCCGCAGCTGAGAGCACTTTTTAATTTTTATATATTTATAATAAAGCTGGGAGCTGAACGCTGGGAGCCCCCCAGCTCCCCTCCCTCACTGAGTCCCTGCATATAGCAGGTTAGGGGGGGACTACTTCTGCCGGTGGATTGCTATATCCCTGGCCGCTGGCCCGACAACTACTTTGTAGTTCTGGCCAGGGAGGAAGGAGGAGTGGTGTCAGATGGGGAGAGGAAAAGGACCATGGCACAGCTGTTACTGAATGCTGCTGCTGATGGGGAGATAAGCGGGTTCGTGGCTATCAGCCTATTCCCACTACTGCTAGTGGCAGAGCTGCAGCTGGCAGCCTGAGGATGGAATTTACATTCACAGGCTGACAACTGCAGCTCTACCGCTAGCAGCAGTGGTAATAGGAACCAATAGACAGGTGCTCACTCACCTCTACCTTGCTCCAGGGATGCAGGTCCGTCAGTCCCTCTGTAGTGTAGCTACTCTGCACTTCCTGATCCTCTGTTTGGGCTCTAGTGCCTGATGTCAGAGGCAGGAAGTGCACAGCTACACTACAGAGAAGAAAGATGGGACCTGCAGCCCCTGGAACAACAAGGAGGAGGTGAGTGTGCTGTCTACCTGTCTACCACATTTTGCAGCTCAGTAATGCTGGGAAGGGGTGGAGGAGCTACCACACTGGAGGCAGGGGGGTTGGGACACTTCTAGCTGTGTCTTTTGGGGGGGGGGGGGCGGGGTGAAATTCAGTGGACACTCCTAACTGTGTGCTTGAGGGGGGGGATTCAGTGGACACTTCTACCTGTGTGTTTGGGGGGGGGGGATCAGGGGACACTTCTAGCTGTGTGTTGGGGGGGGGGGTGGCTGGATGGTGTAATGGTTAAAGAGACACTGAAGCGGAAAAAAATTATGATATTATGATTTGTATGTGTAGTACAGCTAAGAAATAAAACATTAAGATCTGATACATCCGTCTAATTGTTTCCAGTACAGGAAGATTTAAGAAACTCCAGTTGTTATCTCTATACAAAAAAGCCATTAAGCTTTACGACTTTCAAAGTCATGGAGAGTGGAGGCTTCTGCTGTTCGCGTCATTAGCAGAAGCCTTTACTACGAGGAGCCGCGCGGGACATAAAAGGTCTGCTGTCACTGCGGGAACTTTGAGGGAGGTGAGCCGCTTACTGCCGCTAATTCATCGGTATACGAGGGGCAGAGGAACATACAGGTATGCAGAGGCAGCGCAGCAAATATGCGGGAACCGGAGGCAGTGCAGCATATTTGCGGGGGGCAGCGCAACATACTCAGGAGCAGGGGGGGGGCAGCAGGAACATGCGGGCATGCCGGGGGGGGGGCATACATGGAGGGGGCAGAGAAACATACTGGGGGCAGCACAGCACGCATGGAGGTGGCAGAGGAACATACTGGGGGCAGCACAGCACACATGGAGGGGGCAGAGGAACATACTGGGGGCAGCACAACACACATGAAAGAGGCAGAGGAACATACTGGGGGCAGCACAGCACACATGGAGGGGGCAGAGGAACATACTGGGGGCAGCACAGCACACATGAAAGAGGCAGAGGAACATACTGGGGGCAGCACAGCGCACATGAAAGGGGCAGAGGAACATACTGGGGGCAGCACAGCACACATGAAAGGGGCAGAGGAACATACTGGGGGCAGCACAGCACAGATGGAGGGGGCAGAGGAACATACTGGGGGCAGCACAGCATACATGGAGGGGGCAGGAGAACATGCGGGGGAGTGGGATACACTGGGGACAGATACAATGGGATCAGAAGGTACACATGGGTATATAAGAGGATACACTGGGGACATATGGTGGACAGAAGGGGACACACTGGGGACACTCTGAAGACAGGAGGCGGCACACTGGGAACAGAAGGGAGTACATGGGGGGGCCGAAGAGAGCACATGGGAGACACAATCATTGGTGGAGAACATTTACAAGACGCTCCTGGAATATGGATGCTCCAGGTTAGAATATTTTTTTCCCTGGTTTTTGCCCTCTAAACCTGGGTGCGTCTTATATTCCGGAGCGTCTTATACGGCGCGAAATACGGTACCTGAAAATAAAAATATGAGAATGTTTTCTTTGCTGCTAATCTTCTAGTAATTATTCATAGTACACAACCAATTCATTATATCATATATTTTTTTTCGCTTCAGTGTCTCTTTAAGGGCTCTGCCTCGGACGTAGGAGACCTGGGTTCAAATCTCAGCTCTGCCTGTTGTAAGGTGTAAGCATGCACCTATTCAGTAAGGAGTTCTTTGGGCAAGACTCCCTAACACTGCTACTGCCTACTGAGTGCACTCTAGCGGCTGCCTCACAAGCGCTTTGAGTCCGACAGGAGAAAAGCGCTATACAAAAAAATGGAATTATTAAAAGGATTAAAATAATTATTTAGCTATTATACTGGGGGAGGGGGGAAGGTACAAATCTAGCTATTATGTGTGTGGAGGGGAGGGGTGGATTAGGGGAGTAAGGGGACACATGTAGCTATTATACTGCGGAGGAAGGGGGGTCAGGGGACACAGATTTAGCTACTATTCCTGCCACCTCCAGTATGTACAGTATAAGCTGTTACCCTGTTAGCCTGTATTGATGGTAAACTAACCGCAGTGAGTGCTGATCTCTGCTACCTCTAGTATGTACAGTATAAGCTGTTACTCTGTGCCTGTACTGATAGTTATCTAGCTACAAGGTGTGCTGAATTCTGCTGCCTTCAGTATGTACAGTGTAAGCTGTTACTCTGGCCTGTACTGATAGTAAACTAGCTGCAGCATGCGCTGTTCTCTGTTAACTTCAGTGTGTATAGCAAAAGCTGTTACTCTGTGCCTGTACTGCTAGAAAACTAGCTGCAGTGTGTGCTGATCTCTGCTACCTCCAGTATGTACAGTATAAGCTGTTACTCTGTGCCTGTACTGATAGTAAACTAGCTGCAGTGTGTGCTGATCTCTACCTCCAGTATGTACAGTATAAGCTGATACCCTGTGTCTATACTAATAGTAAACCAGCTGCAGTGTGTAATGATCTTTGCTACCTCCAGTATGAGCTGTTAGGGCCTGAGCCCACTAACGCAGTTGTGCGCAGTTGTACGCAGTTGTGTCCGCTTTTCAGCATCTGTAATATTGATGTGTTGCTGAAAAGCGGACACAACTGCACACAACTGCGTTAGTGGGCTCAGGCCCTTACTCTGTGCATGTACTGATAGTAAACTAGCTGAAGTGTGTACGGATCTCTGCTACCTCCAGTATGTACAGTATAAGCTGTTACTCTGTGCCTGTACTGATAGTTATCTAGCTACAACATGTGCTGATCTCTGCTACCACCAGTATGTACAGTATAAGCTGATACTCTGTGCCTGTACTAATAGTAAACTAGCTGCAGTGTGCTAATCTTTGCTACTTTCAGTGCGTACAGTATAAGTGATTACTCTGTGTCTGTACTGATAGTAAACTAGCTGCAGTGTGTGCTGATCTCTGCTACTTTCAGTATATACATTATAAGCTGTTAGTCTGTGTCTGTACTGATAGTATACTACCCAGAGCCAGGACTAGGTCCTCCAGCACCCAAGTCTGAGATACCAAAGTGCGCCCCTCCATCCCCCCACCCCAGCCGTCACACACTGATTGCTGTTAGACGAAGAGGTGTCCCAGGGCCCCCAACGCCTTAATCTCTAGTTATCAGGCTTGTAGTTGCCATGTATCTCCTTTTCTTATTTATCTCTGCTTCAAACTCAATAGGGGAATTATAGCTGAGTGAGTTGTGCGCCCCCTCCTACAATGCACCCTGAGGCTGGAACCTCTCATGCCTCTGCCTTGGCCCAGCCCTGATACTACCTGCAGCATGTGCAGATCTCTTCTACCCCTAATATGTACAGCATAAGCTGTTACTTTGTGCCTCTACTGATAGCATAGTAGCTGCAGTGTCGGCTGATCTCTGCTATCACCAGTATGCTCAGTACAAGCTGTTACTCTGTGCCTGTATTGAGAGTAAACTAGCTGCAGCGTGTGCTGATCTCTGATTCCTCCAGTATGTACAGTACTGGGGAAGGGGGGGTTTGTTATGTGGGAGGGGGGCCCAACCACAAAACTTGCTATGGGGCCCAGTGAATTGTAGCTACGCCCCTGTCTGGTCCGTCAAGGTAAAAACCCTTGGGGTGAACTGGTTAAATTAGCACCTAAATCTGACTACTTATCTTAAGATAGCCTTTCAAAATCTTATTTAGCAGAAATATTTTGGTGATTGTATGTGACTGTATGTGTGCTCACAAATAAACTATATCAAATATCTGGCACCCAAACATTCAAGTGTGTGCTGATGAAGCCACACATTGTCAATAGTATACTTTAGATCTATCGTGGCACCCAGCTGTATCAGAACTATGGCCATCTGCATCCAGATGCTGCTTCACAGCAGAACACTCTCTGCTGCCATTCACCAGCTCCCGATCACGTGGAGTTTGGAGAACAAGGGGGTCCCATGCTATCATTTTTGCAGGGGGGCCCTATTAAGTCTAGTTACGCCCCTGCATCAGCCCTAGTTTTCTGGCTGTACCAAAATGCTTGTACACATTCCACATGAATATGGGGCTTTAAAATGAACAATTAGTATTTTATTCTTCCTTTAAAGTTTCTTCAAGATTGCGGACAAACATGCAAGCATAATTTTGGAATTCCAAATCACAAAAAGACTGACTGAAACGTGTTTCACGGTCGAAGGCCGCTTCCTCAGAGGCATACAGTATACACACACATCAACTGTCGACCCTCACAATATATGAAACCACAATATGCTCAAGATCAAAGACTGGTAAACACCAATGGTGTCTTGGACGCTACAGCGCATCCAAGAAGAGCAAGAGACTCTTGCTATTCTTGGATGCGCTGTAGCGCCCAAGACACCGGTATTGACGGTTATACACGTCAATACAAAACATGCTGTGAACAGTACTGGCATGCATACACATCAATACTCTCCTGCACTGTAGACTAGACCCTTGCTAGACACATTTTGGCAAGTTACAGGGACAAAAAAGGTTATGAAAATTAATTGGATCACTTTTAGCACAGAAACCCTGGGGAAACTGAACGCAAGGGTGGTTAATCCGATGATTAGGAGTACTTGTCTCAGTTATGCCAATGTCACTTGTTGTCACCTGATTCATGCTAGTCAAACAAGTAACAAAGTGGGTTTACATCCTGGCTGTCCATGATAGTATTCCTTTCAATAATCTTGAAGAAAACTGGAAAGTCAGATAAACCAAAAATATTATCAAACACAATAATGCTTTTCCTACGTGAGAATAATTTTCTCATGAGAATATGGCCATATTTACAGGCACATATGTAGTGCCCATCCTTATTTTAAACAGAAGCAAAGGCCCTTTTAAAGTGTTAGAGCCATCTCCTTAACAAGAATTCAATTAATGGATCCATAGGTTGTTCAAACAGCACAACCTGTGTTATGTGCATAAAGCGCACATTGCTAGTATAACTCATAGTATGCCATTTTGCTTTTGCCTGTGTACAGCAATTTTAATTCTGGTTCATGAATATACCTCAACCTTTCATCCGCAACCAGAATCCAGGGAATCTTCTTCAGCCAGTCAACCATGAGAGCTTTTTCATGATAATAGAGAAATATGGTCATGGTGATGGTCATGGTGCTGATGATTAAGTTCATCATCAATTAACATCATTATTATTATCTAATTATACATTCAAAGTAGAATTTTAACTTCACTCTTTATTTCTCTGCTCCATTTTATAATCTGTTTCATGTTTCTTTCTCCTTCAAATTAGTGTGTATTGTTTACCTCTACATAGTCTGTCTGCCTTGAGACTTTTAAATCAATTTGCAAAATGTACTTGACGTTACACTATTTTTAGAACACTTGTAGCAATAGATTTTTTTTCCTTAAGGACAATGCAGACTTTTTTCAAATCTCAAACAATATGGTACTATGTCTTTTCTTTTTATTAACAATTCATCCTGTGGTTAACCAGGAGGTTTTGGTTCTCAGGCTCCTATCAAGTAGAAAAATGTTAGTTGCTTGCTTTCTCATTAAGGCAAAGTAGTGCTAAAGAAATGTAGAACATTTAGAAGAATATCAGTTGAATTTACAGAAACAGGGTTATTATATTATGTCATAAATATATATTTATAATATTTAATGCTGTGCTTGAAATTGTATCCTGTTGTCACTCCTGTTCTTTGTACTTGTATTATCTTTATTTCTTATTTCGACTCAAAGCAATGTTTATGCCAAACCCAATTCCAGGCATGACCCAGTCCTGCTTTCTGATTATGATGTTAAGGAAGAGGCTTGGGTCAGGAATCATGAGGTGGATTTAGCATTTGGGGGATTAGTGCTGAAATTTAGGTGATTATCAATGGAGGTCATGCACTGAGGCCCTGACAGAAATCCACTGCAATTCTGAAATAGGAGAGCTTGTTGCCTAATCCATGCATACCTGAAAAAAAACAGTCTTAAAAGTGGAGTCTGCAGTATATTTAAGAGTAAGCACAAGACAAGGAGAAGTAATCTATTAGTGAAACTATTTACTAAGGCCAGGTTTGTGATAATACTCTTCAAAGAAAGAAATATTTCTACAGAAAATTAATATATATCTTGTGTACAGAGACAATTTTGTATTTCAATGATATAGTGATCGAAAAAGCTGGCAAGGATGGGCTTGTGATTATTTAGCCAGTTAATCAATATATTTCAGAAGCACTGCATCAACTTGATAATAAAAAATGCTTCCCATAGACCCGACTAAAGTTTTGTAGCAACAGTTGGATGATCTCTTGGTGATGGTGGAACAGAACTTGGTAACAAATATCGATAAGTAAAATTATCCAGGGCAGGTTTTTTTTTCAATTATCTTTTTTATTTAAATAAGAAAAACATTAAACATATAACAACATAAAAAGTACAACAACAGCAAATATGCTTGAGAAACATCAGTAAAAGAGCAACAGTGGTAATGCTAAAGTGAAATATAATATCCAGGGCAGTTTTTATTGAACTTTCACTTGATCCATGAGAATCTTACAAATCAGTTTTGCAAAACTGACTTTATAATTGCTCTGATGTGTTTGCATTGCTTCAGTAGTGTGAGCATAGTGTGCTATGTATGTACGGTATCTTTATACTCATTGTTGCATATTTTCACTGCTGACATCTTCCACAGTAGTTTTACATGTGCAGATAATCATGTCACTAGTTGTCACTCAGAGAAGCTCACAATCTTATGTCTACCAAAGGCATTCACAATCGTATGTTCTTTCCCAAGTCTAAGGCCTTTTTGTTTTGAGGGAGTGGAAATCCAGTTAATCTTCCTGTGTGTGTTATGGGATTTGGGTCTGGGAGGAAACTGGAATACCCATAGAAAACCCATGCAAACACAGGGAGAACATACAACAAGCTCCATGTAGATAGTGTCCATGAAGCAGAATTTTTTTTCCACACGCCCAAAAGTTGTGTTATAAACATATACACATGAACAATGCTGCTCGGATACCCTTTTCAAAATTCAAATTGAATTTGGATCCAGATACCAAATATCCGGATCCGGATAGGATATCAGAGTTCAAACTTTTGCGATCCGAACTGGATATCTGACCTCAGTATCTGGGGTATCCGGGCGGATTTGGATATCTGGATAGCAAAACCGGAAGTGGCCTTTAAATTGCTGCTAAAACTTTTTTAGGGTAAATGAGGCAGGTAGCATCATGTTTTTTAAAGGGAAACACTAATTGATGATGTGGGGATTTAAAATTCCCCTCCCCCAAAAAAAGGCTGTCAACATCAGGACTAGGTTCCAGACAGTGGTCGCGCAGCCCACATTGCGTCCAAAGTTCAATCCGCACAACTAGGACAGCACAGTTATCAGCCCAGACACCTCCCAAAAAAAATATACAGCAATTGTGTTTAGATAATTATTATGGCACCTAGTCTTGGTACCACGGCACAGGTAAAACATTAAAAAAGAGAGGTTCCAGGAAGCGGTCATACTGCCGCAGTTGGGGCCTCCCCACAACTCGGACAGCACAGTTATCCTCCCAGACACCTCCAAAAAAATTACACAGCAATTGTGTTCAGATAATAACCATGGCACCTAGTGTTGGTAGTACCACGGCTGTAAAAAAAAATTTGAACCTGGCTTATGAATGAAGATGGAGCCAGGAGGTTGTGGTGGTAAAGGGTGGTGGTAAGGCAGGCATAGTGATTACCACTCAGCCACTTCATTTCCCCCTCTTGCCAACAACAGGGGACAGGAACTCACCAACCACCAAGCCTGGTTCATTTTCAGAAAGGTCAGTCTGTCCACAGACTGGGTGGACAGACAAGAGCGCTTCTCTGTGACCACGCCACCGGCCGCACAGAAGCACCTTTCAGACAGCACACTGGAAGGCGGGCAGGACAGCCCTTCCAGGGCATACTGTGCCAGCTTGCTCCAGATATCCAGGTGCTTGACCCAGTAATCTAAGGGGTTCACAGGGATGTTGGTGTCAAGCCCGCTGTAGGACCCCATGTAGTCGGCCATCATCTAGGTCAGGTGCTGGTTCTGGCTTTGAGAGCCGGATGTTGCTGCAGGCACCTCCTCTGTAGGCAACGGTACTGGCATGGTGTAGAGCGCCTTTGTCAGAGACAGCAAGTTTGTTGGGCACCTGCTGCTGCTGGATGCAGACACCTGCTGCTGTGCTGACTGGACTCTGACAGCAGGGGGGGTGGGAGGCTGGGGGAAGGCTTCCTCCAAGCTCCGAACCAGAATCCGCTGCAAGTCCCTTATTCGTCGCACAGGGTCTCCTCCTACAGGCAGGAACTGAGCCGGCTTCCCCTTCAGCCGTGGGTCTAGCTTCAGGGTGATCCAGATGTCCTCCCGAGCACGCATCTGCTTCACCCTTGGGTCTTTGTGCAGGCACTGCAGCATGTGCGCTGCCATGGGGAAGAGGGCTGCCATCTCTGCTGACACATCATCTTCTGCACCGCTGACAGTGCTGTCCTCCTCCTCTGACTGACGCCTGTTCCTCCTCCTGCTCTCTCCACCCCTGCACCACTGCAGCTGTACTCCACTGTGCCCCCTCCTCTTCATGGTCAGGTACCTCCAACTCCTCAAACAGCAAGTCCTCCTCAACCTCCCTACTCCTGCTGCACAGAGGTGGACTGTGCAGGTGGCTGCTGCTTCTGCTGGATCAATGCTGCCTCTTCCACTTCCAGCAGAGCATCGAGGGCCTTGTCCAGCATGCACACCATGGCAAGTTGGCCTCCATGGTGGCTTTGGCTAGGTAGTGGTTGACAGCCCGCTTTTGTTCAACCAGACGTTTCAACATTGCCAGGGTGGAATTCCAGTGTGTTGAAATGCCTATGATGAGCCGGTGCTGTGGGAGGTTCAGCTCCAGCTGCACGGCTATTAGGGACGCTGTGGCACCACCCGAGTGGCGAAAATGACCCACGGTTCACCTTGCTGCTCCCAAAAGAGTGTCCATCTCCTGGTAGGTGCACAGGAATTTCTGCACCACCAGTTTCAGGATGTGGGCCAGACAGGGGATGTGGGTGAGGTTTCCCTGGTGGATGACGTCAACCAGGTTGGCCATATTGTCGGCCACCACCTCTCCGACTTTCAGGCATCTGGGGGTCAGCCAACTCCTCTCCTTGACTCGGAGTTTGGCCAGGATGTGGTCTGCCGTCAGTCGGTTCTTCCCCAGGCTGACCATCTCCTTCAGCGTTTGGCAGTGGCGGGCCTTCACGCTGCTGCTGAGGTGGGGGTGTTTCGCGGCGGGTTTGCCGGAGGATGGAACCGGATCAGAGCTGGAACCTGCTGCACTTCCCCTGACCCTGCTGCGGGGTGGCACCACCCACTGGGGTGATGATGCTGCTGTCCCCTCCTCACCCCTTTCCACCAAACTGACCCAGTGCGCGGTGAAAGAGAGGTACCGGCCTGTCCCGAACCGGCTTGACCATGAGTCCATGGTCACATGAACGCACGCACCCAACACATGGTCAAGCTCACATTCCACATTGGCCTTCACAAACTGGTGCAGTGCTGGAATGGCTGTGAGTGCAAAGTAGTGCCGGCTGGGGATTGGCCAATCTGGCGCTGCGCACTGAAGGAGCGCACACATCTGGCTCCCCTCCTGCACAAACGAGTATGGGAGGAGCTGGGAGAACATGGCCCGTGTAAGCAAGCCGTTCAGCTGGCTTATGCGTCGGCTGTCGGGAGGCTGAGCCCTGACCTTGAACGACTCACTCAGCAGGGTCTGGTGGTGGTGGCGTTTTTGGCTTACACGGGAAGCCGAGGAGGCAGCAGAGGAGACCACTGAGGAGGACTGGCTGCCTGAACAGGCCTCAGTGTTGGCAGGAGTGGCAAAAGGGGTTATGGCGCTCTGCACTGCAAGAGCCAGCGATGGCTTCCTTCAGCCTTTTGAATTCCTCATGCTCAGGTTTGTGCTTATTGGCCAGATGATTTATGAAGCTGGATGTGCCATAGTTGGAGGGGTTAGACCCTCTGCTTATCTTAACATGGCACACATTACAAGTCACAAACTTGCTTTCCAGTGAGGGCAGATGAAAAAACTGCCATATTGGGGATTGCAATTTTCCCTTACATCGCCCAGAATGGGATGCTGCTGCTGATTTTCTCCCTGTGGTGGTTGGGGCCTGGGTTTGAGTGGTGCGGCTGGGGGTAGTAGTGGCAGATGAAGCAGCAGGCTGTGGGTCATGCATTCCATGCCCACTGCTGCTCCTGCCAATCCCTGCAATTCTGATCCTCCGTGCCAGACCCACTGATGCATCGTCCTCCTCTGAGTCAGAGCTGACATGATCCCCCTCCTGTGGATGGTAGTCCTGGTCCTTAATTTCATAAAACTCCCGCTCCTCGAACAACTGCTGGGATGATGATGAGCCCGCCCCAAACTCATCTTCTGCTGATACATCATGGACGGACTCCCCCCCCCCCCCCCCCAACAATCACCGTCACCATCTCAGACTCTTCCGCAAAGCCCATTGTGCACAGAATGTCTTTTCTAGGGCTGGTGGTGGCCTGCTTGTCATCCACCACCATCTGCGTCTTTCTCCTCCAATTTGCGCCGCTGATACTGCTTGAAAATGGCCACTACACGCTGCTGCTTCTCTGCAGCGTGACTCCCCCTAACAGCTGGATGGCCAGTGGCTAGCGGCGGAATGGAGACTGGTGCGGTAGAACTAATAGCAGGCCAGCCAGCAGCAGGAGGCCTGGACTGTGCACAGCACAAACAGACACAGGACCTAACTAGCAGCTGGTGCAGCTCAAAGTCTGACTGGCTGACACTAACAAATTACACAGGCTAGCTCACTACAACGCAATATAACAGTAGTGTAGTGAAGATGTTTCCACTCAAAAATGCTGGATTTAACAGTGTGATAATGCACTTGTTTAGCCAAACAGCACTGGAGTAAGTGTGCAGTCACAAGCAAGGATGATTTTTCATCATGGCTCCCTGAGGCTTTTTTACTGCCCCCCCCCCCCCACACACACACACACAAAATGTATTACTTATTGACGCAGTCAGCTACATCTTTCAATATTGGTGGATCCGCATATAGAGTAGCAGTGCTGGGGCCACCCATCCACAAGGAAGCCAGAAAGCAGTCATTCACTGGTTTCCAATCAAATTCCACATCAGGTGACACTGCTGTCCAATTGGACTGCAGGGTGTCACCTAGGTATGCTTCACCGTCAGGCCCACCAATATTTCTGCAGTGTTTTATGTATACTCTTGCCCCCAGCAGTCTGGAGTATGTTGACCCAGCCCTCGACCCAAAATGTTTGGGGACCCATGCATTACAGATTCAAAATTGACTTTTTTTTGTTTCTATCACACTTTATTTAATTTTGTATGATAAACTAGATTAGACCAGGTTAATAGTTTACAAAATTATGACATGAATACCACCAAAATTGCTGACACTAACTAGTGGAACAATTAGACCCATGCAGCAGCACTTGCACATGTGATGGTAGTGGTGGGTTAAGAAGCATCAATTGGCATCTTTATGACATCAACTTGTGACATGGTAAGTGGTTTTTAATCTTTAGTAACTTATTTATCATTCATTAGCGATAGTTGTCCGTGACCACAACACCAGCAAACATGTTTGTATATCACTACTGACTTGTCACTTGCATTGCTAAGTTCAATGCAGATAGTATTTATGGAATCAGGCAAAAAGGGCGCCAGTGGCTAGTGGGTAAAAAGGGAATTATTTCTCAATAACGAGGAAAAACCGCTCTACTGTGCGGTGGTAGACAGTGCAGGATCACAGGCAGCCAACCCAATGGAACAAACAAAACGAAAGTAAGATCCGCAACGATGTCTTCACACGTAACTTTATTTAGGACATATCCAAATACAGTTAAGCCTGGTAGCTGACATGTTTCGGACAGAAACCCTTAATCATAGCTACTTTACAGCTCTCAATGTCAGATTAAAAAGGAGGAGAGTACAATCACAGGCGGAGCACACAACGCCCGCCTGAAAGGAGGAGAGAATTGTAAATTAAGGCTCCACCCAGTAATTGTCACCTCCTATACACGTAATAGTACATACACATAAAATCAGACAATAAGATAAAATACATAAGGAACAAAAAATAGTACAATAAAATTCGTACAAAACAGTTCTCAGACTTGTCACTTAGACAAAAGGAAAAAATGCCAAACCATGATTTTTTGAGAAAACTGCTGCAAATTTATTGTATCTATCAAGATCAGAATCCAGGTCCCCCATAGGGATGATGTGTTTCTCATATGTACAGGGAGTGCAGAATTATTAGGCAAGTTGTATTTTTGAGGAATAATTTTATTATTGAACAACAACCATGTTCTCAATGAACCCAAAAAACTCATTAATATCAAAGCTGAATATTTTTGAAAGTAGTTTTTAGTTTGTTTTTAGTTCTAGCTATTTTAGGGGGATATCTGTGTGCGCAGGTGACTATTACTGTGCATAATTATTAGGCAACTTAACAAAAAACAAATATATACCCATTTCAATTATTTATTTTTACCAGTGAAACCAAGATAACATCTCAACATTCACAAATATACATTTCTGACATTCAAAAACAAAACAACAACAAATCAGTGACCAATATAGCCACCTTTCTTTGCAAAGACACTCAAAAGCCTGCCATCTGTGGATTCTGTCAGTGTTTTGATCGGTTCACCATCAACATTGCGTGCAGCAGCAACCACAGCCTCCCAGACACTGTTCAGAAAGGTGTACTGTTTTCCCTCCTTGTAAATCTCACATTTTATGATGGACCACAGGTTCTCAATGGGGTTCAGATCTGGTGAACAAGGAGGCCATGTCATTAGTTTTTCTTCTTTTATACCCTTTCCTGCCAGCCACGCTGTGGAGTACTTGGACGCGTGTGATGGAGCATTGTCCTGCATGGAAATCATGTTTTTCTTGAAGGATGCAGACTTCTTCCTGTACCACTGCTTGAAGAAGGTGTCTTCCAGAAACTGGCAGTAGGACTGGGAGTTGAGCTTGACTCCATCCTCAACCCAAAAAGGCCCCACAAGCTCATCTTTGATGATACCAGCCCAAACCAGTACTCCACCTCCACCTTGCTGGCGTCTGAGTCGGACTGGAGCTCTCTGCCCTTTACCAATACAGCCACGGGCCCATCCATCTGGCCCATAAAGACTCACTCTCATTTCATCAGTCCATAAAACCTTAGAAAAATCAGTCTTGAGATATTTCTTGGCCCAGTCTTGACGTTTCAGCTTGTGTGTCTTGTTCAGTGGTGGTCGTCTTTCAGCCTTTCTTACCTTGACCATGTCTCTGAGTATTGCACACCTTGTGCTTTTGGGCACTCCAGTGATGTTGCAGCTCTGAAATATGGCCAAACTGGTGGCAAGTGGCATCTTACAGAAAAAAGAAGAAGTAACTGGGTCTCAACCTGGATTTTTGCAATTATAGCTTTGGCTTTATTAGCACCATAGTAGCAAACAGCACGACGTTTCGGCCCAACGGCCTTTATCAAGTGTTACCAAACACAGAAATCATTCACCTATATAAACATTAAAACACACCCATCAAGGGCGGGCACACACTTAGTAAGTTCAAAGAGACATTAGCAATTAAAGAGATGTTAGCAATTAAAGAGACAGTTCACAGAAAGCATCTGAGGCTAAAATCCTCATTAAGTCCATTTGGTGTAAGCGTACTTAACTTATCCATCCACCTGCTTTCCCGTCTGAGTAGCGTAGTCTCACCATTTTCACCTTCTTTCGTGTAGACTTTTTCCAGGACACACCAGCGTAAATCACTGACATTATGTCCACACTCGTAGTAATGTTTCCCTATAGGGGAGTCAATTTTTTTATCAGGATTATTAACATATTTCTTGTACACTCTAATATTACTACGGTGTTCGTTAATTCTTACACGAACCGCTCTGGAAGTCTGTCCTACATACCCAACCCCACAGGGGCATTTCAGGAAGTATATTACATTTTCAGTCACACAAGAAAAATTCCCTTTTATGTCTATCTTGGTACCCCTCATAGGATGTTTAATGTGGTCACCCTTGATGATACTGGAGCAATTTTGACAGTTCATACATGGGAACGTTCCCATTTTTTTAGATAGAAAAGTTCTTTTCTGTATGGTGTTTTTCTTAACATCTGCCCGTACTAACATGTCACGAATGTTTTTTCCTCTCCGATACACAAAAGATGGTGGTGTGGGGAAAATTTTTGATAACACAGGGTCAGCTTTTATCAATGTCCAATTATCCAGGATACTCCTCCTGACTAATTGTGCATGGTTATCGAACGTGGAGATGAATTGAGTATCCCTAGTATGTTGATTTCTCATCACTTTTTTCCTAAGCTCTCTCCTATCCAACAAACCAACATCTTGTGCAGTCTTTAACAGGGCCTCCCGCTCATAACCTCTCGCACTATAATTTTCTATCAGCGTATTAGCTTGTATGTAATACGCTGCATCACTTGATGTTATTCTCCTTGCACGTATAAATTGGCTCTTTGGAAGTCCACGTATCATAGATGGAGGATGGCAGCTGGTCGCAAGTAACGCATTATTCCTATCAGTCATCTTCCTATATACATCAGTTGAAAAAACCAGTCCATCAAACCGAATGTTTACATCTAGAAAGTGTAGTGTTTGTGCATGAAATTCAAGGGAAAATTTAATGCTTGCATGACATTGATTAAGTTCATCAAAAAATTCCTTCAATGTGGTGTCTGATCCTTCCCAGCAAAAAAATAGGTCATCGATAAAACGACAATATCCTGTGCCATAATCTTTAAACTTCGCATTGCCCAAGATGTATTTGGACTCAAACTCCGCCATAAAAATGTTAGCCAATGTTGGTGCATAAGGGGCCCCCATTGGTACTCCCCTAATCTGTAGGAAAAAATCCTGTTTCACCCGAAAATAATTCGATTTTAAACAAAGATTAAGTAATCCCTTCACAAAAGGGACATTCAGGTCAGGCCGAGTATTTAATTCCAGCGCTCTAGTGACTGACTCCAATGCCTCCATGTGTGGTATACTAGTATATAGACTAACCACGTCTAAGCTCACTAGATATTTGATCTTTTCAGTTCTCAAATCGTCCAAGCGATTCAAGAAATGAGTGGTGTCTTTCAAGCATAACGGATTTTCACTGACAATGGGCTGAAGGAGACTGTCTATATAGATCCCCAGTGGTTTGTTGGATAGGAGAGAGCTTAGGAAAAAAGTGATGAGAAATCAACATACTAGGGATACTCAATTCATCTCCACGTTCGATAACCATGCACAATTAGTCAGGAGGAGTATCCTGGATAATTGGACATTGATAAAAGCTGACCCTGTGTTATCAAAAATTTTCCCCACACCACCATCTTTTGTGTATCGGAGAGGAAAAAACATTCGTGACATGTTAGTACGGGCAGATGTTAAGAAAAACACCATACAGAAAAGAACTTTTCTATCTAAAAAAATGGGAACGTTCCCATGTATGAACTGTCAAAATTGCTCCAGTATCATCAAGGGTGACCACATTAAACATCCTATGAGGGGTACCAAGATAGACATAAAAGGGAATTTTTCTTGTGTGACTGAAAATGTAATATACTTCCTGAAATGCCCCTGTGGGGTTGGGTATGTAGGACAGACTTCCAGAGCGGTTCGTGTAAGAATTAACGAACACCGTAGTAATATTAGAGTGTACAAGAAATATGTTAATAATCCTGATAAAAAAATTGACTCCCCTATAGGGAAACATTACTACGAGTGTGGACATAATGTCAGTGATTTACGCTGGTGTGTCCTGGAAAAAGTCTACACGAAAGAAGGTGAAAATGGTGAGACTACGCTACTCAGACGGGAAAGCAGGTGGATGGATAAGTTAAGTACGCTTACACCAAATGGACTTAATGAGGATTTTAGCCTCAGATGCTTTCTGTGAACTGTCTCTTTAATTGCTAACATCTCTTTAATTGCTAATGTCTCTTTGAACTTACTAAGTGTGTGCCCGCCCTTGATGGGTGTGTTTTAATGTTTATATAGGTGAATGATTTCTGTGTTTGGTAACACTTGATAAAGGCCGTTGGGCCGAAACGTCGTGCTGTTTGCTACTATGGTGCTAATAAAGCCAAAGCTATAATTGCAAAAATCCAGGTTGAGACCCAGTTACTTCTTCTTTTTTCTGTGTGTTGGCTTACCCACCCTTGATGGATCAGGGTGCTACTGGTCGACTCCCTGGTATATAAAGTTTGTGGTAGAGCCCGAAGACACTGCTTTTTCTTCAGGATTGCGATTGGATCCATTGTCCGGCTGGCTCCCACCCTATACATTATACGTTTACCATGTCACATGAGGATCTGACATTGGATGCTAATTCACATATGGACTACCATAGTTTTTCTGATGAAGAGAGACTGGCAATTTTGGCCCTTGGGGGCTCAGTTCGCTACACCTTTACCTCTGATGTATCTGATCCGATTGAAAGCTTGAAGAAGAAAATTGAGGAGTTGTCACTGAAAGAAGTTAATCTCTCCCTGCATGTTTCCACCCTCACTGAATATCTAAGAGTGGAGAGAATACCGAGAGGATTAAGGGTCACTTTAACTCCTATTTTTTGCAAGGATGACACGGAATTCATTAAGAAATGGTATGGCATTCTTAACAAATGCTCCATGGATCTTATGTATCTTACCATACAGCATTTACATCCTAAGATTAATGAAATCAAATTGGAAATCGATAAATTAAAGGAGGAGCTGGTGGCTAAGGATATTGCTGAATTTGCGCAGTTTAAAGTGAATTTAGATGAATTGATTAAAGAAACTAAGGAACTTACACTTAAAACCAAGGTCCAGAAGTTCCAGCGTGATGCGCAGGATTATGCAGCTAACCAAGTGTATACCTGGAGCCTCATCAGGAGAGCGCAACGCCAAGTGAATAGAGGTTTCAGGAGACCGGCGTTGGGAGCCCGGAGACCTGTTACTGACACTGATTCTGAGCAGGAGCAGCTAGAGGGCGCCAATCGTTTTTTTCAGGCAGGCGCCTCTGTAGACACAGGAGGAGGAAGCGTGCAAGGAGACGCGCGCACGCCACAGGCACGCGCGCAGCATGGTGGAGCAATGCCCCGGCAGAGATCGGGGATGGGAGACGTGAGAAGGAAGGATACGCGCCAGCGTCCCCCAGCACAACAGCCACCTGCAGCACGGATCACGCGGAGCCAGCGCAGATAACACATGAGGTCGTGAGTATTACAGGAGAGAGCATGGCCCGGCGTGTTGTTACTTATCCATATCAGGGTGATGTTACAAATATATTCCCTCCAGCTGCAACTATGCCGCTCACTTTGACTGGTGCAACTGCTTCCACTTCATTTGAAATGGAAACGGGAAGTGATTTAGTGATTAATATAACAGATAGAGACTTTGATAGGGAAGAACTGTCTATCCTAAACCGTGGACTGAGTTTTGTTCCTTGTTTCCACCAAGATATTTTTGATCTAAAAGTTGATATGTACAAATTTACACGTAAGCTTAAGTGGAAGCTGTGGCATCACTTAAAGGAACCCATCAATAGTTTAAATTTATGTACACCCAACATAGACTCTGATATTCCTCCACGTTTAAAGGAACGGTGTAAAACTGACCCCCCCATTGAAAATGCCACCTTAGATGTATTTGAGACCACTGTGATGCATACGCTTACCACTAATTGGGACCGGTGTAAATATCGGTCGAAATACAACATATCGCTGAAGGAAAGAGAAGCGTTAAAGAGATTACAGACAGATGACTCTATAATTTTCAAAAAAGCGGATAAGGGGGGGTCACTTGTTATACAGAATACGGATATGTATATGGATGAATTGATGAGACAATTGGAGGATGTTAATACATACAAACGTCTGCCAGGTGATCCCTCTATAACTGTAAAGGGGGAAATTGACATTTTTTTAATGGAAGCTTTTGAGGAAGGATGCATATCCAATGAACTCAAATCTGTGTTGTGCAGGGATCAGTTTAAAGTGCCAGTAATGTATATTTTACCAAAAGTACACAAAAGTGTTTCCCACCCACCGGGTCGCCCAATAGTCTCGGCACCGAACTCTTTGCTAGAACCACTGGGGATCTATATAGACAGTCTCCTTCAGCCCATTGTCAGTGAAAATCCGTTATGCTTGAAAGACACCACTCATTTCTTGAATCGCTTGGACGATTTGAGAACTGAAAAGATCAAATATCTAGTGAGCTTAGACGTGGTTAGTCTATATACTAGTATACCACACATGGAGGCATTGGAGTCAGTCACTAGAGCGCTGGAATTAAATACTCGGCCTGACCTGAATGTCCCTTTTGTGAAGGGATTACTTAATCTTTGTTTAAAATCGAATTATTTTCGGGTGAAACAGGATTTTTTCCTACAGATTAGGGGAGTACCAATGGGGGCCCCTTATGCACCAACATTGGCTAACATTTTTATGGCGGAGTTTGAGTCCAAATACATCTTGGGCAATGCGAAGTTTAAAGATTATGGCACAGGATATTGTCGTTTTATCGATGACCTATTTTTTTGCTGGGAAGGATCAGACACCACATTGAAGGAATTTTTTGATGAACTTAATCAATGTCATGCAAGCATTAAATTTTCCCTTGAATTTCATGCACAAACACTACACTTTCTAGATGTAAACATTCGGTTTGATGGACTGGTTTTTTCAACTGATGTATATAGGAAGATGACTGATAGGAATAATGCGTTACTTGCGACCAGCTGCCATCCTCCATCTATGATACGTGGACTTCCAAAGAGCCAATTTATACGTGCAAGGAGAATAACATCAAGTGATGCAGCGTATTACATACAAGCTAATACGCTGATAGAAAATTATAGTGCGAGAGGTTATGAGCGGGAGGCCCTGTTAAAGACTGCACAAGATGTTGGTTTGTTGGATAGGAGAGAGCTTAGGAAAAAAGTGATGAGAAATCAACATACTAGGGATACTCAATTCATCTCCACGTTCGATAACCATGCACAATTAGTCAGGAGGAGTATCCTGGATAATTGGACATTGATAAAAGCTGACCCTGTGTTATCAAAAATTTTCCCCACACCACCATCTTTTGTGTATCGGAGAGGAAAAAACATTCGTGACATGTTAGTACGGGCAGATGTTAAGAAAAACACCATACAGAAAAGAACTTTTCTATCTAAAAAAATGGGAACGTTCCCATGTATGAACTGTCAAAATTGCTCCAGTATCATCAAGGGTGACCACATTAAACATCCTATGAGGGGTACCAAGATAGACATAAAAGGGAATTTTTCTTGTGTGACTGAAAATGTAATATACTTCCTGAAATGCCCCTGTGGGGTTGGGTATGTAGGACAGACTTCCAGAGCGGTTCGTGTAAGAATTAACGAACACCGTAGTAATATTAGAGTGTACAAGAAATATGTTAATAATCCTGATAAAAAAATTGACTCCCCTATAGGGAAACATTACTACGAGTGTGGACATAATGTCAGTGATTTACGCTGGTGTGTCCTGGAAAAAGTCTACACGAAAGAAGGTGAAAATGGTGAGACTACGCTACTCAGACGGGAAAGCAGGTGGATGGATAAGTTAAGTACGCTTACACCAAATGGACTTAATGAGGATTTTAGCCTCAGATGCTTTCTGTGAACTGTCTCTTTAATTGCTAACATCTCTTTAATTGCTAATGTCTCTTTGAACTTACTAAGTGTGTGCCCGCCCTTGATGGGTGTGTTTTAATGTTTATATAGGTGAATGATTTCTGTGTTTGGTAACACTTGATAAAGGCCGTTGGGCCGAAACGTCGTGCTGTTTGCTACTATGGTGCTAATAAAGCCAAAGCTATAATTGCAAAAATCCAGGTTGAGACCCAGTTACTTCTTCTTTTTTCTGTGTGTTGGCTTACCCACCCTTGATGGATCAGGGTGCTACTGGTCGACTCCCTGGTATATAAAGTTTGTGGTAGAGCCCGAAGACACTGCTTTTTCTTCAGGATGGCAAGTGGCATCTTGGCAGCTGCACGCTTGACTTTTCTCAGTTCATGGGCAGTTATTTTGCGCCTTGGTTTTTTCACACGCTTCTTGCGACCCTGTTGACTATTTTGAATAAAACGCTTGATTGTTCGATGATCACGCTTCAGAAGCTTTGCAATTTTAAGAGTGCTGCATCCCTCTGCAAGATATCTCACTATTTTTGACTTTTCTGAGCCTGTCAAGTCCTTCTTTTGACCCATTTTGCCAAAGGAAAGGAAGTTGCCTAATAGTTATGCACACCTGATATAGGGTGTTTATGTCATTAGACCACACCTCTTCTCATTACAGAGATGCACATCACCTAATATGCTTAATTGGTAGTAGGCTTTCAAGCCTATACAGCTTGGAGTAAGACAACATGCATAAAGAGGATGATGTGGTCAAAATACTCATTTGCCTAATAATTCTGCACTCCCTGTAGAGTGACTCTCCTCACACTTGTCCAGATTACCTATATCAAGCAGTTGTGAGGCATGGGCATTTGTCTCAATAGGGATAGTCTGGCGAGACACTGCATATTATTCGAGCAATTCCGGTGGGCGAATTTATCAGGGCGCGCCGGAATTGCTCGAATGAGGCAGCTCTTCAATACGAGTATTTTCTGGTTGAGAGGCGCTTGCTTGAGAGGGGCTATCCAAAATGGACCATTGCAGAAGGCAGGAAGCGAGCAATATCAATTCCCAGGGATCGGTTGATACGCGGCAACACCATAAATCATTAACAGGACAATAAGCCTACTTTTGTCACTACTTACAGTTCTGAATTTCAGGGCATTAAACAGGTTGTTGCCAAATATCTTCCAATCCTGGAGGGAGATGAGGATTTACGGCCCATCGTAAAACAAGGTGTAAGGTTCGCTAGCAGACGAGCTCCTACGCTTGGCAGTGTCCTTTCACCAAGCTTGTTTAGCTCAGGCACAGTCTCTCATACTTGGTTGGCCTTTAAGGGGTCATACAAATGTGCAGTCCCATCCTGCAATTACTGTGTGTTTCACAGGAAGACTCAGTATGTAGAGTCTTTGTCTAATGGACACAGGTCACCAATGAAACATTTTATAAATTACAATTCTAGTAATGTAATATGTCTGGTGACTTGTGGCATTTGTGCCTTGCAGTATGTGGGCTGCACCACTAGGCCCCTAAAAGTCAGCATTTCTGAACATTATTTGGGAGCAGCCTGAACCACGACTAATATATCTAATGTAGCCAAGCATTATCGGACAGTCCATCGGGGTGATATGACTGGTTTATCTTTCCAGGGCATAGAACGGATTTTCACACCTGTAAGAGGAGGAGACATTTTATGATCCGCAAATGAGAGGCTTTTTGGACCTTTCGCCTGGGAACAAGGGCCCCCCATGGACTGAATGCCAGATGGGACTTGGCTCTAGTCACAGGTTAGGTCTAGTTGTCTTAACCCTCATCATTTATTTATTTTCTTTACCTAGGTCTGTATTTTTCTTTTGCCATACTCATGGTTTGGCATTTTTTCCTTTTGTCTAAGTGACAAGTCTGAGAACTGTTTTGTACGACTTTTATTTTACTATTTTTTGTTCCTTATGTATTGTATCTTTTTGTCTGATTTTATGTGTATGTACTATTACGTGTATAGGAGGTGACAATTACTGGGTGGAGCCTTAATTTACAATTCTTTCCTCCTTTCAGGCGGGCGTTGTGTGCTCCGCCTGTGATTGTACTCTCCTCCTTTTTAATCTGACATTGAGAGCTGTAAAGTAGCTATGATTAAGGGCTTCGGTCCGAAACATGTCAGCTACCAGGCTTAACTGTATTGGGATATGTCCTAAATAAAGTTACGTGTGAAGATATTGTTGCGGATCTTACTTTAGTTTTGTTTATTTCTCAATAACACTGTATTTGCTTCAAGTGTAAAATACAGTATTCAACAATATTTGACCATAGGTTCTATATGTGAACTCAGTGTGCGCTTTTAAATTGTGTGCTTGTATTATTTTCAAAAGAAACACATCCTTTGGTAGCCATTGCAGGGCAGTTGCACATTATCCTTCCAAATATCTGAGTGTTGAACTCAGGGACATACCTGCCTGCGCCATTTTCTACATTACAAAAAAATTCTAATGCTGTCACTCTCCCACAGCTACAGTTGACGACTTTTAGTATTGTTTGCAACACTGCAGTCGTAAAAAAAAAATATTGTATATAAATTGAATGCTGACATTTGTTCAATTTCAGTGTCTAAGTCAGGAAAATACCAGCTTGAGTAATTTCTTTTCATTAGAAGAAAAGTAGTAATACTGTCACTCATTGATATCTTCAACTGAAGCCTTGCAGTATTGTTTACAGCCCTTACTGCCATTGTAAAAAGAAAACAAAAGGTGCATAAAGGAAATGTTGACATTCTTTCTATTTAATTTTGTCAAACATCACTGCAGGCCATCTGTTATAGCTAGAAGACTTTGTTTCTAGAAACAAAAAATTACTGCAGACTTGGCCTGAAGCAACTGTTCCCAATCACTTGAGTGTGACAGCCAGGGGTGTAACTACAGAGAAGCTTCAGGGAGGCCCAGAGGTGTGTGTGGTGCGTGGTGCGTGGTGCGTGGTGCGTGATGCGTGGTGCGTGGTGTGTGTGTGTGTGTGTGTGTGTGTGTGTGTGTGTGTGTGTGGTGTGTGTGTGTGTGTGTGTGTGTGTGGTGTGTGGTGTGTGTGTGTGTGTGTGTGTGTGTGTGTGTGTGTGTGTGTGTGGTGTGTGTGTGTGTGTGTGTGTGTGTGTGGTGTGTGTGGTGTGTGTGTGTGGTGTGTGTGTGTGTGTGTGTGTGTGTGTGTGTGTGTGTGTGTGTGTGTGTGTGTGTGTGTGTGTGTGTGTGTGTGTGTGTGTGGTGTGTGTGTGTGTGTGTGTGTGGTGTGTGTGGTGTGTGTGTGTGTGTGTGTGTGTGTGTGTGTGTGTGTGTGTGTGTGTGTGTGTGTGTGTGTGTGTGGTGTGTGTGTGTGTGTGTGTGGTGTGTGTGGTGTGTGGTGTGTGTGTGTGTGTGTGTGTGTGTGTGTGTGTGTGTGTTGAGCGTGTGTGTTGAGCGTGTGTGTGTTGAGCGTGTGTGTTGAGCGTGTGTGTTGAGCTCTACTACTAATCTTCTCTCCCTCTGATATTCCAGATCAGGTATTTTCGTGGCTACACTTGTTATGTGTGTGTAGATCATGATGGCCACACTTGTTTTATGATCATTGTAAGGTAAGACCCCAGGTTGTGAGGGTCACCAAGGGGAGGCAAGGAAAGATTTGTGAACATTAAGGGTGCCCTACCATAATTTTTAGTTATGTCCCTGGTGACAGCCATCTCTGTGTGACAGCTCTAGAGATATTGAAATGCAAAGTAGACCCGAGGTGAAATGTTGCATTGGTCAAGCTGGCACGTCATGTAGGCAGTATTGTAGAATGGGTCTCTCAGGGCACATCTGCAGCATGCTCTTCTGCAGGCATTAGTAAGCTAGCCGCCCAACTGTTACTATACCATATTTGGTATCAATCTGTATTGATCAGATAGAATTCAACCAAATCCACTGTTCATTGGACCCTAATCCATGTTTTATTGTTATGAATAAAATGTGTTGCTTTATAACCTTGAATTAATGGCCTGTGACTGAATAAATTTTAGTTGTTCTAATCATCACCTTTAAAGTCCCAACGACCTACATTTTTTAATTCCTATTGAGTACCATGGCATGTGGGGAATGGGGACCTACTATGAGTTATTGCTTTATTTATTACAAATACCAAAATGATCCTGGTCTGGTTCATAACCCTAAAGAAATAGTTTTGCAAAACAAGTCAGTCCTATTTTACCTCACTGCAGTATATTTCAGTGTTGCTAGGCACACAACACCAGTAAACCTGTATAAAAACTAAGGTAGCCACTCTTTCTGCTTTTGACATAAACATTTTTTTTTGCTCCTGGCAACATAAGAAAACATTAGATATCATCAGATGTTCAGATTAGACTGCAGAGTAGACATATTTCTAAAAGAAAAGAGGTCACATAACCATTAACAGATTTTATTGCATACTGAATCATATTCCAGAAGGCATTGAGATCAACATTCAGTAATGCTGTTTAAATTTGGAGTATCAACATCATAATCTGCAGTGTCAGAGCAGAAATAAAGAGAGATTCAAGAGCTGCAAGGAATTATATTAGAAAATCCGATCTTCAATACTTGATTAAATGAGCTGTCTCTAAGTGCAAATCTTCAAAGATATTATTTAGTGATTCATAATTATTCAAGAAATTCCTGGAGTTGCTTCTAATTTACTTTGTACGATTAGATTTACATAATATATATTGAACTTAATAAATAAAAAGTATGTAAGAATTATGACTGCAGGATTCAGTCTTTTAATATTGCATGTGTATTTGGCGATTATTATGCATAGGTAAAATTAAAAATACATTTTAAAAATCAGTCCTTTAAGTCTAAAATAGAATGCATTGGACCTCATTTTTAGAAAGATTTCTCCAGGCTGTCCAGGCTGCCTGAAGCATATGACAGCCGATCACACTGATTGGCTGGTGGGGGGAGGGAGGGTTACAAAATTAATAAGAAAAATAGGCATTTTCATTTAAAAAGTAAAGAAACAAATATGTACAAAAAAAAATAAACGTTGCAGGGAGCGATCAGACCCCGCCAACAGAAAGTTCTGTTGGTGGGGAGAAAAGGGGGGTCACTTGTGTGCTCAGTTGTGCGGCCCTGCAGCTTGGCCTTAAAGCTGCAGTGGCCTATTTTGCTAAAAATGGCCTGGTCTTTAGGGGGGTTTAAGACCGCGGTCCTCAAGTGGTTAAAGGTTAGCAAATTAGAAGTGTTGATTTTTTTTTCACAATGAAAATCCCCCATACACTTGAGGACCGTGGTCACTTGAGGACCGTGGTCTTAAACCCCCCTAAACACCAGGCCATTTTTAGCAAAATAGGCCACTGCAGCTTTAAGGCTCCCCAAAAAAATGTTGGGGGGAGCAATCAGACCCCACCAACAGAGCTTTCTGTTGGTGGGGTCTGATTGCTCCCCCCAACATTTTTTGGGGGGGGTCTTAAAGCTGCAGTGGCCTATTTTGCTAAAAAGGGGGTGGGTCACTTGTGTGCTGAGTTGTGTGGCCCTGCAGCTTGGCCTTAAAGCTGCAGTGGCCTGTTTTGCTAAAAATGGCCTGGTCTTTAGGGGGATTTAAGACCGCGGTCCTCAAGTGGTTAAAGGTTAGCAAATTAGAAGTTTTGATTTTTGTTGTTTACAATGAAAATCCCCCCTTAATTTCTTAATAACCTTACTTTTCAGGACCGCGGTCACTTGAGGACTGCGGTCTTAAACCCCGCCTAAAGTCCAGGCCATTTTTAGCAAAATAGGCCACAGCAGCTTTAAGGCCAAGCTTCAGGGCCGCACAACTCAGCGCACAAGTGACCCACCCCCTTTTCTCCGCACCAACAGTGCTTTCTGTTGGTGGGTAGAAAAGGAGGGGGTCACTTGTGTGCTAAGGCAGCTTGGCCTTAAAACTGCAGTGGCCTATTTTACTAAATATGGCCTGGTCTTTAGGGGGGTTTAAGACTAGAGATGTGGCGAACGGTTCCCGCACCATTCGCCGGTGAACATCTCTCAATCCCTGGGGGTTTTACTACTTCCGGGTCGCTCTGACCCGGAGTAGTACGCCTGCGCTGCTGGGCGCAGCGCGTCCTAGATCGCGCTCCTGTTGTCGGGCACTTTCTGCGCATGTGCGTGACGTCATGAACGACGTCACACTCATGCGCAGAGAGTGCCCGGCAACAGGAGCACGATCTAGGACACGCTCCGCCGGGCAGCGCAGCCATACTACCCCGGGTCGGAGCTACCTGGGATTAGTAAAACCCCCAGAGATGTTCGCTGGGCTGTCCAGGCTGCCTGAAGCATATGACAGCCGATCACACTGATTGGCTGGTGGGGGGAGGGAGGGTTACAAAATTAATAAGAAAAATAGGCATTTTCATTTAAAAAGTAAAGAAACAAATATGTACAAAAAAAAATAAACGTTGCAGGGAGCGATCAGACCCCGCCAACAGAAAGCTCTGTTGGTGGGGAGAAAAGGGGGGTCACTTGTGTGCTCAGTTGTGCGGCCCTGCAGCTTGGCCTTAAAGCTGCAGTGGCCTATTTTGCTAAAAATGGCCTGGTCTTTAGGGGGATTTAAGACCGCGGTCCTCAAGTGGTTAAAGGTTAGCAAATTAGAAGTTTTGATTTTTGTTGTTTACAATGAAAATCCCCCCTTAATTTCTTAATAACCTTACTTTTCAGGACCGCGGTCACTTGAGGACCGCGGTCTTAAACCCCGCCTAAAGTCCAGGCCATTTTTAGCAAAATAGGCCACAGCAGCTTTAAGGCCAAGCTTCAGGGCCGCACAACTCAGCACACAAGTGACCCACCCCCTTTTCTCCGCACCAACAGTGCTTTCTGTTGGTGGGTAGAAAAGGAGGGGGTCACTTGTGTGCTAAGGCAGCTTGGCCTTAAAACTGCAGTGGCCTATTTTACTAAATATGGCCTGGTCTTTAGGGGGGTTTAAGACTAGAGATGTGGCGAACGGTTCCCGCACCATTCGCCGGTGAACATCTCTCAATCCCTGGGGGTTTTACTACTTCCGGGTCGCTCTGACCCGGAGTAGTACGCCTGCGCTGCTGGGTGGAGCTTGTCCTAGATCGCGCTCCTGTTGTCGGGCACTTTCTGCGCATGTGCGTGACGTCATGAACGACGTCACACTCATGCGCAGAGAGTGCCCGGCAACAGGAGCACGATCTAGGACACGCTCCGCCGGGCAGCGCAGCCATACTACTCCGGGTCGGAGCTACCTGGGATTAGTAAAACCCCCAGAGATGTTCGCTGGGCAAACAGTTTGCCACATCTCTATTTAAGACTGTGGTCCTCAAGTGGTTAAAGGTTAGCAAATTAGAAGTTTTGTTTTTTGATTTTTACAATGAAAACCCCCTCTTAATTCCTTAATAACCTTACAGAAAATAATGGGATTAGATGGAGTAAAGTCACAAATAACAGTGTCAAAGGTGGGGTAATCATACAGTATGATTGTATCAAAGAAAATGGATTAATTACACAGGATGACCAACTCATTCTATGTTCCTCTAATCCTGCAGTAGAATTTATTTGATCATTTTATCTTTATTAAATTATATAATCATTTAAAACACTAGTAAACACTAGTTTAAGACCATACTTTGTTAAAACATATTGGGCCTGATCCAATTCACTTCTTATCCTAGATTTTTTCCTAGGAGATAATTTTTCTTCTTCTGTTTAAAATAACTATTCAGCACTGTGCAATTGAAAGTACCAAAATGTAAGTGAAAATTTACTGTCAAAATGATTCAGAGTTTCTGAATTTATGAATGATTCTAGCTTTGCAGGTGGCTTAAAAGACATTTAATTGAACATGTCAAAATATCACCTAGGAGAAAATTCAGGAGAAAACATGAATTGGGTCAGGCCTATTGTGTGCAATGTATCCTAATTTTTGGCTCACAAATTTTGAGCATTAGATATAAACAATTTTTGGATTATACTTTTTTACCTGGTTGGCTGGCTTTGCAGTCCAGACATCCTGTGTCAATGTTATATGCAGCTTGGACTGACTGAAAACCAATGTGTGAACTGTCCATGCCCCCATCAACCTTACCTCATCATTACTTAGTGGAGAAAGGTAGGAGATGGAAGGATACATCAGTCACTCTTTTCCAGTGAGTGCAGAGCTGACTTTGCCCCGGGGAGAGAGATGATAAAGGATGTGGCATGGTCAGGTGGTGGTTCTGTAGAAAGGAAGAAACCCTATTATCCTGGCAGCTGTGTACTTTGGGCTCATATTTCTGAGTCATATGACTACATTTTCAAAAGTCCGCTGTGGAATTGCACACCACCTCAGAGGTGCTGGAGTGCTGGATTAGTACATTCATGCAAGGAAAATCCAGAGAATCCGCACACTCTTAATGAACCAAGTTCAATGTTTTAATTCCAAAAAAGTGACACATGCCATTCCATAAACCAACGATTCGTTTCGGGGCCCCGTGGGATCCCCTTTGTCAAGGTAACAAAACACAGAATGGTGTTTTGTTACCTTGACAAAGGGGACCCCACGGGGCCCCGAAACGAATCGTTGGTTTATGGAATGGCATGTGTCACTTTTTTGGAATTAAAACATTGAACTTGGTTCATGTGCGGATTCTCTGGATTTTCCTTACATTTTCAAAAGGGAATTCTCTGAAACATCTGCATTAAATATGAAATTCATGTGAACAATGAACTTGTTTCAGTGATAGATATCTAAGGGGGATTTAGGACTTAAAGGCACATTGGGTTTCAAACCCAGGAAACAAAGTCAGCAGTAACCAAAGAAGTATTTAGTTATTAGTATTAGTATTAGTATTAGTATTGTTTCAAAACAGATTACAGTCAAGGCAATAAAGGCCATAAAAAAAATTCTAAAAACCTTACTTAATAGGGAGGATACTTCTACACAATGCAGTTCAGTTCTTGTTTTAGTCTATCTATTCCCTTAAAGGACACCTGAAGTGAGAGCGATATGGAGGTTGCCAAATTTATTTATTTTTAAACAATACCAGTGTCTTGGCTGTCCTGGTGATCCTACTGGTCAATAGTGTCTGAATCACACAACTGGAACAAGCATGCAGCTAATACAGTCAGGCAGGGAACACACTTCACTGTTTTTCGTATGCATTTTCTGCACAGAAAAACTGAGAACTCATGCTAATCAATGGGCTAGTTCACACTTAATATGTTTTTCGCCCACAGAAAAAAAACCTTACATTCTGCATGATGACTCTGCACATTTTGTCAGTTTTCTCTATCAATTACATCAGCTGCTGTGAAAAAAAAGTGTGAGTTTTCCTGCATAGAGACACACTTGGTGAGCAGGAAAAGTAAAGCGCAGAAAACTGAAAGATAAGTGTGTTCCCTGCCTCAAGCTAATGTCAGGGCACCTGACCTGCATATTTGGTCGGGGCATATGGTTAAAATTATCAGAGGCCGAGGATCAGCAGGACAACAAGGCAATTTGAATTGTTTAAGAGGAAATACACACTACAGCCTCCACGTTGATCTCACTTGACTTCAGGTGTCCTTTAAAGCAGGGTTTCTAAGCTTAGTCCTCAAGTACCACCAACAATGTATGTTTTCTTTTTTTTAAACCCATAGAGGTAGTTAATGAGCTCTGCTGAGAAATAAATTACCTAACCTGTGCATGTTTTTGGTTTTCTGCAAAATATACACTGTTGGGGGTACTTGAGGACTTTAAATGTTAGTAAGGCTGCTTCTGTCAATACAAAAAGCATCTTCATTTTATACATTTCTATGTAGCTACGGTTTCACAAAGTTTCTTAGTTATATAATACCCAAAATCTTTAAACATGATGACTTATGTCATATTAACAATATTCATGTATTTACAGCCTATAGAATGTTCTATAAATATTTAAACTTGTATAACTTTCATTTACAAGGAGTACTAACTTTAGGACATTATAATTCTTCTTAAAGTATGAGCATTTTTATGTGATATATCTGTGTAATGTTCCAGCTCTACTTGTACACAATAGCCCTGCATAAGAAAAGAGTCTCAAAGTTTATACATATAACGGATTTCAATATATCTCAATCTAAATGCTAATATTTTTTTTCTCATTTCATTTTGTAAATGTCGAGTCATAGACATTCTATGGGCACAAGCATTTCAAGGACTTTTTGAAAGAGACTTAAAATATTTATGATGTAGATTGTTGTCTCTACTATACCAGTCAGGTTTAGAAAACATATATTGAAGTGAATAGGCTATGTGTGCAGATATATATTATTCTTTAAAGAAAGAATGTAACAATGAGTGAACACAATAAAGAAATGTGTAATAGTATGCTTCTAAATAATGTAAAAAATGTAAACAAATAACTTGAAAACAACTATTTTTAAAATTACATAGTTACCGTTTTATTGTGGAGAAGGATAATTCACAAAATGAAAAAGTTGTCCTGAAAAAATATATACACATGACCTATCAATAATTGGAAGCTTTGACAAAGGCAGACTGAGTAATGCTAAGTCACATTTAATTTTAATGTACCAATAAGAATTCTAGACTGTAAATTCAAACATTGCATTTCCAGCTTGATGGTAATTTGTTTTTTTCTGCTGAATTCCTGCTGGGAGATTATCATAATTTATCTACTGAAATCCTATTGGCCCTCATGAGTGGACCAACAGGAAGCTCCAGCTTGGCTCCTGATCCCTATTGTTGCAGGATGCAGTGAAAATGGATGGTATTCTGTGGCTACAATCAAGATTACTGAAGAATAAAAGAAAAGAAGAATAGAAGAAGAACATAGAAAAAAGAAGACCAAAGAATAACAAAAAAGCAGTACAGGAAGGCCCTGACACACGAATTCCCAAGATATGAGACTTCACGTATTCGAACAGCCTGCCAATCCCATTGCTCCATCACAATGATGTCATCTTTGGGTGCCATCAGTAAAGCCTCATCTACACGTGTAGATGAGGCGGCAATCCGGCGGCTTGATTAGCCGCCGGATCGCCTCTTCCGTGTCCCCGCTCGGCGCGCGTGTGCCGGAATCAATACCCGCTCGATTCCCGCTCGTAGCTGCGCCAAGCCACTTATCTTCCGCTTGATTGCCTGCCATTGTCCCCTCGCGGGGAGCGAGCAGGGAATCGGTGGTGGGGAGATCCGTCCTGTCGGATCTTATCAATCCTGTCGGTTCCTTATCAATTGACCCGCATCAGCGGCTCGATTGATAAGGAACATCGCAGCCGTATCTACGCCTGTAGATGCGGCTTAAAGAGACACTGAAGCGGAAAAAAATTATGATATTATGATTTGTATGTGTAGTACAGCTAAGAAATAAAACATTAAGATCAGATGCATCAGTCTAATTGTTTCCAGTACAGGAAGAGTTGAGAAACTCCAGTTGTTATCTCTATGCAAACAAGCCATTAAGCTCTCCGACTAAGTTAGTCGAGAAGAGGGCTGTTATCTGACTTTTATTATCTCAACTGTAAGTGAACTGTTTACTTTTTCTCTGCTAGAGGAGAGGTCATTACTTCACAGACTGCTCTGAAAGAATCATTTTGAATGCTGAGTGTTGTGTAATCTGCACATATTATAGAATAATGCAATGTTAGAAAAAACACTATATACCTGAAAATAAAAGTATGAGAATATTTTCTTTGCTGCTAATCTTCTAGAAATTATTAATAGTACACAACCAATTCATTATATCATATATATTTTTTCGCTTCAGTGTCTCTTTAAGGGAAGAAGGAAGGAACCCCCCATGTCTTGCCATGTTCCCCCTGTCCTGTGCTCCCCTAGCCCTGTGTAAAATGCAAAGTATAGGCACAGCTTGAAGCCATGCTTCCATTACCTCCAAACTGGAGTCCAGAGCTGTGAATCACTGAGTGAGCAAGAAATTAGAGTGAGTGATGTGAGAAGGAGGCACATCACTGGATTCCAGCTGGAAGGTGAGAAAAACACGGCTTCCAGCTGCACCTATACTCTGCATTATAGGCTGGGGAAGCACAGGATGGGGGCCACTAAAACCACCAGAGAAGCTGTGATGCACATATGCAGAGTGCTCCAGGACACTGAAGGATGCAAGCAGTGGGGCCGACATCTGTCTATAGTGATAGTGACTCCCGGCGACCTGGGAGAAGCTGCGGGGGGGGGGGTCTTTAGGTGAGAAAGAGGAGTATCAGTGGAGAATGGGGGGAGCAGTGGCCATCAGGACAGCTCCCCTAAATGCCTGCTCCCCCCATTTCTTCAACCATTTTCACCTCTGGTATCCTTTAAGTTGAGCCCATCTGGCCTCTATGCTTCAATCCACATTGTCTTACACAAGTTTTTTTTTTTTTCAGTTTGGAAATTTTCCATTATGCTAGTTTGCCTTAGAGTTAAGAGTTGCCTTAGAGTGGTTAAGAACATTAAAGGACTTCTGAGGCCAAAATCTGCCCCCAAAATGTAAAAAAAGTTAACTACCTGCATGACTTTGTATGACATGGAGGATGCCGTCCGTGCCCTCCGTGCCGTTCCGCCGGGTCCCCGCCTCTCAATATGACCCCACATGGCTCCCGACCTTACGGCCAGGGTCGGGCTCTGCTGCCTGTATAAAGATGGCCGCTGGCCCTGGCTGCAGCTGCGCACTCCGCATGGCCGCTACTGCAGCTGCGCAGCACTAGGGCCAACCCCCCGATCCACACAACAGGAAACAGCCTAATTTGATAAATAATTAGTATTTTAAAGAGTCAATCACATAAACACAATATTATTTATAATATCTAGCACCCTCTGGTTAGTGTAATAAGTCTGACATTTGTACAAATTGCAACTGGTCTTCATGCAAGTTTCAGTCTGTCCTAGTTGCCTATTGCATTGCAGCCACGTTTTGCCAAAAGGCCTTTCTTCTTGCAGTTACATCACTTGAAACCTTGAGGGCCCATTTCCACTTTAGCGGCGCTGCGTCTGCAAGATACACGGCCGTTCTTCCAGGTCTGCGGGATTGCAGGTGAATCCCATGAGCCATGCCATGCACGGCTATGGGAATCACAACCTTCCGAGCGATCCTGCAGAGGGTTCCGGGCGAATCGCAAGCGATTCGGCCGGCGTCACCATTCTCCCCTATGGCAGAGTTTCCCTGTGCGATTCATGTGCGGGGAAACTCTGCAGAATCGCGGCGGTTTCCGTGATAGTGGAGACGGGCCCTGAATGTCAGGACAGTTTGCTGTTTTCTGACAACCGCTATATAAAATAACCAGTTACAATTCTGCAACATTCACAAATCATTTGTTACAATAACTATCATCCTATTTATGCATATTGACATTCATCAAAGTTATATATATATATATATATATATATATATATATATATATATATACATACAGGATCTTCTCAAAAAAATTAGCATATTGTGATAAAGTTCATTATTTTCTGTAATGTACTGAAAAACATTAGACTTTCATATATTTTAGATTCATTACACACAACTGAAGTAGTGTAAGCATTTTATTGTTTTAATATTGATGATTTTGGCATACAGCTCATGAAAACCCAAAATTCCTATCTCAAAAAAATAGCATATTTTATCCGACCAATAAAAGAAAAGTGTTTTTAAAACAAAAAAGTCAATCTTCAAATAATTATGTTCAGTTATGCACTCAATACTTGGTCGGGAATCCTTTTGCAGAAATGACTGCTTCAATGCGGCGTGGCATGGAGGCAATCAGCCTGTGGCACTGCTCAGGAGTTATGGAGGCCCAGGATGCTTCGATAGCGGCCTTAAGCTAATCCAGAGTGTTGGGTCTTGCGTCTCTCAACTTTCTCTTCACAATATCCGCAAACACTAGCCGAGAAAAGTACCAGGGAAAAATATACCACACACTGGGTCCGTAAGGACAAGCCCTATAAGTACATAGGCGTACAAGCATATCACTTGTTGAATATAAATTCAAAAATAGATGAACATGGAATCACATGGTTATGTGTTTTCCTCAGATGGGGTGACTGATAAAGCTATACAATGAAAGCTGCTATATATGGAGGTCTTTGCTGATCCCCCACACTCCTGGCGTCGCCTCTCAGAGTATGGTGTAGCTATTCCATACAAAATACACAATCAGGCCCCACTGACACTGAAAGAATGCACTCCATGGGCGGTCTTATAAGATCCTTTCATTCATTACATGCAATACGAAATCTGTTGTGTATGGAGCGAGATGCAAGTGTAATCTTTGGTATGTGGGTAAGACAACACGAGCTCTGGAAGAGCGAGTGCTTGAACATATTGGAGATATTAAGCATAAGAACGACACCCCTATAGCGAGGCATATGAACCAGGTACACCCACAGTCCAGGTTTGATATATCGTTTTGGGGTATACAACAATGGAGGAGACATACTAGAGGAGGCAACCTTGACAAAAAATTAACACAAGTTGAGTCACAATGGATTTTTCGTCTAAATACAGTTGCACCTCATGGCCTTAATGAGGATTTTAACTTAGCCTGTTTTTTATGAATATGGGATTAGGGAGACATTTGGAGGGGGGTAGTTACTAATATAGGTATGGCCCTCTACATCCGGCACCACGATGAGTATCCCCTGGGAAGCTGTGATGGGTACAGTTCCTGTTAGACATCATGCACTGATATATATACTGATATATATGCCACTTTTTCATAAAGAGCTTCAGTGCATATAATCCAGGTAGTGTCTAAGCCTCCATATGGGAGGACCGGGAATAGTGACTCCATATGGGGGATTCCCTGTGAACCCCCCCAACCCCCCCCCCCCCCATTTTGTAATGCCTCTTTGACATCCACTCTCCCTATGCACCCCTTTATGTGTGTCCTCACGATCCCCTAGGTTGGGCACACTTTGCCATAATGTCGTGGCTCATAGATGTTTCTGCACTGGCCCAGAGAGGTGGCAAAAATCTTTATATGCCATCATGCATTTATAGCCTGTCCTTATATATCCTGTGCATATCGGGCATGGCTGCTCTCCTGCATGGGTTTTACTAATACCTACGTAGATGCGCTGTGCATAGGCATATATGTGTGATTTGCATATACCAGGATGTAAACACACATTCAATATGGCTGCCGTTACTATGCCAACTAGTATAACCAATCCGCCTATCTGCACAGGGCAACGAGCGTATGGTTACCATACCAACGCTCGACACTAGGAAGCAGCCGTACGCGGAATCCGGAAGTGACGCCTTCGGAAGTGACGTCACTACCATCGATGCCGGTCTCGCGCTACCTGCCTCGTAGCCGTGTATCTATACAGAAACCGGCACACACGCTAGACATAGACAGATATGCACCAGACTCTGCACCTGCCCCGGAACAGGTATACGTAATCCGTACATCAACGCCCTGATGGGCGTGTTCCCAAATTTCCCCACAGTACTTAACCTTGTGTCGAACGCGGCCACTTCAGCTCTGACAGGGGCTTTTGCTGGGGGTTATACTGCTGGTGGGGGGCGCACTTGTATATATGTTTTTACTGTAAATATGTATAGCATCTTTTTGAAAAAGCCGTGAGGTGAAACATGTCAGAGATTCATATTACAGCACTTGTACTATAGAGCACGATCCACCTTGTATATACCTCCTTTGTCTAGCTGAATGCATGCACTGCTACCTACTGAGAACTCCATATCTGGGCTACTAGTCCCCTACATTTACGATAGGAGTTTTTTGGAGTGCATTATTTCAGTGTCAGTGGGGCCTGATTGTGTATTTTGTATGGAATAGCTACACCATACTCTGAGAGGCGACGCCAGGAGTGTGGGGGATCAGCAAAGACCTCCATATATAGCAGCTTTCATTGTATAGCTTTATCAGTCACCCCATCTGAGGAAAACACATAACCATGTGATTCCATGTTCATCTATTTTAGAATTTATATTCAACAAGTGATATGCTTGTACGCCTATGTACTTATAGGGCTTGTCCTTACGGACCCAGTGTGTGGTCTTCACAATATCCCACAGATTCTCTATGGGGTTCAGGTCAGGAGAGTTGGCAGGCCAATTGAGCACAGTAGTACCATGGTCATTAAACCATTTACCAGTGGTTTTGGCACTGTGAGCAGGTGCCAGGTCGTGCTGAAAAATGAAATCTTCATCTCCATAAAGCTTTTCAGCAGATGGAAGCATGAAGTGCTCCAAAATCTCCTGTTAGCTAGCTGCATTGACCCTGCCCTTGATAAAATACAGTGGACCAACACCAGCAGCTGACATGGCACCCCAGACCATCACTGACTGTGGGTACTTGACACTGGACTTCAGGCATTTTGGCATTTCCCTCTCCCTAGTCTCCCTCTAGACTCTGGCACCTTGATTTCCGAATGACATGTAAAAGTTGCTTTCATCCGAAAAAAGTACTTTGAAACACTGAGCAACAGTCCAGTGCTGCTTCTCTGTAGCTCAGGTCAGGCGCTTCTGCCGCTGTTTCTGGTTCAAAAGTGGGTTCATGCTTCCATCTGCTGAAAAGCTTTATGGAGATGAAGATTTCATTTTTCAGCACGACCTGGCACCTGCTCACAGTGCCAAAACCACGGGTAAATGGTTTAATGGCCATGGTATTACTGTGCTCAATTGGCCTGCCAACTCTCCTGACCTGAACCCCATAGAGAATCTGTGGGATATTGTGAAGAGACAGTTAAGAGACGCAAGACCCAACACTTTGGATGAGCTTAAAGAGAATCTGTACTCTAATATTCTTACACTAAAAAGCATACCATTATATTCCTTATTTTCTCCTGTGCCCCTCTGTGCTGTTTCTGCCACTCTCTGCTGCAATCCTGGCTTGTAATTAACAGTTTTAGGCAATGTTTACAAACAAACTAACCAGCTTCTAATAGGCTCAGCTAAGCATAGTGTGTGAGTATGCAGGGGGCCTGCAGAGGGTGTTTATCGCTTCTACCAATCACAAGCAGCCCTGCACATTCCACACAATCAAAGCCTTAGCCCGACAAACAGGACAGCGGAAAGATACATTGATTTATTACAGAGACAGTGTAATTAGGAAGAGCTGCAGTAAGCCCCAGCACATTAGAACAGGCATAGGAACTCATAGGATAGAAGAACTAAGGCTGAAAAAATTGTTACAGAGTCTCTTTAAGGCCACTATCGAAGCATCCTGGGCCTCCATAACACCTGAGAAGTGCCACAGGCTGATTGTCTCCATGCCACGCCGCATTGAAGCAGTCATTTCTGCAAAAGGATTCCCGACCAAGTATTGAGTGCATAACTGAACATAATTTTTTGAAGGTTGACTTTTTTTGTTTTAAAAACACTTTTCTTTTATTGGTCGGATAAAATATGCTATTTTTTTGAGATAGGAATTTTGGGTTTTCATGAGCTGTATGCCAAAATCATCAATATTAAAACAATAAAAAGGCTTTAACTACTTCAGTTGTGTGTAATGAATCTAAAATATATGAAAGTCTAATGTTTATCAGTACATTACAGAAAATAATGAACTTCATCACAATATGCTAATTTTTTTAGAAGATCCTGTATATATATATAGTGCTTCCAGTGTCCCCCCTCTGTGTCAACTCTGTTCCCTGTACCTGCTTATACAAGTTTAAAAGCCATTTTTTCTTTAAATGTTTGATTTTCTCAAAAACTAAAGTCCAATTTGAAAGAAAACTTGACTTGATCCCACAAGATCACAGAATCCCTGCCGTTCATATGGGCAGGTCATTTGTAAGTTGGGCGTTCGTAAGTCGGCGACTACCTGTACCATATTTACTGCTGTGGGGCTGGGAATAGCAAAAATGCCAAAAAGAAGTTAACGCTTTAACTAAAAATAAAAGTTAAAAACTTAGCTATTGAGTGGTAATTTTAAAGACAATATTGATATTAGACATTTACTGATAAAAATAATAATGTGCTACTCTTAGTTGATAGCAGGACAGTCTCAACTTTTTCATGACATGCAGAGCTACCCTGATGCTGGGCCAAAAACTTATATTGCAATGTATAAGATTGTCAGAAAAGAAAGAACTTTGTGACTGTGATAGTGAAAGCCAATTGAGTCAATTTATGGAGGCATTGGGTAATAATGCATGAAATTTGAAATTTACAGTTGAAGTGAATGAGATAGAACTGACATTTTTGGATTTGAAAATACAAAAAGAGGGTGAAAGGTTAGTGAAAAGGACCTACAGGAAACCCACGGCTGGTAACACGCTATTTCGTTATGCAAGCCATCATGTAATGTCACAGAAGAGAGCAGTACCTAGGGGTCAATTCTATCGACATAGGAGGAATTGTACATCGGACAGTGATTTTGAAAGAGAAGTACAGGAACTGAAAGATCGATTGGTACAAAGAGGGTACCCGGAGGAATTGGTTGATGAGGAATTTCAGAGAATCCGAGAAAAGGGAAGGGATCAAGTCAGAAAGGGATGTTCCCCGAAGAAAAAGAGGTTGGGAGAGGAGAAAACTGACCCTATTAGGTTTATAACAAAGTATGGGGCACATTGGTATGGCTTGCAGAATGTCTTGCAAAAGCAATGGAATGTGTTAATGCTGGATAAGAGGATTTTTAGATTGGTTGGAGAGAGGCCATACATGACAGCAAGAAGGGCTCAGAACCTTAAGAATATATTAGTGAGGTCCAAGTTCAATAGTAAACAGAAGGATACATGGTTGAGCAGAATCCCCCAGAAATTGGGAATGTTCAGCTGTGGAAATTACTGTGTGTGTGGACTGGTTGAAAGAACCAAAACCTTTTCTAATGCAAAGGGAACAAAAATGTATGAGATCAGAGATAATATCAATTGCAACTCGGAAAGAGTGGTTTATTGTATTACGTGTCCTTGCAAATTGTTGTATGTTGGAATAACAAAGAGAAGATTGGGAATAAGAATCGGTGAACATGTAAAAAATATTGAAAAAGCGGAAATTGACAGCCCCCTTGGACTACACTTTGAAAGGTATCATAATAAGGACCCTTCTGGCCTGCGTTTTAAGGGAATTGTAAAACAAAAAATACCCAATAGTGGTGGTGATATTGAGAAAGAATTATATAAAATTGAAACGAGCTGGATTTATCGTTTAGGAACGAAGATTCCGAATATGGTCTATTTTTTAGATTAAGATTCTGTGTTGATCGTGGAACAATATTAATTGTGAGATTGATTGCTCAATGTGTGGTCTGGAATAAATATCTGAAGAAGATGATGAGTAGGGAGAGTGGTGGAAATGGACAGTTATTATGCCAGCAATAATGTTTTGGAATATTGAAAAGATGACCTGCTTGCTATATAATATGAATTAATCACTTAGAACGGCAAACAGATAAAAGGGAAGTAAGCACTGGCTGCCCTGACCCAATACGCTTTGAGAAAGCCCCGTGGGCAGGGCGAAATGCATCAGCAGGAGGGCCCTGGTTTACGTCATGTGAGCGCTCACGAAGCTGGAACCACCTACATACAACTCTGATTCCCCCGGAAGAGTAGCAGCGCGGACCGTGATTCAAGCAGCGGGGTGACGATGTGTCGGGCAAGCATGGACGTAAGTGCCCTGAGTGGGAGCTCCCCCGTGGAAGTGCAGTGAAGACCGGTACCGTAAGTGTGGTGGGATATTTGGCCACACTCCAGTCTTGCTATGCAGGTGAAGTAGCCATCTATTCCGCAGTAAGTGGGGAGGAAGTAATCATTTGATGCATTGCCACTGGAGGACTGACGCTGTGTTAGCAGGCTTAGAAACATGCAAGTAATGTCTCTTGTGGAAGCGCAATGGCTATACACATTTTGAGTGTTTGAGGAGGAGAAGATTATAAGATAGTTACTGCAGGGGACATAAGAAGATTAAATACTACAGCCTATTCCAGCCACACAGATCAATAGTCCCTATTAGGACTGGGCAGTTCATCATATGGCCATTTGCTAGAGTGTGAGTGGAGGCCTCAGGGTGTGCGCCAGTGGTGGGCCTACAGATGTCAGACGGTGATTGGTGGACCAACGTGATTAGCATAAGCATGAGCTGGGCGATCATTGTTGAGTTATAACCATCACCTTGACAGTGGGGAAACTGTTAACTTATTGATGTTAATGAGCGCTCTCAGTGGTGCTCAGCAGAGCTCGAATATTCGAGTAGTTCGAATATTCGAGCTCTTTTTCAGCTATTCGAGCTCGGTATTCGAGCTCCGAATAGCTGGAGCTATTCGAATGGGCTATCCGAGTACACTCGAATAGCCCATTCACTATTCGAGCGATTCGAGCCACCCAGCGCTATTCGAGCTCGGTACCGAGCTCGAATAGCGTCATAGCCCAGATTGATGTCCTTAGAGCCAATCAGAGGGCTCCCAGGCCCTCTGACGGCAGCCAATCACAGAGGGGGACCCTGGCCAGCCCCTACCCTATAAATAGCGGCCGCCATGTTCGGTTTTTCCATGCTTGCCTGAGACTTGTACAGAGAGAGAGTTGCTCCTTTGTGCTTTGGCTTAGCAAGTGCTCTATTGTGGTCATTTACCTAGCGTTTTTGCTCACCTACACCTGCCATATACACCTATATTGTTGTTAGTTAGATAGACATTGTATTTTAGTTAGTAGCTTGTGTGTTACATTAGAGAACTGCAGGCAGCTGCTGCAAGCTTACAGGTTTAGGCCTCAGGGGGGCCTTGCCTCTGTGGGCAGCTGTCCTCTGTTTATTTCTCTCATATTCTATACCAGTATTTCTGCTGTCCTTTACTAATAGTATTGTAGTTATACTGTACTAGGAGTAGGACACTCACTGACTGTCACTGTTTATAGGCTACTAGCTAGCTCCTGCGTGTGTGCACTCACTCACTGTCTGTGTGTACACACACTCTATTTCCTTCTCATTACTGTTTGATTATTGTTAGTTGTACTTACTTACTACTTACTCTTACTGTACCCGTAGGGACACTCACTGTCACTGTTCATATAGGCTACTACTACCTCCTGCGTGTGCGCACTCACTGTCTGAGTGTACACACACAACACACACTCTATTTCCTTCTGATCGCTGATTGATTATTGTAATTAGTTAGTTCTACTTACTGTTACTACTTGTACTTACTCACTCTTACTGTACTAGGAGTCTAGGACACTCAGTCACTGTGTTCATAGGCTACTAGCTCCTGCCTGCGTGCACTCACTGTCTGAGTGTTCACACACCCACACTCCATTTCCTTCTGATCGCTGATTGATTATTGTAATTAGTTAGTTCTTCTTACTGTTACTACTTACTCTTACTGTACTAGGAGTCTAGGACACTCAGTCACTGTGTTCATAGGCTACTAGCTCCTGCGTGCGTGCACTCACTGTCTGAGTGTACACACACCCACACTCCATTTCCTTCTGATCGCTGATTGATTATTGTAATTAGTTAGTTCTACTTACTGTTATTACTTACTCTTACTGTACTAGGAGTCTAGGACACTCAGTCACTGTGTTCATAGGCTACTAGCTGCTGCGTGCGTGCACTCACTGTCTGAGTGTACACACACCCACACTCCATTTCCTTCTGATCGCTAATTGATTATTGTAATTAGTTAGTTCTTCTTACTGTTACTACTTACTCTTACTGTACTAGGAGTCTAGGACACTCAGTCACTGTGTTCATAGGCTACTAGCTCCTGCGTGCGTGCACTCACTGTCTGAGTGTACACACACCCACACTCCATTTCCTTCTGATCGCTGATTGATTATTGTAATTATTTAGTTCTACTTACTGTTATTACTTACTCTTACTGTACTAGGAGTCTAGGACACTCAGTCACTGTGTTCATAGGCTACTAGCTCCTGCGTGCGTGCACTCACTGTCTGAGTGTACACACACCCACACTCCATTTCCTTCTGATCGCTGATTGATTATTGTAATTAGTTAGTTCTACTTACTGTTATTACTTACTCTTACTGTACTAGGAGTCTAGGACACTCAGTCACTGTGTTCATAGGCTACTAGCTCCTGCGTGCGTGCACTCACTGTCTGAGTGTACACACACCCACACTCCATTTCCTTCTGATCGCTGATTGATTATTGTAATTAGTTAGTTCTACTTACTGTTATTACTTACTCTTACTGTACTAGGAGTCTAGGACACTCAGTCACTGTGTTCATAGGCTACTAGCTCCTGCGTGCGTGCACTCACTGTCTGAGTGTACACACACCCACACTCCATTTCCTTCTGATCGCTGATTGATTATTGTAATTAGTTAGTTCTTCTTACTGTTACTACTTACTCTTACTGTACTAGGAGTCTAGGACACTCAGTCACTGTGTTCATAGGCTACTAGCTCCTGCGTGCGTGCACTCACTGTCTGAGTGTACACACACCCACACTCCATTTCCTTCTGATCGCTGATTGATTATTGTAATTAGTTAGTTCTACTTACTGTTATTACTTACTCTTACTGTACTAGGAGTCTAGGACACTCAGTCACTGTGTTCATAGGCTACTAGCTCCTGCGTGCGTGCACTCAGTGTCTGAGTGTACACACACCCACACTCCATTTCCTTCTGATCGCTGATTGATTATTGTAATTAGTTAGTTCTTCTTACTGCTACTACTTACTCTTACTGTACTAGGAGTCTAGGACACTCAGTCACTGTGTTCATAGGCTACTAGCTCCTGCCTGCGTGCACTCACTGTCTGAGTGTACACACACTAAATTTACTTGTGATTACTACTGATTATTGTAACTGCTAGTTGTACTTCCTGACTGTTACTACTTACTTACTGTACTAGGGGACACTCACTCAGTCACCTCACCAACCAACCCACTCCATTAAAGTACCCCACTTTTCACCCGCCCTTTTAAAAAACTTTTGTCTATACGCCCAAAACATTGAAGATGTCTGGAAGTGGCAGCCAGCGCGGTTTGGGCAAGGGGAAGGGCAGCAAGGGAATCAGGAGGAGAGGGAGCAGCATTGTGGCAAGCCGCGGCCGCGGGCGCGCCACCATGCACAGTTCCGCAGCAGCAGCAGCAGCGTCAGTGGCTAACATTCCTCCCATAGCCACTGGCCGTAGACGCCTTGGGCGCCGCCCAGCAGGAGCATCTGCAACTCACGCTGCAGAGACACAGCAGCAGCAGCGTGTAGCACCTGCTCCGATTTTCCTCCAGCCGGGTCGGAAACGTCCCATTGAGGAAAAGGATGCAGACACTGTGGTGCAACTTATGACGGAGGATGAGCAGCCCGCCATCAGCTCTGCATCCGAGGCCTCCACCCTCACCACCACCACCACCACCACCCCTGTTCGCAGCAGCCGCCCAGCAGGGTCTGGGGAGGAGGCCAGTTCACCGTCAGTCGCCGACCTCTCATTCAGCACTCTTTTGACCCCAGGCATGATGAGTCAATTGTCTGCTGTTGTTGGCGATTTTGAGGAGGAGATGCTGATGGGCACTTTGGGGGATGAGGGATTGGACAGCAAGACTGTGGCGACAGTCAAGCAGCCCATCCATGCATCAGGAGAGGAGTTTGGGGGGTCATCATCCCAGCAGGACATGTTTGAGGAGGGGGAGGATGATGTTGATGACCCGGTGACAGACAGAGACTGGGTGCCACCACCTCCAGGGGATGTCGTCCTCAGCAGCTCGGAGGAGGAGGAGGATGCGCTTGTGGGCCTTGCAAGGAGGCGCATCATTGCAAGCATTGGCAGCGACCCACAGCCTGCTGGTGTCTCAGGCTCAGCAGCAGCAGCAGCAGCATCAGCCAGTACCACCACCAGCCGCACCCAAGCCCCCCCCCCAACCACCACAGGGAGACAGGCAGCAGCGCTTCCATGCCGTAGGGGGATGTTTCTGTCACCAATCTGGCGCTTTTTCACCATGCCCACTGTGTACAGCAAGTACGCCACTTGCAACCACTGTCAGCGGAAGTTGAGCAGAGGTGCAGACCCCTTAAAGTTCAGCACCAGCTCGCTGATCAACCACCTTGCGGCTAAACATTTCCACCAGCATGAGGAGTTCCAGAGGCTGAAGGCATCTGGTGCTGGCAGTGGCACCACACCCATCACTGCACAGCCTTCAGCAGCAGCAACAGCAGCCACCCGCCCTCCTGCTCCTCCAGCAGCACCAGCAGGAGTGCGGAAACGCACTGCTCCTCCCCCCTCTGCAACTCCTGCCGCCGACACTGAGGCCTGTTCTGGCAGCCAGTCCTCAGTGGCCTCCTCCGCTGTGTCTGGTGATTCCCGTGTCAGCAAAAGGCCACGCCAGAGCCTTTTGAGCGAGTCCTTCCAGGGGGTGGTTAGGGCTCTGCCTCCCAGCAGCCGTCGCGTGCGGCAGCTGAACGGCTTGCTGGCACGGGCCATGTGCTCCCAACTCCTGCCGTACACGCTCGTGCAGGAGGGGAGCGACATGCGGGCGCTGCTTGCTTGTGCAGCCCCAGACTGGCAGCTCCCCAGCAGACACTTTTTCTCCCGCAAGGCCATTCCAGCACTGCACCGCTTTGTGATGGCCAATGTGGAGCGAGGGCTGGAGCACGCGGTTGGTGAAAGGGTCCACGTCACCATGGACTCCTGGAGCAGCCGCTTCGGGACAGGCCGCTACCTGTCCTTCACTGTCCACTGGGTCAGCTTGGTGGAAGGGGGTGAGGATGGGAGAGCAGCAGCGGGCACAGCAGCAGCAGCAGCAGCAACACAGTGGGTGGTGCCACCCCGCAGGGTCAGGGGAACTGCAGCGGGTTCCTCCGATCCTCTGCCATCCTCCGCCACACCTGGCCAAACCCCCCGCCTCAGCAGCAGCGTGAAGGCCCGCCACTGCCAAGCGCTGCTGCACTTGGTCAGCCTTGGCAAGACCAAGCTGACGGCAGCCCACGTGTTGGCCAAACTCCAGGAGCAGGAGAGGATTTGGCTGACCCCCAGAGGCCTCAGAGTCGGAGAGGTGGTGTCCGACAATGGGGCCAATCTGGTTGCTGCCATAGACAGGGGAAACCTGACCCACATCCCCTGTCTTGCCCACGTGCTGAACCTGGTGGTGCAGAAGTTCCTGCGCACCTACCAGGGGATGGGCGAACTGCTGGAAACGGCAAGGAATGTTGTGCGTCACTTCCGGCGCTCGGCTGCAGCCTGTGCGAGCCTGGAAGACGTGCAAAAGGAGCTGGATCTGCCACGCCATCGGCTGATCATTGACGTTCCGACTCGCTGGAACTCCACCCTGGCGATGTTGGAGCGTCTGGTTGAACAGAGGCACGCTGTCAACCAGTACCTTGCCCTGGCCACTGTTTCCGCAGCTCGGAGAAGGGACAAGACCAGCAACATCCCGTCCATCGTCCCCGATGATGACTGGAGGCACATGCAGCAGGTGTGCTTTGTGCTGGCTCCCTTCCTGCAGGCCACAAACATGGTGAGCAGGGACCATGCTATGGTCTGCGAGTGGGTGCCCCTGGTTTCTCTGCTGAACAGGGCCCTCGATGGTTTGCTGGAACAGGGAGCGGCAGCCTTGGACCAGCAGGAGCGGCAACCAGCTGCGCAGTCCACCTCTGAGGGGGAGGAGGAGGAGGACTTGGTGGAGGTCCCTGACCTGGCTGCTGATGAGGGGGATCAGCACAGCGCAGCTGAGTTGGTGCGGGGGTGGAGAGAGGATGAGGCGGCAGAGGAGGAGGATGAGGACTGCACTGACGTCGATGTGCCAGCAGACGTGGCCCGCCTCTTCCCAATGGCAGCGCACATGCTGGCGTGCCTGCGCAGGGACCCCAGGGTGATCCAGATGAAGCAGAGGGAGGACATCTGGATCAGCATGATGTTGGACCCACGCCTCAAGGGGAAGTTGAGCCAGTTCCTGCCGCCTGCAGGAGGAGACCCAGCGCAACAAATAAGGAGCTTGCAGCAGGCCCTTGTTGAGCGCTTGGAGGAAGCCTTCCCCCAGCCTTCCACCCCCACTGTCCAGCAGCCAGCACAGAGGCAGCAGCAGGTGCCTGCATCCAGCAGCAGCAAGCGCCCCACAGACCTGCTGTCTCTCAGCCACGAGCTCTACAGGACTGTAGAGGCTCCGGCAGCAGTGACTAGAGAGGAGATGCATGCAGCAGCATCCTCCTCCGGTCACAGCCAGCGCCTGACCCGCATGGTGGCTGACTACATGGGGTCGTACAGCGGGCTTGACAGCGATGCCCCTGTTGATCCCATGGAGTATTGGGTCAAGCGCATGGAGATCTGGAGCGAGCTAGCGCAGTACGCCCTGGAAGTGCTGTCCTGCCCCCCTTCCAGCGTGCTGTCCGAGCGCTGCTTCAGTGCAGCTGGTGGCGTGGTCACCGAGAAACGCTCACGTCTGTCTCACAAGTCTGTGGACAGACTGACGTTTCTCAAGATGAACCAGGCGTGGGTGGAAGGCGAGTTCCTGGCCCCTGTTGTCGGCGAGAGGGGGACATGAACTGGCTGCCGGAACCATCGTTAATGTGCCTTACCACCCTTTACCACCTCCTGGCTCCTGCTCACTAAGCCAGCCTGGTTCACTTTGACTATTACGTCGCCTGCAGCCACACATTTTACACCTACAGTGGGCTGCTGTGTACTGCCCTTCTGCTGTCTGTCTGTGTTTCCCACTGCCAGGGTACACAGAATGACCTTCTTCTGCTGCCACTCTGCCACCAGCTATTACGTCAAACAATAGCTATATTGGTTGCAAAACCGAAACCAAACAAACCATTAAAAAAAAAAAAGGTTTAATTTTTCTGAGGTGCCCGGGTTGAAAACTGTGTTGTTCCAGTTGTGTATTGGACACAATGTGGGCTGCACGACCGCTGTCTGGGACCTCCTGTTGTGTTTATTTACGGCCCTGGTATCACCGCTAGGTACCAGGGCTATTATGTCACGCTGCCTACCTGCTGCCACACTCACACTGCTCCTCCATACCTCCTCCTGCTGCTGCTGCTGCTGTCTGTCTGTGTTTCCCACTGCCAGGGTACACAGATGATTTACCTTCTGCTGCCACTCTGCCACCAGCTATTACGTCAAACAATAGCTGCTCGCCTACTCCTCCATTCCTCCTCCTGCTGCTGCTGTCTGTCTGTGTTTCCCACTGCCAGGGTACACAGAATTACCTTCTTCTGCTGCCACTCTGCCACCAGCTATTACGTCCAAAAATAGCTAAATTGGTTGTAAAACCAAAAACCAAAAAACCATTAAAAAAAAAAAAAGGTTTAATTTTTCTGAGGTGCCCGGGTTGAAAACTGTGTTGTCCCAGTTGTGTATTGGACACAATGTGGGCTGCACGACCGCTGTCTGGGACCTCCTGTTGTGTTTATTTACGGCCCTGGTATCACCGCTAGGTACCAGGGCTATTATGTCACGCTGCCTACCTGCTGCCACACTCACACTACTCCTCCATTCCTCCTGCTGCTGCTGTCTGTCTGTGTTTCCCACTGCCAGGGTACACAGAATTACCTTCTGCTGCCACACTGCCACCAGCTATTACGTCAAACAATAGCTGCTCACATAATTACTCTCCTCCATTCCTCCTCCTGCTGCTGCTGCTGTCTGTCTGTGTTTCCCACCGCCAGGGTACACAGATTTACCTTCTGCTGCCACTCTGCCACCAGCTATTACGTCAAAAAATAGCTATATATCTGTGTAATTGGTTGTAAAACCAAAACTACAAAACCATTACAAAAAAAGGTTTAATTTTTCTGAGGTGCCCGGGTTGAAAACTGTGTTGTCCCAGTTGTGTATTGGACACAATGTGGGCTGCATGACCGCTGTCTGGGACCTCCTGTTGTGTTTATTTACAGCCATGGTATCACCGCTAGGTACCAGGGCTATTATGTCACGCTGCCTGCCTCATTGACTGCATGCTGCCACACACTCATCCTCCTCCTCCTGCTGCTAAATTTACCTCCTGCTGTCTGTGTGTTTCCACTGCCAGGGAGCACATACAATGGCGCTTCCAACATGCGTGCGCCACCAGCTATTTGTTGTTACGCTCAAAAATAGCTGCATTTCTTTAAAAAAAAAAAAAATGAAAAGAGAAATAAGTGACGAAAAAGACGATATAGAAGAAGATGAAGATGAAGAAGATGAAGAAGAAGAAGAAGAAGATGAAGAAGATGAATAAGAAGAAGAAGAAGAAGATGAAGAAGATGAAGAAGAAGATGAAGAAGATGAAGATGAAGAAGATGAAGAAGAAGATGAAGAAGATGAAGAAGAAGATGAAGAAGAAGAAGAAGAAGAAGAAGAAGAAGATGAAGAAGATGAAGATGAAGAAGATGAAGAAGAAGATGAAGAAGATGAAGATGAAGAAGATGAAGAAGATGAAGAAGAAGATGAAGAAGATGAAGATGAAGAAGATGAAGAAGATGAAGATGAAGAAGATGAAGATGAAGAAGATGAAGAAGAAGAAGAAGAAGATGAAGAAGAAGAAGAAGATATAGAAGAAGAAGAAGAAGATATAGAAGATAAAGAAGAAGAAGAAGAAGAAGTATATACAGTACTGAACAAAATTCTGGACACAACTTCTCTTTTCACCTTTTTTTTTTTTTAAAGGAACATCCCCACATAATCACTTGCTGTTGTCACTTGGAAAAAAATATGTTTCTTGCATCATTAACCCTCAAAACAAGTGTTGGGAAGCTATTTAAGGCCAATTCGAATAGTCAGCTCGAATAGTGAGCTCGAATACCGACTCGAATAGTGAGCTCGAAGTCCGAGGTCGAATCGAATAGTAAAAATTATTCGACTCGAATATTCGACTGACCTCGAATAATTTACTATTCGAATTCGACCTAACTCGAATTTTGAAAAGGGGTATTTGAGCATCACTAAGCGCTCTACATGCTGAACCAGTGTGTTTTTAAAGGTTTTACAAGGATGGGTGATGCATGACGTTATGGTGGGGTTTTTTGTACGCTAACATTAAAGGAATTTTGATATGCACATGAAGAGGTAATGGTTTTTTTGCTTGTGATGTACTGTGGATAGTGTTACCTGAGCCTCACCTCATTTTTGAGTGGTGCCAATTTTAAAGCGGAGGCCACCCGTGAGAGTTTTGGTGTGTACATTGATAGTGAAAGATGTAGCAGATATTGGTTGAAAAGGACTTTATTGGCATTTTCAGATAGAAATGATCAATGACGTGGTAATAATTGAGAGAGCATCAAGAGTTTATGTAAATGTATGCAGCTTGGAATTGGTTTATTGAAATGCATGAGGTGATGAGTTTACTTGTTCTCATGGCGATCTACATAAATTTGCATGTAATTAACAGTAACACACATTTATTAACATTTGCTTTGACTGTGTTTAATCTCAGCAATCCACAGTGTTATGCCTAAAGTGTAAGTACAGTACATCACATGTTAAACTACAGTATCACATGCTTGAGACTGTAATACCTAAGTGTAGAATTTAGGATCAGTTGGTATTTTCATGACTACCCAATCCAAACCTGTCAGCAGATAGTTTACAGCAACAAACTAACTGGTGAAATATGTCTTGTATACTGTATGTATATAGTATATGCATATATATATATATATATACAGTGGGTTGCAAAAGTATTTGGCCCCCCTGAAGCTTTCCACATTTTGTCATATCACTGCCGCAAACATGAATCAATTTTATTGGAATTCCACGTGAAAGACCGACACAACGTGGAACGAAAATCATACATGATTCCAAACATTTTTTTACAAATAAATAACTGCAAAGTGGTGTGTGCATAATTATTCGGCCCCCTTTGATCTGAGTGCAGTCTGTTGCCTATAGACATTGCCTGATGAGTGCTAATGACTACATAGATTGCACCTGTGTGTAATCTAATGTCAGTACAAATACAGCTGCTCTGTGAGGGCCTCAGAGGTTGTCTAAGAGAATATTGGGAGCAACAACACCGTGAAGTCCAAAGAACACACAAGACAGGTCAAGGATCAAGTTATTGAGAAATTTAAAGCAGGCTTAGGCTACAAAAAGATTTCCAAAGCCTTGAACATCCCACGGAGCACTGTTCAAGTGGTCATTCAGAAATGGAAGGAGTATGGCACAACTGTAAACCTACCAAGACAAGGCCATCCACCTAAACTCACAGGCCAAACAAGGAGAGCGCTGATCAGAAATGCAGTCAAGAAGCCCATGGTGACTCTGGACCAGCTGCAGAGATCTACAGCTCAGGTGGGAGACTCTGTCCACAGGACAACTATTAGTCATGCACTGTACAAAGTTGGCCTTTATGGAAGAGTGGCAAGGAGAAAGGCATTGTTAACAGAAAGCATAAAATGTCCCATTTGCAGTTTGCCACAAGCCACGTGGGGGACACAGCAACCAAGTGGAAGAAGGTGCTCTGGTCAGATGAGACCAAAATTGAACTTTTTGACCAAAATGCAAAACGCTATGTGTGGTGGAAAACTAACACTGCTCGGGGGTGCATCTCTTCAGCAGGGACAGGGAAGCTGGTCAGTGTTGATGGGAAGATGGATGGAGCCAAATACAGGGCAAACTTGGAAAAAAACCTCTTGGAGACTGCAAAAGTCTTGAGACTGGGGCGGAGGTTCACCTTCCAGCAGGACAATGACCCTAAACATAAAGCCAGGGCAACAATGGAATGGTTTAAAACAAAACATATCTATGTGTTAGAATGGCCCAAAGTCCAGATCTAAATCGAATCGAAAATCTGTGGCAAGATCTGGAAACTGCTGCTCACAAACGCTGTCCATCTAATCTGACTGAGCTGGAGCTGTTTTGCAAAGAAGAATGGGCAAGGATTTCAGTCTCTAGATGTGCAAAGCTGACAGAGACATACCCTAAAAGACTGGCAGCTGTAATTGCAGCAAAAGGTGGTTCTACAATGTATTGACTCAGGGGGCTGAATAATTACGCACACCCCACTTAGCAGTTATTGATTTGCAGAAAATGTTCGGAATGATGTATGATTTTTGATCAACTTCTCACGTGTACACCACTTTGTATTGGTCTTTCACGTGGAATTTCAATAAAATTGATGCATGTTTGTGGCGGTAATGTGACAAAATGTGGAAAACTTCAAGGGGGCCGAATACTTTTACAACCCACTGTGTATATATATATATATATATATATATATATATATATATATATATATATATATATATATATATATATCTTCAGTGACTTTACCTGAAATGTAGTGTATTTGCATTTATTATCTGACCCCCTGGCTGCTTTCACCATGTGTGTTCCATTTATTCCCCTTGACAATTCAGCAGCAACTAGAGCTTACCCCGCTACATGCTGCTGCATTCACTACAGGTGCTAGTACTCATACTATAGCATATGTCATATGCTACTGTACATTGTTGTTTGTGTACAGGAATTCACAGTTTTCTGTCTGACCATAGAGGAGGTGATGTAACATTATAAAGCTGCAAGAGTGAGGAGGGTTGTAAATTGTGTGAAGGTGCAAATACATTTTACCTGACTGACAGTAAAAGTCAGTGAAACAATACACATATGAAACAGTGCTCACTACAGCTGTAATCATTTATTTCAAAATGAAAAAAAAAGTAACTGTTCTAATACATATTACCTCTGAACGTGTGCATTATCTTTGAGTCCCTTGAAGGACAACTGAAATGAGTAGTCTATGGAGGCTGCCATATTTATTTCCTTTTAAACAATACCAATTGCCCGGCAATCCTGCTGATCTCGTGCTTCCAATACTTTTAGCCATAGACCCTGAACAAGCATGCAGATCAGGTGCTCTGACTGAAGTCTGCCTGAATGGATTAGCCACATGCTTCAGACACTACTGAAGCCAAACAGATCAGCAGAACTGATATTGTTTAAAAGGAAATAAGTATGATAGCTTCCGTATGCCGCTCACTTCATGTTCCCTTTAAAACCTCACAAGGACTCATTGATTTCCCTCCCTTGATGTCCCATGGACAGAAAAATGTGTATCCTGGTAATTTTTCAGCGACTTTAACCACTTTCTTCCAACAACTTTAATCATCTTTAATGAAAAAAAAAATCCTCCCGATTGATTACAAAACAATACATTTTTGAAGCTGGGATAATTGCATCAACACATTTGTAGTCTGATTTATTTAAATGAGGGTTTGGTTAAGCTTTAATTTTGTTACTACATATTTTTTTTTAATCGAAAAATAGTTAAATTGCCTTTTTAAACAGCAGACTAATTACTAGAAGTAGAAGCATATCTGTTTCCTCTTATATTGTAAACCTACTCCCATTTGAATATCACCACATTGTTTTTGTGTTGTATATTTTTCACTTGATAAATGGGGAATGCCATCTTGGTGAGCATTATCTATACACACACAAGAAAAATGTCTGGTTTCTATTTGCCTGATAAAATGATAATGAAGTGACACAATCCAAATACATTCATTACTCAGATATTTTATGCCAACAACATGCAATGTTATACAAAGGATTGAAATGTCAGCACCTTAACTGATATGGGAGCTCTATTGATCAATGTTTGCAGGGGAAAATAATACTGATCAGCCAACAGCAAGAAATACAATTATCACGAGAAGAGCGAATGGCACTGGATGTATTTTCAAGGTGTCCATATCTAAAAAGGGGCAGGTATCAATTACAGATTTTTTAAATACATCCTCCAGTAAATAATAAAAAAAAAAATCAGTGTGCAGGCAAAGGGGTATTCTGTGTTAATTTTTCAGTTCCAATTTAATTGTTTTCTATTGAATACTGAATTTGAATTATTCTTACTATCTTTTATTTTATTTATTTTAATATCGCTTTAAAGAGAACCCAAGTTGGCTTTTTTTTTGTGTACTAAAAGTAACAAAAAACATACTGCCTCTAACGAGTGGCGGGGATATCGCCGCAGCGGAGAGCGGAGTGTTCGCCGCTTCTGCAGCTCAGCCGGTGGCGTTCCCCGACGCTCGTCGTCAAGGTCCTTCAGCCGCCCATTGTGACAGGGCTGCGCGCGCGCCCGGCGGCAGGACCTTTATTCTTTACGAAGGAAGGTCAGCTGACTCTTCAGTCAGCTGACCTCTGGAGGCCTCCGGATTGGCTGGGGTGCTGGGCGGTCTGGCTGAGTGACTCTCAGCATATAAGGAGCTGGCTGTCAGTTGCTCCTTGTCTGCTGTTGCGAATACTTCGTGTGAGCGCTCAGACCTTTGATAGCTATAATCATACCTGAAAATTGTTAATTTATTGTGTATGACCCTCTGCTTATATCCTGACTCCGATTTCTGCCTGCTGATTCTGTTCTTCGCTATCTGATCTGTTGCCAAACCTCAGCCTGTACCCTGACTCTGATTTGTGCCTCCTGATACCTTTCTGTCCGACCTGTTGCCGAACTCAGCTTACCATTGACTATGATTAGCCTGACGATTCTGTACTGCTGCTGACCGATCCGTTATCGACTTTACCTGTACGACCGTTCTCTGAGTGATAGTCCCTACTGCCAGGGGGCTATCACATAGGAGTACTCCTGCATACTGTGCACTAATCACCTGTGTTCACACTCTTATTAAAGTACTGATTTGGTGTTAGTGAGCCTTCCGCTGATCTACTATCAGAAAGATACTGATTACTTGGCTTAGGACATATCTGCATTAGTGGGGATTCTGCAGATCACCACATAATCAGATATTCATGCTCTTGCTAAACACATTGTTACACTACCTGATTCGGGGGGGGCAAGCCAGATCGGGTAGGATCTATCACCAACGCTCCCCAAACAACTCCCCCCCCCCCCCGACACGTGCTCTTGCTAAACACATTGTTACATAACAGCAGAACAAATGGCTATGGACGCACTGTGTAGCCAGGTTGAGGCCTTGACCACAGCGGTGAATAATTTAACCGAAACGGTCAATAACCAACAGGCACAGATTAACCAGCTGTCTGAGATGGTTCGTACCCTCCAGACTGCGGGTACACCCGTGCAGTCCTCTCAAGTTGTTGAACCTAGAATACCCATGCCCGAAAAATTCTCAGGGCATAAGTCTGATTTTCAGAATTTTAGGAATCGCTGCCTCTCTTATTTTGAACTAAGACCGATCTCGTCAGGTTCTGAGAGCCAAAGAGTAACTTTTATTAAAACGTTATTATCAGGAGACTCGCAAACGTGGGCTTACAATCTTCCCAGTGGCCACGAGGCTTTAACATCAGTACAGGAATTCTTTAAAGCCATGGCCATAATCTACGACGATCTTGATATTGCAGTCACCGCTGAAAGGAAACTTAAGACCCTCAGGCAGGGACACAATTCCGTAGAGACCTATGCTGTGGAATTTAGTGGCAGTGTCGGCTAGGTGGGGGCAGTTTGTACTTTTAGATTGCTTTTTGACCGGTTTGTCTGACCCCGTTTCGGATGTTATGCTCAGTCATCCAGAACCCAAAACGGTTGATGAGGCGCTCTCACTAGCAGTTAAGGTCGATCGCCGTATACGCTACCAAAAACAAACCCGTGGTAAAATAAGGACTGTTCCCATCTTTTCTCCTCCCCCCTCCTCTGGATGAGCCGATGCAGGTTGGACATTCCAAGCTGTCAGAGGTAGAAAAGAATCGGAGACGGACAGAGGGACTGTGTCTATACTGTGCTGAAAAAGGTCACATTGTGCACAAGTTGGAAAACTCTGCCGCCTAGGTGTAGCTAGAGGTACTACCCTAGGCGAGCCAGTTTTACCTCTATCAGATAAAAGATTACTACTTCCTTGTTCTATTACCTGGGGAGATAAAGTGGTGTATCTACCCAGGCATTCATAGACTCGGGCTCTGCAGCTAATTTTATAGATCACAATTTTGTTATGAAATTGGGGATTCCCCTTCTCTCTTTAAAGAGAACCCGAGGTGGGTTTGAAGAATTTTATCTGCATACAGAGGCTGGATCTGCCTATACAGCCCAGCCTCTGTTGCTATTCCAAACCCCCCTAAGGTCCCCCTGCACTCTGCAATGCCTCATAAATCACAGCCACGCTGCTGACAAACAGCTTGTCAGAGCTGGCTGTGTTTATCTCTATAGTGTCAGTCTGCTGCTCTCCCCGCCTCCTGCAGAACTCCAGTCCCTGCTGATTGGAGGGAAGGGACGGGGGCAGGGACCGGAGCTATGCAGGAGGCGGGGGAGCAGCTGAGACTGACACTACAGATGTAAACATAGCCTCACAGCACGGCTGTGATTTATGAGGGATTGCAAAGTGCAGGGGGACCTTAGTGGGGTTTGGGATAGCAACAGAGGCTGGGCTGTATAGGCAGATCCAGGCTCTGTATGCAGATAAGATTCTTTAAACACACCTCGGGTTCTCTTTAAAACAGACACATTTTTGTCACTGCAGTGGACGATTCTCCACTACAGGGCAAACAGCCTCTCTCTCAGACTCCGGTCTTATTGTGTCAGATAGGAGCCCTTCACAAGGAAGAACTACAATTTTCTGTGTTAAAAATGGCCACCTCTACTGTAATCCTTGGCATGCCGTGGCTCCAGCAATATTCCCCTCAGATAGATTGGAGTTCCGGCCATTTGTTAAGCTGGTCTCCTTTCTGTTATCATCATTGTTTGGAGAAAGTTGTCATAGGTGCCACCAAGGTTCAGATTGAGGGTCTTCCCCCGCAATATGCGGAATTTTCTGATGTGTTCTGCGCTGTCGGCAGACAAACTTCCACCTCACAGAAGTTATGACTGTCCGATTGAGCTGAGGCCAGGGACTATGCCCCCTAAGGGTCATCTCTATAACCTCTCAGGTCCTGAGAAACTAGCCATGCAGGAGTACATAAAAAAAACCCTAGCTAAGGGGTTTATCCATCCCTCCAAGTCTCCGGCCGAGCAGGGTTCTTTTTTGTTCAAAAGAAGGATGGCGGTCTCCACCCATGTATCGATTACAGGGGAATTAATAAGATTACTATTAAAAACCGCTATCCCCTACCCTTAATTGATGACTTGTTTTCCCAAATCACTGATGCTAGTATCTTCTCTAAATTTAACCTGAGGGGGGTGTACAATCTGGTATGCATAAGAGAAGGGGATGAATGGAAGACGGCGTTTAACACGCCCGACGGGCACTACGAATACCTGGTCATGCCCTTTGGGCTGTGTAACGCACCCAATGTCTTCCAGGATTTTGTTAATGAAGTATTCAGAGAGGTCCTGGGACGTTTTGTTCTAGTCTACTTAGATGATATACTGATCTTTTCCCGGAATATGTCAGAGCATAGAAAGCATGTAAAGTTGGTATTGGAGAAACTTCGACAGAACTGCTTATATGCAAAAGTTGAAAAGTGCCTTTTTGAAGTGTCTGAAGTACCTTTCCTGGGGTACATTATTTCCACTTCGGGCCTCTCCATGGACCCTCAGAAAGTGTCATCCATTCTTGAGTGGCCTCAGCCGTTAGGTCTGAAGGCACTCCAGAGATTCCTGGGTTTCGCTAATTATTACAGGACATTTATGAAGGGTTTTTCTTCTGTAGTGTCACCCCTCACTGATCTCACAAAAAAGTCGGCAGACACTTACCATTGGCCAGAGGAAGCTCATACTGCTTTCTCATCATTTAAGACTTTGTTTTGCTCCGCCCCTATTTTGCGACACGTGGATGTCACTTGCCCGTTCATTGTGGAGGTGGATGCGTCTGAGATTGGGGTTGGGGCTCTACTGTCTCAGCATTCTGGTTTCCAAGGCAGATTTAATCCCTGTGCCTTCTTCTCGCGTAAGTTCTCTCCCGCTGAGAGAAAATACGACATTGGAAATCGAGACCTATTGGCTATTAAACTGGCGTTTGAGGAATGGCGACATTGGTTAGAGGGGGCAGAACATGTTATCACGGTCTATACTGACCACAAGAATTTAGAGTACATTGAGGGGGCCAAGAGACCCAGTCCTCTACAGGCTCGTTGGTCTTTGTTTTTTTCGAGATTTAGATTCATAATTACATATAAACCGGGAAATAAAAACATTAAAGCCGATGCCCTGTCCCGATGTTTTGATCCTGAGAAGCTACAGCCCTCAACCCCTAAAAACATCCTGCCTGAGAAAATTGTTTTAGCAGCAACTGAAACATGGGAGGATTGGTCTCTCAAGTTAGGGCCTTACTAACGAGATGTCCCTGAGGGGAAACCTGCTGGGCTCCTGTTTGTACCTTTACACCTCCGTTTGCAAATTTTACAACTGTTTCATGCTCATAAAAACTCAGGGCATCCCGGGGGTGTAAGAACCCAGGATTTACTCTCCAGATGTGTTTGGTGGCCATCATTGGCCACTGACTGTAAAGAATTTGTGAGGGATTGTTCAGTATGTGCCAGAAGTAAGCCTTCCCGACAGGCCCCTGCTGGTAAACTCCAGTCATTGCCGGTGCCTGAGGAACCTTGGACCCACATATCCATGGATTTTGTGGGTGAGCTCCCCAGGTCTGATGGCAAAACTGTTATTTGGGTGGTAGTCGAAAGATTCAGTAAAATGGCCCATTGTATTCCTCTGGACGGACTCCCCTCTGCTCAAGAATTGGCAGGTCTCTTCATTCAGCACATTTTCCGGATACATGGAATTCCGGAGAATGTGGTGTCAGATAGGGGAGTCCAGGTGGGGAATGGGTAGGAGACAGATGGCAAAGGGCCAGTGGGAGGAGGGTTGGAAAATTCCTGATACCCAGAGCAGGGGGGGGGGAATTGCAGGAGTGCCTCAACCTTTCCCCTCAAGATTTCAGATAAGCTGCATGTCCTCAATTTTTTTTTTTTTGGGGGGGGGGGGGGGGGGTAGCAGGACATGGGAAAAGTGGTGCACAGGGACATAAAGGCATGTCATGGACCAGGGAACATGGCTTTCTGTCCCAGCCTCCACTCCCCCTTCCCCCAGGGGCATCCTGGGTACACTTTTGAAAAAGCTGGGATATTGTGTTAAAAGTAAATACACAGAATGAAGTTATTTGGAGATCATGAAAGTAATTCATTTAGTACAAAGACAACATAGCAAATGGTAAAACTGAGAAATATTAGTGTTTTTTGAAAGTTATTTATCAATTTGAGCTTAATACTAAGAGCACATTCCAAACATGTTAGCACAGGAGCATGTTTACCACCATATTACATCAGTTCTTACCATCAGGATCCTGCCGGTCCTAGGATTTTAGCAGATGTGCCTCCAGCTCCCTCTGGGCCCGTCGACCGCCTCGGACAACCACGTGGCAGAACTCCGGGCCTGCTTCTCAACGCTGCCCTCAGCTCCGCCACCAAAGCCGGCTGCTACAATTCCTCCATCGCCTTGCAGAACCACGGAAGCCGCCCGCTCACTTCACCGGCTCCCACCGCCCACGTGCTGCTGACCGAGGCATCCCACACATCCCGCCAGCCATCTGCCTCCATCTGCTGCTGGGAACTGCGGAAGCCCGCCCGTCCACTCCCACGTGCTGCATACTCCACACTGGATCTTGCCACCGAACCGGTCCTCGACTGCAACACACTCCTCTGGGCTTGCGTGACAGACAGCCGCCGGGTGCATCCATCCTTTTCGGGAAGACTTCAACCCCCGAAGGCGCTCATCTCAGCGGCAGTCCGCCTGCCCCTCACACAGCCGGAACCCTTCAGGCCCAGCTCCACTGAATGATCGGCGCACCGCCAGCCTCACCATCTCAGGGCTCTACGTCGGCTTTAAGCCACTGCTCAAGGGACTCCTGGCGCCGGACTACCCAGCCACTGCCACGGGCAAACCCCCTGGGAGGTAGGCACTCAGCTGCCTGGAAGCCGCACACGTAAGTTGTGCTCATAATTGCCTTTTTTGGCAGAGCCGCTGTGTCCCTTTACTGCACTGCTGACTCTTCACAAGAGCCCCTGCAAATCTGCACTGCTACTTCCATGTGCTGCCCACGAACAAAAAAAAAATGCTACTTTTGCTTGCACTTGGCTACTAGCTTGCACTTTGGCTATTTCTGGGGTCTACTGCCCCGTGACTGCAGCATGGTCCATCTATCTACTGCCTTCTTGTTTTGTATGCTACTAGCCTGTGAACTGGCTGTGGGGGTCAGATTTGTTTTGTAGTCGGATTGTTTTCTAGTGCTTCTATGGTTTACTGTGAATGCCTTGCCCACCTGCTTGATAACTGCTTTTAACTTGCACTAACTGATACCACCTTCTTACTGTATGCTTGTATGCACCTTCTTACTGTATGCTTGTAATATTGTAATATTGTTGTAATACTTGCCCTGTATGCTTTTATACTGTTTGCTGATGAGTACTACTACTGTACTGACTGCCCTTACTACCAAAACTGCATGCCCCCCCCCCCCCGTAGGCCCCCTTCACAATGCAGGCCCAAATCCCCCTTACCACCCATCGCACAATCCTCAGCAGAGCCGAACTAGTACACTGGGAGCATGCATCTAACAACGCACTCCCAGAGGCTATTAAACTTAAGGAGGCAATCTGGGATCATGTTGACCACCTCATGAGGAACTGCGCACAAGGTCACAGAATTAAGCGCCATAGAGGGAAGCGAGCAGGAGCACTGGTGAAACTGAAAAAGAAAGGGATGCGGACTCCCATTCCATCCATTCTCTTAGCCAACGTCCGCTCCCTTTCAAATAAGATAGATGAAATACAGCTACTGAGCCACAAGCCCTCGATCGAACACAGCACCCCTGTTCTGTGTTTCACAGAGACATGGCTCAACGACACTATCCCAGATGACTCTCTGCACCTACCAGGCTTCAACCTCCTCCGAGCGGACAGAGACCCCACCTCATCTGGTAAGAAGAGAGGTGGAGGTGTCTGTTTCTACATCAGCTCCAAGTGGTGCCATGAGCTGACCATCCTGACCAAAGGCTGCTCCCCAGACCTCGAAGTCCTCCTGATCAACTGCAGACCATTCTACTCACCTAGAGAATTCGCCTCCTTTGTACTCGCAGGGGTCTACATCCCCCCGATGCAGACGTCAAGAATGCCACATGCATCCTAAGCGATATCATCTCGAAATGGGAGATGGCCCTTCCAGACTCCCTCTTCATCATCATGGGCGACTTCAATCAAGCCAACCTTCACTCAGAGATGCCACGCTTTGTACAGCACATCACATGCCCAACCAGGAACCAGAACACTCTGGATCACTGCTACACCACCCTCAAGGGAGCTTACAAGGCTGTCCCCCGAGCAGCCCTCGGCAACTCAGACCACTGCCTCGTCCAACTGATTCCTAACTACAAAAGGCAACTTGAGAACTCCAAGCCAATCCTTAAGACAACTAAGAAATGGACGACAGAAGCAAAGCTAACACTACAGGCCTGCTTTGACTGCACCGACTGGCCAGCCCTTGCACCACCGAATGGCGACCTTGATGAATGGGCAGACAACATCACGTCCTACATCAATTTCTGTGAGAATATGTGCATTCCGTCAAAGTCCTACAGGGTGTTTCCCAACAATAAACCCTGGTTCAACAACAAGCTACGCCTGCTACGTAGAGCCAAGGAGGCAGCCCACAAGAGCGGCAATCTAGCGGAGTTCAGGAAGGCCAAAAATACCCTCAACAAGGAACTGAGAGCAGAAAAAAGAAAGTTCTCTGATAGACTGCGGCTGAGCCTCAGCTCAAACAATTCACGCGAAGTCTGGAAAGGTCTCAAGGTGGCCACAAACTTCAAGAGTCCGCCTCAACACACGACTCCCAGCGCTAAGCTAGCGGAAGACCTAAACAGATTCTACTGTAGGTTCGAAGACAACCAAGCAAATGTACCCCAAGACCAGGTGCCACCTGCCGAGACCTCCCCTGTTCACACTAGCCCAGGCCCCCCTGCCACGCTGAGTGTGGCAGAGACCGAGGTACTGAGACAACTCAAGTTACTCAACCCCAGGAAAGCATCGGGCCCGGACGGCGTGTCCAACCTCTGCCTAAAAACCTGTGCGGACCAACTGGCCCCAGTCCTTTCCTCCCTGTTCTCACAATCTCTAAAAGAACACAGGGTTCCCTCCTGCCTAAAGACCTCCACGATCATCCCCATCCCAAAGAAACCAGGTGCCACTGACCTAAACAACTTCAGACCTGTCGCACTAACATCAAATATCATGAAGGTCTTCGAGAGGCTGGTTCTTTCCCACCTGAAAAAGACCACAAGGGATTTGATGGACCCATACCAGTTTGCCTACAGGGCCAACAGGTCTGTGGAGGATGCCATCAACATCAGCCTGGAGCACATTCTGAGCCATCTAGACAGACCAAACACCTATGTCAGGATCCTCCTCTTGGACTTCAGCTCTGCCTTCAATACCATTAGCCCTGACATCCTCTGTGACAGGCTAGCCCTCCTCAATGTGCATCCCAGCCTCTGTGGCTGGCTGAAGGACTTTCTAAAAAACAGGACTCAGGCAGTCAAACTTGGCACCTTCTCCTCGCAGATACGAGTCACTAATACGGGTGCCCCCCAGGGTTGTGTCCTGTCCCCTATGCTATTCTCGCTGTACACGAACTTCTGCACCTCAACAAACAACTCGGTCCAGGTCATCAAGTTTGCGGACGACACCACCATCCTTGGCCTTATAGACGGGAGTGACGAACGAGCCTATCGCCAACAGATTGAGAATATCTGCAACTGGTGCAAGGCAAACAAGCTGGTTCTGAACACAGCTAAAACCGCAGAACTGATCATCGACTTCAGAAAAGGCCACCCCGCACTCCCTCCAGTCCTCATCGAAGGCATGGAGGTTGCCAGGGTCCTGCACGCACGTTTCCTAGGCACCACCATATCCAGTGACCTAAGGTGGGAGGAAAATGCCACAATTATCCAGAAGAAGGCCCAGCAAAGACTGTTTTTCCTACGTCAGCTGAAAAAGTTTGGAATGTCGCAAGATCTTATGAGCTGCTTCTACTCTGCTGCCATTGAGTCAATACTTTGCTCTTCCATCATCGTATGGTATGCAGGGGCCTCTGCGAACGTCAGGTACAGATTACAAAGGGTTATTAAGTCTGCGGAAAGGATCATCGGTACTCCCCTCCCACCACTCAACCTCCTCTACTGCTCTAGACTGCGCTCAAGGGCCGCTAGGATAGCAAGAGACCCCACTCACCCTGGCAACTGCTACTTCAATCTCCTCCCCTTAGGTCGCCGCTACAGGTCCTTACCCACCAGGACAACAAGACACAGGAACACTTTCTTCCCCCAAGCAATTGATCTCCTCAACCGTCCCTCCCAACCACACTCCCTTGCTCCAGCGCTCACACCTGGGTAGTCACTCGCCGACGTTACATCTCCTTACGTGGTCTTGACTTACTAAGTACTCTATTGTCTTCCGGTACTACTATTGCCTATCTGTTAGCCTACATTACTGTATATCTTGTCTTGTGTACTACTTGAGCTTGTATGTGCTAAAAATAATTCCAGGTACAAACCCCTGTACTTGGCCATTAAACTTGATTCTGATTCTGATTCTGATTCTGATTCTGATTCTGATTCTGAGGTCTTCTTCTGTAAGTTTGTACATGGAGAAGACCAATTGCTGTAGGTTTAAAAGTACAACATTGTCCCATTATTGCCTGAAACCGCATTTTAACTGTTGGACACATTCAGTTGTCCTTTGTAATATTTTTATTTTCATAATCTGCCTTTTGTGGCCATAAGTAGCAGTTTATTAACTCTAGACCTGCTAGTTTAGTAGCCAAACCTTATAAATACAGAGCCATGCTGTACCTACATGGAGCAATGTGACTTGGTCTAGCTTAACCTGATTCTGACCGCTTCACGCCAATGGGCGTGGCCGCGGTGGCAGTCCCAGGACTGCCTAACGCCAATTGGTGTAAAGTCCTGGGGGCGTGTTTTTCAGGAGATCACACTCGCTGATGCTCACACATCTCCACTTGGATGATAAAGCTCCACTCCATCATTAGCCTCCCAGCAGTGATCACCGCTAGGAGACTGTTAGACAGCTAAACCGCCATCTGTTTACACGGTACAGTGATGCGATCTATGGCAGTGCTGTACTGGGGACAGCCGTGTGAGACATAATAATAATCGGATGTCATAGGCTGATGCTTATGACAGCTGATCACGGTGATTCGCTGGCGGGCCTTAAAAAAAAAAGTAAAATGTATTAGAAATTATGTGGGGGTTAGCCCTAGGAACAGACATTTCCAATAGCGGTGCTGTTAAACAAATCCCTTGAATAGTGATGTCTGTGATCTAAAGGCTATGGTCTAATGGTTAATCCAGAATTTTCTGAAACACAATACAGCTAGAATGCTGTATACAAGTACAAAAATTAGAGTGCAAGTCAAAATGAAATTCAGTTTTGCAGAAAAATGTGTGGAATATGATGCAGTCAACTAGCATAGCCCAGCAGGAATCTCTTTCTTTAGGGACTATCTCAGCACGCTGAGCTGAATGTATATCTAACTAGAAAAATTCTTATATTTTCACATGAAAACTTATTATAGTCAGTGTTAAAAGTTAAATAATTTATTTACATTTTTGTGTTCACAATGCAAATAGGAAGAGCTGTTTCAGTGAGCTGTACGCTATTTTTCTGGCACACAGGGAACCTAAATGTTTCATTTTTTCCCAGAAAATAAAAGACATTTACATGGTAGGCAGTGCATCTTTCAAAAGAGGTATAAAGTGGTCAGGTCTGGATTTATTTATGTAATAAAAGTCAAACATGTACTTGGCGGCATTGAAAAGAATAAATCCATTTCATGTCGTCAAAATTGCTGATGTTTCTGTACAGAGAGCTTCCTATTGTGAATTAAAGGCTATTGATAAAGTCATCATGGCTAAAGCAACCCCTGGGAATATGTTCTATGCTACAAACAATGCATTCTTCCCTGTCAAGTCAAGAAACAGTGGCCAAAAATGGACACAACTTTTCTTTTTTTTTTTTGTACCTTAGAAGTTTAGTTCAAGTTGAAAAGTAACACCAGAATGTCAGAATAAGAGGTCATGTCCAGAATTTTAGCAGATAAAAATATAACAGTTGACACTGCCAGAAAGAAAAAAAAACATTGAAAGCTGGCTGTACTATGACATCTGAAACTCCTTCTTTGTAGCTAATACAGATCTTGCTTCATATGTTATAGCATTCTGTCCTTCTGTTGTTAAAGAACTGTACACAATGGTATTAATGTAGAATATATCCAAACTTACAAGTGAGCTCAAAAAGTATAAGAATTGATTACTAATACTACTACTTATAATAATAACAACAACAAGTATTATTATTATTATTATTATTATTATTATTATTATTATTATTATTATTATTATTATTATTTTATCTTTGAACATTGGCAGGTAGAGAAAGAATTGTCAATGCTAAAACAACATTTGAGAAGCAAAGAGAAAGGTAAATGAGTTGTGCAGCTGAATGTAGGATTGATTGCAGATATGTGGATTATTTTATTGTAGATCGCACTAAAATACTATAAAAGTGAAAGTAATGAAATTCAATAAAGAAAAAAATGTAACACATCAATACGAGACAAAGTGCCTGGCCTACTAGAAGTACACCTGTCTCTAGTACTCCTTTACAAGCCTTGTGTGTAGCACTAACAAGAATCCCAAAAGCAAAATAAAAATAACAGGCTCTCTAGTCTCCTTTCATTGAAAATGCCAACTTTCTATAAAGAGATACTTTATTCTAGATAGCATTATAAAGGAAGAGACCTGTTTATTTTTTGATTGATGGCTAAGGGAGGGTAACTTGATGAGAGGGGTTGCAACTTGAAAAATAACAGAAGAATATTTTTTGCAGAGATAATTTATTGCTTATGTAGAGAAAAGTTAAATTCATGTATAGAGCGACACAATGAAATGGATATATATTTTTTGTGAAATTTCTTGTGGCAGCAGAAGAGGAATTTATATATTGGCATTTTAAAACATCAAGTTAAATTTTCATTCTGGTGCTGATGGGACAAAGAACACTGCTGCAGATACAACTGAAAAAAAGAACAGTGTTTAAATAATAAATATTTCATTTTTCCTTTCTTAATAGCTCAAGTCAGGAGGATCGATTGTGCATAGGATGACTTTAAATTTAAGATTCTTTGACAAGTTGTAAAAAAATAAAATTCAATACTAGTACAAGCATAATGCTCTGAATTTCAAGCTTGAAATGATGACTTGTTCTATTAAAAGTTTGATGCTTAACTTGGGAAAATATATAACCTTTGCTTGATGCCAGAGTCATAAATTGAAGGAAAGACATTTTTTATTTCCAGTTCAGCTTACACAAAATAGATAGTAGAAATAAATGAATCATTTGATTAAGTGTTAAGTTAGCATTACCAATTTGAATAAAAGTATTGGTAACATTACTATGATTACTTTCTAATGCCACCTTTTCCAGTGTTTTTATTTTAGAAAAGTTCCATTCTACTACATGGTAAATTCATCTTTTGTGTACATTATTTTGCTCAGTTATCCCTTTACAAACTCATAATGTGTATTTGTTCCCAGTGTTAAACACTGTATATATACATTTAAAAAAATCCTCAAACATATTGCTTCATTATATCTTATACTGTAGCAAGAACAGCTACAGTATATAGCTGAACCCTACTATCCTAAACTCTACACAATATGTTAACGTTTGAGACATTTAAACAAATAAAGTGTTGCATATCAGTGCACAAAATATTAAAACTATGCTTTACACAGTACAACACCATTCATGACAGAATTGTATCAGCTGCCTTAATGCTGTGAGACATGAAGCAATTTTTCAGTTTTTTTTTTCCTTGTGAATTCCTGACATGGTTTGTGTGAATACTGTTTAACCACTTCCCGACCGCCTAACGCACAGGGGGGGCCGGGAAGTGGAGCCCGCAAGGACCAGCTCACCCACAGAGGCGGCGATCCTTTTAGGGGCATGGGCGGAGCGATCGCGTCATCCGTGACGCGATCCTCCGCCGGCGCCTGTCTCAGCTCACCCGCTGCAACATCCCGACGACCATACGGAAGCGCCGGCGGGATGTTAACCCCGCAATCGCCGCATACAAAGTGTATAATACACTTTGTAATGTTTCCAAAGTGTATTATACAGGCTGCCTCCTGCCCTGGTGGTCCCAATGTCCGAGGGACCACCAGGGCAGGCTGCAGCCACCCTATGTCGCACCCAAGCACACTGATTTCTCCCCCCCCCTGCCCCAGATCGCCCACAGCGACCCTCAGACCCCCCCCTGCCCACCCCCCAGACCCCTGTTTGCACCCAATCACCCCCTAAATCACCCATCAATCACTCCCTGTCACTATCTGTAAACGCTATTTATTTTTATCCCCCCCTGCCCCTGCCCCCTCCTGATCACCTCCCCACCCCTCAGATTCTCCCCAGACCCCCCCCCCCCCCTCCAGACCCCCTCCCCCTGTGTACTGTATGCATCTATCCCCCTGATCACCTGTCAATCACCTGTCAATCACCTGTCAATCACCCATCAATCACCCCCTGTCACTGCCACCCATCAATCAGCCCCTAACCTGCCCCTAGCGGGCAATCTGATCACCCACCCACACCAATAGATCGCCCGCAGATCCGACGTCAGATCACCTCCCAAGTGCAGTGTTTACATCTGTTATCTACCCTAAACACCCACTAATTACCCATCAATCACCCATCAATCACCCCCTATCACCACCTGTCACTGTTACCCATCAGATCAGACCCTAATCTGCCCCTTGCGGACACCCAATCACCCGCCTACACGCTCAGATTGCCCTCAGACCCCCCTTATCAATTCGCCAGTGCAATATTTACATCTGTGCTTCCCTGTAATAACCCACTGATCACCTGTCAATCACCTGGCAATCACCCATCAATCACCACCTGTCACTGCCACCCATCAATCACCCCCTGTCACTGCCACCCATCAATCAGCCCCTAACCTGCCCCTTGCGGGCAATCTGATCACCCACCCACACCAATAGATCGCCCGCAGATCCGACGTCAGATCACCTCCCAAGTGCAGTGTTTACATCTGTTCTCTACCCTAAACACCCACTAATTACCCATCAATCACCCCCTATCACCACCTGTCACTGTTACCCATCAGATTAGACCCTAATCTGCCCCTTGCGGGCACCCAATCAACCGCCTACACGCTCAGATTGCCCTCAGACCCCCCCCCCTTATCAATTCGCCAGTGCATTCGTTACATCTGCTCTTCCCTGTAATAACCCACTGATCACCTGTCAATCACCCATCAATCACCCTCTGTCACTGCCACCCATCAATCACCCCCTGGCACTGCCACCCATAAATCTGCCCCTAACCTGCCCCTTGCGGGCAATCTGATCACCCACCCACACCAATAGATCGCCCGCAGATCCGACGTCAGATCACCTCCCAAGTGCAGTGTTTACATCTGTTATCTACCCTAAACACCCACTAATTACCCATCAATCACCCCCTATCACCACCTGTCACTGTTACCCATCAGATCAGACCCTAATCTGCCCCTTGCGGGCACCCAATCACCCGCCTACACGCTCAGATTGCCCTCAGACCCCCCCTTATCAATTTGCCAGTGCATTAGTTACATCTGTTCTTCCCTGTAATAACCCACTGATCACCTGTCAATCACCTGTCAATCACCCATCAATCACCCCCTGTCACCGCCACCCATCAATCACCCCCTGTCACTGCCACTCATCAATCAGCCCCTAACCTGCCCCTTGCGGGCAATCTGATCACCCACCCACACCAATAGTTCGCCCGCAGATCCGACGTCAGATCACCTCCCAAGTGCAGTATTTATATCTGTTCTCTACCCTAAACACCCACTTATTACCCATCAATCACCCCCTGTCACTGCTACCTATCTGTTACGATTTGCATGGAGTTTGTGCGCTGCACCTGGAGCAAACAGAAACAACGCACAAACCCTGCAACCAGGCAGAGATGTCACGGTTTAGGAAAAGACTGACAAACCAGGATTAAATGAATAATAAGAATTTATTATTAAATAACAATAGAATGATGCTGTGCATTAACCTCATGCATGAAAACAATCAGCATAGACTAGCAGGCAATGTATTCTATACACATACATGCACTGCAACCAATAATACAGGTAGATACAACAATAAGCATACAGAAAGGTATGAAAATCAGGGTTTATACAAGGACCTCTCTGCATAAGCGAGTTATGCAGAGTAGGTCCAGTGTATAGAACTGTGTGCACACGGACCCTGGATCCAAATAATAAGCACAATACATATATATATATATATATATGCAGGATAACAATCGAGGAGGAGACACACGGATAGTCAGGCAAGCAAGGTCATACACAGGAGATCAAACAGTACAGTAATCGCTAGGCAAAGAGTAGTCGGAATACAAGGCACAAGGTCAAAACACGGGAGATCATACAGCAGGGAATCAAGGAACAAACACCAGAAACAGGGAACTCAGGTCAGGATGGCTAGGATCAGGAACAAAGAGCTAGCAAGCTCTGAGTGTTCAGGTGTGGCCTAAATACCATGCTGAAAGGCCATGTGATTGTCCAGGCCTCCTCCCTGTCTGTGAAGACATCTCCAGAGAGTCCACCCTCTGCTGGTGGGAAGAGGAAAGTTCAGGCTGTAAATTCATAGAGGATGGTGACATCTGCTGGTGAAGCAGAGGTAGTACATACAGAAATCTACCAGCAGATGCAGATTGTAACACTATCAGATTAGACCCCTATCTGCCCCTAGGGCACTCAATCACCCACCCACACCCTCAGAATGCCCTCAGGCCCCAGCCCTGATCACCTCACCAGTGCATTGCTTGCATCTATTCCCCCCTCTAATCACACCTTGAGACACCCATCAGTCACCTCCTGTCACCCCCTAGCACACCTACCCATCAGATCAGGCCCTAATTTGCCCCGTGTGGGCTCCTGATCACTCGGCCAAACCCTCAGATCCCCCTCAGACCCCCTTCCGATCACCTCCCCAGTGCATTGATTGCATCTATTTTCCCCTCTAACCACCCCCTGAGACACCCATCAATCACCTCCTGTCACCCTCCTAGCACTCCTATATATCAGATCAGGCCCAATACAACCTGTCATCTAAAAGGCCACCCTGCATATGACCGGTTTCACAAAATTCGCCCCCTCATAGACCACCTGTCATCAAAATTTGCAGATGCTTATACCCCTGAACAGTCATTTTGAGACATTTGGTTTCCAGACTACTCACGGTTTTGGGCCCGTAAAATGCCAGGGCGGTATAGGAACCCCACAAACTGACCCCATTTTAGAAAAAAGACACCCCAATGTATTCTGTTAGGTGTATGACGAGTTCATAGAAGATTTTATTTTTTGTCAAAAGTTAGCGGAAATTGATTTTTTTTTTCACAAAGTGTCATTTTTCACTAACTTGTGACAAAAAATAAAATCTTCTATGAGCTCACCATACACCTAACGGAATACCTTGGGGTGTCTTCTTTCTAAAATGGGGTCACTTGTGGGGTTCCTATACTGCCCTGGCATTTTAGGGGCCCTAAACCGTGAGGAGTAGTCTAGAAAACAAATGCCTCAAAATGACCTGTGATTAGGACGTTGGGCCCCTTAGCGCACTTAGGCTGCAAAAAAGTGTCACACATGTGGTATCACCGTACTCATGAGAAGTAGTATAATGTGTTTTGGGGTGTATTTTTACACATACCCATGCTGGGTGGGAGAAATCTCTCTGTAAATGGACAATTGTGTGTAAAAAAAATCAAACAATTGTCATTTACAGAGATATTTCTCCCACCCAGCATGGGTATGTGTAAAAATACACCCCAAAACACATTATGCTACTTCTCCTGAGTACAGCGGTACCACATATGTGGCACTTTTTTACACCCTAAGTACGCTAAGGGGCCCAAAGTCCAATGAGTACCTTTAGGATTTCACAGGTCATTTTGCGACATTTGGTTTCAAGACTACTCCTCACGGTTTAGGGCCCCTAAAATGCCAGGGCAGTATAGGAACCCCACAAATGACCCCATTCTAGAAAGAATACACCCAAACGTATTCTGTTAGGAGTATGGTGAGTTCATAGAAGATTTTATTTTTTGTCACAAGTTAGCAGAAAATGACACTTTGTGAAAAAAAACAATTAAAATCAAATTCCGCTAACTTGTGACAAAAAAATAAAAACTTCTATGAACTCACCATACTCCTAACGGAATACCTTGGGGTGTCTTCTTTCTAAAATGGGGTCATTAGTGGCATTTTAGGGGCCCTAAACCGTGAGGAGTAGTCTTGAAACAAAAATGACCTGTGAAATCCTAAAGGTACTCATTGGACTTTGGGCCCCTTAGCGCAGTTAGGCTGCAAAAAAGTGCCAATCATGTGGTATCGCCGTACTCGGGAGAAGTAGTATAATGTGTTTTGGGGTGTATTTTTACACATACCCATGCTGGGTGGGAGAAATACCTCTGTAAATGACAATCTTTTGATTTTTTTACACACAATTGTCCATTTACAGAGTTATTTCTCCCACCCAGCATGGGAATATGTAATAATAAACCCCAAAACACATTGTACTACTTCTCCCGAGTACGGCGATACCACATGTGTGGCACTTTTTTGCACCCTAACTGCGCTAAAGGGCCCAAAGTCCAATGAGTACCTTTAGGATTTCACAGGTCATTTTGAGAAATTTTGTTTCAAGACTACTCCTCACGGTTTAGGGCCCCTAACATGCCAGGACAGTATAGGAACCCCACAAATGACTCCATTTTAGAAAGAAGACACCCCAAGGTATTCTGTTAGTAGTACGGTGAGTTCATAGAAGATTTTATTTTTTGTCACAAGTTAGCGGAAATTGATTTTTATTGGTTTTTTCCACAAAGTGTCATTTTCCGCTAACTTGTGACAAAAAATAAAATCTTCTATGAACTCACCGTACTACTAACAGAATACCTTGGGGTGTCTTCTTTTAAAATGGAGTCATTTGTGGGGTTCCTATACTGTCCTGGCATGTTAGGGGCCCTAAACCGTGAGGAGTAGTCTTGAAACAAAATTTCTCAAAATGACCTGTGAAATCCTAAAGGTACTCATTGGACTTTGGGCCCCTTAGCGCAGTTAGGGTGCAAAAAAGTGCCACACATGTGGTATCGCCGTACTCGGGAGAAGTAGTACAATGTGTTTTAGGGTGTATTTTTACACATACCCGTGCTGAGTGGGAGAAAGATCTCTGTAAATGGACAATTGTGTGTAAAAAAATTAAAAAATGGTCATTTACAGAGATATTTCTCCCACCCAGCATCGGTATGTGTAAAAATACACCCCAAAACACATTATACTACTTCTTCTGAGTACGGTAATACCACATGTGTGGCACTTTTTTGCAGCCTAACTGCGCTAAGGGGCCCAAAGTCCAATGAGCACCTTCAGGCTTTACAGGGGTGCTTACAAATTAGCACCCCCCAAAATGCAAGGACAGTAAACACACCCCACAAATGACCCCATTTTGGAAAGTAGACACTTCAAGGTATTCAGAGAGGGGCATGGTGAGTCCGTGGCAGATTTCATTTTTTTTTTGTCGCAAGTTAGAAGAAATGGAAACTTTTTTTTTTTTGTCACAAAGTGTCATTTTCCGCTTACTTGTGACAAAAATTAATATCTTCTATGAACTCACTATGCCTCTCAGTGAATACTTTGGGATGTCTTCTTTCCAAAATGGGGTCATTTGGGGGGTATTTATACTATCCTGGAATTCTAGCCCCTCATGAAACATGTCAGGTGGTCAGAAAAGTCATAGATGCTTGAAAATGGGAAAATTTACTTTTTGCACCATAGTTTGTAAACGCTATAACTTTTACCCAAACCAATAAATATACACTGAATGGGGTTTTTTTTTTATCAAAAACATCTTTGTCCACATTTTTCGCACTGCATGTATACAGAAATTTTACTTTATTTGAAAAATGTCAGCACTGAAAGTTAAAAAAATCATTTTTTTGCCAAAATTCATGTCTTTTTTGATGAATATAATAAAAAGTAAAAATCGCAGGAGCAATCAAATAGCACCAAAAGAAAGCTTTATTAGTGACAAGAAAAGGAGCCAAAATTCATTTAGGTGGTAGGTTGAATGAGCAAACAACAAACCGTGAAAGCTGCAGTGGTCTGAATGGAAAAAAAGTGGCCGGTCCTTAAGGGGGGTAAAGCCCACGATCCTCAAGTGGTTAAAGAGTTACATGCAAAGATATTGTTCAGTGTCAAAAAATGGCACCAAAGTTTAGTGCATTAAGCATTAAAACAGAACTTAAGTCATGCTAAGACTTAGTTGATTGCAGAATACTCTCAAAGAAAACCAGACAGCAGATTATATGTCAGGGAAAATGTAATTACTGTTTTAGCGCTGAGGAGAGTCATCTAGGACAACAAATTGAGTAAATCTCATAGGCATGAGTGATAGAGTTTATGTAAAGTGAGGAAAAAAAAAGGACATCTAAAAGGGTTATGTTGCTGATCATGTCCCCATAGTGTCTTAGAATAGACACAACGAAACAATGAGGCACAAAAATTAAAAAGGGGTTATGCAACAAGATATTTAAGACTGATTAGGGATTGAATTGTACTTTTGGGATGAATTCCTGTAACATATAAAGAGATACCTTGCTGGTGCCATATACTGGTGTAAAATTATTTTATAACTTGCTTCTAAAATGGATGTGTTAATAGAAAGTCTGGTGTTCTATAAAAGCAGTTTATTCCAGTCTTTCAGTTCCAGAACCTTGTTGAATTTCTATTCCCAGAGAATCATATAAGCATGGTTTATTTTTCCTTTTTAGGAAACCATAGACAAATTAAATTACATTTTATACATACCTGGGGCTTTCTCTGGCCCCTTCCACACGGATCACTCCCACGCTGCCATCATCAGTCTTTTCCAGTTCCGGTTCCCGGTCCCATAGCTTCGGCCAGTCGTGGCCAGTCGCGGCCAGTCTAAGCCAGTGATGATCGTAAGCAACAAATTATGATTTCAATAAATTTTGTGTAAATTTTTGCAATTACGCTTATACGTAATTACGATTTGCACACACACAAAGTAAGATGTCTCAGTAATATCTACACTCACTGTCAGCATAGCCGAGTCAGAACAGTAAAAGACGGCTTGCCATTACAGAAGAAACTGTGTCACAGAGCTGTGAGCCAGTTACAGCTCCAGCATACAGTCAGGCACTAACAGTGTCAGCCCAAATCATCAGTGTGTGTATGAAAAGGACAGCTGCAGCTCTGACACAGCTCACCTACCTCACACAGCTACAGGCCTTTCCCTTCTGCTCTCTTCTAGCTGTCTGTCACCATGTCTAAAGAGGAGTCTGCAGAGGGTGAGACACAACTCCAGTCAGTGCAAGAGGAAAGCACAGATCCAAGTCTGCAGTCCAATGACACAGGAGAGGCTCACTAAGCAAACTTGGGAGGTGAAAGAAAATCTAGAAAGTTCTAGACAAAGTCTCTCATCAAAAGTTACAACTTCCTGGGAAGAAGTGCTGACTCACTCTAATTCAGTATCAGTTCACAAATGATGTGTCATCCCTAGAATCAGCTCTAGGACTGCTATCTAAAGCATTTCAACAGTACAAAGATGTAAGTGAAAATTACATTATGATTCTGCAAAGACTAAATACAGAAGATGCATTAAATGAACTAAGAAGTTTTCAAATCCTGAATTCTGAAAGAGAAAGCCTAGTATTACAAATCCAGTCTAAAGCAGAGGCCAAAATCAATCAACTTTGCAAAGCACAATCTCACACATCTGTTTCCAGCAAGCAGTCAAATCACGATCATCAAGGTATTCAAGTATCAGCGAGCAACTTATAAAGGCACGTGCAGATTCAGAAGACCTTAAAATACAGGCTGCATTTGCGCAAAGAAAAGCAGAAATGGAAATTGATGCAGCCCGCAAAAAGGCAGAAATAGCGATATTGGAACAACAATGTGCGCGCACCACAGCAATGGCAAGACTGAAGGTTCTAGAGCAAGCTGCCAATGAGTGTGATGCGGTTAATACTATTTTAAGCGATATTCAAGAGGAGGATCCCCTTAAACTAACAAGAGACTATGTTCTGAACCGTCAAAGTCAATCGTTGGTTAGTTTAGATGTGCCTGGCAATACAAACATTCTTCCAGAGCAACGGAAGATTGATTCTTCTGCCCCACCTCATACCAAAGATCACAACAGTACATTACCTACTTGCCATCCTGATCCTTCCTCATATGCCACAGTGAACCAAAGCCCTTGGCCTCAGCAAGCTCAGCACTTAAATGCTCATGTGCAATCTTATTTGCCAGCAAGTCATCAAACACCTGCCAGCCCACTGAGCCCAGCAATTCCATATTCACATGAGACTAGGCCTATTGACTTTAAACCAGCTCCTGAGCTGAATGCCTATGCAGTCCCTTATATCCCAGCAACTGTTCACCACAATTCCATAAATAATGCATTCAGTGCCACTCAGCCTGCAAACTCATTCCCAAATCATAGAGAACAGATATGTCAGAGTTTGCTAGGTTTATGATTCGCCGGGAGCTTACCAAGACAAGCCTGACAAAGTTTGATGATCAGCCGGAGAATTACAGAGCCTGGAAGTATGCCTTCAAAGGTGCAATTAGTGACCTTGGCATTGCTGCAGCTGAAGAGCTAGACCTTCTTATCCGGTGGCTAGGCCCACAATCTTCAGAATGTGTAAAGAGACTCAGATCAGTTCACCTCTGCAATCCTACAGGAGGCCTCAAAGCTGCTTGGGACCGACTAGAGCAGAGCTTTGGCAGCCCTGAGGTTATAGAAAATGCCTTGCTCAAACGTTTGAAGAACTTTCCAAACATATCCAGCAAAGACAGTCTGAGATTTCAGGAGCTCAGCGACCTCCTTCTAGAACTTCAGCTGGCTAAGCAAGACACTCACCTACCAGGCCTCAGTTACCTGGACACATCTCTGGGAGTAAACCCCATTGTTTCCAAGCTTCCGTATAATATTCAAGAGAAGTGGTCTGGATTAGGGTCAAGGTACAAAAGACAGTATCAAGTCCCCTTTCCTCCTTTTTCTTACTTCTGTGAGTTCATCAGAGACATTGCAGAGATCAAGAACGATCCAAGCTTCTCCTACTGTCAACCCAATTCCCCTGGTCCACCTCCTGCTAAATCTGACAGCTCACACCCCGACTATACAAGCCGAAAATATCCAGTATCAGTAAAGAAGACTGATGTTCTCCCCACACTTTCAACTACTCCAGTTGAAAGCAATCTGGGTGACAAGATTGAAGACCCTAATTGCCTATGTCCTATTCACAAGGCACCACATGCCCTCAAAAAGTGTATTGGCTTCAGAAAGAAACCACTTCAAGAATGCAAGGAGCTTCTTAAAAGATTTGGAGTGTGTTTCAGATGAGGTGCTTCTACTGAGCACCTTGCCAAGGACTGCAAAATTCCCATTAAGTGCAAAGACTGCGGCTGTGAAGATCATGTACAAGCGCTCCATCCATCTCAGCTTAATCATACACAGCCTGCAGATTCTTCCACAGTGACAGCGCATGGCGGGGAGAGTGCTAGTCAAACAGGACCTCACACATCAGTATCATCTTCATGCACAGAGGTCTGCGGTGATAATCTCCATGCCAAGTCCTGTGCAAAGATATGTTTAGTCAATGTATACGCTATTCTCGATGATCAGAGTAATCAATCGCTAGCTAAGTCAGAACTCTTTGATCATTTCAATCTAAAGGGAGAACTTTGTCCTTATACCCTAGGAACCTGTAGTGGCGTTACAGAGGTCTCTGGAAGAAGAACCATTGGACTGATGGTATCTTCTCTTCAGGGCAATGTAGAGCTTCCCTTACCAACACTCATGGAGTGTCACCAGATTCCATTTAATAGAGAAGAAATTCCTACTCCTGAAGCAGTTCTTCATCATGTCCATTTAAGGCCTATAGCCAGTGAAATACCAGCCCTTGACAAAAATGCAAAGATCTTGCTCTTGCTCGGCAGAGACATCCTCAAATACTGTAAATAGTCCTGATGATACTCCATTTGCCCAGCGCCTTGCCTTGACTTAGGGTGGGTTGTCATAGGAAATGTTTGCATAGACAACATGAAAAGACATACCGATGTTTCCTCATTCAAGACCTGCATCTTGCCAAATGGTCGCAACACTTATCTTGAGCCATGCCCACACCGTTACCAGGAAAAGGAAAAGCTGAACTGCAGCAAGTGGCAGAATGACCAACAGAGTAACGTGAACACCTTTTTGTCCTGGGATGACACCTTTGGATCAACAGTGACTCATTCAACAAGTGAAGAGAGTGAACAAATACCTTCAAGGGAAAATAGACAAGCTCTCAGTCTCATGGTCAATAAATTTGCTCAAGATGATTCAAACAGCCAGAAATTAATGGAAATCTTCCTACCTGAAGACCAAGCAATTAACTTGCAAGCCCGAGATCATAGCTCTGATATTCCTCCCACACAGTGCAGCCTTTGTGACATCAATCTTGATGCCTTCAAGTTTCAGGTGCTATCTTATGAAAAACCCTTCTCCAAGTGGGCACTGCTGTCTGTAGTGAACACCAACTATGACCCTCTCAAGTTCATAACCCCTGTTACTACTCAAGGAAAGATACTGCTTGGACAGTTCATTGTAGAAAACATAGACTGGGACACTTCATTACGCAATTGGAAACAACGATCAGAGACCTGGAAGAAATCTCTGGAGGCATTACAGCAAATCCAGGTCCCGTTCTGTTATGCTATCAGCTCCCTAACAGCTCTTACCAGAAGGGAAATCCACATCTCACCTAATGCATTGATTGAAATCATAGCAGCAGTGGTCTACTTCAGGAACTCAGGAGCCTACAATATTTCCTACGGCTCAGAGCGAAGCTCATCCCAATCAGTTATAGAATTGGTGCCTCCTTTGCCAAGGGAAGAAATCACATAAAGGGACTTTGTTTCCTTATATACATCACAGCGGGGAGCTTAACGTCACAAACTATGTCATGACATTCCTAGAACTCTTGTATACTTTTCCACTTGGATTACAATGGGGTGGTGGAAGTTTGGCCAAGTGCGGCTTCCCCAGCCTGAAGATGGGTTCTTCAAGCTATTTCACGACTCACGTTTGTTGACTATTGGCCTCTAAGTTTGGCCTTAGACTTTATAGTTGGTGCTGTTTACCATTGCATTGTTTTATGTTTCTTATTTTTCAGATCACCAGACCCATAGGTTGGACAGTTATTCCAAGAACTTTAGTGTAATAATACATTGTGTATTGTGAAATCTAAAAGATTTCAGGTAGGGAGTGTCATGTCCCATGACTTTGTGATTTATTTTCATTGATCTGTATTGACACTCTGCTGCCCCCTACTGTCCATTATCTTTGTTTGCTAATGCAGAGATTTATTGTACTGTATAATTTCCCCCTCTCAGCTCCTGTAGTTAGACTTGTGATGCTTAACTCCTCCCACTCTGCTGTGAGGAGCCATTTTATGCCAGTACATGATTGTATGCAGAAGTCTCTCTGTACCTGGTCAAAGTATCGTCTTTTACCTATTGAATTGTTCACTTACAAGATCTGGAGTGTGAAGAATAAACACTTAGACCTTTCTTCGTGTCAATTTGATCGAGTTAAGCTGTCTGATGAGACTGTAAAGGAGTGATCCATATATTACAGGTCAGTCACACACACAAAGTAAGCTGTCTCAGTAATATCTACACTCACTGCCAGCATAGCCGAGTCAGAACAACAAGTCAACAAGTCAAAAAAATTGGCAAAAAGACCTTCTAGCTTTTGAGAAACTCGATTTAAAAAATGCAAGTAAAAAATTATTTTTAAACTTAGAAAAATGACAGTTTAAAAAACATTTTTCTTTGCATTTTTAAAATCAAGTTTCTCAAATAGATCTTTTTGAAAAATTATTTTTGTGACTTATACCCACTATTCTGCTTAACATATGTAGCAATGTTGGTAGCAATAGCATTCGGAACTTAGCTAAATATAATCTACCCCTGGATATTTCATCTACTCTTGATCTTCTGGGGATTCTGACCAGTGGAGCTACTGTGCTGAACCAGGCAGTGAGGCTTAGAAGAAGAGACAAGCGCTCCGGGATCCAGACTCGCTTTCGACACAGAGAACAGCGCTCTCCACTACCTGGAATCATACTCTCTAAAGTCAGGCCCATATGCAACAAACTAGATGAGCTTCAACTACTGATCAGAAGGACTTTAATCTCTCTGCGGCTATTTGCTTCACAGAAACTTGACTATCTGAGCTTTTTCCAGACAATGCTCTGCAGATAAATGGATTTACACTCTACAGATCTGAATGGGACCCACTTACTTCTGGCAAAACCAAAGGTGGAGGACTCGGTTTCTATATTAATGATAGGTGGAGCACGGATGTTACAGTTATTAAGAGGACATGCTCGGCTGGGCTGGAAACTCTCTTCATAAACTGCAGACCCTACTATTCACCCTGTGAGATCTCTTCATTTATTTTGGTTGCTGTGTACATCCCTCCACAAACACGTATGCAGCCTGCGCTCCAAGATCTCGCAAATCAAATCACAAAGGTGGAAAGGGAGTACCCAGATTCTTTTTTATCATACTAGGGGATTTCAACAGTGCTAACCTTTCCAAAGAACTCCCCAAATACAGGCAACACGTCACAAGCGCAACTAGAGAAGGTAAGACACTTGACCACTGTTACACTACGACTAAGGACTCATATCACTCTGTCAGCAGGGCAGCTTTGGGGAACTCTGATCATGCTGTTTTACAGCTAATCCCAACATACATCCATAGAGTAAAAACCTGTCATTACCACAATTAAGAAATGGACTAGTGAAGCTGTAGAAAAACTGCAGAGCTGCTTTGATTTAACTGACTGGAATATATTTAAAGAATCCTCCAGTGACCTAAATGAATACACTGACGCTGTGACATCATATATTACCTTTTGCGAAGAATCTTGTATCCCCACAAAAAAGTGCATCAGGTACAATAACGATAAACCCTGGTTTATATCACATCTCAGGAAGTTGCGCCTCGATAAAGAAAGGGCATATCATACAGGCAATAAAGTGCTCTACAAAGCTGCGAAATACAAACTGCAGAGAGCCATTACTGACGCAAAAAAAGATTATTCTAAAAAACTTGAGGAAAAAAATTCCAACGCCGACTCATCCACAATATGGAAATCTCTACATGAAATTACAGACTACAGTAAGAAATCTCTTCCCTCACTACACAACCTTCAGCTTGCAAATGAACTGAATACTTTTTATTGCAGGTTTGACACTAGCAACAATAGCCAAACACACCAAGTCAGTCTGCATAATTTACATCTGTGTAACAGGCAAACTGAGCACTCCTCCAGCCAGCCATCGTCTCCACCCCCTGCAGTGCCTCAGTATCTACACAACACAGCAGACCAGACACAATCTGCTAACCTGTCCCTAGACTTGCATGCTCTAACAATATGCCAATCAGATGTAAATAAACTCTTCAAAAGACAAAACACTAGGAAAGCAATGGGGCCAGACACTGTCTCTGCGAAATGCTTGAATCTCTGTGCCGATCAATTAGGGCCTGTATTCACAGACATATTCAAAGCATCTCTAGAACTCTCAATTGTTCCTGCCTGTTTTAAAAGCTCAACTATTGTACCAATTCCAAAAAAAAACAAAACCTACATGCTTAAATGATTACAGGCCTGTTGCCCTGACATCATTGGTCATGAAAGCATTTGAAAAACTGGTAATGACTTATTTGAAATCCATCACAGATCCCCTGCTGGACTCTTTGAAATTTGCCTACAGGCCTAATAGATCCACAGATGATGCCGTGAACATGTGTATGCATTATGCACTACAACATCTAGACACCCCAGGAACCTACACCAGGATTTTATTCATAGCTTACAACTCTGCATTTAATACCATAATTCCATCACTGCTACACAGCAAGCTCTTCCAGCTACACATACCTGAATCCATCTGCAAATGGATAACCGATTTATTAACCGACAGAAGACAGTGTGTTAGACTTGGTAAACTCACATCAAGCTCTCTGACAGTCAGTACTGGTGCACCACAGGGCTGTGTGCTTTCCCCACTGCTCTACTCACTTTACACCAATAACTGCATCTCCACAGATCCATCTGTTAAGGTTCTGAAGTTTGCAGACGACGCAACAGTAGTTGGTCTCATACAAAACGGGGACGAGTCTGCATACAGGCATGTGGTTGGAGAGCTTTCCTCCTGGTGCAGCAGCAACAACTTGGAACTAAACGCTCTCAAAACTATGGAGATGATAATAGACTTTAGGAGATCTACCCCCAAGGACCTCCCCTTAACCATAAATGGATCCACAATAACCCAGGTAGAGTCATTCAAGTTTCTTGGGTCCACGATCTCAAACGACCTAAAATGGGACAACAACACTGCCACTATTGTCAAGAAAGCACAACAGAGGATGTACCATCTACGGCAGCTGAAAAAGTTTGGCCTACCTCAAAATCTAATGGTGCAGTTCTACACTGCAATCATCGAATCCACCATAACATCATCTATGACTGTATGGTTCGGTTCCTGCTCAGCATTAGAAAAGGGGAGGCTGCAGGGCATCATCCGATCAACAGAAAGGATAATTGGCTGTAGCTTACCTTCCCTGCAGGATCTTTACGCTAGCAGGTGCAGAAAGAGAGCGACCAAAATTGCCTCTGACCCCTCTCACCCAGCTCACTCCATCTTCCAGCGCATGTCTTCAGGAGAAAGATTCCGGTCAATCGCTACCAAAACCTCTAGACACAGGAATAGCGTATTTCTTAAAGCGGTAGCCATACTTAATGCTGAACCACGTTAGAGCTGCTAGAGCTTGAAAGTACTCAGCACAGAACTGAAAATGAACAATTCTCACATTGCTTACTGCCACTATACTTATAATGTCCTTGACTTGTAATATACACACTGTCTGTCCTTGTATTGTTTTTGTTTGTGTTTGTTAAGCAACTGCTAAGACAAATTCCTTGTAGGTGCAAACTTGGCGAAAATAAATTGATTCTGATTCTGATGTTTGGGGACTTTGCTATTAACCTCTAAAGTTGGCACAAAATTAGGCACCTGCACAGTACTATTCTCCACCGTATAGATGGAGTGCACTGCGCTTGCTCAGACTGGACGCAACTGGCCGGAAGTTACGGGTGCTGGAGCTGGAGAAGACTGAGGACAGTGGCGTGGGAGCGATCCATGCGGATGGGGCTGGCTAAAGCCTTAGTTGTGTATGAAATGTTTAATTTAACTTGTCTCTGGTACACTTTAACCTAGAATACAATAGAGTACTTTTTTTTTACATTTTTCTTTTTTTGTATTTGTTTCTTCTTTTAATCATAAATACCCTTATTCAATTTCCTTTTTCTCCTAAGATTTCTCCTACGAAATAATTTCCATCTTCTGTTCAAAATACTTTTTCAGCGCTATGCAATTGAAAATGTACCAAAAATTAGTACTGTCAACATTATTCTGAGCATTTTTCTTGCTGGTTGGTGGTTTAGAAGGCATTTTAGTGATTGATGTAAATATAGTAGAACACTTAGGAGAAAAATGTAATATGATTGGGCCCAAAGATTCTTAACCCATATAAGTGGTAATATTTGTCACCCCTCAACCATGTATCTTCCCCACCTCAAAAACACAATGTCTAAAAGTAGCTGAAAGATTTCATACTGAGCATTTTGTTTTTACTGTGTCAAATATCATTAGCTACAGTCTATATTTTCAATGAAATTGGTAGTACAGCAGGATAGAGATGGCCCGAGCGGTTTGTCGGCAGACAGTTCCCGGCGAATATCAGCTATTTGCCTCCTTGGCGGGTAGCGAACACAAAGTGTGTTCAACCCGCCCCTATACCTCGTCATTGGGCTAAACTTTGACCTTCTACATTACAGTCAGCAGACACATGGCAGACAATCAGGCTGCACTCCCCCACGGACTACCACCCTCCCTATAAAAATACAGCTGCGCCGGCCATGTTCTCAGTCTCCAGCTGCTGCTGTAGTTAGCGGAAGGGAGAGATTGCTGCAGAGACAGGGACAGTTAGCTAGGCACTTCTCTTTTTTGCTGAAAGTACCCCAAAACAAAAGCCCTTTTGAGGGCTCATATTGTTCTATTTTGTTTTTTTTTTTGTGTGTGTGAGACACTGCATACAGGTCACAGTCATTGCTGGGCCTTGCAGTTCTACTATCCTTGTCTATATATTACAAGCCAGCACACTATCATAAGCTGTGCTTAGCTTGCAACTGTATTTGTGATTGAACATACTATAGGATTTCTGTCTGTGTGGGTTACACTTACTCACTGCGTACAGGCCAAAGTACACAGCCCAGTGATACACACACACAGCTACTGTGTATTTGACACTGATTGTGATTTGATTTGTGATTACACACACTGTCTACCAATATTGAATATTGTTAGTAGTACTGCATAACTGCAATATGGAAAAAATGACAGGCAGAGGCAAGCCACCCCGCAGGTCTTTTCGAGGTCATGCTGGTGTGATTTTGTGTGGCCCTCAACCAATGCACAGTGTTCAGAGTGCACATACTCTCAGCCCCCAAAATTCAGAGGACGTAGTTGACTGGTTAACACAGAACACCTCATCTTCCTCAGCTTCCGCATGGAACCGTGACATATCTTCCTCCTCCTGCTCTGATTTGGGCACCCCACAACTACTTACCACTCAGCCAGCAGCCACTACTACTAGCATCACAGCCTATCCACTTGAGATGTTGGAGGAGTTACTCACACATTCCTGTGATGAGTTAACTGATGTACACCCATTATTGGTACAAGATGAAAGCGCTAAGGATGCTACACCAACACCACCTCATATGTCTGAGTTAGGTGTCACTACACACATGGATGTAAGGTGTGAGGATGATGATGAATTACCTGTTGTTGGTGCAGTTTTGGTAGCGTTTGATATAAGCAAAGCTATGGATGATGATGTAGGCATGGATGCCACGTGGGAACCCAGAAGACGAGATGAACGGGGGGACAGTTCAGAGGGGGAGACAGAGAGAAGGAGGACACGAGTTGCTGTAAGCAGAAGGGGGAGCTCGTCGCAAACAGGTCGTGGCAGTGTCCGACGGCATGTATCACCACCTAGTGTCAGCCACCCAACACACCATTCAACGCCAGCTGCTGCCACCACCAGAATGCCGTTATCCCAGAGCTCACCAGTGTGGCATTTTTTGTGTCTTTGCCTCAGATTACAGCGATGTCACCTGATATATCTGCCACCGAAAACTCAGTCATGGAAAAAGCAACACCCACCTAGGGATAACTGCCTTAGGGCTTGATTCACAAAGCGGTGCTAACTGTTAGCACGCCTGTGAAAACCCCCTTACCACGTCTAAACAAGCTTTTCGCGCATAAAACTTTACGCGCGCAAAACTTTGTGCGCATAAAACTTTACACGCGTACTGCACAGAGCACAGGGCGCACCGCGCGAAGTGCCCATTAAAGCCTATGGGACTTAGCGCGCGTAAAACTTTACGCGCGCAAAGTTAGCGCACAATCTGATTGAGAAATCCGGTGCTAACCTACTTAGCACCCTGGTTAGCGCGTCTAAAGACTTTAGACATGCTAAGTAGGTTAGCACCGCTTTGTGAATAAAGCCCTTAGTCTCCTATCACAAAAACCAATGGGATGAGCACATAAGGAAAAGTAGCACACAAATGCAAAGCCACCTTCCGCCTCCTCTTCCTCCTCCTGGTCCAGCATCTTCAGCCGCTTTATCCTCTGCTGCCCCTGAACCTGTACAGCTGCCCAACTCTACTCTGCCTCTCACCTTGAGCAGTGCCTGCTCCTCTGCCCACTGCCAGGTGTCCGTTAATGAAATATTTGAGCGGAAGAAGCCATTGTCTGCCAGTCACCCCCTTGCCCGGCATCTGACAGCTGGCTTGAGGAACTGTTAGCCCGCCAGCTGTTACCATACAAGCTGGTGTACTCTGAGGCCTGAAAATTTGTGGCGATTGGAACACTGCAGTGAAAGATACCAGGCAACAATTATTTTTCCAAAAAGGCGACACCCAAACTGTACCGTGATGTTAAAAGGCAAGTGGTGTCATCTCTAGCACACAGCGTTGGGTCAAGGGTCCATCTGACCATGGCTGTCTGCCTGACAACCCTTTGCAGCTTTTTGCAGTGTATTACACAGTGAGTTTGGTTTGTCAGTGTGAAGCAGTACACTACTTACATTACCTGATCAATGTATACACACACAAGATGTTTTAAAGCACTTTAAGCCTCCAATTTAGGAATGTAATGTGATTTCTGCCCTTTAGGGATTATATCTCTACTCTGCGTCAAATACGTAATTTTCCAAGGGACTTTTGGCATATATCCCTCTCCGCCATTTCCCCCTCCAGGTGTTAGACCCCTTGAAACAACTTTTCCATCACTTTTGTGGCCAGAAATAGTCCCTGTATGTTTTACAATCCGCCTGCCCATTGAAGTCTATGGCAGTTCGCCCGGTTTCCGCGAACTCAAACTTTTGAGGAAGTTCGAGTTTGTGACACAAAATCTGATGTTCAGGCCATCTCTACAGCAGGAAAGTAAATGCCTTTAAAAATGCAATGTTTACTTTTGTTGTCCTTTTGGAAATTTCTGGTGATTCTGGTTCTGCATAATGTGACTGACTACCCTCTATTATTGTGTGTATAGTCTTAGAATGAGTACATACTAATACTTTTAGAGAAAAAATAGAAAATAAAAAATATTTATTTAGCATGTATTGCCAAACTGATTATGAAGTAGCCCTTAACATAAAAAGAATGTTTTTGTCTTGCACAGGTACAAAGCATGGGTTCCACAGGAGCAGACAATTAAAGACTTGTGAAAAGGGTAAGCTATCAATCAGAAAAGAAAGTCAGGGCCATTATTTAAATGACAAAGAAAAATGTACCTTAGAGTTTCCAAACCATTAAGAGATTTAACTGTGCTTTATCATCACAACAGAAAACACAATTGTCACACTATGATGATTAAAGAACACAGTATTAAAGATATGTGATTGACAAGCTTTGAAACATCTGTGGCTCAATGTATTTGTAAAGGCATAAATATAGAAACCTAAAGACAATCCACATTCTTCAAATGATAGAAGCTCCTGGATTTTAAATTTAAGTATTTCCCACTAATTTTCATTGTCATTAGATATTTGGTTTAAAGAAAACACAATATAAATTATGAAGGATAAAGATAATTAGCATAAAATCCCAACGGAAAACTAACCTTTGTAAACAATTATATAAAAAATGTCGCAGAGGCAATAAATAAATAACATCCCAAAGAGATTACTAACAGAACAAGGCATACAAAATGATGTTGCTGTTATGACAAGAATACCAAATGTGTATCCTAAACATAAATTATCAATATGTAATAACACCCTTGATCATTAATTAAACTATTTATTAAAATATAATAGCATTTAAAATATACATCACAGGTCCTTTCAAATAATACAGTTTTAAGACTTTCTGCAATATGTAGACATGAATAACTTTTTTAAGCCCCTTCCTTTTAAAATATTTTTTTTCACATTTTTAAATGGACCAAGATAATGAAACATAGCAACATTTTAAGTACACATGTACATATATACAGTATATATATATAAGATGTTGTAAGGCTTGGTGGTGTATTCTCCACAGCCAGCATGCAACGCATGAGCTGACGTGGAGGAGGTACACACACTAGCACAAGGAAACAGGCTATCCCTAGTATAGTGGAGGGGAGGACTGACTCCAAAAGGAGATTGTGGCGCACAGAGCCGGTGCAGATCCGACAGCCACAAACAATGCTTTCGTTATAACGTCTCAGCGCAAAGTAGAGCTGAGTAGTAAAGAGGTCGGCACCACTCCAAGCATCAGGAAAAGCTCTTTTATTGCATCACCATTGTGGCTTAACAATGACAAACGTTGTTTCGGGCATAGCCCTTTTTCAAATTGCAACAGCCATATACAAACACACATGTGCAGTGCCTTAAATACCCCACCTCCACTAAAATCACCAATCGGTGACTAACTGGGCGGAGACCAGTGGTGGACCTGATGGGGAACTGCAAAGGCTAATATGCAAATCACAATTAACCATTTACCTGCTGACAAAAAGAGTCAATGTAGAGAGTAAACGTGCCTCCATTGATCAAAATGGACAGATCATGTGACATCCAAAACACTTCCTGGCCCTTTCTGGCCAATCAGGAAGAACCACATCATCCAACGGAACAACGCGTCTAAAAAATACGCATGCATGCATGATCATACGCGTAAAACGCCAACCAGCCGCGATGTAACCTCAAAAACGCGAGGAGGAAAAAAAAAATAAAATTAAAAAAAACGCGTAAAAACCGACAACAGAACACTTCAAAACAATGCGTCACAAAGTACGCATCCCAACATGGCGGTACGCATGGAGCGCGCCCCAAGTGCGGAGTGCGCTCACAAACGCGTACAGCTGATCCTCAACGCGTCACAAAATACGCAAAACTTATGGCTATACGCATAAGAGCAGAATGCATGCATACCAGAACACTAAAGTTTGACCAACCAAACAAATATAGTGTTCATAGAACCAAAATACCAACTAGACACTCATGTTCCCATACCAAACAAAATCCACAAGTGTGGACAAGTCAATGTTGGCACTATGAAAAAAAAAAAAAAAAAAAATTACAGCAGGCAAATGATTCAATACGTCGCCCTCAGCAGGTCCATCACAGTACAGCCCAGGGATATCTAAAACAAATACAAAAGCAATAAAATAAATGTAAGATCAAAAGTTAAATGTCAATCAATCAAAAACAGTAGTAAATTGCAGGCATTAAGAAAGACCCCGCCCATCAGATAATAATTGACCCTCAATGAATACAAAATGCTAGGTCATATTCCCGATTGAGTCCATTAGGCTCCATCGTCCCCAACCGTCTTATCCAGAACGCCTCCCTCTTGCGTAGTGCAATCTCCCTATTGCTTCCTCTCCAATCCATAGGCACCGAATCGATAATCTTAACTTTAAGTTGTGTAACTGAATGTTTCATCTGTGCAAAATGTTCAGAAACCGACTGGCCCTGTGTTTTATGTCGTATCGCCGACTTGTGCGACGAAATACGACCCTTAAGGCGTTGCGTGGTCATGCCCACATATGCAAGCCCGCAAGGGCACTTAAGCATATATATGACATAACTAGAGTCACACGTGTAAAAATCTCGTAACCGAAAAAGAGTACCCTGGGACGGGTGAGTGAAGGTATTACCCTTCAACACCATGCCACACATGTGGCACCCCATACATGGGTACATACCCGTACGTTTATTCGCCGGTCGTCCTTTACTCTTTGTATGTAACTTGTCCCGTATTGTCGGGGCCCTCTTAAAGGACATCATAGGCGGGTAACGAAACTCGGGAACCCGTGGAAAACCGTCGGATAAAATTCGCCAATGCCGTCGTATGACCCGTGAAATCACATCACTATTCGCACTAAATGTTGACACAAATGGAAGACGGGGGCCAGTCGGTTTCCGCCCACGTCTAGTCCGAGGAGTAAATGTCTCAGACGGGTAGCCTCTTTGTCGAAATCTGCCAATCATTTCATCCCTACGTCTAGTACGTTGGAACTCATTGCTAACTATCCTGTCTACCCGACCCAACTGGATCCGAGGTATACTGTTCTTGGTACCCATGGGATGGAAGCTTTCATAATGCAATACGGAATTGCGATCAGTACTCTTATTGAACAGATCAATCACCAATTCTCCTCCCTCCCCTCTGGTGATAGATGTATCCAAAAATGATATGGTGTTTAAATCACTGTGGGACGTTAGCCTAATGTAAGGGCAGCAGCCGTGTAACTGAAAAATAAACTCCATAAGGGTCTCACGTGACCCCCTCCATATGCAGAAAACATCATCAATATAGCGCCACCAGCAAATTGCATGCCGGTGGAATAATGCATTATTATAAACAAACGCCTCTTCATATAGGCTCATGTATAAATTTGCATAGGAGGGGGCCACATTTGACCCCATGGCCGTGCCACGACGTTGCATAAAAAATTGTCCCTTAAACTCAAAATAATTAAAGTGTAAAACAATCCCCAGCAAAGTCAAACAAAATCTCCTTTGATCTGAAGAGAGATCAGTACGCGTCATTAAAAACCAATCGACAGCCTCTACACCCCCATCATGTGGGATGGAGGTGTAGAGGCTGTCCACATCAAGGGTAACAAAAAGGATCTGATCATCAGGCAACCGCAATTCCCTAATCTTTTCAAGGAACATGGAGGTGTCCTTCAAATACGAAGGAGTTGACCGAACCAATGGTTGAAGTAAAGCATCCAAAAATTTAGCAAGGGGAACAAATATCGAGCCAACCCCGGCCACAATCGGGCGGCCAGGGGGGTTGGCTAGAGACTTGTGAATCTTGGGGAGTGTGTAAATTCTAGGGGTGGAGGGATGATCAGCCTTTAAAAAAGTAAACAGCCCATTATCAATGACATTTTTTCTCAAAGCATCATGTAACACACTATCGATTTGTTTCTGTATCCACACCAGGGGATCTCCCATTAGTGGTTCATACACTGCTTTATCAGAAAGCTGTCGTAAGATCTCATTCTCATACATACTCGTGTCCATCACCACCACCGCCCCCCCCTTATCAGCTGGGCGGATGGTGATGGACACATTATTCTGCAGGGCACACAAAGCCTCCCTCTCATCCCTACTGAGATTATAATGTAGGGTATGTTCACCCTTCCTCACACCTTCCTCCAACTTCTTAATGTCACCCTGAACCTTGGAAACAAAATTGTCAATAACGGGATGACTCGGGGGTAAAAAAGAGCTAGGGTTTCTGAAACCCAGCTCCTTCAACCTAAATTGTCCATCAGCATCTTCTTGATTGGTAGAAGGAAAAGTGGGCAAACATGAAAAAAAGTATTTCAATCTAATGTTCCGAAAAAAACGAAACAGATCTTGATCTAATTGAAAAAAGTCAGTGGCAAAAGTGGGACAGAAGGAAAGTCCATAATTCAAAACCTGAGTCTCTAACGGAGATAACGTATATGAGGAAATATTTACCACAAGGGACTCTACTTCCTCCTCCGGCGTAATACCCGTGGACTCAGAACTTTCTTGGAAGCTGCGCCTCCTCCGGCGCCTCCCTCCCCTATGCCTCCTCCTCTTCCACAGTTTGGGGAATCATCCCGTGAAGAGGCCAACATTTCATAGTGCCAACATTGACTTGTCCACACTTGTGGATTTTGTTTGGTATGGGAACATGAGTGTCTAGTTGGTATTTTGGTTCTATGAACACTATATTTGTTTGGTTGGTCAAACTTTAGTGTTCTGGTATGCATGCATTCTGCTCTTATGCGTATAGCCATAAGTTTTGCGTATTTTGTGACGCATTGAGGATCAGCTGTACGCATTTGTGAGCGCACTCCGCACTTGGGGCGCGCTCCATGCGTACCACCATGTTGGGATGCGTACTTTGTGACGCATTGTTTTGAAGTGTTCTGTTGTCGGTTTTTACGCATATAACCATATGTTTCGCGGTTTGTTTTTTTTCCTCCTCGCGTTTTTGAGGTTACATCGCGGCTGGTTGGCGTTTTACGCGTATGATCATGCATGCATGCGTATTTTTTAGACGCGTTGTTCCGTTGGATGATGTGGTTCTTCCTGATTGGCCAGAAAGGGCCAGGAAGTGTTTTGGATGTCACATGATCTGTCCATTTTGATCAATGGAGGCACGTTTACTCTTTTTGTCAGCAGGTAAATGGTTAATTGTGATTTGCATATTAGCCTTTGCAGTTCCCCATCAGGTCCACCACTGGTCTCCGCCCAGTTAGTCACCGATTGGTGATTTTAGTGGAGGTGGGGTATTTAAGGCACTGCACATGTGTGTTTGTATATGGCTGTTGCAATTTGAAAAAGGGCTATGCCCGAAACAACGTTTGTCATTGTTAAGCCACAATGGTGATGCAATAAAAGAGCTTTTCCTGATGCTTGGAGTGGTGCCGACCTCTTTACTACTTGAATGCTTTGAGCACCTCAGTGGACGCAGAGGTGAAGGTCGAGGCACACTCATCTTCTTTCTGGTGTGGAGCTCCTCCTGACTACAGAGTGTATAACAAAGTAGCGCTGAGCGCATAAACCAGAACTGAGGAGATCAGGACAGGTAGACAGAAGGAACGCTTGCTAGCTAGTGGCTACTTAGCGACAGCAAGCGTACAAAACAAGACAGACTGGAATGAGGCAGCCAATGCGATTGCAGCGATGGCGTGCCTCACAAAGACAGGACAGGATAGTCAGGAAATAGCAGGATCAAGATAGATGAACGTAACACAGACAAATATACAATAAGCATGTTTTCCTAGAATATTACAATTACAGCTATCAATGAAACTATTTGTAACGTCTGACTAACATATGTATATATCGGCAATGAACCGATATATGACATAAGCAGGAACGCTGACTAGGACTGGAGTAATACAGGGAACAGGACTCAGAAGGATTCGCTATCTCTTCGCAGAGATGAACGCAATCCACAAACAGTAACAGAACAGGATTCAGAAGGATTCGTTATCTCTTCGCAGAGATGAACGCAATCCACAAACGGTAACAGGACAGGATTCAGAAGGATTCGTTATCTCCTCGCAGAGATGAACGCAATCCACGAACAGGACCAGGAGCAGGATACTAGCTCAGCACGGATGCTCACGATACGCGCAAACTACCAAAACGTGCTGGAAAGCTGACTAACTGCACACAGGATATAAACAGTTCGCGTACGTATACATCAGCGACACTGATGTATCAACGTAACACGAATACAAGGAAAATAATAAACGTGCTGGTATGCATATATATGGGCAATGAACCAATGTATGATGCAAAACCAGCAAAGTATCTTTTAGAACAAGAAACACGATCGGGGGCTGAAGCGACAGCAAGACAGGCTTAAACTGAAGCTATGAAAACCCGAGGAGTCCTGCAGGAAGCAGATCTTTATACTGAGGTCATCCAATGGGAGCAGACTTGCAGATTCCCACACAGGTGAATGATAATCAGTCACAAGCTGACAGCAGGGAAAGGCAGACAAAGCTATGCAGCTTGCATGGAAAGAGATCAGAACTGCCTGAGCTGCAGCACTACTACTTCCAGCAACACCTGCTGCAGCAGCGATCATTACAGTACCCCCGCCCTTAAAAGCGGATTCCAGATGCTTTTCAAAACTGAAATTCCCAACAAAACAGTCTGACTGATAATTCATGATGACCGGGACAGCCCGGCAAGACCGAATTCCAGAATCAGTCCCCACAAGACTGGACCCATCAGAACCAGAACCTACAGAACCATGCCCATCAGTACTACAAGCCCCAGTGTGACACCCATCAGAACCATGATTTCCAGAAGAAAGCCCTCCGAAACTCCCTGAGCGATACCCACCGCCTTCCAGGAACCATTCAAAAACGCCAAAGCCTTTGCAATGCCCACCGGGACTGTCTTTACCAACACAAAACCCACTGTTGAACCAGTCCAAGGCACCAGGACAAGTTTTCTCAGAGACCTCCCAGAACACCTTGAAGCTCCAAAGAGATCCCCATAGGTCAGAACGCCCCTTAGGCTCACATGGAGAACTATCAAGAACCCCTATGGAACCTAGGGCAATTCCCGAGTCAGGGCCACAAGGACAAACATCAAGATCAGGGCTTTCAGGGACCAGAACCATCTCTGGGCATGCAGGCAGACTGGCAACATCAGAACATGTTCCCACTAAGGAAGCATCAGAGCACGCTAACACCTTAGACACACTTGGGCATTCTGGCACACAAAGAACATCTGGGCACACTGGCACAAGAGAAACCTCTGGGCATGTCAAGGAACTGTGTGCCTCAGGGTCAGCCAAGACAGGACCAAAACCAGGACTGGCCAAAAAAAAATCATCATGACTAGACTTCGCAACTACTGGACTTTTACACGAGAATGCAGGATCAGACTTAGATGTCGCTGATTCCAGCAAAGTCAGTAACAAATCAGATTCAGGGGCACTAACAAGACAGGACAAATCTTCTGATGTATGCACTGAACCAGATAGGGACTCCACAACTACCTCTGGACTGGACAGAGACTCATCTAATACACTGGATTGGAGCTCATGAGGCGCTGCAGAACAAGTCAGTATTGCAGCAGCCCCCACTGGACTAGGCAAAACTGAGGAATTCCCTGGACAGGAAGGGGACTCTGGAACCTCTGCCACAGCGGCCAGAGAACCAGAATCTTTCAGGATACAGGGCTGGTTTTCAGCAACACTCATCAGACCGGACTGAAATTCTGAGATTTCTATTATTTTGACCAGAGAATCAGAATTATCCATGTTACAGGGCAAGACTTCTGAAACATTCAGAGGACAGGGCTGGAGTTCCTCGGCTGTTACAACACTGGAGAGGGACTCAACAACATTGGTTAAATCAGACTGTGTACAGGGCAAGGTATCTAACACACTTGCTGACGAGGGCAATATTTCAATGGCTTCTGCTTTGCTGGGCAGAAATTCATCAAGTTTTATTAGAGCAGACTGTAATTCCAAAACAGCTGCTAGACAAGTGAATATTACTGCAACACCAACTGAGGTAAGCAGTGCCTCAGACTCCTCTGCTAGAGGGTTTGAAGTATCCAAAGTACTGGGTGAAGCATAAGACTCTACGACCACAGCTTCACTGGACAGGATCACTGAACAGTCCATATTGCAGGGCAAAACCATGGAAGCACCTGCTGGACAGCATAATGATTCTGTGACCTGAGTTTCATCGGAGAGATCTACTGCACAATTCATGGTACAGGGCAAATTTACTGGAACATTTTCTGAACAAGGTAATAATTCTGCGATTTCAGGTTCACATAGCAGATGCTCTGAGCTATTCACGAAACTAGAGCGAGGTGTAGAAACAGGAAGATCAAGACACAATGTTTGCGCATCTGAATCACCATTCATTTGTAAAATTGGAAGATTCAGATGCTGGGGTTCTGAGTATTCTAGACAGGATTGCTGGGACTCGGAAACTGATGTAGTGCATCTATTGGCATCTGCTGGATCAGACGGGAGTTGAACTTTATTAACACAGGTAATTTCTGCAGAAGTGTTTGCAGAGGCAGGCAAGATTTTTCTGGTGTCTGTTTCACTGAACAAAGACTCATGAGTACTGGCTAGACTGGACTCGGAAGTCAGCAGGACCTCTGGATTCTCTGCTGAGAAATTTGCGCAGGGCAAGGTTAAGAATGTATCAGTGGCTTCTGTTTTACTGGTAAGTAACACTGAGTTATCCATGGTACAGGGTGGAATTGCAGGAACTTCAACTTCACACAAAAAGAGCTCAGAATCACCTGCTGAATCAGCCAAAGGTGCTGAAGCAGGCGGGTCAGAACGCCAAATTTTCGAATTCTGAGTCACATAAAAATCATCCAAAATCAGTTCCCACACATCAATCAAAGGAGCCACACAGTCATACCCACACACACCAGTGTTTATTAGGTTATAGGCAGACTTAATGCATGCATTCAATACTAATTCACTTTTTGCACTGTAAAATTGACAAAATGAACTTGAATCATTCTTCCATTCATTGACCAGAGCTTCCATCTCTCCTTTCTCAAATGGAGGATTCCAAGCATACTTAACAGGCAGATCATGGTTTGCAGATATGATTGTAGCAGGGACATATATTGGGTTAATTAGCAGGTGATTGGCAGATTCCTTATTCCTAAGAATCTCCAATACCTGTAGCAAGTGCTGAACTGTAGTGTATGCAAACTTTCCTTGCTTCACAAATAAGTTGATTTGTTCAATACTCTGTAATATCTCCTCATAATCATACTCAGATAATTCTTTTAAACAAAAATCTTTATTTTCCCTAGCCAGGGAGGAAAGTTCATTAATAGTTTCATAAGTCCATTTAACGCCCCTGAAAGACAATTGCATTTCATTATCTGTTAATGGCAGAATCTCATTATAGGTCTCAGTCGCTAAGGATAACGACTCTGCAGATCGGACACGTTTCTTAGAACATTTGCGTTTTGCCTTAGACCCTGCTGTTTTTGGTGATTTATTCAAGGCTGCAGGAAAATTATCAGTAACACTTTCTGCTTGCTGAACATTTTTGCAAGCAATTGAAGGAGAAGCTGATTGGCCTGCTGCCAGGAGTTCATTAAGAGGAAAAGGCAATGGATCTATGCGCAACCAGTTATGGATCACAAACGCTAGAAATTCCAGCGGTCTCTCTTTCAAATCGGAATGATTGAGAACATCAAATGCCCACTGGAATAATTCCCCTTTAAACAAAATATAACTTAGTTGGAGTGCCCAGGTTGAAACAGGAGTCGCTTGGAGATCGGGATTGGCCAGGAACCTGGCACATTCAGAGAAAAACTCATTTTCTGTTTCAGAGTTAAGTTCTTCAAATTTATTAAAGGAACAGGAACCATAATTAACAGTGTCATACTTTCTGGGAATCCCCCCCACAATGGGGATTGGTAATGGGGTTTTCATAATGTAAGGCTTGGTGGTGTATTCTCCACAGTCAGCATGCAACGCATGAGCTGACGTGGAGGAGGTACACACACTAGCACAAGGAAACAGGCTATCCCTAGTATAGTGGAGGGGAGGACTGACTCCAAAAGGAGATTGTGGCGCACAGAGCCGGTGCAGATCCGACAGCCACAAACAATACTTTCGTTGTAACGTCTCAGCGCAAAGTAGCGCTGAGCGCATAAACCAGAACTGAGGAGATCAGGACAGGTAGACAGAATGAACACTTGCTAGCTAGCGGCTACTTAGCGACAGCAAGCGTCCAAAACAAGACAGACTGGAATGAGGCAGCCAATGCGATTGCAGCGATGGCGTGCCTCACAAAGACAGGACAGGATAGTCAGGAAATAGCAGGATCAAGATAGATGAACGTAACACAGACAAATATACAATAAGTATGTTTTCCTAGCGTATTACAATTACAGCTATCAATGAAACTATTTGTAACGTCTGACTAACATATGTATATATCGGCAATGAACCGATATATGACATAAGCAGGAACGCTGACTAGGACTGGAGTAATACAGGGAACAGGACTCAGAAGGATTTGCTATCTCTTCGCAGAGATGAACGCAATCCACAAACGGTAACAGAACAGGATTCAGAAGGATTCGTTATCTCTTCGCAGAGATGAACGCAATCCACAAACGGTAACAGGACAGGATTCAGAAGGATTCGTTATCTCCTCGCAGAGATGAACGCAATCCACGAACAGGACCAGGAGCAGGATACTAGCTCAGCACGGGTGCTCACGATACGCGCAAACTACCAAAACGTGCTGGAAAGCTGACTAACTGCACACAGGATATAAACAGTTCGTGTACGTATACATCAGCGACACTGATGTATCAACGTAACACGAATACAAGGAAAATAATAAACGTGCTGGTATGCATATATATGGGCAATGAACCAATGTATGATGCAAAACCAGCAAAGTATCTTTTAGAACAAGAAACACGATCGGGGGCTGAAGCGACAGCAAGACAGGCTTAAACTGAAGCTATGAAAACCCGAGGAGTCCTGCAGGAAGCAGATCTTTATACTGAGGTCATCCAATGGGAGCAGACATGCAGATTCCCACACAGGTGAATGATAATCAGTCACAAGCTGACAGCAGGGAAAGGCAGACAAAGCTATGCAGCTTGCATGGAAAGAGATCAGAACTGCCTGAGCTGCAGCACTACTACTTCCAGCAACACCTGCTGCAGCAGCGATCATTACAGATGCACATTTTAAATGTTTAGCTGCTGTCCTATTTAACTGTTAGTTACAATAGGCATTCATTAACAGCTCTAAACCTCTTACAAACAAGTATTGGATTGGTACATCTCTTAATAGGGAATCTCAAAGTGTTCTTTCTTTCTTTTTTTTTTTTTTTAGCATTCTCCAAAAAGGACAATCCAAAGATGACAGCTAGGCTACCTATTTTTGTGTACACAGTTCTGGCAGAGTAGTGCTACTACTGCCAAAGGAGTGCTTTTGTAAATAAAAGAAATCATTTGAGGAGATTGACTAATCCCAAAAAAATCAATGAAAGGTTCAGAGCTGAAAGATTAATATGACCTATAATAAGTGATAGCTAGACAGGAAAAAGGTAATTTAAAGTTTATTTTACTTCTTGGACAAATATAACTATTAAATGTATATTTAACCACTTAAGGACCACAGGCTTAAACCCCCTAGTGACCAGGCCATTTTTACAAAATAGACTACTGCAAATTGAAGGTCTCACTGTAGGGCCATACAACTCAGCACATAAGTGATCCCCCCCTTTTCTGCCCACCAACAGAGCTCTCTGTTGGTGGGGTTTGATCACTCCTGGAGTGTTTGTTTTTTTATAAATATGTATTTGTTTTATTTATTAATAAAATAGCAAATTTAGTGCAATCAGCCGTCATAGGCTTCAGCTATGACAGTGGATCACGTTGGTGTCTCCCAGGGGGACAGCCATGTCACACGGCTGTTCCAATACATTGTACATCGCTACCGTAGATCGCAGCGCTGTACAGTGTAAATAGACAGCGGTGTCGTCATCTAAAAGCATCAGCGCATGCAATCTCCTGCAAATCCCTGCCCCAGGACTACGCCGATCGGCTTTAGGCGGTCCTGGGGCTGCAGCCACAGTCATGGTGCGGTCATAAAGAAGTTCATGCATTAAAATTGTTACGCTTTTGTGATAATGGTTCTTTAATTTCTTTTGGTACACTGTTGTTATCTAATGCTATGGAAGCAATTATATGGATTGAAATTGACTAGAGTTCCCAGAAGGTAAACCAATAGCTTCAATAGCAAGAATACTCCTTAACCAGTTCACCCCCAAGGGTTTTTATCCTAACGGACCAGAGCAATTTTCAGTTGTCAGCGCTCCTCCCTTTTATTCCCTAATAACTTTATTACTACTTATCACAAGAAAATGATCTATACCTCGTTTTTTTCGCCACCAATTAGGCTTTCTGTGGATAGTACATTTTGCTAAGAATTTTTTTATTCTAAATGCATTTTAATGAGAAAAACAGAAAAAAAAAGAAAAAAAATCATTATTTCTCTGTGTTCAGCCTTTATAGTTTTAAAATTAAACATTCTCCTGTGGATAAAACAAACACGTTTTATTTGCCCAGTTGTTCCGATTATTAAACCGTTTAAATGATGTCCCTATCACAATGTATGGCGACAGTATATTATTTTGAAATATAAGTGGTTATTTTTCTGTTTGTTCTGGCCATAATTACAAGCCCCTATGTAATAAATTAAAATTAATTTTCCCCCATAAAATATAGAATAAAAAAAGCTGAGTCCCTAAGGCAACTATTTATTTATTTTTTTTAAGCTGATTTTTTTTTTTTACAAGTGTTTTTTTTGGGGGGGAGGGTTGGAAGTGTAATTTTATTAATGATGTGTATATACTTGAAAATGTATGTATTTTGTAAGTGTAATATACTTTTTGGCCACAAGATGGTGCTGGTGAACACTCATAGGACGTGTTCACTTTTTTTTTTTTTTTTTTTTTACACACTTTATTAAACTGTTACATTTCCTGTTTATGTGAATGGACGTAGCCGCTGTTCGCGGTCACGTCCATTCACTCCAGGCACTGCGATTGGGTAGAGGACTGTTCAGTCCTCTTCCCCAATCGCCCAGCACGGGATCCCGACGGTAATGGCGGCGGTAGCGGCGGACACACGGCGGTAGCAGCGGCGGGAATGCGCGACGTATTAAAACGTCATGTTGCTGTTAATAGCGGTAAGCATGACGTTTTAATACGTTAGGATGGCGGTAAATGGTTAAATCCCCAGAAATGTGTACCTTAGCCATGTGTTGCCTAGGTTAACAAGATCCATTTCAAATGATGAGGAACCAGGACAAACTGATGACAATCGAGCTACTTGAACACACCATACATGGACAAAAGAAAAGTCATGTTAAAAACATTGTTGAACATGAGGATATTTATCACAATTTTAACAACACTGGAGGAGAAACTATTAAAACTTAACAATTAAAACTAAAGAAAATATTCTGTAAAATGTAATTCAACAAAAAATGCTATTCCTAATGAGGAATTTGTCAGGACAACCCCACATGTTTTCTACTTAAAATCACACCAAGTACACATCATTAGAACAGTGTTATGAAGCATTTTGAGGGATATGTATTCTATTAAAACCACATACATTTAGTTTGGGATGCTCCTGGCTGTTGAGGCGAGAGTAAACACTATGGTGAGATGATCTAAAGAGCTGTCTGAGGCCTTCAGAAAGACAGTTGTAGGAGCTTATAAATCTAGCAAGAGATTTAAAAACAATAAAATAAGTCTCCTAATGTCGATGTGAAAGTGTATGCATCTATAATCAGAAAGAGACTGCACAGCTTTAATTTACATGGGAGGTGTGCAAGGTGGAAACCTTTGCTCTCTAAGAGCAACATCAAGGCCAGAATGATGTTTGTCTCAAGGAACATACAGTAGATAAAGACTAGGACTTATGGAATAGTGTTCTTTGGACTGATGAGTCTAAAATGTATTTATTTGGACACCAGAAATTAGGACATCTTTGGCATAAACCAAATATAGAATTCTAGGAAAATAACTTTATACCAACTGTTGAAGCATGGAGGTGGAAGTGTTATGATTTAGGGATGCTGTGCTGCAGCAGGCTATGACCAGCTCATCATCATCATAGAATCCACCATAAGTCTGAAGCAGAACTGGCCCCTGAAACAAGACAACGACCCAAAAGATACCAATGCCAGAGACTGGAAGATGGCTACAAAAGGTGTGTCTCACTGCAGTTATTTCAGCCAAAGGGGGTAACATTAGAGAGTAGGGTGTCCTTACCTTTTCTTCAGTTAGAATACATATTTTAGTTGATATGTTTTGTTAAGTAAATAAATCAAGGTTAATTGTTGTTGTTGTTGTTAAATCACTTTCTTTTCCATAGGTAAATAAAAACAAGAATAGACACTGATATGTGGGCATTTCCTAATAAAGAACAAAATATTTAACGAGATCTCCTCATCTTTTAACATGAAGATATACAGTATATATAATAAACTAAACCCTACTTTTCCCTTATTTTATTTGATATTCTCTGAGTCTGTGCATTCCACCCCATGCACTTCTAAATTCCGATCATTTCATAACATCAGGCCTATACATTTTCTTCAAATACCACATGACTTCATCTGAATGTACATGATTATTGATGTTCAGATTTAGGTAAAAAGGCAAAATAGCCCAGATATTGGCATATATTTGGTTCATTCGGACCAATATGATTAGATCATAATTATTTAGGCTACCAATCAGCAGACCCCTGTCTCTATCACTACCGAGATGGGATGGCAGGCTTTGCAATGTTATGCCATGTAACTAGGGGTTTTCTTCACTGTAATTCATAGTCACATCCATAAATGAAGTAATAAGTGCAACAACACTAGTTCATTTCAGGCTTTTGTTCTTACGCATGAAAGAGTTCAAAGTTCTCCTTAAAACATTGCTGGTAGTTACAAAAATTGTTTGTTTAGGATCACTTGTTCTCTAGACTTCAGAAACTAAGACAAAACTGTTATCAGATTATACATTTAAAAAGCTAAATGTTATTCCATAATAAGACTGAAGAAAGGTGTTTTTTGTCTGTGTGCAGATTACAGTTCTCATTTAAATTATTTTGTACCAAATACTAGTTTAATATAGCATGACTGATTAATTTTGTATAATTCTTTTGGATTTGTTTTAGAATATGTTTATTCTTTCTTCAAGGAAAACAACTGGATGCAGTCAAGTGAGACTGAAAATGAAAAAAAAATAAAAAAGAAGCAAATATCTGAAGGGAAAAGCAACTCAAATGATCTGCTGTCATCTCATACATAGTTCTTACTTAAAAACCAATAACCATATTTTTTTTAAGCTTGTACTATAATACCACATTTTAAGTGGAATAAACCTTAGAAATCAAATTACTATTCAGGTATTGAGTCTTCAAAAATAGCTGGCTGAAATACAAATCAGAAAACCTTGTTCTACTAAACAGAATAATCCAATCAACTCTAAACTTTACTTACATACAGTAAGCTAGGGGCAAATGATGGCACAAATTATAGGTGTACAGAGACATTAATTTGAGAGAGCTAAAGGCTAGAGATATCAGTAATTCGTATCTATTGACCATAGGTAAAGGCATGCTAAGCTTATGTACCAAGCACAGTGAGTCTATGATTTAATGAATGAGGGATAGTGACTGCAACAGGCATGCTTATACAAAGTTTTTTGAAAAATGCTTAATGGAGCACTATCTTGAAAAAGTTTAAAATGTAAAACACGTATGGTACATATTAATGAACAGTATTTATTTATTTATGTATTTATATAGCACTGACATATTACGCAGCGCTGTACAGAGTATATTGTCTTGTCACTAACTGTCCATCAGAGGGGCTCACTATCTAGTCGCTACCATAAACATATATCTATGTATGTATCTGTATTGCTATGTTTTTGGCGTTGCTAAGGCCTCACACTCGACTCACACTAGCACACAGACTAGGTAAATACATAGCTTACAACTTCACACTGTATTAGGATATTTATTCAATTATTTACATTATTTACAGGTATAGCAGTGAATCATGGATAAGTAATAGAGTAAAGAATCAATACATTACCGGATATTGCATCATCACTCCGTATCGGGGGACCAGCGATCGTCAGGAGGCAGCGCATACACAACATCACACAACTCATCAGTAGTGGAGAGTCCCATCAGAGCAAGGGAAATCTCTCTTTCTTATACTCATAGCTCCACCCATTTTCCCTATTGCATCCTGGGGATGCACAGGCATGAGCTTCACTACGGTTGGATGACTTATAGTCAATATTTTCATGAACAGAACTAGTTCTGGTTAAGTCGCGTAATCCCTGAAACAGTTAATTCAGGGTTACGCGCTTATTGCAACACAATGTTATATAACCATATCACGTGCTACGCATGCTCAGTACTTGTTGTGATTGGGTGTGTTCGGCCTTCAGCCTATCCACAACGTGGAAGCATGATTCATCCCTCGTGACCACTGCGTGCTGGCAGCGTAAACAACATGTTTTCTTAACTCGTAGTAACCTCTTGGTCTGTCCATGGTTTTTCTATGGAGAATGGTGCATCGCTACTAAAAGATCAAAATATGTCCTATCTGCCTGCAGACTAGCTTGCTAATGTGTCTTTCTCCTAACAGCCAGTCATTCACACAAGCTCTTCAGACTGGTATCACAGTATCGTGTAGTGCATGTATCATAGTAAGTTTGTCCCATTTTTTGGGGATGTGGGAGGAAAACAGAATGACTGGAGGAAACCCACACCGACACAAGGAGAACTTACAAACTCCTTGCAGATGTTGACCTGGCTGGGGACCCAGCGCTGCAAGGCTAGAGCGCAACCACTACGCCACCTTGCTGCCCATTTCTCCAAGAGTAAAATGTTTTACCCTTTCCTATGTTACTGTAACTTACAATAGTTACTGAAAATCTGACAGATCTGTCAGGTTTTGGACTAGTCCATTTCCTGTGGGGGATTCTCAGGGTTTTATTTATTTGCAAAAGCACCTACTGAACTGCAGTTGCTCAGTCCAACTGCCAAAATAGAGTCCATGGGCTCGATTCACAAAAGCGTGTTAAGTATTAGCACACCAGTGAAAAGCCGCTTATCACGTGCAAACTGCCTCTAATGTGCACGTAAGAGTTTAGTGCACACTACTTCACGTGCAAAATCAGCCAATTCGCGTGCTAAGGCTAAGCATCACTGGTAGCGTAGGGTTACATGACAATATATAACAATATACAGATAAAGGAGAAGTCTATATGCTGAAACCACAATAATTCTAATGTATGTCATCATGGTTCCCCTTTAAAGGATACATGAGGTGAATTAACTAATAGTAGATTTACTTAGCTGGGGCTTCCTCCAGCCCCCCAGTCCCTTGCTGCAGCTCCACTCTCAGCTAGTCTCATGGGGTCCCTTCTGTAGTGGCTGCCCGCTCGGTCAGGGGCTTCTACTCATGTACAGGTGCTAATAAATCTGCTATTAGTTTCTTCACCTCATGTATCCTTTGAGTACATAACAAGCTGTCTTTCAATTATTTATTAAAGGGGCACTATGGCGAAAAATTTTAAAATTTAAAATATGTGCACACATAGACAAATAAGTACATTTTTTCCAGAGTAAAATGAGCCATAAATTACTTTTCTCCTATGTTGCTGTCACTTACAGTAGGTAGTAGAAATCTGACAGAAGCGACAGCTTTTGGACTAGTCCGTCTCTTCATAGGGGATTCTCAGGGATTTATTTATTTTTTCAAAAGCACTTAGTGAACGGCAGTTGCTCTGTCCAACTGTCAAAAAACTGTGTAGCGAGCAGGGAAGCTGGCCAGCACCATTGTTTAAATCCTTTTTAGAGAATATCTTTGAAGAATAAAAGCCTTGCTGTGAATACCCTATGAAGAGATGGACTAGTCGAAAACCTGTCACTTCTGTCAGATGTCTACTACCTACTGTAAGTGACAGCAACATAGGAGAAAAGTAATTTATGGCTCATTTTACTCTGGAAAAAAGGTACTGCTTATTTGTTTATATTTGCACATATTTTACATTTTACAATTTTTCGCCATAGTGCCCCTTTAATGACAGTTATTCTACCTGCATTTGTCCCAATTCACCCCGTTTCACAGCACAGTGAGGAGAACTAGGGGCACCACTGTTTAGATTGGTGTAACTCCCTACTAATGTTCTTTGGAAAAGTGACACATTTTAACTATTTCCAGAACATAAATGTTATAGTGGTGGGTCCATTTTTTGAAGTAGAGGGGAAATTTTGACGGAAAATCTGCTTTTACCAGAAGGCAGAAACAAAACCATTGTTTAATTCCAGTCTTCGCTGTATAGGCATATTCTAGAATTTTTTTTAATGAAGAAAGCCAGAATCATTTTCTGTTACTAGCTTCATCGAATGCTTGTCAAATAGAGTCAACTGCTCCTATAACTGATTGCAACGATGCGAAAAGCAGTTTACTGTGAATTGGAGTGAAGCCTGAAACTCATTTTACAGAGGCAGTGAACAGCTGCAACATAATGATAGCCAGTTTAATCTACAAGTCCCTTTGTACCTTTGACCTGCAGGTGAAAGTTGGTGGTAGTATCATGAGATGTAATCTTGGCATTTTTCCAGCACTGGTTTCATGATTTGCTCCTTTATCTGTCCTCTGAAATGTATTTTTCATCAATGATGACATATTTTTTACAATGTCAGCACAGGCTTTGTCTCTCAATGGAAAGCAAAACTAAAAGTGTAAAAAATGTTGTAAAGGATTAAAACTGTGTGGCATGCGTATTACACCTTAAAAAGCATTTTAATATTTCACTATTTCAAGCCAATCTGCAGGCACAAAGCAAATGATAGCTTGGTAAGTAGAAAGACTAGCCATTACTTTTTCGGGATGAAAAGAGGCTTCTATGCCTACACATCCTGATTTAATGTTTCCCCACACAAAAGTCATCATGTTGGACGATGCTGTGCAGTGTACATCCTGCAACATGTATGCATGCCTTGATCAGCGGATTGAGGGTGTTTACTGTTTCCCTGGGTGTGTGCGTGTTGCTCAGTTAGAGGCGGAAGTCGCAGAGCTAAATAAGCATCTCGCAACACTGAAACGCATACACAACATGGAGAAGAGCTTGGATCTCACGATCCAGACACTGGATGGAACCGTTGAAGATGAGGAGGGTGGAGTACAGCCGGACCAAGAAGCAGAAGCAGCCGCTAGTTGGGTCACAGTTAGAAGGGGTAGGGAAAAAAGTGGCAGGGAGGCTAGTCCCGAGTTGTCCCTCACTAATAAGTATGCTTGTTTGCGTAATATTGGGGAGGATGATTCAGGAGTAGCAATGCTGCAGCAGGATGTGCTCCATAGCAACCAAGGGGCAGACTGCTGTAACGAGAAAGGGAATAGGAGTGCAGCTAAGGCTAGACAGGTACTGGTGGTAGGGGATTCAATTATTAGGCGCACAGATAGGGTAATCTGTCGAAGAAACCGCGAATGCCGTACAGTCTGTTGCCTCCCGGGTGCTCGGGTTCGGCATGTAGCAGAAAGAATTGACAGATTACTGGGTGGGGCTGGGGAAGACCCGGCTGTCATGGTACACATTGGCACCAATGACAAAGTTAGTGGGAGATGGAAGGTCCTCAAAAAAGATTTTCAGGTACTTGGAGATAAACTTAAAGCAAGGACCTCCAAGGTGGTGTTTTCTGAAATACTGCCAGTGCCACGTGCTACATCTGAGAGACAGAGGGAGCTTAGGGAGTTAAATAAGTGGCTGAGAAATTGGTGTAGGAAGGAAGGGTTTGGGTTCCTGGAGAACTGGGCAGACTTTGCAGTCGGCTACAGGTTCTACAGCAGGGATGGGCTGCACCTTAATGGGGAGGGTGCAGCTGCATTGGGGGAGAAGATGGCTAAACGGTTGGAGGAGATTTTAAACTAGGATCTGGGGGGAGGCGGGAGGATAAAGTCTCAATACGTAGACAAGATGAGGTAAAAAGACAGTGGGAACCTATCATTATGGAGGGTGGAGAGGGGGGTGGGGACAGTGTAAAGATTAAGGAGGTTGGTAAAAATTCAAGTAGCCAATTTCATGTAAACAAAATTGGTAAATGTGGTGGTAAAAATATAAAGTGCATGGTAACCAATGCTCGGAGCCTTGCAAATAAAATAGACGAACTAGAGTTCATTCTGAATGACAAAGGCTATGACATTGTGGGAATAACCGAGACATGGATGGATGAAAGCCATGACTGGATAGCTAATTTAAAAGGATACAATGTGTTTATGAGGGATAGAACAGGAAAAAAAGGTGGAGGGGTTTGTCTCTTTGTTAAGAATTCTCTTACAGCTGTCCTCAACGATGAGATGGAGGAAGAATGCGAAGATGTGGAGTCCGTTTGGGTAAATATTCATGGTGGAAATAAAAGTTGCCAATTGCTTATTGGGGTATGCTACAGGCCACCTCTTATTAATGAAGCTGCAGAACTGCGATTACTACAGCAGATTGAAAAAGCTGCAGGTAAAAATGAGGTCATAATTATGGACGACTTCAACTTTCCAGACATTGACTGGAGTATTGAGGCTACCCATTCTGGTAAAAGCAGCAGATTTCTGGCAGCACTACAGGACAATTACTTGACTCAAATGGTAACTGAACCAACTAGGGGGCACGCGTTACTGGATCTGATCATTTCTAATAGACCAGATAATGTATCAAATGTGCAGGTTCAAGAACATTTGGGAAATAGTGATCACAACATGATAACGTTTGATCTGGTGACTGATAGGCCACGGGGCAGCGGGACCACTAAAACTATGAATTTTAGAAAAGCAAAGTTCACTCAAATTAGGCAGGCACTAAGTTTGGTGAACTGGGATAATGTACTACAAGGGGAAGACACTGAAGGGAAATGGCAAGCTTTTAAACTTATACTCAATCAATACTGTAGTATGTATATCCCATATGGAAACAAAATGTCTAGGAATAAAAAAAGGCCTCTATGGATGAATAGAAAGGTTAAAGATAAAATGAAGAGGAAAAAGAATGCCTATAAGGTCTTAAAACAGGAGGGGACCGAGGCTGCACTAAGCAATTATAAGGAGTGCAATAAAAATTGTAAAAAAGAAATTAGGCAGGCAAAGATTGAAGCTGAAAAACAAATCGCTAAGGATATCAAATCTAACCCAAAAAAGTTTTACAAGTACATTAACTCTAAAAAAAGAAAGGTTGACTGTATAGGACTCCTAAAGGATGAGGATGGGAACTCAATGGTGGATGACCAAGGTAAGGCAGAGTTATTAAATGCTTTCTTTGCTTCTGTCTTCACAAAAGAAACAGCACTGTTGCAAACTACAGAGGCAGAAGAGTCTCAATCTTCTAACTGTAATATTAAATACTTAACGCAGGAAGAAGTGAAGGCAAGACTAAATAAATTAAAAATAGACAAGGCACCTGGCCCGGATGGCATGCATCCTCGGGTCCTAAGGGAATTAAGTTCAGTTATAGATAAACCCCTTTATCTTATCTTTTGTGACTCTCTTGCAACTGGCAGAGTCCCAGTGGATTGGCGTACAGCCCACGTTTTCCCATTATTTAAGAAGGGCAAAAAATCTGATCCAGGAAATTATAGACCTGTAAGTTTAACATCAGTTGTATGCAAACTATTTGAGGGGTTACTAAGAGATACTATACATGACTTCATAGTAGAAAATAATCTTATTTCTCAGCATCAACATGGGTTTACTAAAGACAGGTCCTGTTTGACTAACATGCTCAGCTTTTATGAGGTAGTGAATGCTAATATGGATATTGGGAATGCTGTAGATGTGATATACTTGGACTTTGCAAAGGCCTTCGACACTGTTCCCCACAAAAGACTGGTGCAAAAGTTGAGGATGCAAGGACTGTATGTGTTCATGGATAGGGAACTGGCTAATGGACAGAAAACAAAGAGTTGTGGTCAATGGATCGTACTCAAAATGGGAGATTGTTAGCAGTGGGGTCCCACAGGGGTCTGTTCTGGGTCCAGTGCTCTTCAATTTATTTATTAATGACCTAGTAGATGAAGTAGTGAGCAATGTTGCTATTTTTGCAGATGATACAAAATTGTGCAGAATCATCAACTCTCAGGAAGATAGTGTCATATTGCAACAGGATCTGGATAGGATGGCTATATGGGCACATACATGGCAGATGAAATTCAATGTTGACAAATGTAAGGTCATGCATTTTGGAGATACTAATGGTCTAGCACCATACAAAATAAATGGGATACAGTTGGGGACATCAAACTTGGAGAAGGACTTAGGGGTACTCATTGACAACAAGTTAAATAATCATACTCAATGCCAAGCAGCTGCAGCTAAAGCTAACAAAATTTTGGGATGCATTAAAAGGGAAATAAAAACTCGAGATGCTAGCATAATATTGCCCCTGTTTAACTCTCTAGTAAGGCCACATCTGGAATATGGAATTCAGTTCTGGGCACCACATTACAAAAAAGATATTGCAGTTTTAGAGCAGGTGCAGAGACGAGCAACAAAATTGATGCGTGGGATGGAAGGTCTCACTTATCGAGAAAGGTTAGATAAACTGGGTATATTTAGTCTAGAGAAAAGACGCCTTAGAGGGGATCTAATTAACATGTATAAATACATCAGAGGGCAATATAATACCTTGGCGGATGAGCTTTTTGTCCCTAGGCCTTCTCAAAGGACTAGAGGACATGATCTGCGCATGGAGGAAAAACGTTTTAACCATTTATTTAGGAAAGGGTTCTTTACAGTATGAGTGATTAAGATGTGGAATGCATTGCCACAGGAAGTCGTTATGGCAAACTCTATACCTGCATTTAAAGGGGGCTTAGATGCTTTCCTTGCGTTGAAAGACATCCATGGCTACAATTACTAGGTAATGCCTAATGATGTTGATCCAGGGATTTTATCTGATTGCCATCTGGAGTCGGGAAGGAATTTTTCCCTTTAGGGGCTAATTGGACCATGCCTTGTAAGGGTTTTTTCGCCTTCCTCTGGATCAACAGGGATATGTGAGGGAGCAGGCTGGTGTTGTACTTTATACTGGTTGAACTCGATGGACGTATGTCTTTTTTCAACCAAAATAACTATGTAACTATCTGCAGCAGGCTCTAGGAGAGTCAGTGGCTGCTGTTGAGGCTTGGATACGCATAAGCATACTCTTAGGACTGCAAAGGCTTGGAACACATATTGACTTTTTTGAGAAAATTGCAGTCTGTGCCGCAGGAAAAGCTGGTAAATGGGCTCCAGTCCAGGGACTATAAAACTCATTATTTTTTTAATATAATTTACTCAAGGAGCTTAAATAGAGATAAAATAAGCTTTGACGAGTACCTTCAGGAGATTACAGTAAACATTTGTGCCTAGAGTTGGGCTTTACTACTCAATTGTAAATCTCACATTTTTAGATATTGATTTTTTTTAACCTAGGTTTGTAAATGGTTCATTCTGAGTGATGGCTATTACCACCAAAGCAATCTGCTATTTTGTGTTTTTAAGAGCAAAAACAGTAACTTGTTGGATGTTTGGTTGCACTGAAGCGTAGCACTAGCCACTCCCACCAATGTGTAGTTAGGTGTATGCATTTTTTGCATGCCTTTTTTTTTCAAAAATAGGAAAAATGCTCAGAGATGAATATCTACCTATGTAGAATTGCATAGTAAGGAAAAATGCAACATATGCAAAAATGTACACAACAGAAATACATATAAATGCATGTGAAAATGCAAGGAATTATGTAAGTTATGGTGAGGTGAGGAAATAAAAACAAATATACTGGAATTTATACTGGATTGGATAAGCTAGGGGTGGAGAGCAGAAGAACAAATAGCCAAAAACATTCCCTGTCAGTGTTGCTTAAGATCAAAGTCTAGCAAAATAATAGAGCTTAATTCTGCTTTGAATTGTGGACTTTGAAAAAGCCTGCAGTGCCTAAAATTATGATTCATAAAATAATTATTCTATGACTAACAGCTGCCCTTTCTGTTTATATGTAGCCTTAATTAAATTCCACAAATGTTTACATCAACTAAAGATTCAAGAAGAGGGCAACTTTTACTTATGTGATTCCCATCCATGACATTCCTATTGTTTGACAGCAATTACAATAATATCATCATGACATTTTTATAAGGATTCATTTTACATGAAAGCGTAAATGTGGCTTTTTGTTAACAAGGAAAAAGACAAAAAGGAAAGACAATAAAGTGCAGAGTCAAAATATCTTAGGATACAAAGCTCTAGTATGGTTCCACCCCAAGACGTATGCACTTAGAGTATACAACACAGTCCCAAGACAATAGGGAGGTTTTATGAACAGCAAAAAGCAGTGGTGCTCATCTGAGCTAGGATATCCGAGGTTCTCGGATATCCTAGCTCTTTTTTCACTATTCGAGCTTGAATACAGAGCTCGAATAGTATTAGCTATCCGGGCTATGCTATCCGAGCGCACTCGGATAGCAAGCAGATATCCGGAGATATCCTAGCTATCCGAGCTCGGATAGCGTCACAAGCTCGTATAGCGTCACGTCTGACGTCACCTCGAGTCCTCACAAACGAATCAGAGGGCTCCCAGCCCTCTGAATGCAGCCAATCACAGAGGGGGAGCCTGGCAAGCCCCCCTCTATAAATAGCGGACGCCATCTTGCCTCACTCATCCTGCTTGCGACTTACTGACTAACTGTGATGAGAGATTGCTCCAGTGCGTTTTGTCTGTGTGCAAGTGCGTTTATATTGTTCTAAACCAAGCGTTTTTACACTCCAACACTTGATCTTCAACTGTATTGCTTTGTATTGTAGATAGATTGTATTTTAGGCAGTTTAGTTTGTGTGATTAGGGACTAGGGAGGGAGACTGTCACTGCTGCAGCTGCAGCCAGCAGCTAGGCCCTGTGCCTAGGCAAGGCAGCCTGCCCTGCTCTGTGCTCTAGTCTCTAGTTACCTGTGCTCTCACCTGTCCTACTCTACTGTACTACTACTTCTGTGTTAGATAGATTTGTACTATTTTGTAGTTAGCAAGGCCCAGCTTTACTGCTATACCTGTCCTGTATCTGCTCTCTGTAATCTAGTCACACCTGTTCTATTATTTAGCTAGATTCTTCTATTGTTTAGTTAGTAGCACTGTAGTGTACTCTAGTCTGTGTATAGGGACCGTCCGTCACCACGTTACCTATGGTCTTTGTGTGCGCAGTGCACGTCTGCGCTGTCCGCACACTCTCGTTAGTGCTACACCCGTCCTTTTTTTTTCTATTACTTCTATTGTGTATTTGCTGACTTGTACTGTAGTCTGTGTATAGGGACACCGTCAGTCAGCGTCAGCTAGGGTCTTTGTGTGCGCAGTGCACGTCTGCACTCTCCGCACCCTCTTGTTAGTGCTACACCCGTCCTATTTTTTTCTATTACTTCTATTGTGTATTTGCTGACTTGTACTGTAGTCTGTGTATAGGGACACCGTCAGTCAGCGTCAGCTAGGGTCTTTGTGTGCGCACTGCGCACTCTCTCGTTAGCGCTACACCGATCTCTGCTGTAGAGTACACCTGTCCATCACCTCACACACCCACCACCACCAGTCCCACCCCATTAAAGTACCCCACTTGTCCCACCCGCCTTTAAATACATATGTGTTTTTTTTTTCATTTGTATAATATTAAACATATAAGATGTCTGGCACTGGCAGCCGCGGTTTGGGCAGGGGCAGCAAGGGCAGCAAGGGCATCGCCAAGAGAGGAGGTCATGGGCGTGGCAGCCGCGCCACCACCACCACCATGCGCAGTTCTGCGTCTGCACCAGTGGCTATTCCGCCATTAGCCACTGGCCGTGGACGCCTTGGCCGCCCAACAGTTGGGAGTCACACTGCAGAGACACAGCAGCGTGTGGCACAGATGTTCCTCCCACCGCCAGGTCGTAGCGTCCTATTGAGGAGAAGGAAGCAGACTCTGTGGTGGAACTAATGGTGGATGAGCAGGCCATCATTAGCTCTGGAACCGAGTCCTTCACCCCCGCCACCACTCCTGTTCGCAAGAGCAGCAGCAGCCGACCAGCACTGCCTGGGGAGGAGGAGGAGGAGTGCAGTTCTCCAGCCCCAGCGGGTGACACCAGCACCCTGTCACTCAGCACCTTCTTATCCCCAAGCGCAGTGGGGTTATGGAATGCTGTTGCGGCAGAATTGGAGGAGGAAGGAATGCTCATGGGCACTTTGGGGGATGATGCTTTGGACAGTCAGACAGTGGTGACTGTCCATCCGCCCATGTATGCAGAAGAGGAGTTTGTGGGATCCCAGCAGGACATGTTTGCGGAGGGGGAGGATGATGATGACAGGGTGAAGGACAGAGACTGGGTGCCAGGTCCTGGGAGTGGGGATGTCATCAGCTCTGAGGAGGAGGAGGAGGATGTGTCTGTGGGCCTTGCTAGAAGGATCAGCATCACAGGCATGGGCAGGATCACAAGTGGGCGTGGTATGCAGGCCACACAGCGTGCTGATCCGGAGACGAGTTCTGCCAGTGCCACCACAAGCCGCACCAAGACCCCCCCCCCCCCCCCCCCAACCACCACAGGGAGACCAGCGGCAGCAGCACCTTCCAGCCGAAGGGGCAACTTCACCTCCCCAATATGGAATTTTTTCACCCTGTCATATGTGGAGTGCAAGTATGCCACCTGCAACCAGTGCCGCAAGCAGCTCAGCAGAGAGAAGGAGCCCTCTGCGTTTGGCACCACCTCTCTGGTCAACCATCTTGCAGGGAAACACTTTCATGAGCATGAGTAGTTCGTAAAGTTGAAGGAAGCTGGCAGTGGCAGTGGCAGAACCGCCACCATTGCAAAGCCGTCGGCAGCAGCCACCCGCCCTCCTCCACCTCTTCCAGCAGCACCAGCAGGAGTGCGTCAGCAACGCACTGCTCCTCCTCCCTCTGCAACTCCTGCCGCCGACACTAAGGCCTGTTCTGGCAGCCAGTCCTCAGTGGCCTCCTCTGCTCCCTCCAGTGATTCCCGTGCCAGCAAAAGGCGTCGCCAGACCCTGCTCAGCGACACCTTACAGGGGGTGGTCAGGGTTCTGCCTCCCAGCAGGCACCGCATGCGTCAGCTGAACGGCTTGCTGGCACGGGCCATGTGCTCCCAACTCCTGCCTTATTCCCTTGTGCAGGAGGGGAGCAACATGCGTGCGCTCCTGATGTGTGCAGCCCCCGATTGGCCAATCCCCAGCCGACATTTTTTCGCACGCACGGCCATCCCTGCACTTCACCGCTCTGTGATGGCCAATGTCGGGAGAGGGCTGGAGCATGCGGTGGGTCAACGGGTCCACGTCACCATGGACTCATGGAGCAGCTGGTTTGGGACAGGCCGCTATCTGTCCTTCACCGTGCATTGGGTCAGCTTGGTGGAAGGGGGTGAGGATGGGGGAGCAGCATCAGGCACTGTCAGAGCAGCAGCAGCACCAACAATGCAGTGGGTGGTGCCACCATGCAGGGTCAGCGGAATTGCAGCAGGTTCCTCTGATCCGCTTCCATCCTCCGGCACACCAGCCCAAACCCCCCGCCTCAGCAGCAGCGTGAAGCCCCGCCACTGCCAAGCGCTGCTGGAATTGGTCAGCCTGGGGAAGACCAAACTGACGGCGAACCATGCCCTGGCCAAACTCCAAGAGCAGGAGAGGAATTGGCTGACCCCCAGAGGCCTCAGAGTCAGAGAGGTGGTGTCCGACAATGGGGCAAACCTGGTTGCTGCAATCAGCAGGGGAGACCTGACCCACATCCCCTGCCTGGCGCACGTCCTGAACCTGGTAGTCCAAAAGTTCCTGCGGACCTATCAGGGGATGGATCAACTTCTTGAGGTGGCAAGGAAGGTTGTGTGTTATTTCTGGCTCTTGCCTGCAACCGTAGCGAGCCTGGAAGAGGTGCAGAAGGAGCTGCACCTGCCACAGCACCGGCTCATGATCAATGTTCCAACTCGCTGGAACTCCACCCTGGCGATGTTGGAGCGTCTGGTTGAACAGAGGCAGGCTGTCAGCCAGTACCTTGCACTAGCAACAGTTGCCTCCATCACTGCAACTGGGCGTGCCACCACCAACCTCCCATCCATCATCTCCATGGAGGACTGGGGGCACATGCAACAGGTGTGTTCAGTCCTGGCACCCTTCCTGCAGGCCACCAACATGGTAAGCAGGGAGCATGCAATGGTGTGCGAGTGGGTACCCTTGGTGTGTGTGCTGGACAGGGCCCTGTATGCACTGCTGGAAGAGGGAGCGGCAGCCTTGGACCAGCAGGAGCTGCAGGAAGCTTCACAGGCCACCTCTGAGGAGGAGAGCTTGGAGTTGATGCAGGTCCCTGACCTTGCTGCTGATGAGGGGGAGCAGCAGAGCGCAGCTGGAGTGGTGCGGGGGTGGAGAGAGGATGAGGTGGAGGAGGCAGAGGAAGAGGACAGCACTGTCGGCTCTGGGGCTGCCGATGATGTGCCAACAGACGTGGCCAGACTCTTCCCAATGGCAGCGCACATGCTGAGGTGCCTGCGCAAGGACCCAAGGGTGATCCAGATGAAGCAGAGGGAGGACATCTGGATCTGCATGATGCTGGACCCACGTCTGAAGGGGAAGCTCAGCCAGTTCCTGCCTGCAGGAGGAGACCATGTGCAACAAATGAGGGATTTGCAGCTGTCCCTTGTTGAGCGCTTGGAGGAAGCCTTCCCTCAGCCATCCACCCCCACTGTCCAGCCAGCACAGAGGCAGCAGCAGGTGCCTGCATCCACCAGCAGCAAACACACGCGGACCACAGACCTGCTGTCTCTGACCCAAGAGCTCTACATGAGTGTAGAGCTGCCAAGGACTAGAGAGGAGGTGCCTGCAGCAGCATCCTTCTCCAGTCACAGGCAGCGCTTGACCCGCATGGTGGCTGACTACATGGGGTCCTTCAGCGGGCTTGACAGCGTGGCCCCTGTTGATCCCATGGAGTATTGGGTCAAGCACCTGCTGATCTGGAGCAAGCTTGCGCAGTACGCCCTGGAAGTGCTCTCCTGCCCCCCTTCCAGCGTACTGTCAGAGTGTTGCTTCAGTGCAGCCGGTGGAGTCGTCACTGAGAAGCGATCTCGTCTGTCTCACAAGTCTGTGGACAGACTGACGTTTCTCAAAATGAACCAGGCTTGGGTGGAAGGCAAATTCCTGGCCCCTGTTGTCGGCGAGAGGGGGACATGAAGTGGCGCACACACATTACACCTGCTGCTGCTGCTGCTGTATTTCTTCCTGCTGTCTGTGTCTCCACTGCCAGGGAACACATTACAAGGTGTTGCTGCCCATGCGCCACCAGCTATTACGCTCAAAAATAGCTGCCTGCCCTACATTATTTATTTTGGAAAAAAAAAATTAAATTATTTTAGAGGTGTCCAGGTCGAAAACTGTGCTGTCCCAATTGTGTATTGGACACAATGTGGGCTTCACGACCGCTGTCTGGAACCTCATGCTGTTCATTTACAGCCCTGGAACCACCGCTAGGAACCAGGGCCTGTTATTTCTCGCTTCCTGCCCTCCTGCTGCCTGCTGCCAAATGCTAGTCTGCCACACACACTCATCCTCCTCACGCTGCCTGCTGTTGTACTTCCTCCTGCTGTCTGTGTCTCCACTGCCAGGGAACACACTACAAGGTGCTGCTGCCCATGCGCCACCAGCTATTACGCTCAAAAATAGCTGCATCCATTTGAATAACAAAAAAATTGTAATTAATTTAGAGGTGTCCGGGTTGAAAACTGTGCTGTCCCAATTGTGTATTGGACACAATGTGGGCTTCACGACCGCTGTCTGGAACCTCATGCTGTTTATTTACGGCCCTGGAACCACCGCTAGGAACCAGGGCCTATTATGTCAGTCAGATCACAGATCACACTGCCTGACACACACTACTCCTCCTCCTGTAGCTGCATTGAGCTTCTGCTGTCTGTGTGCTCAGGGCCGGGCCGAGGCATAGGCTGGAGAGGCTCCAGCCTCAGGGCGCAGTGTAGGAGGGGGCGCAGAATTCATCCAGCTGTCATTCCTAATTGTGTATGAAGCAGGAAGAAATAAGAAAAGGGGATACATGGCAGTGACTGCAAGCCAGATAACTAGATATTAAGGTGTTGGGGAGGTTGTGGGCCCTGTGGCCCTCTTAGTCTAATAGCAATCCGTGTGTGACAGCTGATGTGGGAGGGATGGAAGGGCGCACGTTGGTGTCTCAGCCTTGGGTGCTGGAGGACCTTGTCCCGGCTCTGTGTGTGCTGCTACCACTGCCAGGGAGAACAGAAGAAGAACTATTTTCTGCTGCCACCTGCCCACCCACTCTCCTACCGGCAGCTATTACCACACTACAATAGCTGCAAGCCTGCAACTACTTCCTCCTCCTGCTGATGTCTGTGTTTTACCACCGCCAGGGTACACAGAAAAAGGCGCTGTGGCTTGCAATGTGCCACTACCTACCTATTATGCCATCAACACAAATATATAACTATGGTGTTATTAAAATAACATATTTCCACAAATGAAGTAAAAAAAAATATTACAAAAGAAAGGAAAACCAAGACACATAATATGAAGAAGAAGAAGAAGAAGAAGGAGGAGAAGGAGAAGGAGAAGAAGAAGGAGAAGGAGAAGGAGGAGGAGAAGAAGACTTCCAACAACCATTTTGGACACACCTTCTCATGCAAACACTTTTCATGAAGTTAATTTACTATTTTTGATACCTTTTTTATAACTACTACATCACCACATAATCACTTGATGTTTTTCTTCATAAAAAAGGTGGTTTCATGCATCATTGACCTCCAATACAAGTTTTAAAAGCTATTTAAGGCCAGCTCGAATATTTTACTCAAATGCAGAATCGGATAGTGACGTTGGATATCCGAGGTCGAATCGGATATTCGATTAACTCGAATATTGAACTTCAAGTGAATTCGGATAGTTTACTATCCGAATTCGACCAAACTCGAATAGGATAATGAGGTATCCAAGAAACACTGGCAAAAAGTCCTTTATTTTTAAAAATATAAAATTCTTCTCGATTGCAGTCGTGAAATGTCAAAAGTTCACGCAAAGATCCATTATACAGAACAAAGGCTGGCTAAGGCAGACGAATAAAGGACTCTTTGCTGTTCCAAAAAAACTACTATTGTCTTGGGACTGTGTTGTATACTCTAAAAACTAGAGTGCAGAGTACCTGGCAAGTTAGGTATTCCCAACATTCCATTATACAATCAAAAAAGTTCATTAAAGGAACATTATCACGAAAAAGTATAACATATAAAATACATGTAAGCTCATACAGATAAGAAGTAGGATTCTTCCAGAGTAATATCTATGAGCCATAACTTACTTTTCTCCTATATTGCTTTCACATACAGTAGGTAGTAGAATTCCAACAGAAGAGGTTTTGGACCAGCTCATCTCCAGATGGGGGATTCTCAGCATGGCCTTTAATATATGTTACCCAGCCTCCCTGTTTGCCGCACACTATACTGACAGTTGGACTAAGCAACTGGCATTCATGTAATGCTTTGGAAAATAAAGAAAACCTTGAGAACCCCCCGATGAGGAAATGAGCTGGCCCAAAACCTGTCGGTAATGTCAGATTTCTACTACCTATTGTAAGTCACAGAAACATATGAGAAAAGTAATTTATAAGCACATTTTACTTGAGGAGAAATGGACTTCTTATTTGCATATTTTTACAGGTACATTCAATTTTACAATTTTCAAGATAGTGGTCCTTTAAGTTAACTAAATCAGCAATTTGGCAAGGTGGATTAAAACAAAATACTTTTTTTATATTACATCATAAAAAATGTCATGAAAAATATTTGTATCATAAGCTGAGTGATCTAAACATAGCTTTTATATGCCTTCTTAAAGCAGGGTTATTAGCTATACTATGCCAGGGAAAAAACAACAACACATATATAAGTAGATAAATACTTGATCTACTTACATAACACATGTAGGGCTTGATTCACAAAGCGGTGCTAACCTACTTAGCACGTCTAAAGCCTTTAGACGTGCTAACCAGGGTGCTAAGTAGGTTAGCACCAGATTTCTCAATCAGATCGCGCTAACTTTGCGCGCGTAAAGTTTTACGCGCGCAAAGTTTTATGCGCGCTAAGTCCCATAGGCTTTAATGGGCACTTCGCACGGAGCGCCCTGCGCTCTGTGCAGTGCGCGCGTAAAGTTTTGCGCGCGTAAAGTTTTATGCGCATAAAGTTTTATGCGCGAAAAGTTTGTTTAGACGTGCTAAGGGGGTTTTCACAGGCGTGCTAACAGTTAGCACCGCTTTGTGAATCAAGCCCGTATTGTGCTGTCCACATTTTTATTTCAGTGAATTTTATATAGTAAATGAAGAGAATTCTGTTCCTGGTGGGAACCATGTCTTTTGTCCACAGTTTGAGTCTAAATACTGATGTCATTTCTTCCCTTAACTTTTTTTCTTTTCTCCTTCAATTACTGAGTCACCTCAGATTTGCTTGTAAACACAAGTGAGCAGAGGATCATGTTTCAGCTAGGCAGGGAAATAAAGGGAATAGGAGGAATATATTATAGATAAAAAGAACCCCTAGCATGCAATTGAATCGCAATGGCTACTAAGGGGCGAGTGCTCCTAAGGTATGTGATAACTCCAAACCATAACAGCAGAAATTTGATTTTTATGGGGACAATCCGTATCCAATCATGACACTTACAATTATAAATGTGGGTGTGAGTTACCTTGTGACGAGAAAAATGTACAAGGAGCTGTTCCCCTTTACATTTCAAAGTAGCAGCTGGTCATTGCTCTAAAGGGGCAATGTTTTGCACTTTCTGGCTGTCTTCTTCCTCCGGTTTACTTCTTAGGCAATCGTAGTAGCGCTAAGACAAGGTATCATGATGGGCAATTCTTCACCATAGCAAATAATTTTCCTTGTGTTCTTGCATTCTGATTGTAAGATTGCTGGCCACTGGCTGTCCATGCTACATATTGATTCTGATTCAGAATCCAATTTGAAGCTCATTTTTATTTCTCACATATAGGACCAATAGGTTGGTGGGAAATACAAATGAAGTTCCAGTGTGTCCTTGATCACTGCAGTGGGAGGCAGTAAAGATGGATGTGCAAGAATACATGAACAGCAGAATAGAAGAAAAGAGGGAAAGTTAAAAAAATAGAAGAAAGAAGCGTGCAGGTGAAAATGCCATAAGGAAGACATATACAGAAGCAGATGCCATCAGAAGGTAACAGTATACAAGTGTAAGGAACAAAGTATACAGCAGACAGAAGAATAAAGATAAAAAAGAGTGCAAATGTAAAAATTAAATATCTTTTGTTTATTAATTTTATTAAAATATTTATTAGCATATTTTTTTTTAAATACATTTGTTTCTGTTAACCATTATAAATAGGTAGAGGGTCAATAATAAATAGGTAGAGGGTCAATTACTAAATTACCTAGGAGGGGGGGACATCAGTGTTCTCTTATTATTAACCACTTAACGACCGCCTAACGCCGATAGGCGTTGGCGGGTCGTTAGAGGTATAGCATGGAAACGGCCGCTCGATTGAGCGGCCTTTCCATGCTAGTTCATGGAGACTGTCTCTGTGAACAGTGTGCGAGCTGCCGATCGCGGCTCGCACCCATAATGTAAACATGCGGGGAAGAAATCCCCGCTGTTTACATCACACGGCGCTGCTGCGCAGCAGCGCCGTGACGTAGATCGGCGATCCCCGGCCTCTGATTGGCCGGGGATCGCCGGCATCTGATAGGCAGAAGCCAATCCTATCCGGCGCAGGACGGACTTCCGTCCTGCGCATTACTGCTGAAGAGGGAGAGGGAGGTAAGCGGAGGTAGGGCGGAAATTGCTGCGGAGGGGGGCTTTGAGGAGCCCCCCCCCTGCTACTCCGTAATAGCCGGCGGCGATCAGACCCCCCCTGCAGGACATCCCCCTAGTGGGGAAAAAAGGGGGGAAGTCTGATCGCCCGGCCACAATCCTGATCGGTGCTGCGGGCTGTAGAGCCCACGCAGCACCGATCATTAGAAAAAACCCTGGTCCTTAAGTAGTTAATTAAAGGGGGCATTCAAGCTTTCTGATGTTAGCTAAGAGCAGATCTTTTGGAGCCTGGGGCCTAAGAGACACCCTGCTAAGGCCCAAAAGTCGCTTCCTACATATAATGGATTGAAATCTTAGTAATGTGGATACACTACTATCATAGGTTTTGCATTTTGTAGAACAAGATAACCATATTATTACCCAATTTCAGAGAGGTACAGACTAACCAGCAAGCTCATGGTGAACCAGAACTCATTGGAGTGTGTGAGGGGCTACAATGGTCCTAAAAGCCCCTTTACTAAAATACTAAGAAAAACAAAAGTTTGCTTTCTTAAAGAGAACCCGAGGTGGGTTTGAAGAATATATCTGCATACAGAGGCTGGATCTGCCTATACAGCCTAGCCTCTGTTGCTATCCCAAACCCCCCTAAGGTCCCCCTGCACTCTGCAATCCCTCATAAATCACAGCCACGCTGCTGACAAACAGCTTGTCAGGAGCTGGCTGTGTTTATCTCTATAGTGTCAGTCTGCTGCTCTCCCCGCCCCCTGCAGAACTCGAGTCCCCGCCTGCATCCCTTCCCTCCCTGCTGATTGGAGTGAAGGGACGGGGGGCAGGGACTGGAGCTATGCAGGAGGCGGGGGAGAAGCTGAGACTGACACTACAGATGTAAACACAGCCTCACAGCATGGCTGTGATTTATGAGGGATTGCAGAGTGCAGGGGGACCTTAGTGGGGTTTGGGATAGCAACAGAGGCTGGGCTGTATAGGCAGATCCAGCCTCTGTATGCAGATAACATTCTTTAAACACACCTCGGGTTCTCTTTAAAACAGAAAGAATTTGCAATAATTCAGGTTGGAGTGAGCTTGAGATGTCTCCCAGTGCTGATGAGGATCAAACAATCCGAAACAGTCTGTATGCATGTTGGGTTATTATGGCTCTGTATAATTTAACAAGCTGACACATCATTGTATTCCAGTGGTTCTGGAGGTGTGTTTAGCTTCCAAGGGTAACAATGGTTAATTTGCATATATTCAGCAGTGATGCCCTGGGACACATCTCAAGCTCACTCCAACCTGAATTATCGCAAATTCTTTCTGTTTTAAGAAAGCAAACTTTTGTTTTTCTACCCAATTTCAATGAGTTTGATAATAAACACATTAAAACAATAAAAAAGGTAAAACAGAAAAACAAGAACTGTTACCTGGATAGTAAGATTTGTAGGTTTTATTAAACACGATGATATAGTCTGTTTGTTTAAGATTATGTAGGAATAATAAAAGGAGAATTTATATTAGACAAGACAAATAACATTTATATTGCGCTTTTCTCCTTGCGGACTCAAAGCGCCAGAGCAGCAGCCACTAGGGCGCGCTCTATTGGCAGTAGCAGTGTAAGGGAGACTTGCCAAAGGTCTCCTACTGAATTAGTGCTGGCTTACTGAACAGGCAGAGCCAAGATTCGAACCCAGGTCTCCTGTGTCAGAGGCAGAGCCCTTAACCATTACACCATCAGCCAACTGCCATATTAATCTTTATCATTATAAATGCGAGAGATTACTTTAAAGGATACCACAACTGACATGTGGCATAATGAGATAGACATGGGTATGTACAGTGCCTAGCACACAAATAACTATGCTGTGTTCCTTTTTTTCTTTCTCTGCCTGAAGAGGTAAATATCAGGTATGTAAGTGGCTGACTCAGTCCTGACTCAGACAGGAAGTGACTACAGTGTGACCTTCACTGATAAGAAATTCCAACTATAAAACACTTTCCTAGAAGAAAATGGCTTCTGAGAGCAAGAAAGAGATAAAAAAGGGGGAAATTCTTATCAGTGAGGGTCACACTGTAGTCACTTCCTGTCTGAGTCAGGACTGAGTCAGCCACTTACATACCTGATATTTACCTCTTTCAGGCAGAGAAAGAAAAAAAGGAACACAGCATAGTTATTTGTGTGCTAGGCACTGTACATACCCATGTCTATCTCATTATGCCACATGTCAGTTGTGGTATCCTTTAAGAAGAGTTTAGTCTTTGGATATATAGAGATCCATTGTTTAGGTTTACTCATAAAAGAGATTATGTTGTCAGAGCGCATTGGGCATGATTTTTCATTGATGTAATTGTAAATCGGTTCTTTGTAGTATTTCTTGATCAGTGGGAATATATATTTCCACTTTTCTGCTATTGAACTTTTGGTTGCTATTAAGAGATGCTTTATTATAAATACTTCCTGTATTGGAAAGTGTATAATGTGGATATGAAGTAGGGCTGTTTGTGGTGTAATAGTACTAATATTCATTGACAATTTTCTTGTTAGAATATTTCCTGAATTCCAAAGTGGTTTTATTAAAGGAGAAGCCAAATATAAGGTCAATGGTTCCTATCCGCCCGCAACCTCTCCAACAGAGTGGTGAACTTGAGTTATCAAATGTATTGATTTTGTCTGGCGTGTAATACCACATCCAAGCCAATTTTAGGAAGTTTTCATAATAAATAGAACAGGGAGTAGATTTTTTTTTACAGATTTATAGGCTGATTCCCAATCTTCGATTTTTGTTTAAAGCACTACAATACAGATATATTTACCACTGCTTTTTAATGTTTTATACAAAGCTAGAATTGGAATGAGAAAGACAATAGGCATAATAAATGACTAAACAAATACAATGTGTGGTTGCTTAACCACTTTGTCCACCACTACAGTATATCTACGTCAGCTGTGGCACCCTCCAAGCCACAGCCACGTAGATATACTGACCTGTTTGCAGCCCTGCTGTGCAGAGCGCACCCTCTGGCACTGTCAGCTGCAATACTAATTGGTGGAAGGGAACATGTTCCCTTTTGGCCAATTAGTCCACCCCCCTCCCATGAACGATCGCTGCAGTAGTGAACTGCAGTGATCCTTCATCTGTCCACCGCGGCGCACAAATAGTAAAACAAAATCCACCAGCAAGCAGCCTCACTCACCTTACCTCGTTCCTGCGACTATCCTGAAGCCTGAGCCTCCGATCACTGCTCTGCATTCAGCCGCATATTGCTGGAAACTCGGGACGCGGCTTGATGACGTCCTCAAGCCGGGACCCGGGTTACTGGAAATATGCAGCTGACTGCAGAGCGGCGAACAGAGGATCGGGCTTTAGGGTAGTCGCAGGAACGAGGTAAGGTGAGTGAGGCTGCTTGCTGGAGGATTTTTTTTACGATTTCTGCACAGAGGGGGCTGCCTCATGGGGGGGCATCTGGCTATCAATCCTGGGGGGGGGGTAGGATATGTAAAAGGGGGGTTACATATTTGCTGGGGGGCATCTAATTCACTAAGGGGAGGGGGGTTACTAATTTGGTGCATCTAGGCACCTGGAGGGGCAATATTTATATACTGGGAGCACATTTGGCTATAATGGGGGGGAAGCACTAATCCTGGGGGTGCATCTGGCCATAATGGGGGTAATCCTGATCCGGGGATACATATGGCTATAAAGAGGGGTGCTGTTCCTGGGGGTGCCTCTGTCAATCTATTCTGGGGCTGGCAAACGCAGGGAACACATGTGGCTATGCTAGGGGGGCTGATATTGGGGACACATCTGGCTATACTGGGGGAGGGGGTGATACTGGGGACACATCTGGATATCTAAACTAGGGCGACTTTAACTGGCGGCACAGTTTTTATGTCAATCGCACTTTTTATTTCCAAACAGAAATTGGTCAAAATTGAGAAATAATGCATTTTTAAAAAATTTTCCCACATGTTCCCATTAAAATGCATAGAGAGGAACATTTTACTTCGTACCAAATACCCCCCAATGAAAGCTTAGCTTGTCTTGAAAAAAACGATATATAGATAATTTAAGTGGCACGAGTACAGATGAAGTTATTGCTGATTATAAAGGGACACCGCTAAAGCATCAAAACTGCTCTGGTCAATAAGGGGAAAACAAGGTCTGGATGCGAAGTGGTTAAAGTGGATCCGAGATAAACTTTTACTCATTGCATAATTGTGTTCTTTTCATATAGTTTATAGGGCATTCCTCAAGCCAAATACTTTTTTTTTTTGTTTTAATACTCTTATTCCCTATAAACTAAAGAAGCCTTGCCCACAGCTTCTCCAGTGCCAAGGCACTCTCAGCCTCATGTAGCAAGGGCTTATGGGGGCTCAGTCTGGGCAGGAGGAGGTGTTATTAGCCTGCGATTTCAGAGGCAGAAGGGAGGAGGGAGGAGGAGAGGGGAGTGAAGTTTTCAAACGCTGAGGGCTGGAGATGCAGAGCAGCTTGCCTGTGTGTAATGATCACAAGCAGAACATGGCTGTTCTCATTGTATCATAGGAAGAAACAATCATATACTGTTGCTGGAGCTAGATTTGCTGTGTAAACTATCTAAACTTTAGATAAGATATATAGATAAGTTACTTTGATATAGTTAGCTTTTCATCTCGGATCCGCTTTAAGAGTCGAATGATAGTTTGAGGGGGGGAATTAATTAATGAATCTTTACAAATAAAAATGACTGGGAATGATTTCAGGGTGGGTTGATAAAAAAAAATTGGAAATGAATTGGATCATTTCCAATCTATTTCCATTTTTATTTTTTATCTTTTTTAAACATGAATGATATGGTTTGAGATTGGGAGAAGATTTTTTTTTCTGTCTACCCTGTGCCATCTTTTGCTAGTAAATGTTTGTAATTGTTATTGTATTTACAGAAAACTGTACGGAAGGAAATTAATCTGTGTAATATTCTTGTTTTAACAAGAAAAGTTATGTTTGTGATTAAAATATGTAATGTAAAATGAAAACTAACACAGTTTTTTTAGGAGGATCATTGAAGAAAAAAAATATTTTTTTCTTTAAAATGTTTTCTAAGAAACATTAACCACTTCAGGACCACAGTCTTTTCGCCCCTTAAGGACCAGAGCCTTTTTCTCCATTCAGACCACTGCAGCTTTCACGGTTTAATGCTCGGTCATACAACCTACCACCTAAATGAATTTTACCTCCTTTTCTTGTCACTAATACAGCTTTCTTTTGATGCTATTTGATTGCTCCTGCGAGTTTTACTTTTTATTATATTCATCAAAAAAGACATGAATTTTGGCAAAAAAATGATTTTTTTAACTTTCTGTGCTGACATTTTTCAAATAAAGTAAAATTTCTGTATACATGCAGCGCGAAAAATGTGGACAAACATGTTTTTGATAAAAAAAAACCCATTCAGTGTATATTTATTGGTTTGGGTAAAAGTTATAGCGTTTACAAACTATGGTGCCAAAAGTGAATTTTCCCATTTTCAAGCATCTCTGACTTTTCTGCGCACCTGTCAGGTTTCATGAGGGGCTAAAATTCCAGGATAGTACAAATACCCCCCAAATGACCCCATTTTGGAAAGAAGACATCCCAAAGTATTCAGTGAGAGGCATGGTGAGTTCATAGAAGATTTTATTTTTTGTCACAAGTTAGCGGAAAATGACACTTTCTGACAAAAAAAAGAAAAAAAAAAGTTTCCATTTCTTCTAACTTGCAACAAAAAAAAAATGAAATCTGCCACGGACTCACTATGCTCCTCTCTGAATACCTTGAAGTGTCTACTTTCCAAAATGGGGTCATTTGTGGGGTGTGTTCACTGTCCTGGCATTTTGGGGGGTGCCTAATTGTAAGCACCCCTGTAAAGCCTAAAGATGCTCATTGGACTTTTGGCCCCTTAGCGCAGTTAGGCTGCAAAAAAGTGCCACACATGTGGTATTGCCGTACTCAGGAGAAGTAGTATAATGTGTTTTGGGGTGTATTTTTACACATACCCATGCTGGGTGGGAGAAATATCTCCATAAATGACAATTGTTTTATTTTTTTTACACACAATTGTCTATTTATAGAGATATTTCTGCCACTCAGCATGGGTATGTGGAAAAATACACCCCAAAACACATTATACTACTTCTCCTGAGTACGGCGATACAACATGTGTGGCACTTTTTTGCACCCTAACTGCGCTAAGGGGCCCAAAGTTCAATGAGTACCTTTAGGATTTCACAGGTCATTTTGAGAAATTTCGTTTCAAGACTACTCCTCGCGGTTTAGGGCCCCTAAAATGCCAGGACAGTATAGGAACCCCACAAATTACCCCATTTTAGAAAGAAGACACCCCAAGGTATTCCGTTAGGAGGATGGTGAGTTCATAGAAGATTTTTTTTTTTGTCACAAGTTAGCGGAAATTGATTTTAATTGTTTTTTTTCACAAAGTGTCATTTTCCGCTAACTTATGACAAAAAATAAAATCTTCTATGAACTCACCATACTCCTAACGGAATACCTTGGGGTGTCTTCTTTCTAAAATGGGGTCATTTGTGGGGTTCCTATACTGCCCTGGCATTTTAGGGGCCCTAAACCGTGAGGAGTAGTCTTGAAACCAAATGTCGCAAAATGACCTGTGAAATCCTAAAGGTACTCATTGGACTTTGGGCCTCTTAGCGCACTTAGGGTGCAAAAAGTGCCACACATGTGGTACCGCCGTACTCAGGAGAAGTAGTATAATGTGTTTTGGGGTGTATTTTTACACATACCCATGCTGGGTGGGAGAAATATCTCTGTAAATGACAATTGTTTGATTTTTTTTTACACACAATTGTCCTTTTACAGAGAGATTTCTCCCACCCAGCATGGGTATGTGTAAAAATACACCCCAAAACACAATATACTACTTCTTCTGAGTACGGCGATACCACATGTGTGACACTTTTTTGCAACCTAGGTGCGCTAAGGGGCCTAACGTCCTATTCACAGGTCATTTTGAGGCCTTTGGATTCTAGACTACTGCTCACGGTTTAGGGCCCCTTAAATGCCAGGGCAGTATAGGAACCCCACAAGTGACCCCATTTTAGAAAGAAGACACCCCAAGGTATTCTGTTAGGAGTATGGTGAGTTCATAGAAGATTTTTTTTTTGTCACAAGTTAGCGGAAAATGACACTTTGTGAAAAAAAAAACAATACATATCAATTTCCGCTAACTTGTGACAAAAAATAAAATCTTCTATGAACTCATCATACACCTAACAGAATACCTTGGGGTGTCTTCTTTCTAAAATGGGGTCACTTGTGGGGTTCCTATACTGCCCTGGCATTTTACGGGCCCAAAACTGTGAGTAGTCTGGAAACCAAATTTCTCAAAATGACTGATCAGGGGTATAAGCATCTGCAAATTTTGATGACAGGTGGTCTATGAGGGGGCAAATTTTGTGGAACCGGTCATAAGCAGGGTGGCCTCTTAGATGACAGGATGTTTTGGGCCTGATCTGATGGATAGGAGTGCTAGGGGGTGACAGGAGGTGATTGATGGGTGTCTCAGGGGGCGGTTAGAGGGGAAAATAGATGCAATCAATGCACTGGGGAGGTGATCGGAAGGGGGTCTGAGGGGGACCTGAGGGTTTGGCCGAGTGATCAGGAGCCCACACGGGGCAAATTAGGGCCTGATCTGATAGGTAGGTGTGCTAGGGGGTGACAGGAGGTGATTGATGGGTGTCTCAAGGTGTGATTAGAGGGGGGAAATAGATGCAAGCAATGCACTAGCGAGGTGATCAGGGCTGGGGTCTGAGGACGTTCTGAGGTGTGGGCGGGTGATTGGGTGCCCGCAAGGGGCAGATTAGGGTCTAATCTGATGGGTAACCGTGGCAGGTGGTGATAGGGGGTGATTGATGGGTAATTAGTGGGTGTTTAGAGGAGAGAATAGATGTAAACAATGGATTTGGGAGGTGATCTGATGTCGGATCTGCGGGCGATCTATTGGTGTGGGTGGGTGATCAGATTGCCCGCAAGGGGCAGGTTAGGGGCTGATTGATGGGTGGCAGTGACAGGGGGTGATTGATGGGTGGCAGTGACAGGGGGTGATTGATAGGTGATTGACAGGAGATCAGTGGGTTATTACAGGGAATAACAGATGTAAATATTGCACTGGCGAATTGATAAAGGGGGGTCTGAGGGCAATCTGAGCGTGTGGGCGGGTGATTGGGTGCCCGCAAGTGGTAGATTAGGGTCTAATCTGATGGGTAACAGTGACAGGTGGTGATTGATAGGTGATTGATGGGTAATTAGTGGGTGTTTAGAGGAGAGAATAGATGTAAACAATGGATTTGGGAGGTGATCTGATGTCGGATCTGCGGGCGATCTATTGGTGTGGGTGGGTGATCAGATTGCCCGCAAGGGGCAGGTTAGGGGCTGATTGATGGGTGGCAGTGACAGGGGGTGATTGATGGGTGGCAGTGACAGGGGGTGATTGATAGGTGATTGACAGGAGATCAGTGGGTTATTACAGGGAATAACAGATGTAAATATTGCACTGGCGAATTGATAAAGGGGGGTCTGAGGGCAATCTGAGCGTGTGGGCGGGTGATTGGGTGCCCGCAAGGGGTAGATTAGGGTCTAATCTGATGGGTAACAGTGACAGGTGGTGATTGATAGGTGATTGATGGGTAATTAGTGGGTGTTTAGAGGAGAGAATAGATGTAAACAATGGATTTGGGAGGTGATCTGATGTCGGATCTGCGGGCGATCTATTGGTGTGGGTGGGTGATCAGATTGCCCGCAAGGGGCAGGTTAGGGGCTGATTGATGGGTGGCAGTGACAGGGGGTGATTGATGGGTGGCAGTGACAGGGGGTGATTGATAGGTGATTGACAGGTGATCAGTGGGTTATTACAGGGAATAACAGATGTAAATATTGCACTGGCGAATTGATAAAGGGGGGTCTGAGGGCAATCTGAGCGTGTGGGCGGGTGATTGGGTGCCCGCAAGGGGTAGATTAGGGTCTAATCTGATGGGTAACAGTGACAGGTGGTGATAGGGGGTGATTGATAGGTGATTGATGGGTAATTAGTGGGTGTTTAGAGGAGAGAATAGATGTAAACAATGGATTTGGGAGGTGATCTGATGTCGGATCTGCGGGCGATCTATTGGTGTGGGTGGGTGATCAGATTGCCCGCAAGGGGCAGGTTAGGGGCTGATTGATGGGTAGCAGAGACAGGGGGTGATTGACTGGTGATTGACGGGTGATTGACGGGTGATTGACAGGTGATTGACAGGTGATCAGGGGGGATAGATGCATACAGTACACGGGGGGAGGGGTCTGGGGGGGGGTCTGGGGAGAATCTGAGGGGTGGGGGGTGATCAGGAGGGGGCAGTGGGCAGGGGGGGGATAAAAAAAAAATAGCGTTGACAGATTGTGACAGGGAGTGATTGATGGGTGATTAGGGGGGTGACTGGGTGCAAACAGTGGTCTGGGGGGTGGGCAGGGGGGGGTCTGAGGGGTGCTGTGGGCGATCAGGGGGCAGGGGGGGGGAAATCAGTGTGCTTGGGTGCAGACTAGGGTGGCTGCAGCCTGCCCTGGTGGTCCCTCGGACACTGGGACCACCAGGGCAGGAGGCAGCCAGTATAATAGGCTTTGTATACATTACAAAGCCTATTATACTATTTCCATGCGGCGATCCGGGTGCTAGTAACCCGCCGGCGCTTCCGAACGGCCGGCGGGTTACTACGAGCGGTGGGCGGAGCCAGTCCCCGGCGGCTGATCGCGTCACGAATGACGCGATCGCCGCATAGCCACCCACGCAGCCGCCCCCGCCGATGGGCGTATTGCGGTCGTTTGGGCCCGGACTTTGCCGCCGCCCATCGGCTGGGGGCGGTCCTCAAGTGGTTAATGATCGACCACACATTTTCCTAGACCTCTGTAGTTTTTTTGTAGTCCTCTTCATATCCCGATAACATCCTCTTGCAAATATCTTGCCTTTATGTAAGTCAATACATTTGTACCTTTGTCCTTCACTAGAACCACTCTCAGTGTTTATTTAGGTGTCATAAGCAGACTGTATACAGCATACATTGTATCATTTTAGTTACAATGTTGCTTTTATCAGCTACATTTTTCTCTGGTGCAAATGGTTCTGTGTATTGATTTTTTTCCCCTGTTGCTTTAAAATTTAGTTCTGCATTAGTGCACCTACTCAGGGCAGGGGGGGGGGGGCTTTTACTGCCTTAATTTACACTGGTTTTCAGAAGTTATACAACATAACTAAAGAAAGTATGCAGGTAATGTGTGCTTGCAAAGCAAACATACACTTTGAAATCCATTACCTCATTTTAGAATAGCTTCACATACTTCTAGCTAAGTGATATACTCAAGAATCAGATGTGCCAGTGTGTCTCTCAGCAAAGTCAAGCAAGTCTTGCAGCATTCAAATTCAAAGTCAAAGGTTCATCTAAAAGTTGTTCTCAAAGGTAGTATCCCTTCATTTCATGACTTGCTTTGACAATAAAGGCTTTCAGTGAAAACTGCAGATTTGCAAATGTGGTATTTGAAACCAAAGATGAACTATATTGTAAAGAAGTATTTGATTAGAAGGATACTGCTAAGTATTTCCCTGTTTTTTTTTTTAAGAGAAAACAAGCCATTTACACCTTTTTTTTCCCTAGCACTAATATTAATACAAATATAATGTTTTAGTGACCCATACAGTTCTATATTTTTGCAAACTGATCAGTATTCAGAAACTAAGGGAGTCCTCCATTGTGTGCAGGCTCTGAAAATAGGAGCAACAGACAAGCTTAGGCACCAGCCTCCCTGCACCCTCCACTACACTTCTGATTATACATTACAAGACCATTTATGAAACATCTGTGAGGTAGGGAGGGCAGCTTCCCATTGGGGTCCTTCTTCTGCTTGGAATAAACATGATGGTGATTTGAGACCAGTGCCAGTCCTGCATCTCCTTGCTGGCTGAATTGTATTGATGTATTGAAAGCTGTACAGCACAGTCATCCCAACCACCAGGCAGGTACAAATTCTTGCCTAGAGCAGCAGGAGGAGGGAAGGGCGCTGCTGCACTGAGTAGTGAGAGAAGAAATGCCTCTCAGCTCACTCAGAGATCAGTTTACAGCAGCAGCTAACAGCAGCGCTGACTGGACTCATAACTTATTCACTGATTCATTCAGTTCCTTCAGCTCAATGATTCAAAGAACCACAGTAATGAATGAGTCAGTGAGAGAAGGCACTCGTCTCAGCTCACTCAGTCCCAGCTCACTCAGGGATCCATCCGAGTACATCATCAGCTCCTGAGTCCTGACTCCTCACTCTTAACTGATTCACTGAATAATTCAGTTCCTCTCTCTCTGCTACTGGTAACTGTGTGGATGTAGAGACTGAGTGTAGCCAGCTAGGCATAGACTGCCCCCCAGGCCACCTTTTATTCAGTGATTTAGGGCTGGTCCTGTGTCTGGTGTATTAAGGTTGGTTGTTGTAAGGCAATGTGAAACACTAGGCTAGCTGATAAAAGTGCAATTTGAGGGCAGGCAAGCTGGTAAATATACACAGCATGATGCAGAGGAGGGTCCTGAGGGAAAAAAATCTGTCTGGTCTCTACCCATTGTTGAAATGACTGCATGTGCAGATAAGGTGTTAAACAGGTTGAAAAGTTTTGTCAGTCCCTAGACTCCAGGAGGGCTTCTTTCTGACTTGTGTGGGAGACTGGCAGGGACAGCAGTCCTATTACCAGCAACTAGTCTCTGTGTAATGTGGGACTGCAATACAGATAAGCTCTCTGCTCCATCTCAGGCTATTCTCAGTCTCACTCCACTCCTCCTCTCTCTGGGCTAGTGTACGACAAAATCACAATAGCAATCACTAGCAATTCACTAATGTGACTTTGTGAAGCGATTTTTGAAAGAATCGCTCCACAAAAAGCTACCTGCTGCATGTTTGTGATTTTGAAAAAATCGCAACGCTGCTGTGGGAACACTTCATAGGGTAACATTAGCCCAGCGCTTTTCAAATTGCTGTAAATTTGAAAAGCGCTCAGAAGCACTCTTGGTGTGCAGCAGCCCTCCCTCATTCACCTTTGTTTCCCTCTTTCCCTAGTGCTGGGTGTTTGTGTCTTCTTGTCATACAGGAAAGCTAAATAAAAGTGCAATCCTGGTGAGGCAAATATCTTCTTCCCTCTCTTTCAGATTTTCTCTCCTCATTATTTCTCTGCATAAGGGCTCAGACACACTATAAGGTAATGAAAACAGGGATTAGTAGAGATGGTGGTGAAGGGGAGGACATAGGTAGGTGTATGTGTGTGTGTGTGTGAGGCGAGGGGAGCGTTGGGGGGGATTGGCATTGAGGGAATTACAGTGGCAATACTTCTGTTGACTTGACAGCCGATCGATAAACCGTTTTGATATTTTGATATTAGCGAATCGGATAAAAATTTTTGGGTGGAAATTAGTGTTGGGCGAGCATCTAGATGTTCGGGTTCGGGCCGAACAGGCCGAACATGGCCGCGATGTTCGGGTGTTCGAGCCGAACTCCAAACATAATGGAAGTCAATGGGGACCCAAACTTTCGTGTTTTTTAAAGCCTCCTTACATGCTACATACCACAAATTTACAGGGTATGTGCACCTTGGGAGTGGGTACAAGAGGAAAAAAAATGTAGCAAAAAGAGCTTATAGTTTTTGAGAAAATCGATTTTAAAGTTTCAAAGGGAAAACTGTCTTTTAAATGCGGGAAATGTCTGTTTTCTTTGCACAGGTAACATGCTTTTTGTCGGCATGCAGTCATAAATGTAATACAGATGAGAGGTTCCAGGAAAAGGGACCAGTAACGCAAACCCAGCAGCAGCACACGTGATGGAACAGGAGGAGGGTGGCGCAGGAGGAGAAGGCCACGCTTTGAGACACAACAAACCAGGCCTTGCATGAGGACAAGAAGCGTGCGGATAGCAATTTGCTTTTTGTCGGCATGCAGTCATAAATGTAATACAGATGAGAGGTTCCAAGAAAAGGGACCGGTAACGCTAACCCATCACAGATGTTCATTGTTCATGTTACTTGGTTGGGGTCCGGGAGTGTTGCGTAGTCGTTTCCAATCCAGGATTGATTCATTTTAATTTGAGTCAGACGGTCTGCATTTTCTGTGGAGAGGCGGATACGCCGATCTGTGACGATGCCTCCTGCAGCACTGAAACAGCGTTCCGACATAACGCTGGCTGCCGGGCAAGCAAGCACCTCTATTGCGTACATTCGTGCCAGGTGTCTAGCTTCGATACCCAATAGTTGAAGGGGACACAGAGCACAATGCTATACAGTGGCGGGTGAGCGGTGTACTACTGTTCCCAGCAGAGACACAGAGTGGCAGTAAACACAATGCTATATAGTGTGGGGGATCGGTGTACTACTGTTCCCAGCAGCGACACAGAGCACAATGCTATACAGTGGTGGGTGAGCGGTGTACTACTGTTCCCAGCAGCGACACAGAGCACAATGCTATACAGCGGTGGGTGAGCGGTGTACTACTGTTCCCAGCAGCGGCACAGAGCACAATGCTATACAGTGGTGGGTGAGCGGTGTACTACTGTTCCCAGCAGCGACACAGAGCACAATGCTATACAGTGGTGGGTGGGTGAGCGGTGTACTACTGTTCCCAGCAGCGACACAGAGCACAATGCTATACAGTGGTGGGTGAGCGGTGTACTACTGTTCCCAGCAGAGACACAGAGTGGCAGTAAACACAATGCTATACAGTGGTGGGTGAGCGGTGTACTACTATTCTCAGCAGCGACACAGAGCACAATGCTATACAGGGTGAGCGGTGTACTACTGTTCCCAGCAGAGACACAGAGTGGCAGTAAACACAATGCTATATAGTGTGGGTGAGCGGTGTGCTACTGTTCCCAGCAGCGACACAATGACTGGGGGGACCCTGGCTAGCCTGGCTGGAGAGAGAACTACCCTGCCTGCCTACCCAAAGCTAAACCCACAGACAAATGGTGGAGAAATGACGTGGATCGGGTATTTATTTACCCGAACCACGTGACCCGTTCGGCCAATCAGAGCGCTTTCGGGTCCGAACTACGTGACCTGTTCGGCCAATCACAGCGCTAGCCGTTCGTTCGGGGAACGTTCGGCCATGCGCTCTTAGTTCGGCCATATGGCCGACCAGTTTGGCCGAATACCATCAGGTGTTTGGCCGAACTCGAACATCACCTGAACAGGGTGATGTTCTGCAGAACCCGAACAGTAGCGAACACTGTTCGCCCAACACTAGTGGAAATTGGTTGAATGTATCAATCTGAGATGTTGGGAAATCTTGGGCCAATATGGTTGTCAGGTGCGATAATCATGGCGTGCGATAACCACGAATTATGGAAAAGATGGAAACCCCGGCAGTTGTCCCTCAAAATGTATTGTGCCCCCCTGATGCCTGTACTTTACCTGTCACACTGTTCACAGTGTGTCCTTGCTGTATTTCCGCATTGGCACTCCACGTGATTACTGGCATATATGACATAGGGTGAATGTGTGACATAATTTGGGCTGAGGCTGCCATGATAATGGGCCTCTAGTCTGTGTTTCCCCCAGGCCAAAAGGTCCCAGTCCTCCCCTGGTAGCAGCATTGTGTGTGCGTGTGTGTATAGTGTATGTCTACAGTGAGCTGTGTATAGTGTGCTGTGTATGGTGTGTGCGTGTGTATAGTGTGTGTGTGTACTGTGTGTGTGTACTGTGTGCGTGTGTATAGTGTGTGTGCACGTGTGTATAGTGTGTGTGTGTGGTGTGTGTGTATAGTGTGTGTGTGTGTACTGTGTGTGGTGTGTGTGAGTGCATGCCGCAATAAGTATATTTTATGGTGAAACGCTCTGCTGCATTACAACTATTTTCTGGTGAACCCATGCCGAAATAAGTGTATTTGCTGATTTTCTGGTTAAACGCCGCTGCATTATGATTTTCGGGGGTCTTTGGGCTTGGGGTTCACCACAGGGGTGGTGTTCACCACGGCGGTGGGGGGTATGGGGCTGGGGGGAAATCACGCGGGGGCGGGGCACAGGATTTCTCACCTGGAGTGACAAAATGGCTAGAAACGCCCCTGCCGCACAGTATGTGCTACTCCATATGTGCTGATTGAGAAATGGACTGTTTCCTAATTTCTGAGTGCTGGTCATGTCTCTTACCTACTATATTGATCTATGTTGATTCGAAAATTGAGTAACAGCAAATGTATTATCTTTCCTAATGGCTGCATCTGGTAAACACTCCACAAAAGAGATGGAGAAGTAAGATACTATAGCTGTGGTAACAGACTGCTTAAACTGAAAAGCATTGTGTGCAGATGGTAATGTGAATGCAGAAAGCTCCAGAAAGTCAGGGCATGCAGGGAGGCTGCAGTTAAAGTGGGCTAAGACAGCACAAAAAAAAAAGTAAAGCTGTTTTGAACCAGTGTAATCTTCCAGCAATATGAGGACAAAGGTCATGTGCCCAGGGGCTTCAGACATTATTATGAGCATGTTGAATATACAAATGATACATTTTAATATACCTTGAATATGCAGATGGCAATTTGTGGATAAACTGGAGGATTTACATCTTGAACACTGGAAAAATGTTACAAAGCTTGTGAACTAAAAGAACAGCATAGGAGCATAAAAAAGTGTTGGACACAAGTTTCAACAATTAAATGAATTGGTCAGGGTTGAAAAGTTTAAGAATGTGGGATCAAAAATAGATGATAGGATACAGAGTGCGGAAAAACAAAAAAAAAACAAAAAAACAAAAAAACACAGTGGAATGTAAACTTTCGAAATACCTAAAAGATCCGGAAGACTTCATGAATGGTAAAATCTTGGAGTGAACATTTGCCCCCCCCCCACCCCCCCGTACGTCCTTTCCGTACAAACCTTAGACAGAGGCCAAAATAAGAATGGACAACAGACTCTGAATCGGATTAAAAAGTGTAATCTACAGAATGGATAGCCCTTAAGAAGGAGAAGAGGGAGGGACCGATGATGGAGGGGGAGAGAAAAGACAGGTGACCTGGAAGGGATTACCCCAGAATACAACTAGGAGAAGACAAAGATGACGGTTCTTCAAGTGAGATGCAGACTGTAAATATAAGTGGAGTAGAAATCCCAGATATTTGTCTACAGGTCCTAAAGAAAGGTCTAAATGTTGCTATTGTCCAACAATTCTAGTACTTTTAATCTGACGTGAATTTATATAAGACCATAAGAAAAATTAATATTAATACGTTTTTTTTACATCTATAATGAGGGAGTGAAGATATTTGAGATTTAAACAGACTCGTATAACAAGCCCTGTGTGTTGCTGATCATTCTTAGAGCTACCTTTTATATGGAAGAGGTTAAAGCTGTATTGCAACTTTGCTTTTAGTATATACTGAGCTGCCTTCATTAAAAGAGTGTAATTCTGCTTAAAAACAATTCAAAATAAACCTGTACCAGGAGTGTCTATATTTCCAGATGCATGTCTGTAGTAGTTACATAAAGGAATGAAAAGGAAAGCCTCAAAAGAAGGATGATTGGCAGGAACATATTGCTGAGCTATTGTTTTCAATTGACTTGGATTCTTGTGCAACGTAAGCAATATTTAATGTAGCTATAAAAATATATATCATGGATGATTTTGTTATCCACAGCAGAAGCAAAATTCAATAATGTTCTCACTATATACTGCCCATGAGCCCAAACGTTATTTTTTTTTTTTTTAACAAAAGTCGTAAGAGAACCATAGAAAAAAAATAGATTTAGCAACAATTTAGAACAAAAACAACTAGTTTCCCTCAAGTGTACCTATATTGACAAGTGCCATGATGAGCAAAACATGGGTATGTGAAGTACCATGCCTAGTTAAAACTTTCCTATTTTCCTTTTTTTTTCTCATTGCAAGTGTAAAACTCCCCCTGCCCCTGCATTCTGTATGCAAATAAGTCAGTCAGGCTGCAAGAGAATATAAAGATTAGTGAGAGGTCTGGTACAAACCACCCCAAACACCAGGAGCAGGGAATGCAGGAGCCAATAGACAATCAAATGGAAGAGAAACTTTGCTTTGCTGGCTGAAAATGTAGAAGATCCACCTGTTATTTGTGAAACAGCGGACAGCAGAACATCAATAGCTGATAGAAAGAGAGTGCTTACAAGCTCCAAAGCTTTTTTTTTTCCTAAGACCACAACAACTCACATTGTTAACCACTTAAGGACCACAGGCTTACACCTCCTAGTGACCAGGCTATTTTTACAATTCAGTGTTTTGCAGCTTTAACAGCTCGCTGCAGAGCCATTCAACTTAGCATCCAAATAAATTTCCCCCTTTTTCTGCCCACCAAGAAAGCTTTCTATTGATGGCCTCTGATCACTTCTCCAGCTTCTATTTTTTAATTTAATTGTATTTAATTTGTAAATATAAATGTTTATTTTTTATTTTATGGAGCAGCATACTCCCCTATACCTATAGAATAATCATTCTGAAAATCAGTGAGCTCCAGTCCTTTTTGGTGATTACAAATGATGCACCTCAAACATGATAAATTCACATGACAGGTGCAGTTTAGCTTTCTATATTCTGAATCTATGTTAAGACTGAAATATATGTAACTGAAACCACATCTATTGAGATGACAGTATCTTGTCATTTGCAACCACAAATTCCAGTTACATAAAATCCTACTGATATGCAGTGAAAATTGGCAGTATGCTGGGCAGCATGGTGGCATAGTGAATAGCACTCTCGCTTTGCTGCCCTGGGTCTCTGGTTTGTATCTTATCCAGGGCACTATCTGCACAGAGTTTGTATGTTCTCCCCATGTCTGAATGTGTCATCCCAAAAACATAAAGATAAGGTAATTGGCTTCCTTATGATGGATATGTATCTATGATAGTTTTTAGAATTTAAGCCCCTTTGAGTGACAGATAACCACTTCCGTAGCAAAGTTTTTTTCCCTTTGAAAAGCTATTCCCATTCATTTGGTAATAAGTTTATCGCTAATTATCACACTGAAATGATCTATATATTATTTTTTGCAGGACAAACAAGGCTTTCTTTGGGCAGTACTTTACGCTAAGAATTATATTATTTTATATGCATATATACAGGGAAGAAGAAGAAGAAAAAAAATGAAAAAAATTCACAATTTCTCAGGTTTCAGCCATTGTACTTTAAAAAATAAAATGTGCTATTTTAGATAAAACACACACAATTTGTTTTCCCATTTGTCCAGGTTATTACAATGTTTAAATTGTGTCCCTAGTACAATGTATGGCGATAATATTTTATTTTGGCTTAGGGGTGAAGGAGTTAAAAAATAATGAAAATGTATTTAATTTTTCTATGGTAAGTGTAATGTGCATTTGGAAGTAGTTTTAATTTTTGGCCACAAGATGGTGCTATACTAACTCCATTTTCTAAAAATAGAAAACATAACCAAGTGTTTACATGTGTTTACAGGTGTTTATAAACAAAGACGTAGAAAGGTGTGGCAGAAATTTCTAGCTGGTTAAGTGACAAGACTATATACGTGTACTGTGCTGCGGAAGACGTTAATATGCTGGTTGCAACTCATTTAAAAGTAACCTGGAAGTTATTATGTAAGAGAGATTGCTAAAAGCTGTAGCTGGAACTTTTTTAAAGGAAAGTTGTCACCTTAGGGGTACAAAAAAAGCCAAATGAAAAAAAAACAAGTGTAAGAGATGTAGCCAGTCAGACCTGCAATGCTGAATCCAGCACATCACTTCCTCCTTCTGCGCCTGCGTGCGTCGCTCCTGTACATAGCGCGCACAGACCCAGCAGCGGTGATACATGCGTGCATGCGTATATGCATTCTTCTGTCCACAAAAGTAGTGCGCACAGACTTAGGAAACAGCCATATGCGCTCAGGTGCAGGAAGAGTTAATGGTCAGCTGATTCCTTCTTCCTGGTGTGAGGTCAGCTGGTCTCTTAGTCAGCTGATGCTTAGGCAGGGGTTTATTTTATAAATATAAAATAATGGATGCTGACCCTGGCTGGGATTGAACCCTGGTCTCTCACATCTGAGACGATGTTTTTAACCAATATGCTATAACTGACACACAGGCAAGATGTTTTGCTGGTTAGTACTGGTTAGTCAGCTGACATGTATTGCCACCTGTGTCAGCTGATCTCTCTGTCAGCTGACACTTAAACAGGATTAATGCCTGCATGTGATTGGCTGTTGTGTGCATGTGGCCGGCCACTGATTGAATTCTGTCAGTATTTAAACCTTGCTGTGACAGTTGCATGTTGCCCGTGATAGCTCTAGCTTGCTGGTTGCTTTGTACTGCGTTGTCTTGTTATATTGGATTACCTGGATTTTGACCTATGCCAGTTATTGGACCTTTCTTGTCTGCTGCCTGAACCAACCTCTTGCCTGGATTATCGTTACGACTAATTGATCAAAAAATCAGTAATGCATTTTAATTTTTATTTTTTTTCTTCAAATACATTACATTGAAAGTAAAGTCACATGGGAGCAATCATTTACACATATCAAGTTATTTTGTCTGTTCTGTTACTGTATGCAATTAGTCTTATGGGATTCAGTCCTAGATAAAGTGGCAGCTACAGCCAGCCTTATGCTTCCCATAAAATTGTGCTCCCGGAGGAGCAGGTGTGCAGTCTAGCATGTGTGTTGATATGAGACCCACATTATCTGGTTATAATATGCACTGATCTAGTAGAAAATCACTTTACTGCATTCTTCGTTTTCTTTAGTTAAAATGCAGCCAGGGCAGGAATAAATTTGAATAATATAAATGTTTTGACACTGCATAAAAACACACTTTACTGCTGCTTAATGTAAAATATCTGTGTTTTCCGTATTTGCAGAATATGGTTCCAGGTTAGTAAACTCTTGTTTTGCTGAATAAAGGTGATCTTTCATTACCCCTAGAGAAATCTATAAAAGGAAAGAAAGCAGAGCACAAATTCCCTGGAGTGCTGGCAATCTATTGGTGAAGTTTTTTTGCCTAACATTTTAGATTTTAGATTTATCAGATTTGAAGCCTATTTTTAACTTTTAGAAGTCTCTGCTTTGTATGATTCTGCTTGTTGCCATGTTCTACGTTTTTTATTATTATGATTATTATTATTATTATTATTATTATTATTATTATTAATAATAATAAAGAGTACTATTTTGCTGTACATATTCCAAGCTAAGCTCTGAGTACAAGGGTGTAGGCACTCAGTGGCACCACTTTTACTGTTATTATTATTTGTATAGCATTGTCATCTCCTGTGGTACTGTACAACGTAAGAAATAAACATGATGAGTACAGAAACTATACATAATACAACATTGGTAGGCAATATAATTGTTATAGGGACATATATTTGTGTGATAAACAAATTGTAGAGAAACCTAAAATACACAAAAGCTTGCTTACAATCTGAAGGAATCAAAAGAAGGCAATATACGGGTCAATACAGAAGGTTGTCATCCAAGGATGTTGAATTTTTACATCATATTAATATCCAGAAAGGAGCACAGCTTGGCCAGAGGTTGAATGGCCTACGTTGGATTGTATGCTTGCCCATAGAGATGCCTTTTAAGAGTAAGCTTGAAGGTTGCAAGATTTGGAGAGTGACAAATGTGTTTTGGAAGGGGATTTTAGAGTAGAGGAGAGGCTCATGAGAAATCCTGAAAGACTGGAGGGAGGTCATTCTAAGAGAGAACATTTAAGAGTTAAGATTCAACAATAGCAGAGTCAAGTTATCCTACCTTATAGATGTATGACACGGTATGGACACAAGTAGAGGTTCAAGGTTAAGAAGTCAATTTTATTGGTGCACCAATAATCTTATCGCATAGAAATTAACATAGAACTTTTTCTAGCAATATAGCTGTCACTACCAACCTAGACCGGGCACCTCCTACACTCCTACCTGTTCTAAACATAGCTGACACCCCTTACACACTAAAGGTGATTGAGTCGAGGGTCCTCGACTGACGAATAATTTTTTTGAGCAGCAACCATCTAGGAACCCAAAGGTTGAGTGGGGATGGTTTCTGACCACATGCCTCTACTGCAACCCACCTTTGTGAGTATAATCTCTATTGCTTTAGAATTTACCCCGATCCACTAACAATATTGCACCAGATTGGACTCCTGGATATGTCTGTGTTTTCTCCTCCCTCACCACTCCACTACAATTTAAGAGTTAAGAATTTGAATTAAATATCCCGTTTAAGTAACAGTCACTTAAGAGCTTGACAGAGACAAGCAGCATATGATGATGAGTGAGGAGAGAGGAGGATAAATCAAGCAGCTGAATTGCGTAAAGATTGGAGGGATGCAAGTCAGTTAGTCAGTAGGCTGCACAGCAGGGTATTACAGTAGTCAAGGCAAGATATTATTAGGACATGCACTAGCATTTTAGTAGTGTTATAAGTGACAAAAAGAGCACAAGAGGTTCTTAGAGAGTGAATGAGTGGAATAAATAAGAGAAAGTAATCAAATAAAGCCCTAAGCAATGTGTTTAAAGAATGGATGTGGTTAGAGGTATTTTTGACATTTATTATTTTAACAGGTAGAAAAGTTCAATAAAGGCAGTGGAAAAATGATCAATTCAGTTTTATTCATGTTTACTTTACGTTTAGGAAATTAGAGGTCATGAAAGAAGGTGTAGCAGACAGGATGGCAGAAATGGGTGATTAGAGGGAATTAGGGTCTAGTGCTGAGAGGTATGGTTGTGTATCAGCATATAAGGGGTACTGAATTCCGAATCAATTTATTTAGCTGCAGGTGCATATTAATGAGAAAAAAAAAGACGGCCAAGAAAAGAGCCCTGAGGTACTCCACGGACAGTAAATGTGGAGATGAGATATGATTTGAATACATAACAGTTAAATACTGTATCTCCCAGTGAGAAAATAAGATATGCAAGAAAGAGTGAGGGCCCTTATACCTAAAGATGAGAGTGTCTGTAGGAGCAGATGGTGGTGAACAGCATCACATGCAGACCACGAATGGGATGATCAGAATTGATTAATGGTCTAGAAATGTAGCTGTTAGGTGGTCCGGCTAGCGGCTACTTTGGTAAAGGCCATGGTGTGACTACAGTAGAAGACGGACTGTTGATCAAGTGAAGTGAATCGTTAAAGGATAAGAGAGTATCTAATCCTCCATCAACATAGTGTTCTGGCAATTTGGAGAAAGATTGGAGAAGTGAAACAAGGACGAAGCTGGGGAGAGGGTTTTTGAATATTGGTGTTATAGCAGCCTTTTTGATCAAGGATGGCAAAATGCCAGTAAAAAAAGGATAAGTTAAAAAGAGATGTTAGAGAAGTAATGAAGGGTGAGGAAAGCTTTGGAATGGGAATGGGATCCAGCAAGTGTACCTAGAAGAATTGATGCTGTTTTGAAGGCAAAAGGTAGTCACACCAAATATTATTTCAATTTAGATTTTTCTTCTGTTGGCTCAAATTTGTTGTTAAGTAAGTAGAATATACAGTACTTAAATAACAGATAATAGCTGTGTTTCTGCTTGTGCTTGTGTGTATATAAAACAATCAACGGGTAATACCACACCCCCCGTCAGGTAGGGACTCACCGGATGGTGCGGCCTTCAGGGCCCAATGTCGCATTTGGGGTATTGGCCACCCCACAGCCTCTCTGGCACCTCCCGTCCGGGAGCTCCTACGCGAATACCGCCGGTCGCGTCCGACCAGACATTCGCGCTGACGTCACGCCGCGACTCCGCCCAACGAGCCCCTGCGGAGTTGCCGTAGCAATGAAACATTGGGCAGAGTCACGGTGTGACGTCAGCACGAATGTCTGGTCGGACGTGACCGGCGGTATTCGCGTAGGAGCTGTTTTTATTTCTTCCAGTCAGCAGTATTAGCACTGATAGCGGGAGTGACATCTGTGGACACCGGGTAGACTGTTAGGTGGTTCCTGGGTGCTCTACCCACCCCAGCTAAGTGCATTACTTTGCTTTAAGTGATGCCTAATTGCTCATATTGAGTTGTCACTATCCCATGTTGGGAACACTTATTACTGGATTTTTTTACGTTTTTGCTGATCTTTCTTGCATATATATGAATATTTTAAAACGAATAAAACCATAAGTAGACTTTTACGCAATGAGGAGTCTCCATTTTTATTACAAACAGCTGGTGATGAACTTGAGTCCCTGAAGGACCGGGCGGGAGGCGCCAGAGAGGCTGTGGGGTGGCCAATACCCCAAATGCGACATTGGTGATTCCCCACCTGACGGGGGGTGTGGTATTACCAGCTGATTGTTTTATATCGGAAGACACACAAGCACAGCTATTATCTTTTATTTATGTTTATGAGTGGTACACACACTGAATAGCAGTGCTCCACACCTGTTACATGATATAGGACTCTGTAGTGTGTATGTGGTGCTTGTACATGGACTTTTGCACGAAATCTTAACTGACTCACAGTACAATTTTCTTGAGGATTGAGGAGTCCTCTATATAAGTGCAGTTTTCCAAGTGTGCTTTTATTCTATATTGTGTATATTGAATACAGCAGCACACTATTGGTTATTTGGTGCTTGTACATGGACTTTTGCATGACATTTTAAATTGATTCACAGCATAAATCTCTTAAAGATTGAGTAGTCCCTTATATGAGCGCAGTGTTCCAAGTGTGATTTCCTTTTATAAGTAGAATAAACTATTAGAATTTAGTTTTGTGAAAGCATTCTTACGTTACAGATTTTTTTCAAACCTGCCTAAAACTTTTATACATTACATACCTTTACAAGAATAAAAAACTGTGTGTGTGTGTGTGTGTGTGTGTGTGTGTGTGTGTGTGTGCGTGCGTGCGTGCGTGCGTGCGTGCGTGCGTGTGTGTGAGTGTGCGCGTGCGTGTGTGTGTGTGCGCGTGCGTGTGTGTGTGGTTTTTAATATTTTTCTGCTGAAAACAGATTACGAGGTTGAGCTAACTGAATCACTGAAGGATCAGGTTTTTAAAAGTTTGCTCATCTCTGCTCAAGATTTCATGCTGTAGGTGACAGCTAACGACAAAAAGACAAAAGACAGAAGGCAGGAAACATGGCAGGTATGAATTACAGGAGCAGCACGAATGCAGAGAGCTTTCAGTGTATTCCGGTGTATATGCCAATGACACCAATATATTGTAGAGTTAATTTCATTATATAGCACACATACACATATAAATCTTATAGTCCTTTATTAGGACGAGAAAGTTATTGTAAATATGTAACCATGGAATGTCCACACATGCAACCTTTATCTATTTTATCATATTTGGTGAGGGATTCAACCAAGATTTTTGTTTAGATTCTATCTCTATTTGTTTATTTTTTTTATCCAGCATTTGTTAACAATGGATATCAATGCCTAAAAATATAAATCCTAATAAATTCATTCCAGAGCTGTATAACAAAAAGAAAATGCACATTCTTATAATTCTAAAAATAATATTTTCAGATAGATCAGTACTGCCATTTACAGCTTTCCTTTTTAACCATTTAACCCCACAAGTTATTTTATCTTTACCACCTATAGCCATTTGCTTCTGTGAGTGCTCCTCCCAATCATAACGTTATTACAATGTATCACCTGTCATTATAAACAATGTTTAGCATGAGAGAAGTTTGCTTCTTCCTCTTGTTTGCACACAGATAGGAAGTGGGAATATTTAAGGCTGCAGGTGAATTGGATTACAAAGGCAAGTGTAACAATGTTACAATGTTACTTACATTCAGCACCTACCCCAGGATACAGTGACAAGTGTTTTAATAATAATAATTGCAGTATTTGTATAGCGCCTTTCTCCTGTCGGACTCAAAGCGCTTGTGAGGCAGCCATTAGAGCGCACTCAGTAGGCAGTAGCAGTGTTAAAGGACTTACGAGCCCAAATCCATAAAAAAAAGTCTGTACCTGTATCATGTTTGAAGGCACGGAGGACCCACCCGCGCCCTCCGTGCAGCTCTGCCGGGTCCCCGCTGCTTGTCCTCCCCCCGGGCGGGCCCCAACCCCTCAGCCCGGGTCGGGCTCTCCTGCCTCCTCAAATATGGCCGCCGGAGGAGGCCGCTGCTGCGCAGTCCGCACCGACGCAAGTACGGCTGCGCAGCTCTAGGGCCTCCCTCCCCAATCCACGCTACGTAGCGTGGATCGGGGAGGGAGGCCCTAGAGCTGCGCAGCCACACTGCCTGTGTCATAGGCAGAGCCCTTAACCATTACACTATCCAGCCACAGCACAGACAGTTTTGGTTGTCTTTCCTTACTTCGGTGAATATGCTTAGCCGGGAATAACAAGTGTTGAACATTTGCCAGAGATTTTAAAATTAATACAGGACACAATTTGTGAGAGATGAAAATCATTTTTATGTACAAAGTACTAAAATATTTAGGGTTATTCAAAATTAAATTTACAACTGCACTGTGAAAATACTGTTAGGTTTTATTAACCCATGTCATGATAGCCAGCTTCTTCCCTAAAATGTGGATATATCAATCACAGTCATAAACTTGAAAGTGTATGAAATACTGTATGCTTGTAAGCCACTCTTCAGAAGTTTGCAGAATATATTTGCAAAATACAAGTATAAGTTTTAGAAGAAGTGATAAATGTTTCTTAAAAGCAAAAGCATGTCAATAAATGTGATTTTTCAAAATACAATCTGTACGTTAAAAGAGCCTCTAGGGAGGAAGATTCCTAGTGGTCCCTCATACTGTGTTTGGGCTTGTTCACACCTAGAGCATTTTCCATTTTTTTTAAGCACTGGCGATTTTTAAAATCACCCTAAAAGCACCTGTGCACTGATTCCCTATGAGAGTGTTCACATTTAAGCGATTAGATTCTGATCCGCTCACCAAAGTGTTGCCTGTACCATTTTTGGGGTGACTTGCCTCAATGGAAGGTATAGGGAAATCGCAAAGCATTTGAAAAAGCTCGATTCGCACAAAAAAATCACGATCGCGCGCAATGTGAAAATTCGCGCGAAATTGGCCGTGCTAACAGTTAGCACTATTTTGTGAATCAAGCCCATTGTATTTATTCATTTCCAGGTGACAGAGTTCACATCCTGACTGACGTTAGGAAGTGAAATAACCAATCGCTCTGTAAAACCGCTTAGAAATGCGCTTTACAAGAAATCCCTAACTCGCAGGTAAGCGCTGGGAGGCGCTAAAAGAAAGCGCACAAAAACACAAAATGCACTTGTGGTTACGATTTATGATGGTAACAAGGCCTTTGCTCAGAATTCCTACTACTCATTCAATGCCTAGTGGCCATTCCTGGATTGACTAATGCATCTTCAGAGCCATCTGCCTCCCCACTTCTGGTCACAAAGACCAAATAAAAAGGTAGAGAGCTTTTGCTGACAAGAACTCCAAGATCAGAATCCTCCTTCCCCTCTGTTGACAGCCAGAAACATGAGAATTAAAGCACTCTGATAATGAGGTTACACTGTTATCTAGCCCAATTCAGGAGGTGCAGAATTTTGGCTAAACCATGTTCAGGCTGAAGATAGACCTCAGCAATTAGACAATACAGATGACAAACAAAGGTTAACTCAGGCAACATTCAAGCAATGCATAAAACAATCCAAGGCTAGGTAGCATTCAAGCCATATAGTGGAGCCATGGATGGTACGTGGAGGATTAATTACTAGTAGCCAGAAGACAAAGAGACTAAAGCAAGGCAACATGAATCATGATAAACACACCTATGCTGTATGACTCCAGCTAAAGTAGCCTTCCGTCAATTGTCAAAATCCCTGTCCCTAAGGTAGAGATGGACCAAACCTAAATGCAACAGACCAAACAATGTCAAATGCCAAAATCTCTCTGTCCACATCTGACTGTTTTTGCTCTAGCTGTGTATTTACCATGTTCATTTTTTTATTTGACTTCCTTGTTTTTTTTTTCCTTCTTACTAGTCTCTATAGACAACTTGCTGATGGTACAAATGTTGTTCACACATCTCATTTAAAGCTAAATTATGGATTTAATATTTAATATACTGGAGTCAATTCCCCCAATGAGCTTTGAATATGAATTCTATTGGTCCCTTGTACTAAGTATTGGTTAGGCTTTGGGTATATTCTTGCTAGTATTTTCTTTAAATTAACTTTATGTAGATACATGAAAATAAAATAAAGCTTCCTTTTTAATACATTTAATACATATCTTCATCCGAGTTCTGAATTCAGTATAAGTATATTCTGCATTATGTGAAGAACATCTGTCAGCAAAGATGACCTCTGCAGAGTTTGCTCTAGGGATGGAGATTAAAATAAATCCAAATTTGATAATACGGTTCATTGCCTGAGATGTCTTTAAATGGATCAATTTTAATTTATTTGATATTTTCACTGAATAGTCAATCCCTCCTGGATTTCTAAATATATTGAGCTAATGTTGCTAGTTACCAACTATCTGACCTTCAAAACCCATAATGTCATTTTAAGATAACATCGCCATTTTGCAAGTTATCTCCATTCATCCTTTTTCATCAAATGCTCAGATGGTCAATTTAAGCAATACAGAAAAGGACAATCTATTCCATTATTCAGCATTTTGTACTTTTTAGAAAGTGTGGAACTGATGAATTAGCATATAATGTATGATAGAGGATTTAACTTTCTAGTGGCTCGTGTATGTCTTTCTTTGAATTAATATATTACAGTATATCAGAAAATCATAGTGATTGTGGAACTCTTTCTATGTTTATACAATCTATTGGTAGCCTCCAGGTGAGAGAAATATAAGTAAAATACACAAGAATAAGATGTTTCAAAGCTTTTTATTGAGAGGGTCTTGGCTATTTATATGTCACGCATTTGATTATTACTGATTTTGACCCAAACCCAAGAGGTAGAATTGTTTTGTATCCCACTGCCATCTGGAGACAATAGCTAACAACACTTCACTTGATAACAACTTTCTCAGCTTACCAGTGCCTTTGGCTGTCTTTTTGTTAATCTCTCAGAAGGATGCTTGCTGTAGAATAACAGCCTTTAAATATTGATAGCAAATTGAACAAGCTGAAAACTGAACTTACCTGGGGCTTCTGACGGTCCCACTCAGACGTCCTGTGCTCCAGTGACCACCTCCGGTTCACTTCTGGAATTGGCGACTGTAAGGTCACAAAACCCCTGTTCCTGTGCAACCAGTCCTCGCTCCCACTAACTTAACTGGGAGAGTACTGCGCCGGTGCAAACCCTACTGTCGCAAATGCTGAAAGTGAACTGGCAGCAGAGACCGGAGCATCAGCGAGTGGCTGCACGGACACAGAACATCTGCAGTGGAGCGTTAGATGCCCCAGGTAAGTTCAACTCTTTTTCCTCCTAGCATATTACAGTACTTTTTTGATCCACATAATTTTAAATGGTTGTATTTTAAAGTGATGGCTATAAATTTTAGGACTGGATTACATTACTGATGCAGTGTTACTGTGCACAGTGTGTGACACTCCACAACCCACTGACACCCAGAGCCGTGCACACTACTACTATTGTTGCTACATTAAGTTGCACGCACAATACCACTCCAGTGCATTATTTGTAGGAATGTAATGTGATTTCTGCCCTTTAGGGATTAATACCCGACTTTGCGTCAACTCCGTTATTTTTGGTGGGACTTTTGGCATGGATCCCCCTCCGGCATGCCACAGTCCAGGTGTTAGACCCCTTGAAACAACTTTTCCATCACTTTTGTAGCCAGAAAAAGTCTTTATAGGTTTTAAAATGTTCCTGCCCATTGAAGTCTATGGTGGTTCGCATGTTCGCGAACATTTAGGGAAGTTTGCATTCGCGGATGGAAAATTCTATGTTTGCGACATCTCTAAAGGGAACGCTCCACCAGGGAGATATCACTTCAGATAATTTATGTATTATTATTTAGTATTTATATAGCGCCAACATCTTCCGCAGCGCTGTACAGAGTGTATTGTCTTGTCACTAATTGTCCCTCAGAGGAGCTCACAATCTAATTCCCTACCATAGTCATATGTCTATATATGTATTGTGTAGTGTATGTGTTGCAGTCTAGGGCCAATTTAGGGGGGAGCCAATTAACCTATCCGTATGTTTTTGGGATGTGGGAGGAAATTGGAGTGCCCGGAGGAAACCCACACAGACACGGGGAGAACATACAAACTCCTTGCAGATGTTGACCTGGCTGGGAATCGAACCAGAGACCCAGCGCTGCAAGGAGAGAGTGCTAACCACTACTCCCACGGCATGCCCAGATCCTGGATCAAACACAGTTCCTCTCAGATATATATGCTTGAATATGCTTACAAGATTCACACACAACACTGCAGCACTGCAATATTCAATAAGCATGTATCCCAGACACTAGTTTAGAAAGCAGCAGATCTTTTCAGGCAAAGTTTTGCATTTGTTAATGTGAACCAGGCTAGATTAATAGCAGCCACATGCTTGTAGATTGTGCATTAGCATAGCAGCCATATGCATTCCATTTCTCACCACCTACTTTTGCACTTAACAGCCTCCACAAACACTGGGAGAATCACCACCTGGTTTCCCCCTGAGTTGCCTTCATGGGGGATGGGATGGTATATTCAAGCAGCCCGTGATCTACCTGCTTTTAGTCAGCTACATAGCAGGGGCCAGCAAGGGCTCCAAGGCTCAACACACTCCACGCTGCCCAGTTTCCCCACCTACGCATTTCAGTGCCAATCGGCTTTCACCACGGTGTGGCTAGCAGAAGGGAATGTCTGTCTTATATACTGGCTCCCCTCCTTCCAGGATGTACATCATCTAGTAATCTCAGCACCACCTTAACTTCTCAGAAGTTTGCCAGTCTTTTCATATATCATATATTGAGCACATTCCACTTTGGCCTGCCTTTTCACTTCCTGTCTTGACCTTTGATTTGTTCCCAACTCAATCCACCTGAAGATAAGAAAAACATGGGTACATCTAGGACTACTTAGAACTATTCTGTGTTATCTCTTAATTTTTCTTTTTCTTTATTGTCAAGGTTAATTAAAAACTGATGTATGCAAATTATGCAGTCAAACTAGCAGTCAAGGGCAGAGCAGATCTTCTAAAAATCAATTAAAAAACATGTGTGTGGCTGAACAAGCAGTTGTGATAAAAAGATAGTACTGAAAAGTTCAAAAGGTAATTATTCTTTCCGTGTGAGAGCTGAATGAATTAAATTTCATGGCACACTGACATAGCTGTTGTTTATACTTCACTTAGTACTAGAATTGTAGCCCTTAAATTGGAAATTAGGATGTGAGACTATCAGGAAGGTTCTATATAGCATTACTACTGCATATACAATTAATCATGACACACATTTACTTTCAGTTCAGGTTGTCTTAAAAAAGAGCTTTACAATTATAACCAATGCTTTTGTGCTACTTCACAATGTGTGTATTTCTATTAATATCCATGCATTATTAATTCTTGAAAATTTCTGATCAAAGACGATCATAAAAATAATTATAAAAAAGCTAATAAGCTAGTGATTTGATTTTCAAAGCCAATTTTTACTAAACATGTCAGATAAGCAGCCCTCAAATAACTTACACATTACACAGTAGCTCATTACATATTATGGCGATAAACATTTTCAAAGACTGGATTATTTTAAAATAATTATAATGAAAAGATCATTAATTCCAAGATAGATCTGTTGTCATGGTTACGCAATAAACTTTGTCTTTACAGATCCTTCCAGTTTTAAAACTAAATGTTTCGAAAGCTAAAAAATAGTTGAAAACCTTTGAATAATTTATTGTGGTTGCTGAAACTTTAAAAAAAAATGTTTTAGATGCTCTGATGTCTTTTGGTGCATATATAATTAAAGAGGAATTTAAGACAAGTAAATAAATCAGCCTAGGGTATAAGTAAGTCATAGCAGTAACATTACTTAAAATAAAATATTACCTTTTCAAAATAATAAAGTATTGGGTTTTTATGCATGGGACTTTTCTCATGAGTTGTCCCACCTTGATCCTAATATAATTACAACTATTGCTTGTGTGCAGGCCTGGGAAAAGCTGTAGCAGCTAATAAGCAGGTGTTTCCTTTGCCTGATCCAGTTGCCAAAAAAGTGGCATATAGATATTTTTTTTACATAGCCAAGAAATAAGAACTGTATGTTTTAAAAATCCGACAGTGTAATTTCCTGCTTCAGTTAGTGATGCCAGATGAGTGAGGTGTGATTTAATGTTTTAATTTTTAGAAGCTTTACATTTTAAAAATGTACAAAGACTTTTTAGCAAAAAAGTTGTAAAGGAAAACAAAATGTTTCCTAAGGTTTTTTAAAGCACCCCGAATCAAGACTTTTACTTACCTGGGGCTTCTTCTAGCCCCTTGTAGTCTTTGAAGTCTCTCAGTGTTCTCCCGGTCCCCTCCATTGTGCCACTGTCCTCTCAATTAAAGTGTATGACCTAGATAGGTCACCCACTTTGGCGCATGCATTGTCCTGGACATGTGCCTCCTCGAACGCATTCTGTGCATGCAGGTTTCATAAAGACTAATTAACCAGGCCAGGTTGCAGAGTTAAACTGGGTGACAGCAGCACAACAGAGGCAATCCATAAGACACTGTGGGACCTTAAAGATTACAGGGTGCTGAAATAAGTCCCATGTTAGTAAAAATCTACTTTTTTTCAAGATTAAGAAGTGCTTTAATTCCCATTTCCCCATGAAGCCCGGTATTGGCAGAAAAGCTGAACCCAGCACCACTATGCTCTGTCACCTGAATAATCCCAGCTCATATAAACTATAAATGTGGGGGTATTTTACAAACAGGGCAGACATTTTCCACTCCCCCTCTTTTTATGAGAAATCCTTGTCTAAGGTCATGAGCAAAGAGCTAAGCCACATCTGCAGAGCACACGTTGAGATGGGGTAACTACTTCAATGCATGTAAAAAGAGTTCCTACGTTGGCCTATGGTGGAATCTAAAATATTCCTGTAATGTGGGTGCCCCCAGATATACACTCTTTCCAATTTGAATTATATATAAGAAAACCCCACCTCCCACCATACACAAACTCACTTTGTTTATTATTTCATCTGCTTGCTTGATCACACTCCACAACCAGGAGAATTTCAATACATGCATATTATAAGTAAGCTATAACAGGTAGAACATAGAGTAAGTTAAAATAAAAAGAAATAGGTGTGGTGGGTGGCACATCTAGTGTCATTATTTGAAATCAACCTCCACCACAAAGTAGCCACCCCCCTCCCCGGATAGGTAGCCAGAAGCGAGCTTCTCTTGCTCCCATGGTGACGGGGATGCTTGGAGGCTATAGATAAACAGTGGAACTTGGAGAGGTATATCTCTTCTCTTATGCTTTGCTGCCTTTACTGAGCAGAGGAAGACATCCCCCCCCCCCCACACACACACACACACACACACACGCACACCATACAGCAGAAGCTCTTCTGCTCTTTTTGCTCGCTCAATACACCTCAACACAACCTGATCATTTTGGGTGGCAGTGGAAGTCTTATCAATTAGTTTCTGAGTGAAGTGGTTGTTTCATTTTTTAACTCTTCCAGCAACTACTGCTTTAGATCATAGATTTAATTTGAGTTTTGTATCACTTTAAAACTGCAGCTGATACCTTATGAAACACACATTTAATTTAAAAGATAAAATGGGCATTATTCACAAAGCTTTTTCACCTGTTTTTCTCTGTTTTCAGCTTATCTATGTTACACCATTTTTAAGCTCCCAAAGAGCAAACATATACAATAATTAAGGTAAGAAAAGTAATACTGAAATAAAGTTAATCAGAAACAACTTACTTGGAGTGATTATTTTGCTTGGAAATGGGCTGAAAGGTTATTTTTATCAATTAAGTGATAAGTCATTTATGAGGAGTTTTGTGAATAGAGCCCAACTGTGTGCATGTAATTCCCACTCAATGCCCTTTCTAATTACGCTTCATAGAATACTCATTAAATAAATAGCATATGAAATAAAGAAAAGAAAAAAAAAAAGCGGTCTGAGTTCTTCCAGATTAGGTTAAACAACGGTGAAAAAAAATAAAGTTTATTTGCACTAAAATCTGATAAAACACGCATATAAAAATGTTTATCTTTTTACACATCTTTGAATGGCTCCTCTGTGTGAGTAGTCTCCTGAGTTTTGTGGCCCTTTGTAAGCAAATCCTCTTTCTTTCTCGATGTGTGGTAAACTTTGAAAACGTTGTACATAAATCATATGAAAAAAATATGGTGTGGAATGAACAGCCATAATACATCACACCAAGACCCAAGAAACTACCATATGACAAGAATGCAGCTAAGATATGAGAAAGGTATTTCTAAAGCAAAACTTGTTAGTGTGGTCAATGGAAACAATCAATAACTGCAATGTTTATTTATATAGTAGAAGGCGCTCAACATGACACAGCTATGGTCTAGCTGAGGTTATATACTCAAGCGGAGAAATTGTTCTGAATAAAAATTATATTTTAATAATACCGCTGGGAGTTGTAATTCTCAGAAGAACAAAGGTGGCTATAACAATGAAAGTCTCATTCCTGTATGTGCTTATCCTTGAATAGCTTAAAATGATACAGGCTTAAATGCATTCACTTTTTTTCATAGCATAAACAAACGTGTCAACTTTTGTGAACGTGCTACTTTTTAATGATATATTATAATTTCCATCCAGGATTTGACCCCTGGGGTCACATGTGGATATCCAAATTTGCTTGGATTATTGCAAGACTGAAGGAGAATGTCTGTACATTGGCATTCTGTGCAGCATGGTGGCGTAATGAATAGCACTATCGCCTTGCAGCACTGGGCCTCCAATTCGAGTCCCAGACAAGGCGATATCTGCACAGAATTTGTATGTTCCCCCATGTCAGTGTGGGTTGTCTCCCGACACTCTGGTTTCTTCCGACATCCCAAAAACATACAGATAAATTAACTGGCTTCTCCCTCAATTGGCCCTAGACTACAAAACATACACTATATTAAACATACATAGAAATATGACTATGGTAGGGATTAGATTGTGAAACCCTCTGAGAGACAGTTAAGTGGCAAGACAATGGCCTCAATTCACTAAGATCATGCTGGAGATAATAAGGCAAGAGAAAACGTACCTCCACACAGTGAGAGAGTTATCTTATCTCTTCATTCCTTAAGTTACCTCCTCTGTAGTTATTTTCACACGCAGTTAATAAACAGCCTGTCTTTAACTGTGGAGTTATTTTAAGGATTGAAGAGTTAACTTAAAGACAGAAGAGTTAACTTTAGGTTTGCCTGAGGTGAAAGGTTTCCTGAATACAACATGCCTCATCACCATGGTGACCACTCTAGAAACGTTATTAAAGACAGGAGATAAGCTTAGTGAATTCAGCCCAATATCCTCTGTACAGTGCTGTGGAAGATGTTGATGCTGTATAAATAATAATAATAAATAAAAAAAGTTTTCAAAAATGTGCCAAAGAAATATTACAAAAGGAAAGCACACTCAGTAGATTTAATTGCCATTGAGATAAGAAAGTAGTAAACATGTTAGCATTACTTCTCTCTCATATTCCAGTTTTCTGTTCAAATATCTCTACAGGACCAAAACACACACACACACGCACGAGCACACGCTCGCAAAACACACACACACACACACACACACACACATACACACACATACACACACACACACACACACACACACAGACACAGACACAGACACACAGACACAGACACAGACACAGAGACACACACACACACACACACACACACACACACACCAAGCTTATCTGTTGTTTGCATAAGTAACAAAGCTCTAATTCAATAAACTTTTCTGCCAGCAGTTATTTTATCATCTTATTCGGTACATTTCCAACACCTAACAAGTGTAAAGGTATAAAAAGAAAAGTAAAAAAAATAATAATAATATGAAACTTCTGTTCAACTTCTGTTGAGTATTTACTTGTTTTCTGGGAGCTTAAAAGATATGTTATTACTAGGGTTACGAGGTTGAGAATTAAAGATGAATGATTTTAAAATCATGGACCAGGAGTGCCTGAAGACTGTTATAAACTGTTCTAATCACCTTGCTTCGACACCATCGTCTCACAGACTGTGAGATCACTTGACTCTCCACACCGCAAACAGGATATAGACTTTCTCAGGCTACTTCAATGTTTACGTTATTTATTCAGGAAACAGGAATACAGATAGATACATTCATCTCCTGGCAAAGCAGACTTCCATGTTGCGTTACAGCTGCTTGAGTATCTTCCTACTGAAGATACCCAGGTCTTCTTGTGTCTACTCTATGTTACAGCTAGACTACCTATGTACAGCATACATTATATCAGATTACAGAAAGGAATAACATGCTTAGAGGTCCAAGTCGGCCTTGCGAGCTAGTGCAGAAGGAAGAAGCAGAATGCCCTCTCCATTGCTCGCACCCGGTTTAATACCGACTAGGAAAGAGTTAAATATGACATCATCTTCGCCACCCCCTAGACCAGATTATTGGTGGACTCACTCGTGGTGTCATCATACACACCTACTTGATTAATAATCAATGAGGCATTTGGCCTATATGCAGGACCGTGGATGTTTAGTAAACATGGCCAATGTTTTCTGTTCCTGTGGTTGAGGTCAGAGTAGTCCGATGGCCTTCTCTTAGGAACATGTTCTCAGTATCTGCGTGTATCCTCTGCTACACGCAGACCCTGAGATGCCTCTGCCTGCATCACAAAACTTCTATTTATTTTAAAGGCATACACTGCGGACAAGCCTTTTACATAAAACTCAGGCCAAGTAACTGAGGCCTACTTAAATTATAACAATCCCCCCTAAAACGGCTTGACCCGCAGATCCCAGCGTCTGAACCTCCCAGTACCTGGTTTCTTTTATGTTTCACTTTTCAATGTTCGTGCTCACACAACTTCTCTGCTCTAGGCGATTACCCCTGGAAGAGAGAGAGCAAGACCTCTTGGTCTTCCTGTAACCAGGCTCTCTGGGGAGGCCCTACTTCTAAGTCCCTCTATACCACATGCTCAGCATTTGCGTCACTCACGTATCACTCACAAACTTGCATGACCACAGAAAAGTGAAACTCGTTTGGTTGTTACAAAACGGAGCAGTGCCAGGTGCCTTCTAAAAGAGCGCCTTTATACAATCAGCTCCTAGGTACTACTAAACCTATACCCGTAACCCTGTATATCCCTTAATTTAAACTATTGGTTCAGGAGATTGTTTATGAGGCACCAATCTCTGGACCAGGTTAATTTGTTTTACGTAATTTTAACACGCAACCTCACCTGGATAATGATGCCTAACGTTGTCATCCCCATCCAGACGACCAGTGGGTGTAGAAAAAACTTTGGAACTGCAGAGGCCCCGTCCGAGTGTCCCTGGAACATCACCGGAACCTTTGGCCACCAGGTCAGACTGGAACTCACCTGCTCATTTTTGTATTCTACCTCGTGAAGATCACCTGTATCATGGTGAAATCTTACCTCTAACTTAGTGTACTGTTTGTTTAACCTTTGTAACAAAATGTGGTCGTCTTGGATCAAAACCTGTTCCCCTTTGTCCCATGTCATGTTCTCTTTCAGGACGGGAACTACCCGTGAAACTTTGCACTTTAGAGTTCTCTTAACAATTTGAAAAACAACGTCATCCAACCTGGATGACTGGATCCATATGGGATCTCCGCTCCCACAATATGTTCCCCTTGGAAACTCCCCCTTATCGAAACAATTATGAGAATATACCTTGAATGTATCATTAGAACTTATGTTAAAAAACCAAACCTTTCCTTCCGCCACCGGAACTATCGGTTGGGCTTCAGGGTGGATCTTTTGAATGGTAGCCTCGCATTCTGCGTTATTGAGCCTGCAGGCTTCTTCACTAAATTTGACTTGCCCCGGCCAACGCAGGTACTTCTGCAAGAATTGCCCGCATGAGGACAACTCTACTTGCTTCACCTCCCCGTCTAGCACCAAAAAAGGTTGACCTCTCAGGTCCTGGTGTAAGACCCGGGTTGAGGTGGGAACTAAGAAAGTGGCGGTGCCTAAAGGAATGTTGCACCGTTTCCATTTGTTCACCCAAACATCTCGAAGCTGCCATGCAAAAGATCCTTTTCCAGAAAAATTAATATACCTCCCCTTGTCCAATCTCTCGCTGACTAAATATGTCCCCAGCTGTCCTGATTGGACCTCTTCCCCCCTTATGTCCTGAGGCACACTATGTACCTGAGGTCGGGAAGACTGTACTCTCTGCAATCGTTCGATTAAGAGTACCTCTTCACTTACCCAACTTTCATGAGGATAAGCTGTTGCATATGGACTGTGTAATATCATCCCCTGTTGTGACCCGTGTGGTGTGAATGGGGTTCCCTGTGTGGGCTTTCCCTCCCCCGGGACCGCTCTCCCCACCCTCTTTGTCACCTGGAAATGTGGCTTGATCTCGATTTTTACTTCTTGTTTCGAGAACCACCCACCCTCGGCTTTCCAGCCTTTACGTGTGTATAGTTGTTTCAGAGGCACTCTCTGTTGGTAGCTCCAGAGTGTGATGTTGTCCCCTGCGTCTCTCTGGTAAGAGAATTGACGCCTCCTGCTCGTTCCTCTCCAATCTGGAACCATCTCACTCTGCATAACCAAGACAAGGTACCCCTGAATCACACACTCCACCTTTTGCACGTACCCATTGTACTGCAATGTACCTTTTAACAAACCTTTGGATCGGTGCGTCGATTCTGGGAGTGTGGTACTCAATAGCAGATTTATACTGCCATTCAATTCCCACTGCCCGCACACCTGACCCTTCAGACCTTTCACCCACATTGTGCCATGAAATTTGATTTCTCCTGGCCCAAGTGCTCTTTTCCTCCGTCCCTGCATGGTCCATCTGTACCAAGCGGAGGGAGGTGTGAAAGGATCAGTACCTTTGTCACCCAACATCAACATGTTTGGGCCTTGCATTCTCATTAACCCCTTATTATACATGAGAATGTCCTCTCTTCGTTCTCCTCGGACGAAATGGCAACCTAGGATCACCATCAGCACGGTACTCTTCATTATAAAAGCACCACCTTGGGAAAGAAAAACATTAGCAATTTGCACTATGCTTTGCTCAGTCAGTTTTTTTAGACGTTTTCCGATCTCAGGAACCTCAGTTTTTAGTCTCTTTCCGATCTCAGGAATCTCGTGTTTCTCCAAACTTAGATTGGCATCTGGAACCTTTCGCTTATCCGACTGACATCTCCATCTTTGCTGCCAGCACTGCAGCTGTCTCAATTCCATATTACCAAACACCTGAAATCGAAATACAAACAAATCAATTCTTATTAATGATTTGGGATTCGCCCTGCGGCTTGTGCTCTTTACACTTTAAATTGATCAATATATACCGTAATTGATCTCGTTGCTTTATGGTTCTCATGAACTCTGTTTACTCTTTTTGGTAGATTGGAGTTAAACTTCACCCCCCTACCTCAGTACTATCCTCAGTACTTACCTGTTTAAAATATGCTCCCGCGGACTTCACCTTTGGAAGCTCTCACCTCATTGCAGCTCACTCCACATCCCCCCTCATCTGTCCATGCGCGGCCGTCGCATGCACAGATTACGGATGCCACACCTGATGCTGCTTTGCAGGTGAGCCTGCAATGCTCTTACTCATTATCGCATTTACTTATCTAGAACTCCCTCGCGATACCAGCTCTGCTAGAAGTTCTGTGTGTTGTACCCTCTGATCAATGTTTGCCGTGCCACTACCTAGACTACCAAAAAAAACGGCTGCCTCCCTGTAGGAAGGAGCACTTTGCACTTAAACTACACAGGGTGCAGGGCTAAGCATACCAGCGTCGCATGCCTGTATGCAGATCCCTGAATACCCACATGGTAGGTAGTCACATGGCAAACAGCGTACTGATACACTGTCACTCTGTACATGGCAATTCTATCATCTGTATAATTGCCCCAAGAACTGCGGTCAGTTTTTGTTCTTTGTGTTACAATTGATAGGAGCTGGAAAAAACATATTTGACCAATCAGTGGACGAAAAAAAAAACGCACAAAAAAAACAGCCCCAGCCCAGCATAGACCACTCAGTCAAGCTCTGGCCCTGTCCACGACAAAAACCGGAAAAAAACGTTACCGCTCTGCAGAAGCGGCGACGGAAACCCGAATTGGTCAACTCCCTTTTTTCCAACTCCGGCACCCCCCTGATGCCCTGTCCCCCCCTATACTCTATTGGGAACTCATGCTGCACCACCCATTAAGGTGCCCCACTTACAGGAATAATCCCGTAAGCAACTCAGTACAGACACTTCCCTGACCTGCACTGCTACATGTGTCCCTGCACCTAGCTGGGACACTTTTCCTATCCGTGCTCCTGCTAATCATACAGTAATAGCTTGTTGCACGTATCCTGGCATTCCTTTCCACGGACTCAGGGAAAACCTCTGGGGAAATACTTTGAGACCCGAGACACACAGTAGCATGTCTCTGTATTTCTACCCCCCTCCCTTTCAGCTGCTCTGCCCGGAGCCGCGAGCACAGCCTGACGTGACGTGGATCCCCCAGCCCCTCCTCCCCCCCTGCCATGACGTGTGGGGGCCATGACTCTCGGGGGCGGGCTCTCTCCACTGCCGCCATTTTGAGTCCTGGACTGCCAGCTAATATGGCTGCTCCCATAGCAGCCTCTCGTTCCTATATCTTAGGACATAAAACAAAATTCAAACAGAACAAACATTTTATGCATAATTACAAAGCATCTATCCACAATGCAGAGTAAAAGAAAAATCATACATTCCTGGATGTCCGTAAAAACCTAAGGAGAAATCCTTGGGACGTGGAAAACTCCCTCTCTCCACAAATCACCTGCAGCTTATCTCAGCCATAACTCAGAACTACTACAGCACGCCGCATAACTCTAAACCACATTAACGGCTAGTACTGCTGAGACGAACAACAGACGAGCTGGCTGAACAACATAACAGATGCGGATATGTACAAGCATGTTAGCAACTCTGACTGGAAACGCACGGAGGAAAGACAAACAAAAACCTCACCCATTATCTCAGCTGTCACTATGCGAACTTACACAGCTACCCAGAGACAAGGGCTGTCCACCCAGCTCCCCGAAAAAAAAGAAAAAAGAAAAAAAAACAGCTCACTGAGAAAAAACTTACTTCTAAGTTTTACAACTGTTCTCTCCTTCCCTCTCCTGTCTACTCGGCTACCTCTCTCCCCTGTCCACCACTAACACTGTTGGTTTCCCTCTGCCGCGGGGGACCCCCCCCCCCCCCCTTTATCTATCATCCTGCCCAGTCTCTGGACAGGGAGAGAAAAACAAAACAAAACCCAGAGAGAGAGAAAACAAAACATCTGCCACACAGGAACATCGAATCCTAAGAAACAATCAAAGCGCATAAACTCTGAAAACACATTCTGTATTTACAAGATGCGAAACCCGCAGCCTCCACGCTGCAATTAACACAAAACACAGAACACATTATCCTCCTCTCATACAATAAAGATAATGCAACATAACAACGTAAAACATACTTGCCTGAGCAGAGGACTTCGTAAGCCTGCGAATTCGACCAGCTTATGGCAACTTTTTCATGACACTGAGTGGATCTCTGGAACTCCTGAGCGTCATCTCTGTGTACCCACACTGGCTCAGCGGATCGATATCCAGCGGCAGCTGCCAGCCGGCCTCGGAGCGTTCCAGTCACCTGCGATCCGGTTTAGGCTATGACTGATGTGCACTTACAGTCAAAGTTTAACATCCACGAGTGTCGCCGCTGGTTCCCTCGAATTGCAGCCCGTGTGTGCTCGGCTCCCACACACTCACACCAGCTTATCAGTATCAGCTTGATAAGCTTTACAGTCCGTGTCCGTCTATTCCGCTTGTATTGCTGTGGAATATCTTGAAACCACTTTCTTCGGCCCCGGCCCCGTCTGCCTGTATTGCTAGGCAGGGAAGGATTTCAGCACCACTGTTATAAACTGTTCTAATCACCTTGCTTCGACACCATCGTCTCACAGACTGTGAGATCACTTGACTCTCCACACCGCAAACAGGATATAGACTTTCTCAGGCTTCTTCAATGTTTACGTTATTTATTCAGGAAACAGGAATACAGATAGATACATTCATCTCCTGGCAAAGCAGACTTCCATGTTGCGTTACAGCTGCTTGAGTATCTTCCTACTGAAGATACCCAGGTCTTCTTGTGTCTACTCTATGTTACAGCTAGACTACCTATGTACAGCATACATTATATCAGATTACAGAAAGGAATAACATGCTTAGAGGTCCAAGTCGGCCTTGCTAGTGCAGAAGGAAGAAGCAGAATGCCCTCTCCATTGCTCGCACCCGGTTTAATACCGACTAGGAAAGAGTTAAATATGACATCATCTTCGCCACCCCCTAGACCAGATTATTGGTGGACTCACTCGTGGTGTCATCATACACACCTACTTGATTAATAATCAATGAGGCATTTGGCCTATATGCAGGACCGTGGATGTTTAGTAAACATGGCCAATGTTTTCTGTTCCTGTGGTTGAGGTCAGAGTAGTCCGATGGCCTTCTCTTAGGAACATGTTCTCAGTATCTGCGTGTATCCTCTGCTACACGCAGACCCTGAGATGCCTCTGCCTGCATCACAAAACTTCTATTTATTTTAAAGGCATACACTGCGGACAAGCCTTTTACATAAAACTCAGGCCAAGTAACTGAGGCCTACTTAAATTATAACAAAGACTGTTTTCTGTTATCAGCAAATAATCTAAACGGTAAACTGTATTCATAGTGCCTAAACTGTTATGCTAGGTACACACCATACAATTTTCTGTTAGATTCTTCTGTTAGATTTACCTACAACATGGAGAAAAGCTATCTGGCAGGTAAATCTAAGAGAAAATCTAACAGAAAATTGTATGGTGTGTACCTAGCATTAAAGTTGTGCGATGAAACAAGGAAGATATATTTAATTAAAGCTAAGTACCTGTTCAAAGATAGATTGTGTGAATCAACCTACGTATGATTGTTCCACAGTCTAGCTTTCAACGATGTGATAAGATCAACTGACAATGTGCTAAACGATCAGATGGTTAAACAATGGTGGAAGAAGGCAAAGTGCCTACATAGGCTATGTGGACAAATACTTTAATAAGCATTCATAGCTCTGTACACAATGCTGACTATGAATGATTATATGTCAATATGATCCATCATGATGGTTGTTTGAAACGCACACACATTGTCATAGAAGCCTTTGTTTGGCCATTTTTTTTCTGCCAAGATTGAAAAATGTATTGTTCATCATTTGTTTTGTGTATGTTTTTGTTCCATGGGTATGGTATGTAACGCTTTTTTTCTTTCTTTACACATAATTAATATTCTGTCTATCTGCATTACAACCCCACCCTTAAACGTTATCTCTACATGCTTGGATGACCTGCAGTTAACCTAATTTAAGCCTCTGTAGCTAGCCATTCACCTATTTTATCTCTGTACAATCCCAGACTGAAATTGCAAGAAACAGATACATCAAACCATAAGGAGAAGACTTTCACATGCTCAGGTGAATAGAAACAGTACTCTGGGAGATATCATATTGATTCATGTAGTTTCAGTTTTTATACCAAGTACCTGAACTTTACAGAAGGCTGTAATAAATGTCCAGAGCCAGTTAGTTTCAATAGATTTAACTAACTGTCCTCACGGGTTGCTAAATCCTATAGGTAGAACAACATAGGCTTGCACCAGTAGCTGTGGCAATGTTATGCACTTCCACTTTTACTGTCAGATTCACATTTATAGATGATCGTGCTGGACCTCCACTATGCTTTTAAAGAGGAACTGCAGTGAAAATAATGTAATGAAGAAAAAGTGCATCATTTTTACTATAATTATTTAGAGTATAAATTATTTAGTCAGTGTTTGCCTTTTGTAAAATCTTTCCTCTCCCTGATTTACATTCTGAAATATTTCACATGGCAACATGTTTACCTCTGGCAGGTGATGTTTGTGAAAGGAGATGCTGCTTTTTTGGCACTTGGAACCAGCTGTTATTTCCCACAATGCAACAAGGCTCCCACAGTGTGACGTCAGTACCTAGGTACCGAGTTTCACCATAATATCAGCCATACAGACCCCCCTGATTATTTATTCAGGAAAAGGTAAAGATTTCTCATGGAAAAGGGGTTTTCAGCTACTGATTGGGATAAAGTTTGATCCTAAGTTACAGTTCCTTTTTGAAGCATTGACTCAAATGTATTATTGCTAAATGATATCATGAAAATCTTAACTAACAAATGCATTGTACTAAACACACTGGTAGCTCACTTCTTAAAGTTTCTGATAACATTTGCTAGTGGAGTAATTTTCATCTTTATATTTTTATTGTATTTTATGGTCACATAAACAAAATAAGATGTTTGATTTGCTGTGTACTTATCAACAAATCTTTGAAAAGCTTATCTGATCTTGCAAATGATACTTTTAGCATTATAGTGCCATTTAGGTTATAATTTATGTAGTGTAACATATCTCTGTGCAAAGCGAATTGAAATTAGCGGAGCACCATTGCAAGAACTGTATTTAACTGGATTAAACAGGCTTTGTATGGGTACCCATTTCCTTTTCAATTTTCATTGTGTGAAACTCTACTGTCTCAATATCAATATCTATTTATCTAAACTGAAATAAATAGACATGCTGCAAAGCATTTGTGCATCTGACATAGCAACAAAGTCATTACAATAGTCTATTATTCTCTTCCTTCTATTGTCCAAAAGCAGATCAAAGCAAAATGTTCTAGTCTGTAGCAAGGCTGTCCTGAAAAGTTTGGTAGCATCATGTATTGCAAAGTGAAAATGCACTCTGTTGACAACAAATACAATAAACACAACAATGTAATAAATATAGAAGATATCGCTCTGTGTTATGAATGTCTTTATGAATAGACATAAGTCCACATTTATAGAGATGCTGAATGAAATGCTTACTATCTCCTGTGCCTGCCATGATTAAAGTGTAAATGGCCTGCCAACTCAGCACTTTGCTTTAATACCACAACTGTGAAGATGTTCCTTACCCAGTTAATATGCCAGTTTATATTGCTTGTTAAAGTACAGCAATTGAACAGAAAGAAACTTAAACCCATCCTTCTACTGTGCACTGCGTAGGTACTTTTTATCTATGTTTTACAGAGTCTTCTTCAACAACTTGATAGCTGCATGGTTATAACCAAAACATGGTACCCGGTATCTTTTTAGGATAGTCATGAAAGATACATTTTAGGAATACAAGTGCTTAAAAAATAAGGGTCCATATGCAAATCCCTGTTTTTCCTAGGAGATCATTTTTCATCTTCTGTTTAAAAACTGTTCAGCACTGTTCAATTGAAAAAAATCAAAAAGTGGGTGGAAAGGGTTCCCAAAAAGATTCTGAGTATTTGATTGCTTGCTGGTAGCTTAAAATGTATTTTATAATGTGTGAAAATGACACATAGGCGAAAACTTAGGAGAAAAAGTGAATTAAATAAGGGTTCATGTGGTCTGTCACTCAGCAAAGTGGTCAAACCTTCAACTTGCAGTGTTTGAGTCACTGGTTCATAGCATGGCAAGGACACTATGGGCTTAATTCAATTCCCTTCTTCTCTTAAATTTGGAGATCATTTTCATCTTAAGTTTAAAATTACATGAAAACAGTACAAACAAGTGTTTTCTTGTTTGCTGATTGCTTGAAAGGCGTTTTATTAATAAGGTGTGAAGATTTCACCTAGGAGAAATCCTGAGAGAAATATATATATATATATAGAGAGAGAGAGAGATAATTGATTAGGGCCTCTCTGTATGACATTTGTGTGTTCTCTCCATGGCTCATGTGCAAGTCCCCTTTTCTCCCATATTTTCTCCTATGAGATAATTTTTCATGCTATTTAAAATAACTTTTCAGCACTTTCCAACTGAAAAAGTACCAAAATGGTGGTGAAAAGTACCATCACAATTATTTTGAGTATTTTCTTGCTTGCTGGGGGCTTGAAAGGCATTTTATTGTCAATTTTTAAAATATCACCTAGGAGAAAACTCATGAGAAAAAGTTAATTGCATATGGGTCCATGTTACCATGGTGTTACTCACATTTTTACCCCTTGACACTATGTAGGCCCATATGCAGACAGTTTGTTCTCCTGTGTTATCTTCTAGTAGATAATTGTATCTTCTTTTTAAAATAATTGCAGCACTTTGCAATTTAAAAAGTACCAAGTAGGTGAAAAAATACTGTCACAATTATTATGAGGATTTTCTTGCTTTTTGGTGGTTCAAAAGGCACATTATTGACAAGTTGGGAAAATATCACCTTGGAGAAAACTTGGGAGAAAAAGTGAATTGCATGTGGCCTTAAACCTCTCGTAATTACAGCTGGTTTTCTAACTCATCTTAGACAGAGTTTCAGGGAGGGACATTAGAATGTGTTCCACAAAAAAGTAATGGTGACATAAATAAATTGATGTTCTCGAATAAGCTGCAGAAAAAGTGTTATAACTATATACACATTTGCTCAATAAAAAAACTATGCTTAAAGGATTAATAATATCTCCATCTCAACCATTAGGCAATATATATTGCATTCTGTAATAGTTTTTATTTTGAATAACTTTTGTTCCCTTAACTTAACTTTGCGTCATACCCTCATTTGACCAATCAGGTATTAAACTAAACTTTGATACAAATTTCTCCTCTCCAGATACCTTACCTCATTGGTGTCAAATATTTCCATCCTGCCACGCTTGGTTTCGGACCACTCTCCCCTCAGCCTTACTTTGCAGTTAGGTATTAAGCCTCCATTTAAATTTTGGAAATGTAACCCTTTCTGGCTAAGTCTACTTCCCGCTGATGATAGCCTCTCTAAGCAAATCACCGAATTTTTCTTTATTCACAGAGATGAGGATGATAAAGCTTTAGTGTGGGATACATTTAAAGCCTACTTGAGGGGTATCCTAATCCAAGCAGTGGCTAGATGTAAAGGTGACACTAAGGCCCGCCTTGAAACACTTGCTAAACAAGTGACACAGGCAGAAGCACTTTACCACTCAAACCAATCACCCACAACTAAGCAAGCATGGAAATCTGCGCAGGCTGCCCACCATGAATTAGTTGAAGAGATCACACTTAGTAAACTATTTTTTAATAAGCAATCGGTATACGAGCAGGGGGAAAAGGCGGGTACTTTACTCGCAAGGATGGTTAAAACGTATTCATCCCCTCCTGTTATCTCGCAAATAAACTCCCCTTCAGGCCACACTGTTTATGCCCCGCAAGAAATCAATGATACATTTGCCAAATATTATGGACAACTATACACTAGTCAAACTCATGCCTCCCAAATGGACTCTGAGATATTTCTAGCAGAATTAAATCTACCTAGACTATCAGATAACCAACGATCACAACTAGATAAACCCATCACCCTTGATGAAATACAAATGGCAATTGCTAGTTTCCCAAATAAGAAAGCCCCTGGTCTAGACGGTATCCCATTAGACATATACAAAAAATTCTCTGAACAACTTGCAGAGCCCCTACTTGACGTACTCCTTGATGCCTTTGAAAAGCAAAAGCTTCCCTCCTCTATGAACAAGGCCTTGGTAGTTGTAATCCCCAAACCTGGAAAGGACCCGTTACTCTGTGACTCTTACAGACCAATCTCTCTTCTACCCACCGACATTAAAATTCTAGCTAAAGTCCTGGCAAAGTGGCAATGCGTCTAAATGAAGTCATTCTAACCCTAATTCATTCGGACCAGACAGGATTTATGCCTGGGAAAAGCACGGCAATAAATATCAGGAGGCTATTTACTAATATTCAGGCCCCTCATTTAAACTGTGGATCCCATGCTATTGCATCACTGGACATGGCTAAGGCCTTTGACACGGTTGAATGACCCTTCTTATACGCAGTCCTTTCCAGGTTCGGTATAGGAGAAAACTTTCAAAGATGGGTATGCATATTATACTCCAAGCCTACGGCCAGGGTTAGTAACAACTCATGGATTTCTCCCTCCTTTCCTTTGGGTAGGGGCACGAGACAGGGATGCCCACTATCTCCATTGCTATATGCCTTAGTTGCAGAACCCCTAGCCTCCCACATTCGTAGCTCACCTGAAATTATAGGATTTAAAATTAAATCATCTGAAAATAAAATCAGTCTCTATGCAGACGACACAATCTTATATCTTGCAGATTCTGGCCCATCCCTGTCTCGTGCCCTTGAAAGTATAGAAGAATCTGGCTTCGATTCTGGACTGCAAGTAAACCGATCCAAGTCAGTTCTTCTCCCTTTAGACCCCCTGCCCACTACATCAGTTGATAATCCCCCTCCGCTAGAAATTGTCAATGCCTTCAAATATCTTGGAGCCCTGATACAGGTTGATCCCTCTCAATACTTAATACAGGAAGTATATCCCCTACTCTCTTTAGCACACTCGCGGTGCAATGCCTGGGCAAAGCTACCCCTAACGATAATCGGCAGGAATAGTCTAATTAAAATGATACTCCTCCTCAAAATTTTATACATCGTTCAACATTCCCCAATATATATTCCATGCGCCTTTTTTATTAAACTGAAGTCAGCACTTCCAAGCTTTCTCTGGGGTAAAGGCAGGGCTAAGCTGAAACACTCACTTCTACAAAAGCCAACCAACTTAGGTGGCATTGTTTTCCCCATGTTCCAGAAATATTATTTGGTGGCAAAACTACAGCACATCTCAGCCTGGTACCTGGTCCCTCCCTCCACAAATGTTGAGTTCCTGGGTTATCCATCTGATCCTACAATTGAAAGCCCAGCTTTAGATACTCTCAAGTGTTTTATTCCTAGCGAGAAAAAACACAATACTATTCTGTTACAGGCCGCACAAGTATGGAAATGTGTTAATAAAATATATAGTGACAAAGGCACTGGTTATCATACCCCCCTCTGAAACAACCCTCACCTGCTAGAATTTAGATCAGTTCCGGACCCCTCCTTTTGGATAAACAAGGGAGTGATTTTCCTTGGGCATATTGCCTCAAAAGGACAGATCCTTCCTTTCTCCGCTATTGCAGCTGCCTATTCCATCCCCCTAAATCAAGAATTCAGATATTGGCAAATTAGGCACGCCTTCCAGAAACAATTCCGCACAACCCCAGTTCAGATATACAACTCCCCTATTATAGAGATGATTAAAAATGGGCCCATCAGACACATGGTTGGTGAAATATATAAGACACTCCTAGTATACGGCGCAGAAGATCTTACTACACCCTTACGGAATAAATGGGAAGCTTGTGGTTTAGACATTCAAGACGATGACTGCGGTGAGGCACTCTCTGTTCCTAAAAGGGTCTCTCCTTGTATCACCTCGCAAATTTATATAGTACATCAAACCTACTTGATTCCCAAGCAAATAACTAAATACAACCCACAACAATCTGACCTATGTCCCAAATGCCAAGCCACCTCACCTACTTTTTTCCACTTGATATTGGAATGCCGATCCATTCTGCCCTTCTGGGCTCAAATTACTAAGTTTCTACATGATAAGATGGGCTGCCCCTTGAACTCTGACCCTATTCGCTGTCACCTTGGTGTAATACAAGATGAGGCCCTTGATAACTCGCTAAAAACCTTTTTATCTGAAGTCCTCTTCATGGCTAGACTGGAAGTGGCACTCAGATGGTTATCCCCAATAGCATCCTCTTTCGAAAACTGGTTCAAAAGAGTAAACAACGCCATTCCATACAAAAAGCTTGTGTATTTGCACAGAGGTTAAAGCAAGAAATTCCACCTGGTTTGGGATAGGTGGAAGAATCGGTAATGCATGTACTCTCAATGCTAAGGCTTGTAATCAGGGACACGGGTTTAATCTCTGTTTACTCTAAAATACTTGTTGACTTTTATTTGCAAATCCTGGCTTGTTATCCCTTATAAAGATTATATCTCCCTCTGCTCTCTTACATGCAGTCAATTGCAATTTCTTCATGTATTATTCACCGTATACCTGTAATACAGCCATGCATGTATTTTTAAGATCTATGTACAAATACATATGCCTTGTAAAATGCAAAATTCTGTCCAATAATCTTCTTTTTGTTTAAAAAAAACTTTGATACAACAATGATTTCCTGTAGTATTTGATATGCTACTTTGTACCACCAGCCATCTATTGATGAGCCCTAGAAGGCTGAAGTAGTACTGCCTAAGGGATCAGCATTTTTACTACAATCTTTAACACTATCATAGTAAAGTATTAAGCATCATGTTGTAATAAAGCCTAAATTAGCTTTAATTAGCTAATATTCTGCACTGTGTTAATGAGTGTAATAAGCGGTGTCAGCACACAGAGAGAATCTGATTATTGGCGATCTGCAGTATCGCCAAGAATACAGATATATAACCGATTATTGGTGATCTGCAGATTCACCGATAATACGGATATGTCGCTAACCTCTAGACACCCAGCAAAAGGAACACAATAAATACAGTAATATCACAAAAGTGTGGAAATATCCACCTCACGGCAATTCCTCAGAGGTGTGGTACCTCTGAATGGGAACCCCGTGAGTGAGATCCTCTAACCAGGAATCTCGACCCCTAGCAGTAATCGTCTGCTTGGGGCAGGCGTCTCGGAGAGGCAAGCCTCAGAGGTAACCCTCCAGTGGGAGACGTTCCACTGAAGGGAGAAAGGTCAGACAGGCAAGGGTTCGGCAACAGAGATGACGGCAGCAGTACAGGAACGGAAGGCAGAAGAGTAATCGGTAATCAGGCAGAGGTCGGCAACAAGAATCAGATAGGCAGAAGTACAATAGCGTAGAGAAAGAGAGTAGTCAAGGATAGCCGGAGTCAAAACACAGATACAATATCAAATACAATCCTAACTAAGGTGTGAAATCCTTAGTATCAACACCAGGGCACTGAGCTAAGGTCTGAGCGCTAACACAAGTGTATTCACGACAGCAGACAACTTGCTACTGACAGGCAAGTTGTATTTGTAGCTAGAGGGCTACTCAGCGCCGCCCCAGAGTCCCAACCAATCCAGAACCCTCCTGATGTCAGCTGACAGAAGAGTCAGCTGACCCTCCTACGTAGGAGGTAAGAGTCCTGCCTCCTTGCGCACGCGCGTGTGACCCTCTGCCTCAGTGTATCCGAGAGGCCAGGACCTGAGTCCACGCGCGCCCGCATCCCAAAATCTGCTGGCCGCATAGCGGGACCCGCCACCGTGTTGCTAGTGGCGGCGGCAGTGTCCGCATCCATCTGCGCCCTGTTCTGTGCCGGCGGCTCCGTGATCTGAACGGAAACCGCCGGCTGAGATGCGGAGGCCGCCGCCATGCTGCCCTGCGCGGCGGCGGCTCCGCTTTTGTTTACAGTACCCCCCTTTGAGGAGTGGACTCCGGACACTTCCTACATGGTTTCTCAGGGTGTAGTTGATGAAACTTCTTTCTCAACCTCTCAGCATGCATGCGATCCTCTGGAACCCGGAACCTTTCCTCCACACCGTACCCTTTCCAATGGACCAGATACTGCACTGAATTCTGCACCAGGCGAGAATCCAAGATTTTTCCTACTTCATACTCCGTCTGGCCCTCTATTACCACAGGGGGGGGGAGGAATCCACATACACTGCCGGCTTCAGTAGCGAGACGTGGAATGATCTGCCACATCTCATGCTGACTGGAAGATCGATAACATAAGAGACATTATTATTCCTCTTGACCACCGGATAAGGCCCTATGAACCTGGGGCCCAATTTGGTGGATGGTTGTCTGAGTGCCAAATGTCTGGTTGACACCCACACCTTGTCTCCTGGAGTAAAGAGCCATTCGACAGAGCGTCTTTTGTCGGCCTGTCTTTTTTGTCTTTGAAAGGCCACTCCCAAATTCTTCTTCACTTGTCCCCAAAGTTCCCTTAAAGTCCTCTGCCAATCCTCCAGGGCCGGGAAGGGCGAGGAACACACCGGGAACGGGTAAAACGTAGGGGATTTTCCTGACACAACCTGAAAAGGGGACAACCCTGTTGATGCACATTTCAGGTTGTTGTGTGCAAACTCCGCGAAAGGTAAAAACCTAACCCAATCGGTTTGTGCATCCGCTACATAGCATCTCAGTAACTGCTCCAGAGTAGTGTTGGGGCGAACACCTAGATGTTCGGGTTCGCGAACGTTCGCCGAACATCGCCGCGATGTTCGGGTGTTCGACCCGAACTCCGAACATAATGGAAGTCAATGGGGACCCGAACTTTCGTGCTTTGTAAAGCTTCCTTACATGCTACATACCCCACATTTGCAGGGTATGTGCACCTTGGGAGTGGGTACAAGAGGAAAAAAAATTAGCAAAAAGAGCTAATAGTTTTTAAGAAAACCGATTTTAAAGTTTCAAAGGGAAAACTGTCTTTTAAATGCGGGAAATGTCTGTTTTCTTTGCACAGGTAACATGCTTTTTGTCGGCATGCAGTCATAAATGTAATACATATAAGAGGTTCCAGGAAAAGGGACCGGTAACGCTAACCCAGCAGCAGCACACGTGATGGAACAGGAGGAGGGTGGCGCAGGAGGAGAAGGCCATGCTTTGAGACACAACAACCCAGGCCTTGCATGAGGACAAGAAGCGTGCAGATAGCAATTTGCGTTTTGTCGCCATGCAGTCATAAATTTAATACAGATGAGAGGTTCAATAAACAGGGACCGGAAACGCTAACCCATCACAGATGTTCATTGTTCATGTTACTTGGTTGGGGTCCGGGAGTGTTGCGTAGTCGTTTCCAATCCAGGATTGATTCATTTTAATTTGAGTCAGACGGTCTGCATTTTCTGTGGAGAGGCGGATACACCGATCTGTGACGATGCCTCCGGCAGCACTAAAACAGCGTTCCGACATAACGCTGGCTGCCGGACAAGCCAGCACCTCTATTGCGTACATTGCCAGTTTGTGCCAGGTGTCTAGCTTCGATACCCAATAGTTGAAGGGTGCAGATGGATTGTTCAACACAGCTATGCCATCTGACATGTAGTCCTTGACCATCTTCTCCAGGCGATCGGTGTTGGAGGTGGATCTGCACGCTTGCTGTTCTGTGTGCTGCTGCATGGGTGTCAGAAAATTTTCCCACTCCAAGGACACTGCCGATACCATTCCCTTTTGGGCACTAGCTGCGGCGTGTGTTGTTTGCTGCCCTCCTGGTCGTCCTGGGTTTGCGGAAGTCAGTCTGTCGGCGTACAACTGGCTAGAGGAGGGGGAGGATGTCAATCTCCTCTTTAAAGTCTCCACAAGGGCCTGCTGGTATTCTTCCATTTTGACCTGTTGGACTCTTTCTTCAAGCAGTTTTGGAACATTATGTTTGTACCATGGATCCAGAAGGGTATAAACCCAGTAATTGGTGTTGTCCAGAATGCGCACAATGCGTGGGTCGCGTTCAATGCAGTCCTAGGCCGAAGAGGTCATAGCCTAGGGTCACAAAAACCTGTTTATTTGGGCTATTTCAATGGTAGTGATGGTGACGTACATAAATCTCAGCCATGGCCGTTAGCAACGTCTGAATTTCACGAAATGTCTCATGCAGGTAGAAGACATATTGTTAGACTTGGATTCCAAAGATGGGGTCCCTACATCTCTGCAAACCAGAGTTACAGGGGTCCAAAATTGGTAAAACCCCCCATAGACTTTCATTGCCTCCCTATTTCACTTTCCAAAATCTCACATCTTTTCAAAGGGAAATGGCTCAGCAGTACCAAATTTTCTAGCATTGTAGGGACCCTTAGGGGGAACATGACTGGTGAGTTTCGGGCCCCTAGGCCAAAGAGGTCATAGCCTAGGGTCACAAAAACCTGTTTATTTGGGCTATTTCAATGGTAGTGATGGTGACGTACATAAATCTCAGCCATGGCCGTTAGCAGCGTCTGAATTTCACGAAATGTCTCATGCAGGTAGAAGACATATTGTTAGACTTGGATTCCAAAGATGGGGTCCCTACATCTCTGCAAACCAGAGTTACAGGGGTCCAAAATTGGTAAAATCCCCCATAGACTTTCATTGCCTCCCTATTTCACTTTCCAAAATCTCACATCTTTTCAAAGGGCAATGGCTCAGCAGTACCAAATTTTCTAGCATTGTAGGGACCCTTAGGGGGAACATGACTGGTGAGTTTCGGGCCCCTAGGCCAAAGAGGTCATAGCCTAGGGTCACAAAAACCTGTTTATTTGGGCTATTTCAATGGTAGTGATGGTGACGTACATAAATCTCAGCTATGGCCGTTAGCAACGTCTGAATTTCACGAAATGTCTCATGCAGGTAGAAGACATATTGTTAGACTTGGATTCCAAAGATGGGGTCCCTACATCTCTGCAAACCAGAGTTACAGGGGTCCAAAATTGGTAAAATCCCCCATAGACTTTCATTGCCTCCCTATTTCACTTTCCAAAATCTCACATCTTTTCAAAGGGCAATGGCTCAGCAGTACCAAATTTTCTAGCATTGTAGGGACCCTTAGGGGGAACATGACTGGTGAGTTTCGGGCCCCTAGGCCAAAGAGGTCATAGCCTAGGGTCACAAAAACCTGTTTATTTGGGCTATTTCAATGGTAGTGATGGTGACGTACATAAATCTCAGCTATGGCTGTTAGCAACGTCTGAATTTCACAAAATGTCTCATGCAGGTAGAAGACATATTGTTAGACTTGGATTCCAAAGATGGGGTCCCTACATCTCTGCAAACCCGAGTTACAGGGGTCCAAAATTGGTAAAATCCCCCATAGGCTTTCATTGGGCCTACTATTTACCGTTCCAAAATCTCACACCATTTCAAAGGGCAATGGCTCAGCAGTGGCAAAACTCACCAGGCATGATCCCCCTAAGGGTCCCTACAATGCTAGAAAATTTGGTACTGCTGAGCCATTGCCCTTTGAAAAGATGTGAGATTTTGGAAAGTGAAATAGGGAGGCAATGAAAGTCTATGGGGGATTTTACCAATTTTGGACCCCTGTAACTCTGGTTTGCAGAGATGTAGGGACCCCATCTTTGGAATCCAAGTCTAACAATATGTCTTCTACCTGCATGAGACATTTCGTGAAATTCAGACGTTGCTAACGGCCATAGCTGAGATTTATGTACGTCACCATCACTACCATTGAAATAGCCCAAATAAACAGGTTTTTGTGACCCTAGGCTATGACCTCTTTGGCCTAGGGGCCCGAAACTCACCAGTCATGTTCCCCCTAAGGGTCCCTACAATGCTAGAAAATTTGGTACTGCTGAGCCATTGCCCTTTGAAAAGATGTGAGATTTTGGAAAGTGAAATAGGGAGGCAATGAAAGTCTATGGGGGATTTTACCAATTTTGGACCCCTGTAACTCTGGTTTGCAGAGATGTAGGGACCCCATCTTTGGAATCCAAGTCTAACAATATGTCTTCTACCTGCATGAGACATTTCGTGAAATTCAGACGTTGCTAACGGCCATGGCTGAGATTTATGTACGTCACCATCACTACCATTGAAATAGCCCAAATAAACAGGTTTTTGTGACCCTAGGCTATGACCTCTTTGGCCTAGGGGCCCGAAACTCACCAGTCATGTTCCCCCTAAGGGTCCCTACAATGCTAGAAAATTTGGTACTGCTGAGCCATTGCCCTTTAAAAAGATGTGAGATTTTGGAAAGTGAAATAGGGAGGCAATGAAAGCCTATGGGCGATTTTACCAATTTTGGACCCCTGTAACTCTGGTTTGCAGAGATGTAGAGACCCCATCTTTGGAATCCAAGTCTAACAATATGTCTTCTACCTGCATGAGACATTTCGTGAAATTCAGACGTTGCTAACGGCCATGGCTGAGATTTATGTACGTCACCATCACTACCATTGAAATAACCCAAATAAACAGGTTTTTGTGACCCTAGGCTATGACCTCTTCGGCCTAGGGGCCCGAAACTCACCAGTCATGTTCCCCCTAAGGGTCCCTACAATGCTAGAAAATTTGCCACTGCTGATCAATTGCCCTTTGAAAAGATGTGAGATTTTGGAACTGTAAATAGGAGGCCCAATGAAAGCCTATGGGGGATTTTACCAATTTTGGACCCCTGTAACTCTGGTTTGCAGAGATGTAGGGACCCCATCTTTGGAATCCAAGTCTAACAATATGTCTTCTACCTGCATGAGACATTTCGTGAAATTCAGACGCTGCTAACGGCCATGGCTGAGATTTATGTACGTCACCATCACTACCATTGAAATAGCCCAAATAAACAGGTTTTTGTGACCCTAGGCTATGACCTCTTCGGCCTAGGACTGCATTGAACGCGACCCACGCATTGTGCGCATTCTGGACAACACCAATTACTGGGTTTATACCCTTCTGGATCCACGGTACAAACACAATGTTCCAAAACTGCTTGAAGAAAGAGTCCGACAGGTCAAAATGGAAGAATACCAGCAGGCCCTTGTGGAAACTTTAAAGAGGAGATTGACATCCTCCCCCTCCTCTAGCCAGTTGTTTGCCGACAGACTGACTTCCGCAAACCCAGGATGACCAGGAGGGCAGCAAACAACACAAGCCGCAGCTAGTGCCCAAAAGGGAATGGTATCGGCAGTGTCCTTGGAGTGGGAAAATTTTCTGACACCCATGCTGCAGCACACAGAACAGCAAGCGTGCAGATCCACCTCCAACACCGATCGCCTGGAGAAGATGGTCAAGGACTACATGTCAGATGGCATAGCTGTGTTGAACAATCCATCTGCACCCTTCAACTATTGGGTATCGAAGCTAGACACCTGGCACAAACTGGCAATGTACGCAATAGAGGTGCTGGCTTGCCCGGCAGCCAGCGTTATGTCGGAACGCTGTTTCAGTGCTGCCGGAGGCATTGTGACAGATCGGCGTATCCGCCTCTCCACAGAAAATGCAGACCGTCTGACTCAAATTAAAATGAATCAATCCTGGATTGGAAACGACTACGCAACACTCCCGGACCCCAACCAAGTAACATGAACAATGAACATCTGTGATGGGTTAGCGTTTCCGGTCCCTGTTTATTGAACCTCTCATCTGTATTACATTTATGACTGCATGGCGACAAAACGCAAATTGCTATCCGCACGCTTCTTGTCCTCATGCAAGGCCTGGGTTGTTGTGTCTCAAAGCGTGGCCTTCTCCTCCTGCGCCACCCTCCTCCTGTTCCATCACGTGTGCTGCTGCTGGGTTAGCGTTACCGGTCCCTTTTCCTGGAACCTCTTATATGTATTACATTTATGACTGCATGCCGACAAAAAGCATGTTACCTGTGCAAAGAAAACAGACATTTCCCGCATTTAAAAGACAGTTTTCCCTTTGAAACCTTAAAATCGATTTTATCAAAAACTATAAGCTCTTTTTGCTAATTTTTTTTCCTCTTGTACCCACTCCCAAGGTGCATATACCCTGTAAATTTGGGGTATGTAGCATATAAGGAGGCTTTACAATGCACGAAAGTTCGGGTTCCCATTGACTTCCATTATGTTCGGAGTTCGGCTCGAACACCCGAACATCGCGGCCATGTTCGGCCCGAACCCGAACATCTAGATGTTCGCCCAACACTACACGTGACCTGTTCGGCCAATCACAGCGCTAGCCGAACGTTCGGGGAACGTTTGGCCATGCGCTCTTAGTTCGGCCATATGGCCGAACAGTTTGGCCGAACACCATCAGGTGTTCGGCCGAACTCGAACATCACCCGAACAGGGTGATGTTCTGCAGAACCCGAACAGTGGTGAACACTGTTCGCCCAACACTACTCCAGAGCTTGATTAACCCTCTCGGTCTGCCCATTAGTTTGTGGGTGATACCCTGATGAAAAAGACAGGTTAATCCCCAACGTATTGCAAAAGGCCCTCCAGAATTTCGATACGAATTGGACTCCTCTATCAGAGACCACATTGTCCGGGATACCATGTAACCGGAAGATATGTTGTATGAAGAGGTCGGCCAATTCCTGGGCTGAGGGAAATCCTTTAAGTGGAACAAAGTGTGCCATTTTACTGAATCTGTCTACGATTACCCAAATGACTGTCATGCCCTCGGACCTGGGGAGCTCGCCAATGAAGTCCATGGAAAGATGGGTCCACGGTTCATTTGGCACTGGCAAAGATTGTAGGGTGCCCACCGGAGCCAGGCGGGAAGGCTTACTCCTGGCACAGACAACACACTCCCTCCCAAATTCCTTACAATCTGAGGCCAATGAAGGCCACTACACACACCTAGTGAGCAGATCCAGAGTGCAAGCAACCCCTGGGTGACCTGCGTTCTTATGGGTATGGAATAACTGCATAATCTGTAATCGGAAAGGAAGTGGCACGAAGAGGACCCCTTCTGGTTTCCCTTCCGGTGTATCTAACTGGTAAGTAGCTAGTGTAGCTGCCCAATCCTCCCAGGTGTCCACGGCAGCTAAGACTACCTTAGAGGGTAGGATACCCTCTGGTGATGTCGACTGAGTAGTCTCAGGCTTGAAACATCTCGAAAGAGCATCTGCCTTGACGTTTTTAGAACCTGGAGTGTACTTGATCACGAATCTGAAGCGAGAAAAGAACAAGGACCAACGAGCCTGTCTGGGGGTGAGTCTCTTTGCTCTCTCAATGTACTCCAGGTTCTTATGGTCTGTATACACAACAATAGTATGCTCTGCCCCCTCCAACCAATGACGCCACTCCTGAAAGGCCAACTTGATGGCAAGGAGCTCCCTGTTACCCACATCGTAGTTTCTTTCAGCTGGAGAGAATCTACGTGAGAAGTAGGCACGGTACAAGTAGGGATGGGTCTTGCCCTGTAAACCAGAACGTTGAGACAGGACAGCCCCCCACCCCAACCTCCGAGGCATCCACCTCCACTATGAAGGGAAGGGTGACATCGACATGTCTTAATATAGGTGCAGAGCAAAACAATTTCTTTAGGATGTCGAAGGCTGACTGAGCCTCCGGTGACCAATGGTATGGATCAGCCCCTTTTTTGGTAAGACCAGTCAGAGGTGCTACTACCGAAGAGAATCCCTTGATGAATCTCCGGTAGTAGTTAGCAAAACCAAGGAACCTTAGAAGTGCCTTCAAACCTACCGGTTGTGGCCACTCTAAGACAGCCGTAACCTTTTCTGGGTCCATAGAGAGACTCGAAGTAGAAATAATATACCCCAGAAAAGGAATCTGAGTTACCTCGAAGAGGCACTTCTCTAGTTTTGCATACAGTGAATTCTGTCTTAACTTCTTCAAAACATACTTAACATGTTTACAATGCTCTTCAAGGTTTGGAGAGAAGATTAGTATATCGTCAAGGTAAACCAAAACAAACCTCCCCAACACCTCCCTGAATACCTCGTTTATTAACTCCTGGAAGACGGTCGGGGCATTACATAACCCAAAGGGCATAACGAGGTACTCGTAATGCCCGTCAGGCGTATTGAAGGTCGTCTTCCACTCGTCGCCATCTCTGATACGCACCAGGTTGTATGCCCCACGTAAGTCTAATTTTGAAAAAATACTGGCATTGGTGATCTGGGCAAAGAGATCGTCAATAAAAGGCAACGGATAGCGGTTCTTGATGGTGATCTTGTTTAGACCTCGGTAGTCAATGCAAGGTCTAAGACCACCAACTTTTTTTGGGACGAAGAAAAAACCTGCCCCGGCCGGTGACCGGGAAGGACGGATGAATCCTTTTGCCAGGTTGTCCTTAATGTATTCCCGCATTGCCAGCTTTTCTGGGCCTGACAAATTATAGAGATGACCTCTGGGGGGCATACAACCAGATCTTAAATCAATAGGGCAGTCAAAACTCCGATGTGGTGGGAGTTTATCGGCTGACCTGGGACAGAACACATCCGCAAACTCAGCATACTGCACTGGTACCCCTTTAACCTCTATCTTGGCAGCACAACAGGCAATCTTCCCCAAACAATGATTGCGGCAGTAAGGTGACCAACTGAGTAGCTGACCTGATGCCCAGTCTATCTGTGGGGAGTGAAGCTGTAACCAGGGCATACCAAGGATTATGGTGGAGGTTGCCATGCTCAAAACAAGAAACTGTAAACTTTCTTTGTGTAAAACCCGAATCGTGCATGATAACCTGGGTGTCTGAGAAAGAGGTTGTCTGCACTGTAAAGGAGAGTCATCCACTGCGGTAATGACTACTTGTCTATCTAAACGTTGTAAAGGAACACCCAGCCCCTTTACAAACTCGTAGTCTATAAAATTAGCCGCAGACCCAGAATCTATGAAAGCCTCAGTGCAAACAGTCAAATTCCCCCAAGAAATGGAACACGGGAGAAGTAACCGATTATTCTGATTGAGAGGTAAGCTCTGTGCGTCTAGGGTATTACCTCTAACTACACCTAGCCAGCAGCGTTTCCCGATTTCTTGGGTCAATTTTGAGCAATATGGCCTTCCTCTGCGCAATATAGGCAAAGTCTTTCAGCCCTTCTGCGCTCTTTCTCGGCCCGAGTCAACCGAGAATGTCCGATTTGCATCGGCTCATCAGTGGGAGGGGTTGGTGACGAGGATGCAAAAGAGAGAGTTCTCACTGCATTCTTGCCTCTCGACTGACGCTGATAGCGTAACCTGCGGTCCGCCCGAATTGCCAAGGCAATGGCGTCATCGACGGATTTTGGTTCCGGATGCCCTAACAGCAGTTCAGAGACTGCGTCGGATAGGCCTGACAGAAAACAGTCTAATAGAGCGTAAGACCCCCACCTGGACGACACAGCCCACTTTCGGAACTCGGCCGCATAAACCTCAACCGTGTCTCGACCCTGCCTGAGAGTCTTGAGCTTCCTCTCGGCAGTGATCGAAGCATCTGGATCATCATAAATTATGGCCATTGCTTTGAAAAATTCCTCAATTGTTGTCAGTATCCTCGGGTGAAAGACCATATGCCCAGGTCTGTGAGCCCCCAGACAGTAAGGTCTTAATAAAGGTTACCCTTTGCTGCTCGGAACCTGACTGAGTAGGCCGTAACTCAAAATAGGATAAAACCCGGTTGCGGAAGTTCTGGAAGTCAGATCTTTGCCCTGAAAACTTTTCGGGCACTGGCATACGGAGATCTGCGACCGGAGGGGATTGCACTGTGGCCACAGTCATCTGCAAGACCCGTACAGACCCAGCCAATTGGTTGATCTGAGTCTGTTGCGAATTAACCACCTCAATGAGGTTATTAAGTGGGGTGGTTAGAGTCTCGATCTGACTGCGTAGTGCTTCCATACTAGTGGTCTGCTGTTCTGTAATGAACGGTGTCAGCACACAGAGAGAATCTGATTATTGGCGATCTGCAGTATAGCCAAGAATACACATATATAACCGATTATTGGCGATCTGCAGAATCACCGATAATACGGATATGTCGCTAACCTCTGGACACCCAGCAAAAGGAACACAATAAATACAGTAATATCACAAAAGTGTGGAAATATCCACCTCACGGCAATTCCTCAGAGGTGTGGTACCTCTGAATGGGAACCCCATGAGTGAGATCCTCTAACCAGGCAGAGTGAGGAATCTCGACCCCTAGCAGTAATCGTCTGCTTGGGGCAGGCGTCTCAGAGAGGCAAGCCTCAGAGGTAACCCTCCAGTGGGAGAAGTTCCACTGAAGGGAGAAAAGTCAGACAGGCAAGGGTTCGGCAACAGAGATGACGACAGAAGAGTAATCGGTAATCAGGCAGAGGTCGGCAACAAGAATCAGATAGGCAGAGGTACAATAGCGTAGAGAGAGAGAGTAGTCAAGGATAGCCGGAGTCAAAACACAGATACAATATCAAATACAATCCTAACTAAGGTGTGAAATCCTTAGTATCAACACCAGGGCACTGAGCTAAGGTCTGAGCGCTAACACAAGTGTATACACGACAGCAGACAACTTCCTACTGACAGGCAAGTTGTATTTGTAGCTAGAGGGCTACTCAGCGCCGCCCCAGAGCCCCAACCAATCCAGAACCCTCCTGATGTCAGCTGACAGGAGAGTCAGCTGACCCTCCTGCGTAGGAGGTAAGAATCCTGCCTCCTTGGGCGTGCGCGTGTGACCCTCTGCCTCAGTGTATCCGAGAGGCCAGGACCCGAGTCCACGCGCGCCCGCATCCCAAAATCTGCTGGCCACATAGCGGGACCCGCCGGCATGTTGCTAGTGGCGGCAGCGGTGTCTGCATCCATCTGCACCCTGTTCTGTGCCGGCGGCTCCGTGATCTGAACGGAAACCGCCGGCTGAGATGTGGAGGCCGCCGCCATGCTGCCCTGCGCGGCGGCGGCTCCGCTTTTGTTTACAATGAGTAACTCAAATGATGGAGTCAAAGAAGTGGAAATTAGTGACAGTATGTGTGTGGACATCTATCTTTATGCAGCATTTGGTGGATGTTTCTGATTCTTTCAGTGCAATTGGCAATGCTAGGACCAGAGAGATCAGTACACAAACATGAACTGTACTTAGATGTATATAAGGGAGTTTGCAGAATATGGATTCATTTAGTACTGCAGGTCTGTTTACTTTGATTATTCCTTTATCCTTAATCCTTAACTCTACATTAGAACAACAACAAAAATATTTGTAATATGCCTTTCTTCCATAGATCTCACAGAGCATGGATTGTTCAACACCGGATAGCTGGTTGTCAGAACTGCTAGCGGGTCAGCTTTTACCATACCAGCTGATTAAATCTGAGGCCTTTAAAAATTTGTAGGCATTGGAACACCACAGTGGAAGGTACCAGGAAGAAGATATTGTTCACAGACGGGCATCCCGGACCTGTACCAGCATGTGCAGTGGCAGGTCAACTAATCTCTGTCTCACAGTGTTGGGCCTACAGTCCATCTGACCACAGACACCTGGTCTTCAAAACACGCGCAGGAAAGGTACATACCCTTCACTGCCCAATGGGTAAACATGGTGCTGGTGGGGAAAGAAAGACTGCATGGCTGTCATGCAGAGTCTGTGCCACCACCACATCATACATGCAGACCAGCCACTTCTTCTCTTCATCCTTTCTCTACAGTCTCTTCCTCTGCTGAGTACTCCACTTCTGATGGGCCCTCCTCTCCCTCTGTGCCCCCCAAGCACCCCAGTACCTAATTATGATTAAGCTAAATTTGACGTAAATTTTCACAATTACGCCCATACATCATTTTGATTTGTAAATTCAATTAATTTTGGGTAATCATGTGTAATTTTGTGTATTTTTCACCTTTCACGCAATTTTCTGCCAACTTTAGCAGTGAATAGCAAAGCTTTCATACATGCTATTGTCACCAAAACTGCTACATATGTGGGGGAGAGTAGTGGGTACTAAAAATTATTTTTCAAAAAGACCATGTAATTTTTGAGAAAATTGATTTTTAAAAATGCAAAAGGAGACTTGGTTTTTAAACTCAGAAATATAACAGTTTAAAAACCATTTTTCCTTTGCATTTTTAACATCAATTTTCTCAAAAACTACAATATATTTTTGAAAAATTATTTTTTTTTTACTTGTACCCACTATTCTCCTTAATATGTAGCAAATTTGGTGGCAATAGCATGTATGGGGACTTTGCAATAATAACCACTAAAGTAGACACAAAATTGCACAAAAATTATGTGAAATTCTGAATGATTACAATTACAGATTAAATTAATTAATTTTTGTTTCAAAAATTTGCATTAAGATTTTGCATCATCATTGCAAATTTTGAACTAAATTATGTTTGCGCGAAATTTTTGCTCATCACTAACCATCAGTGACATTATGCCGCATATCTTTTTTCCTCGAGTATGCCATGTAACTTGTACTTTACAAAGCTATGGATGAGCAGGAGCGTGAAGAGGAGGAAGAGTTTATGCTGTCCCAAATTGGAGAGGGGGCAATGTCATTGTCTGTACATGGGCAGAGAGAGGAGTCTGAGGAGGATGGTAACAAGGTAACAAACCGTGGTGCATGATCTTGCCTTGGATGAGGAAGAGGAGTTGAAGTCCTCTGCCTCATACCTTATTAGAATGGGGCAGTTCAAGGACACCTATATCAAAACCATAGAGCACACGGACCTGTACAAGGTGGCAACTTTATAAAACCCTTGGTGCAAACAGAAAATGGTGGAGATGCTACCACAACCCAACTAAGGACAAAGGATAACTCAAAAATACTGCAACAAACTGGTATATGCAAGAAAACTATTCCACTTTATAGAGCTCTGAGGAAGCCGAATTATCGGCGAATCGCGATAGCTAAAGGTAGGGTATACAGGTGGCTTGTCCTCTTGTGGATTCTTTCATTACTTTGTGCACTTTGACTACTAGTCACAATTGTGTTTACTTCAATCTGTACTATACTTGGGTATTTAGTATATCTCCATATTGGAGTCAGATGCTGGCACTCTCTGCACTTTGACTTTCACTTATTATTCATTTCTACCTCATTTTGCACTGCACTTTGGTATTAATTGTATCTCCCTGTTTGGACTTTGCTATTGGCTTGTATATTTATGTGGTATTTGTTCATCCTGTTCAGCATATTTTTATATATATATATATATATATATATACATATATATATATATATATATAGTATATGTATATTTTCACGATGTTGTCTTCTCATCATCAGCAGTTTCATGATTAATTATCAATATAGCACTTTATGTCACTAGTTGCACCTTGCATATCCTTTTGAAGACCCCATGTGGATTATTACTGTATTGGCTGTTATTTTTGATATTACATGCCCTACATGTTGAACAATTTTGTTTTTAATTGTTCTTAATTTTATGATCAATGAAGTGGATTAGTTTTCTTGCATATACCAGTTTGGTGCGGTATTTTTGAGGTATCCTTTGTCCTTGGTTGAGTTGTACATTTTTCATACCGTTCTGCACATACTGGTGCCATACGAGGTGCAACACTAGCTATACATTATTGTTTAGCGTGCTTATAGCATTTATTATTGATGGTGCTGTCCCACCTTTTGAGTGACAAGAGATGCTACCACAATCACAGAGTGTCAGCAAAATGCAGCACTTTCATACCAAGCTGATACAGATGCTGTATTCTGCTTTTCTGGGTGGTGGTACAGGAAGAACCATTAACCCTCCTGGCGGTTTGCTAAAAAATCGCCAGGGGGCAGCAAATCTTGGCGACGGGGCGGGATGACGTCACTGACGTCATCGAAGTCGTGACGTCAAAGGGGATTCCGATCCACCCCATAGAGCTGCCTGGCACTGATTGGCCAGGCAGCGCACGGGGTCTGGGGGGGGGGCGACTGCGGCGCGATGGATAGCGGCGGATCGGCGGGTAGCGGCGGCGATCGGGCACTGCACGCAGCTAGCAAAGTGCTAGCTGCTTGCAGCAAAAAAAAATTATGCAAATCGGCCCAGCGGGGCCTGAGCGGTGCCTTTCGGCGGCATAGCCCGAGCTCAGCTCGGGCTTACCGCAAGGAAGGTTAACAGCCAAAGAGGTGCCAACAGTAACACTCCACCTATTTCAAGAACAGGTCGATTCACTGCTGATGGTGATGTGGCAATCAAGTCCAATATTAAGTCCTCCTTCTGTATAATGCCTCAACAGGTTACTTCTGGATCCACCTTCAGGGAATGGCTTGACCAACAGGTATCTGACTAACTTGGGATAGCGATCACTGTGGATGCTCTGAGGAGTGAAGAACCTCTGGACTTCTGGGTGTGCAGGCTTGACCTGTGGTCAGAGCTGTCACACTTAGCCATGGAGATTTTAACTTGCACAGCGTCAACAGTCTTATCCAGACGGACATTCACTGCTGCTGGAGGGATTGTGACACACACCTAACACACAGCAGTGTTGACTAATTAACATTGATAAAAATGAACGAGCTGTGTGTATCAGAGGGTAACAGCAAGGATGTGCAATACCATTATTATGTGTTATTACCCTGGTGCATGCCAGTTACTTCAGGCCTCATGTCCACCCCAAACAAATTTGCGTTCACATTTTCTAAAGTCACTGGTCACCAACTTTAGCAGTTAATAGAAAAGCCAACTTACATACTAGAAGCACCAAATGTGGTCCAATACCCATTGGTCTGTTATTAGACCAATGTGGACCAGGAGGAACCACATTGCTTTGTTATTAGACCAATGGGGAGCCTTGGAGCCAAATTCAAAGATGCTTTTGGCTCTAGCTATACTTATAGCAGAGCCTCGGCGGGAGTGGCGGTGTATGGCGGTGGGTGTGCGCCTGAGATCATCAATCAAGCTTGCAAGTTAGAGGATATTGGTGTGGGATCATTTCCGAGGATATTGGTATGGGAACTTTTTTTTTAAAGGTACAGGTAAGTATTTCTGGTTAAGATAAATAAAGGACTTTTTTCATTGTTGCATTTTAATTTCATTTAACTCTTTGTCGAACTGGGTAAGCAGTACTATGTACCCCTATACTCATTTCTCCTGGGGAGGAGGGTGGGCATCTGGGGGTTCACTTCTTAAAGGGAGTCCAAGATACCACCATGAACCCCCAGGATGTCAGCTTGTCCCCCTCCCTTAGACCCGCCCATACCATGGACCATGCAAGCTGGTATAGCTCAAGGTGTGAAGACCCACGCGGCTGGGGGCTTCGCATTCTGGCTATCCAAGCCTGCATGGTTACAAGGGGTTAAAGAGGCTTAGGAGTGGGGGTGCCAGGTCATTTTTTATATATTTCGCAGGGATGGTCGTAGTCAGCCAACTTTGCTACGCTGAAACTACGAGTTTTACGCAATAACGATTTGCCAAACTACAGCTTTGAAATCAAATATTCCACATTAATTCCACTTTTAAAGGCTTAAACCGGGAACTCTTCTATGCGTACATTCCCCTTCCCAATGCGCGGTAAAATAGACGTGAGTAACACATTCATAGTTCACTACGCAATACACATGTTAACTACGCTTAGTTGACGTAAGCTACGCATAGTGGTTCTTCGCTATGTGTACATTCATAAGCGTAGTTTTGAAACTTTGCCTACGAACTACAATGCGTAGATGAGAGCTATGATGCGTAAATTCGCACTGGCGTAGTTTCTGCTCATCCCTGATATTTCCCACACACTGAACATATATGTAAAATAATAGATACATTTATATACATGTTAATACATTATCTGTCATTTTATCAAAGTAACTTTGCTACTTTTTACTTGGAACTAAACATAGATTTTCTCATCAACTATAAGGTCTTTTTTTTATTTATTTCCCTCTTGTTTCCACTGCCCTCATTAACATACCCTGCATTTTTGGTGTTTCTAGCACTTAAGGGGCTCTGCTATTAATGGCTAAAAACGACGGCCGTTGAAACATTTTCTACACTGAGAACGAGAACTTTAAAATTGATTCTCTCAAAAACTATACAGGGAGTGCAGAATTATTAGGCAGGTTGTATTTTTGAGGAATAATTTTATTATTGAACAACAACCATGTTATCAATGAACCCAAAAAACTCATGAATATCAAAGCTGAATATTTTTGAAAGTAGTTTTTAGTTTGTTTTTAGTTTTAGCTATTTTAGGAGGATATCTGTGTGTGCAGGTGACTATTACTGTGCATATTTATTAAGCAACTTAACAAAAAACAAATATATACCCATTTCAATTATTTACTTTTACCAGTGAAACCAATATAATATCTCAACATTCACAAATATTCATTTCTGACATTCAAAAACAAAACAAAAACAAATCAGTGACCAATATAGCCACCTTTCGTTGCACTCAAAAGCCTGCCATCCATGGATTCTGTCAGTGTTTTGATCTGTTCACCATCAACATTGCGTGCAGCAGCAACCACAGCCTCCCAGACACTGTTCAGAGAGGTGTACTGTTTTCCCTCCTTGTAAATCTCACATTTTATGATGGACCACAGGTTATCAATGGGGTTCAGATCAGGTAAACAAGGAGGCCATGTCATTAGTTTTTCCTCTTTATATACCCTTTCTTGCCAGCCACGCTGTGGAGTACTTGGATGCGTGTGATGGAGCATTGTCCTGCATGAAAATCATGCTTTTCTTGAAGGATGAAGACTTCTTTCTGTACCACTGCTTGAAGAAGGTGTCTTCCAGAAACTGGCAGTAGGACTGGGAGTTGAGCTTGACTCCATCCTCAACCCGAAAAGGCCCCACAAGCTCATCTTTGATGATACCAGCCCAAACCAGTACTCCACCTCCACCTTTCTGGCGTCTGAGTCGGACTGGAGCTCTCTGTCCTTTACCAATCCAGCCACGGGCCCATCCATCTGGCCCATCAAGACTCACTCTCATTTCATCAGTCCATAAAACCTTAGAAAAATCAGTCTTGAGATATTTCTTGGCCCAGTCTTGACGTTTCAGCTTGTGTGTCTTGTTCAGTGGTGGTCGTCTTTCAGCCTTTCTTACCTTGGCCATGTCTCTGAGTATTGCACACCTTGTGCTTTTGGGCACTCCAGTGATGTTGCAGCTCTGAAATATGGCCAAACTGGTGGCAAGTGGCATCTTGGTAGCTGCACGCTTGACTTTTCTCAGTTCATGGGCAGTTATTTTGCGCCTTGGTTTTTCCACACGCTTCTTGCGACCCTGTTGACTATTTTGAATGAAACGCTTGATTGTTTGATGATCACGCTTCAGAAGCTTTGCAATTTTAAGAGTGCTGCATCCCTCTGCAAGATATCTCACTATTTTTGACTTTTCTGAGCCTGTCAAGTCCTTCTTTTGACTCATTTTACCAAAGGAAAGGAAGTTGCCTAATAATTATGCACACCTGATATAGGGTGTTGATGTCATTAGACCACACCCCTTATCATTACAGAGATGCACATCACCTAATATGCTTAGTTGGTAGTAGGCTTTCGAGCCTATACAGCTTGGAGTAAGACAACATGCATAAAGAGGATGATGTGGTCAAAATACTCATTTGCCTAATAATTCTGCACTCCCTGTAAGGTCTTTTAATTTATTCTCCTCTTCTACCTTCTGTTCTCATCCACATACCCTGCAAATTTGGTGTTTATAGCATGTAAGGGGGCTTTGCTATTAACTGCTAATGTGGGTGGCCATTCACCTGCCATTTAAGTCTATGGAGCCTGCCACAAAGAGCTGGTTCGCAAACATTTGTGGTAAATTAAAAAATGTGATGTTTGCTACATCACTAACCATGGCCACACAGTTATCTTGCCCCACCATCAGCACCCAGTACATCATTTGGTCCTGCTTTGATTTACTTTACCCCCCCACCCAAAAAATATCACCAAGTTGCATGCCAATTACTTTTGGCCTTATGTCCACCATGACCACAGGCACAACTTTTCTGCACAACCACCCTATATGTCATTTTACCCTACTCGATTCGCTATTCCACCTCAAAACAATAACACAATAACAATAACAATAATATTTATATAGCGCTTTTCTCCCTGGGGACTCAAAGCGCTGTGACCCTGCATTATGCAGTCTCAAAGGCTAGGGAAAAGAGGTGAGTTTTTAGCCTTTTTTTAAAGCTGTCCAGAGAAGGAGCCTCTCATACTGATTGTGGAAGTGAGTTCCATAGAGTAGGGGCTGCAAAGGAAAAGGCCCGAGCACCAAATGTTAAGTGTATCCTGGGAATAACCAGCTTCATCTTGTTGGCAGAGCGGAGGGTGCGTGGAGGGGCATAAAGTTCCAATCGATCCGCTATGTATTTGGGTCCCATGTGGTGTAGAGCCTTGAATGTCAGCAGGCAGATCTTAAAATTGATTCTCCATTTTACTGGCAACCAGTGAAGAGTTTGCAGTACTGGGGTGATGTGTGAGCTGCGGGGGGCATTGGCTAGGAGTCTGGCTGCAGCATTCTGTACTAGCTGTAAGGGGCGCAGAACCTTATCTGTAGATCCGATTAACAGGGCGTTGCAGTAGTCTAGGCGGGAGGATACAAATGCGTGAACCAGGGCAGGTAGGTCTTCAGCTGGGATAAGGTGTTTTATTTTCGCTATATTTCTTAGATGGAAGAAGGAAGACTTGACAACAGCTGATACCTGCTGTCTGAGTTTTAGATTTCCATCCAGGATCACCCCAAGGTTTCGCACAGAGTCTTTATACTGTACAGTATCTCCCCCAATTGCTAGTTTGAGGTGGTGAGCGTTTTGAACTTTATCCATCATGTGTGGACCACCTACCACCAACACCTCTGTTTTGTCAGAGTTCAGCCTCAGCCAGCTGGTGTTCATCCAATTTTGTAAATCCACTAGACACACATTTATGGATGCTGATGGGTCTTGGGTGCCAGGCTTGAAGGACAGATACAGTTGTGTGTCATCTGCATAACAATGGTATCCTAAACCATAGTTCTGGATTATTTTGCCCAGTGGGAGCATGTAGACTGCAAAGAGTAATGGTGATAGTACAGAACCCTGTGGAACTCCATAGGCAAGTGGCACTGGATTAGAGTAGTGTGTGCCCAGACATACTTGCTGTGTCCTGCCAGATAGGAAGGTCTGAAACCAGCTAAGAACAGTACCCCTTAGGCCACAGTAATTCTTCAGTCGCTGGATTAGTATTTCATGGTCCACAGTATCAAATGCTGCTGACAAGTCAAGAAGAATCAGAATTGAGCAATCACCCTTGTCCCTTGCAGTAAGTAGATCATTCATTACTCGGACTAATGCTGTTTCAGTGCTGTGCCTTTTCCTGAATCCTGACTGAAAAGTATCAAAGATGTTGTTATCTGTAAGCCTGGCTTCTAGCTGGTTGGCGACTGCTTTCTCGATAACTTTTGATAGGAATGGTAAGTTCGCCACAGGTCTGTAGTTGGTTACAGAATCAGGATCTAGTGATGGTTTCTTCAGGAGGGGTTTTATGATTGCTTTCTTTAGTTATTCTGGGTAAAGTCCACTTTGCAAGGAGCACTGAGTGATTTTGTGAAGTGCTGGTCTGAACAGCGCTGGGCACTGCATTAAGGATCCAGTTGGGCCAGGATCCAGGTCGCAGGTAGTGGGGCGGAGACTTTGAATGAGAATTCCAAAATCTTCTACACTCAGAGTGTCAAAGACTTGCCATGGTGGTACGGTAGTAGGCATATGCAACGTCCAGTGGTCAATTGATGTTGTTGGTGTAATGCTGGCACGGATGGTAGACACCTTGTTTGAGAAGAAGGCAGAGAATTCTTCACACCTTTCCCTGGAGTATGTGGTTGGGGCTTTTAGGCAGGAAGGATTGCAGAGTGATTCCACTGTGTGGAAGAGTTGAGCAGCTCTGTTGTTGGCTGTAGATATTTTGTGCGAGATAAAGTCTGATTTTTTCTTGGTTATTGCTTGTTGGTATTGTCTGAGGTTTTGAACTAGGCTAGATTTGTGCTCCCCAGTCCCTGATTTACGCCACTGTCTTTCTAGTCTGCGCCCTTTCTTTTTTAGATCCATGATGGTTTTGTCAAACCAATTAGCTTTCTGCTTTTTGGTTGCTGATTTGGTGTGCCATGGGGCAATACTGTCAAGTGTTTCATATATCGTGTTGTTGTACTGGGTTACTAGAGAGTTTGGGTCCATTTGACTGTGGAGCAGATTTGTAAAATCCAGGTTGGCAGTTATCCTCTCCGGTGTTAATTTACTCAGGGGACGGGTTTTGATTGTTTCTTTAGGGAGCTGCTTGATAGGGTGATGTTCAATAGTAAACTGTATTATGTGATGGTCTGACCACACCACTGGGGTTACTGTTATGTTACTAATGTCCATTCCGAGGTGGAACAGTAAGTCTAGCGTATGCCCTCCTCTGTGGGTAGCTGATTTTACAACTTGTGTGAAGCCTAGTCCACCCATGAGATTTATTAGTTCATTTGCATCTTGTGATTGAGTGTTATCAGCCCGGATGTTGAAGTCACCAAGGATGATCCATCTCGGATAAGACAGAGCCAGCATGGCCAGAAGTTCTGGGAATTCCTGTAGGAAAGGGTCAGCATCTCCGGGGGGACGATAAACCACTAAAATTTTGAAGCCTTTACCAGCTGAGATCTGGGCACCTATACATTCAAAGGACTTTGTTGAGCCAACATTCAGGGCCCTGAGCTGCAGAGTTGTTTTGCCACAAATTGCTACACCCCCTCCTCTGCGGTCTCGTCTTCCCTCACTTAGGACTGAGTAATTGTATGGGATGGTTGCTTCCAATGTGGGGCCCGCATTGGCATCAATCCAGGTTTCAGTGATGCATGAAAAATCGCATGTCTGAATAAGGTCAATATGGCACATACCAGTTACTTCAGACCTCATGACTGCCCTGGCCACAGGCTTAGCTATCCTGCACCACCACCAGCATGGCACTTAGTATGTTATTTGGTCCTACTTTGATTGGCGTTACCCCCCAAAAAATACTAATATTATTAATTGCCCTGACACTTGCAAGTTACTTCAGGACTCTGTCTCATACGGAGGCTTAAATCCAGATATTTATTTGGTAGGTAATTGCTTAATTTTTCTGGCCACTGTCTCATACAGAGGCTGAAATCAAAATATTTATTGGTCAGGAAATTGTCCAATTTTTTAGGCCTCCAGTGCGGCTGCTAAAGAAAGTTTGCAAACACAAAACCACAATATTTGTATAATTAGCACAAAATGAAACACAAAATGTATGTCGTGGGTTGACAATTCTATTACATGCAGAGAAAAATGCAAAGTGTCAAAACAACCCTGTAAAATATGAGATAAAAATGATGATAACAGAAGGAAGATTAATGAATCAACCATATAAGGGCTGTATCAGATTGTACACTAAAGCTAATTCCTAGAAATATGACTCCAGTGAATACAGATTTAATAATGATCACAGTGGCTACCCCTAAAAATAAGTAAATAGTTGAGAAAATTTCTTTAAAACTAATGAATACTGCAGGTGGAAAATGACTAAGGAAAAATAAGCTGACTTTTCAAATGGGCACTTTCAAAACTAGTAAAATAATGAATAATGTCTCTGCCCATGAGATTGTGACTTTTATTGATTGTCTTGTGGTCTAACTCCAGGCAGTGTCAGCAAGGGGTACCCTTAATTTAATTTATTTTGTATGAGACCATTAAGCACAGGGATACCTCAGGGTTCTCTACTTGCCCACCTGCTGTTATTTAGAGTCATAAATAATTTACCTGTCATTCCACTGCAAGACTTTCACGGATCCTGAGTAGCAGCCTTTTCTTGGAAGGATCATGATAGCACACCAGGAAATTTACCTAAAATGCTCCATATTGATTTTTCAAATTAATTATTTTATCAGCAATAAAGGCTTCAAAAGTAAGCTGTAGCATTATGTCAGCTCATTAACTTTGTCTACAGCAGATCAAAGAAAAAAAAATACAAAACTGTAATTCAGATAAACTGCATAATGAAAAGCATGTGTTATGGTCAGAAGAGATTATGTTTTTACAGTCTCTGCTGACATCTGGCTTTGTAAAGTCAAAGGTAAAAAAGTTCAGCAGATTATGACAGTTTGTCTTTAACTTGCATAACCTTTGGTGCATGTACTTTCATGTGTCTATGTTTCTGAATGACACCCTCAGGCTCTTTTCAACATTTATATAGCCAAAAACGGGGTGTTGAGCAAACATTTAAGGGTTTTATGATGGAATCTGGAAGCCACCTTAAAGCGGATCCGAGATGAAAAACTAACTATAACAAGTAACTTGTCTATAGTATAATTTTACAAACCTGGAGCTCCTCCCAGCCACTGTAGTCTTTCAGGTCCCTCAATGTCTCAGGAACCCCTCCATTGTCCTACTGCCCCTTCAAAAGACATTCAGGCATGGGCTACTGTGCATATGCTGTCCCACCCCTGGGCCTCCTTGATCATGCACCAGGAGCATTTTGTGCATGTGTGGTTTTAAAAAGAATTGTGCTGTGCATATGCAGAATGCTTCCAGTTAGGGGAGTGTGATCAAAGAGATGTGCAGATGGGACTGTGCATGCACAGTAGCCCACAACTGTAGTTTTAGGTGCAGAACTTTTGAGGGTTCAGTGGCACAATGGAGGGGACTTGAAAGACACTTATGTACCTGAAAAAATAGAGGGGGGGGGGGGGGGGTGGAAGAAGCCCCAGTTAAGTAAAAATCTACTTTTTTGGTCCGATTGAGGTGTGCATTAATATGTTGATACTTCATTTGTCATGCTTTGTAGTTAAATTTATTTTTTATGTCCTCTATCTGCAACCTTGAATCATAATGTTTTGTTTCTATTAGTTTTATGGGAGCATACTCAACCTAGTGGAATGAAGCGGTAGATGATACATAGCTACATAGTTAGTTTGGTTGAAAAAAGACGTTCATCCCTCGAGGTCAACCAGAAAAAAAAAAAGATCACTGTCCTGAATCTGCACATATCTTAGTTGAACAAGAAGAAGGAGAATATGGGCCAATTAGCCTTGACAGGGAAAAATACCTTCCCGATTCCAGATGGCAGTCAGATAAATCCATGGATCTACTCTGCCAGGAATTGCTTAGTAACTATAGCCATGGACATCCTTCAATGCAAGGAAAGCACCCAAGCCCTTTTTAGATGTAGATATATAATTTGCCACTTTTTCAAATGTAGATACAGAATTTGCCACAACAATTATTGTTTTGATTTATGCAATACATGGAAGGGTATACAGCACGGTTGAAAATTGAATATTTTTTATGTAAGTGGACGTAGCCACCAATAGACTTCTATCTTTATTTGGGGGGGGGGGGTCAGAATTTTGCAGGCTTTTTTATTGGGCAATGCTGAAAATGTGGATAAAATGCTTTAGAGTATGTTATTTTGTGAATGAAAAAAAATTGTACATTTTATACTGATCCTTTTGTAGCTGTGTTTTGTTTGTGTTGTAGCCTTTTTGTTTAGTATATTCACATCCTCCTTGATTCTTCCTACTAGCTACTCAGAATCTGCTGAAGCTAAAAGATCAGCATGACAGCTAGCAAACTACTATTTTAAAAAATTAAAAAAAATGTTCAGCTTTGACATTTCTCTCACTGTTTCCTTTAAGTTCATTTCTCATACAAGATCCCATTCATTTCATTTCATTATTTTCTCTGTTTTGCTGCAAAACTTTTTCATGCCATTCAATTAGTATAAAATATAGGTCGAATGCTTCTATAGCTATGCAGGCGTGCTATGAAATAATTAAAATGCCATTCCATATATTGATTTTGCGCATTGTGTTTTGTTTAATGAGAAGCAATCAATGTTCTTATAAATAGCTATGAAGAATACAACAATAATTTTAGCTGCTGGTTGCTTAATGCTGGTTTACAGTAAACCATTTTTTTCAAGTGTTTTAAGCCTTTTTATATGCATAAGATTACATTTCTTGTTCAGGCACAGCTTTTATATGCATTTAGTACAATATTATTTCAAACAAATTATGCATAAAAACATTTGATAAAATAGTTGTCGTTTTCATAAAACAATATAGAAAAGTGCCTATTGCACCAATGCATAGGTCCTCAGCAGCTGACATATGCCTGTTCACTAGTGTTTTTTTTTTCTTTTTCTTTAACCATTTCAGCCCACAGGATTTTTTCACCATATGGACGAATGGAATTTTTCCATTTCAGCTCTCCTCCCTTTCATTCCCCAATAACTTTATCACTACTTATAAACAAAGAAATGATCTATACCTTGTTTTTTCCATCTTTAATTAGGCTTTCTTTGGGTGGTACATTATGTTAAGAATTATTTTATTCTCAATGCATTTTAATGGGAATAATTAAGAAAAAATAATGGAAAAAAAAATCATTATTTCTCAGTTTTCAGCCATTATAGTTTTAAAATACCACATGCTGCCGTAATTCAAATTCACACATTTTATTTGCCCATTTGTCCCAGTTATTGCAACGTTAAAATTATATCACTAGTATAATGTATGGTGACAATATTTTATTTGGAAATAAAGGTACATTTTTTCAGTTTTACATCCATCACTAATTTTTAGCCCATACATTTATATTAATATTACCTCTTGACATTTATATTTTTTTATTCCCTAAAGTCAGTAGGTGTAATTTTACTATTTGGCTACAAGATATCCCCGCTGAGCAAATCCTATTGAAGTGTGGCGGCTCTATTTCAGAATGAAAACTGTTATTGAACAAAAACAGTGTTAATTCTTGGTGGACATGTACGTATTGGCACAGGGGACTTAACTAAAATAGATAGGTAGTATAATCTCTTACCCTCACTGTTTTAAATGAACAGGCAAATGTTTTATTTCATGATGACAGCCATCTTTTTGGTTGAAAGGAGGTGACAGGGAGCATGAGACACAGTTCCAACTGTCCTGTGTGCTGATCACCCCTCCCAGTTGCTAGGTAACGTGAATAACAACATAGGATATCCCATCATGCTTTGCACAGCATCAGGGAAAAAAAACACCCGAGATTTCTTTGGTGGGGCGAAGCTTAGCTAAAAATGCAGCTAAAAATGATGCTTTGGTAAGAAAAACAAAGTTCTGATGCCATGAAACTGTTAAAGAAATACCAAGCCTTTTCAGTTCTGCTGAGTAGATTTTTAGTCCAGAGGTTCACTTTAAGTCAAATTTAACCTGAAGATTGGCCATTCAGTTTGACAATGGCCGTGAACATAGTTAAAACAAGCTCCAACTATTAGTTCTCTTACCCCTTTATTTGATAATCTCTTGGATACTGTTACATGAGTTCAGAGGCTTCTTAAAGAGGAGCTGTTAGGTATAAGGTCTCAGAGAAAATAAACACATATATCAGTAGCTAAAGATTGGCTGTACTTACATTACATATGCATTTCACTGTCCACGTTTGGATTTCACAGAATTTGTATATAGTATATGCAGAGAATGATGCTCCTGACAGCCCATGGCAGGTTCCATGTTTGTGAAGCCAAATGTGTCGTCATGTCCTGCCTGCTTCTGATCACAGAGGAGCTAGTACAGAATAACACAGTGTGCAGTGAATATTAATGAGCCATGTGGCTAGGAACAATAGCGGACTCCTGCAGAGTAATCTTCCTGGAGATTTATCTGTGCTGTGGCTGGACTGCGTTAGAAGCTGCTGAAACTTGATCCCGTCTTCTCCTTAGCAGCCGAGGGGAGGGCCCCAGAATGCTTTGCAGTATGGAATGCGGCTTGCGTCCTCCTTAGGAGCTTAGATGTGCTGATAAGCACACATTAAATGTAAGAGAGATCTTTATCTTTAGTAATGTCTTTTTGGCTTCTGTCTAAACTGTTTAACACAGGAGAATAGAGGTTTAAATTAGCTTCTGCAGCCTGACAGTTACTCTTTAAAGAATTGCTCCCTCAAAGGCTATGTAAAAAAGGATCTTACACACTTTATTCTATGGTTACAAAATCTACTCATAAACTTTCCCAGGTTTATGCCTTCCTGAGCGAGAACACCTACAGTGGTCCATTCCCCTATATGAGATATTGGGAATCTGCTTTTAACAAACAATTTTCCCCTGAATATTTGACTAAGGTATTTTATTATATGCATACCCTTTCTAAAAGCAATATCCTACAGGAGGAGAGGAATGATGGCTCTTTGGTATAGATTCCTCTCCTCTCCATTATATATACATGCCATATATAAGGTAAACAGGGCGCTCTACAGGAAGCCACAGATAAAATCTGTGGCTTCCTGTAGAGCGCCCTGTTTACCTTATATATTGTTTCAGAGAGTGATACACACACTTTTCACAGGAGCGATACAGTTTAAGCAGTGTTATATTGTAATAAGGAACTATTTGAGGAGCGCACATTGTAGGTTTTGTTTTATTTATATACATGCCAACATCTCAGAATTGTGCTAGAAATGTCATAAGGAAATTGCCACCCCTTTTCATATATGGAGGCAATGGCTGTTAGTTCATACCTTTTAGGGATTGTTTTTGCAGGTGCACTGAGTTATGACTTTAATGGCAATTAATTCCCCTGAACTGTCCCTCTTATCTTTACTCCCCACCCAATTATTAAAGCGAAAAAGAATATCCTTATACATTGTTTTACTTCAACCAGAACTGTGATAGCCAGATCTTGAAAAATGTCCCTTCCCCCTTCTTTAACAGGTGGGGTGTAAACCATAAATGAACTAATGAGGGTAGAGAAATTATTGACCTTAGAAAATGATTCACTAGACAAATATGTTTCCATGTGGTCCTGTTGATTAGTATTTAGAGACTCAACAGCCTTCTGGGACATGCATTACACTCATTAAAAAAGCAGTGCGGTGAATGCATGAACAACAACCCTAAAAATAGCCTTCAGGGATTACCTCAGCAATGCGTGGTAATGCCCCTTCTGGCTGCAAGTCTAGCAGGAAGTGAGGCTCTCTAGCGCTCACTTTCTGCGGCCAAAATTGGAATTGCGCAGAAGTGTATTGAAAATAAATATGCCCCCCATTGTTAGTGCCAAAAAAAATCCCTAAAAATAGTTGCGTTGCCATAGACCTACATGACTTCCGGTTCACCTCATTTTGCTGTAGATTTTGCCAAACATCGCACTGTTGTGGCAAATCAGGCACTTCCAGTGGATCGCGTTACACCACACATGGTAGGAAATGTGCCATAGACTTTTATTGGGATAGTGTTACTCTGTGGCAAAACAACACACCAGTGTGAAAGGGGCCTCAGCCTTTGACTGAAGCCAACTCCCTTCAATTATAAATGAGAATCCAGAAGTTGTGGCCAGTCAAAAAGACTGTGCTTAGGGTTTTACAATAATTTTCTCCTAATGTTTTTTCATAATGTGTGATTCCCATATACTTTAACTGGCACAGCACCGCTGTACCATGTAATAATGCCCCTGTGGACTTCACTTCAGCACCAGGGGCATTGATACACATATCACTCAGCTTACAGCTTCCACGCCTGCGGCACACACACACACGCACGCACGCACACACACACAGGGTTACTACATCCATACATCCTTTAACCTCCATATCATCTTAATAGACGTGTTGTTTGTTATTCTCACTGGGATTGCTAAAAGGGTGTTTAACTTGAGTATAGCCTAAAAGACGACACACACACACACACACACACACACACACACACACACCTGATCAGGGAATAGGAACATGTGTTTCCATTTACCAATCAGAGTGCCTGTACTGAATGATCATCCGGCATAAATGAGATGCTGATGGACATTTACAAAATGAAACTAAAATACAGTTTTACACAACTTACTGTGTTCAGCTCAGTAAATAGGATAATGTGGGGACATCTAGTGGCCAAAAAGCAAAAATACACATACATATGTTAAAATAAATAAAACAAATACCATTAATTTAAACCCCTAATTTTCCCCTCCCTTATAGTTATCAAAATAAGACAATTGTTAAAAAAAAGAGTGGCAGCTTTTTTAATATGTGTGTCATAAGGGTAGAAAACTATTATTTTTTGCAAATTATTGCTTGTTATATGGTCTTTAGTATAAAGCAACACAGATGGAAAAATACACCTTTATTTCCAAATAAAATATTGTCACCATATTTTGTACTAAGACCAAAATTGAAGTATAAGCAATAACTGGGACAAAAGGGCAAATAAAATGTGTGGATGTTATCTATTGTAGCACATTTTATTTTAAAACTATAATGGCTGAAAACTGAGGAATAATTATTTTTTTTTCTTCTTATTCCATTTAAAATGCTTACAGTATAAAATAATTCTTAGCAAAAAGTACCACCTAAAAAAGCCTAATATGTGGTGAAAAAAAAACAATATATAAATCATTTTGGTGTAAAAAGTAGCTATAAAGTTATTGGCGAATGAATGGAAGGACTGTGAAATGTAAAAATTGCTCCAGTTTTTAAAGGACAACTGTACAAAGAAGTACATGGTGGTTGCCATATTTATTTCCTTTTAAACAATACTAGTTGCCTGGTAGCCTACTGGTCTATTTGGCTTCAGTAGTGTCTGAATCACACCAGAAACAAGCATGCAGCTAATCTTGTCAGATCTGACAATTATGCCAGAAACACATGATCTTCTACATGCTTGTTCAGGGTCTAAGGCTAAAAGTATTAGAGGCAGAGGATCAGTAGGACAGCCAGGCAACTGGTATTGCTTAAAAGGAAATAAATATGGCAGCCTCCATATCCCTCTCATTTCAGTTTTCCTTTAAGCAGAAATAACCTGGGGTGGGGAAATGGTTAATGAACTGCAAAATCTTCAGCTTAGATGCCAAGGTGGGTACAGAGGAAAACTGGAAGGATTGTAAGCATTGGCAAATTGTTAAAAGAAAAAAAAATACCTCAAAGGCAGATTTGTTACTAAAGATTTTTAAATGTACAGGGTGGTAGATATTAAACAAGAAAGCCATTTCTAACTCAGGCATTTGTTTTTGAATGTTCATATTTAGCATTTCTACCAATATTATTTATGATATGTCTGTTCATATCTGTCTACATCACTCTGAATACCATTAGTCTAATTATGTTTACTCTGTACTTTGCAAATTTCAGCTTTTCAGATATTTACAATTATACATATTTTCTTTCCTTTTAATCTGCTGAGCAGATTCCTCTTCCCACTATGAAGCTCTGTACAATCGGCACATTGTAGATATGAAAATAAGAAATGAAAACAGCTCGAGAATTCATGAATAATAAATTGGAAAACAGTCTTAAAGCAGTATAGACTCATCAAGAAGTTTAAAAGAATTATTAGCATCATTGAAATGCTAAAATGTCTATGAAACCGATTTCTGTATTTTCAATCAACAAACTAAAACATTTCAGCATAATATCTGCACATTATTATATAGTAAAATATTTTTTTTTAAACTGAAGAATAAAGCCTGATACGCACTTTCAATTATGATTGGTCAATCACTGACAAATGTTACCACCTCCATGTAGTATGAGGGTTTACCTCCACAATCTGCTCATAGTATTTAATATCTGTTACCCTCATACTACATGGAAATACACAGATCTCACCAGCACACCTCAGATTAAAGCACACCTTTTATTGTGCCAGTTTCCACAGTATTCCAACAATTGTTTCGGGGGCCACGCAGGCCAGGGTCCCCCTTTATCAAAGCATGTGGTTACATACAAAACAATCCCTCTATATAAGCTTCTAATCCCCGATACCCCATCTAGAAAAAATTGACCCCACAATGACATCATGGTAATTTGCATAAGTAAACACAATCTAACTTTGCACAATATAAATCATCACAGAACTATTTGCTTTAAATATACATTTCTGAGTGCACACTGTGCAACTCTGCCTCTGGACCTACCATCATCGGATGCGCCCAGATCGCCCTCTGTGCGTTTTAGTTTTAATTAAGAATATTTAAAATCCAATGCCTTCCCCTCTGTCCGTTGCTCCGCATTCACTGCCTCTCTTGGATGGAAATTTCCAAGTCTAAGCCCGGGTGCTCACGAGTCCATGGGCGTGGCCTCAACTCCACCCCATAATCCAACCGGCGGATCATCATAATGGGGCGTGGAGATGCAGATGCGACGTCTGCCTCGCATGCTAACATTGTCAACAGCGCTGTCATCATACGCAGCGTGTGGTTAGAAGGATCGAGGTGGGCGTGTCTGTAAACCCAGATCCCGCCCCCATCCGTCTGCAAACCACTCTTATCTGTTACTCCTACTGTGCAGTCACATTCCCGTGGTTACGCCCATGTGATGTAAACAAAGCCCCTGTCATTCTCCGCAACTATAGCATCTTAAACGATGCTGTCTGGTTGCACAGATATATTCATGACTGCCCACAGGACTAGTCCTTCACATGCCAGTGGGCTTATAAGGATATAATCCCTCATGTCCACTGTATGTGGTCCTTGTTTCAACTTTAGGTGGGGATAACATAGGATTCATTTACAATGCCCAATGTACAGTAATACAAAACATATCACTCACCGCCCGGCGATCTTGGGGCATCCTATAACGCAGGTTCTTATCAGGAGGAAGGGAAGGGGATGGATAATACAGGCAGGAGAGGAGAAAAATCAGACTGACATTGGGAGAAAGCAGGGATAAAAAAGACCGGGACAAAAGGGAGGCAAATGTTGTTTCAACACTCTGTAAAGCAAAAAAACAACATATATGTGTGTTACAATTAATGCAATCTAAACATAATGATAGCAGTGAAATTAAAACATTAAAATACCAAATCATCCTGCATAAAAATCTATCAATATGATGACATATAGCAGCTCATTATCTTTTCCCCAAGAAACATGTTAGAATACTGTGGAAACTGGCACAATAAAAGGTGTGCTTTAATCTGAGGTGTGCTGGTGAGATCTGTGGATTTACTTGAGGTGTGGTACTGCCTATACCACTTCACCAAGCACCTCGTAACCTGATGTTGGATGGTGTGCCTGCTTCATCTGGAAAAATACTCATACTACATGGAGGTGGTCAAATTGGTCAGTGATTGGTTTGATTAGCCAGTGTTATCACCTCCATGTAGCGTGAGGGTTAACAGATATTTAATACTGTGAGCAGATTGTGTAGGTGAACTCTCATACCACTTGCAGGTGGCACCATTTTTGGTGATTGGCCAATCAAAATTTAAAGTGTGCACCAGGATTTAGGGTGCATACACACATCCAGTTTTGATTGGCAAGTCTGTGACCAATGTCATCACCTCCATGTAGTGTGAGGGCCAAAAGATTTAAAATCCTATGAACAGACTGTATAGGCAAGCTCTCATATTGCATGGAAGTGGGAAAATTGGCCAAACACTCGTCAATCAATATTGGATGCGCGTAACAGGATTTAGTTCTAGGCTGATGCCTATATATGGGTAGTGTAGTGTATGTATCGCAGTATAGGGCTAATTTAGGGGAGGGAGGGGGAATTAAAGGAAAAGGTGCAGCAGCAGAAATCAGAGACCACTAAAATATTGCTCTATTGGGGAAAAAAGGGGGAAAAAAATTCATTATTTTACGAATTACAGATCCCCGCTTTGTTGACAGCAGGGAACGTGCGCTTGAGCGAGCACTCGCTCCCTACTAATCTTGGGAGGAGAAAGATGCTGCCATTCGGCATTAGGCAGACCTGAGAGTGCCACTCTCCCACCACCGATCGGCGTTAGGTGGTCGGGAGAGGGTTAAAGATTCAAATTAGAATTTAATCTGCATTTAAAATGTATTTATTCATTCTTTCCTGATCATCTCTATCAATTGATTGCTATGATATTAAGTGATGAATTTATTACACTGGTTGATTTAAACTGATCTGCAATTAAGCTGTAAGATTACTGATTATTCCATGTAAATTTAAATAAATTTATCAAATATTGTAATATTTAGTTAATCAAATATTGTATTGGTTTCCTTAGATATTATTATTTTATGCCTTCAACATATTTTACTGAGAAAACTGACTCAGTGGCATGGCTATTATTTTTTTTTTACTTCTTTGAAAGCTTGACTGATTTTTTTTAATTACTGTGTCAATACATATTTACATCTTTCAGCTTCTGTAACTAGGGAAGACGGTTGTATGAGACGCTACACTAATAGACTTAGTGTAGACTAATCATAGCTGACATGCCTATGAAATACTGCAGCTCCTGGCACCTTACAGAAATCCAGAGCCGTCTTTGACAGCCTAGTGCCATAAGTAGTAGAACTCATGGGAGTGCTCTGGCTCAGTGCTGTCTCTTTGCACCTGACATATACATAAATCATAACAAGGTTCTTAGATTTACTGAAAAACTTAAAAATATGGAGTAAGGCTGATGAGTGAATTAAGGAAAATAAAACCTGTATTTATTCACATTTCTTTTTCGTTTCTTTCTTTTGTGAACTTAGCAAATAAATAAAGCTAGGAGACTAATAAACAGAATGGAGTATATTCTTAAAGGGGTTGTAACATCACAAAATAAAAACGTGCCAAACAATGTACGTGTTTTTTTTTTTTCTTTTGCCTGCTCTGGATGACTTTTCCTAACTTTCATGAACTGTGCAGTAGCAGCAGGGTTGTGGGATTTTTTTTCTTAGCTACTACAGTATCAATCTCATCAAAGCATGCAAATAACAGAAAGCTTCCTAAGGATAAGATAAGGACACTATGACCAATAGAAGGTAATTGAGCCTGAGCCACCCTTTAAAGAGAAACTCCGACCGAGAATTAGACTTTATCCCAATCAGTAAGTAGCTGATACCCCCTTTTACATGAGAAATCTATTCATTTTCACAAACAGACCAGCAGGGGGCGCTGTATGACTGATATTGTGGTGAAACCCCTTCCATAATAAACTCTGAGCATCATGGTACTCTTGGCAGTGTCCTGTCTGTGAACTTTGTTGCATTGTGGGAAATAGCTGTTTACAGCTGTTTCCAACTGCCAAAAAAGCATGCAGCAGCTACATCACCTGCCAATAGTAAAAATGTCACCATGTAATAAATGTTGGAATGTAAATCAGGGATTTAAAAGATTTTACAATGGGCAAACACTGACTAAATCATTTATACATAATTATTGTAAATATGAAGCACTTTTTTATTACATTATTTTCACTGGAGTTCCTCTTTAAAGAATTTACACAGTGATTTAAGTCTGATTTCCAGGTGAAATATGCTGTGGGAGGAACCGCAAACTGTGGCAGTTGGGATGGAAAATGAACACTAAGCTGTGATGTCATTTGCGGCATCACAGAGGAACAGTAAAGATGGAAGCCAGCAGAAGTATTTTTTTCTTTTTTCATATCACATATCTCCTAAATCTGACAGTTAACACTAAAATAAACAGGATAGGTAAACTAAATAAGCAACATCTCATTGGATGATTTTTATTTTATTCTGTCAGTTCATGTGGAATTGCATCCCACTTTAACATCTACATCCAGGGATATATTCAAATGGCCTTATTTACTAAAATGATTCCAACCATCACTAGATTTTGTAAGGCATCTCCAAGCATCCCTAACTAAGAGTGTTTCAGCAAGCCTGCACTGAATAAAAACAAATACATAAAAATCTGATGTTAGGTGATAAAAGAATGCCATTTTTACCTGTCATATTGACAAAATGGGGACTGCCAAAAGCTGAGTACAATTCCATCTGTATGATTTTAGTCTAGTGTGCAAATATTAGTTTAGTGTGTAGGGGGGGGAGGCGGGGGGGGGGGTGTTTCTGATAATGCCAGGCCATGCTTGATATATTGAAAGAAAAAGTTGTCCCTGGGGCCTGATTCACTAAGACAGCTTCAGAAATCTCCAAATATCTCTGGCCGATAATATAAGTCTGGACTCTGGACTGCTGGTGGTACTGAACTCAACTCACACTACTGTTACCTTGCCAGTCTTTCAGCAATGATTCTTATGAAATCAATCTTTATCCAGCTTTTTATCTAACTTAATTCCTGTAAAGGATAGCGGAGATGCCGCCGCAACAGGGAGCGACATGGCGGCTATCTCCGCGTCTCAGCCGGTGGTTTCCGCCGCGCGGGTACATGAAGGAATTGTGCCTGGGACTGTGGTGAATGAGGGGGAGGCCGCCGCAGTGCTGAGCGGCATGGCGGCTGTCCCTGTGTCTCAGCCAGCGGCCTTCGCCGCATTGTTACATGATGGAACTTTGCCTGGTCCCTCAGTTGCACATAGACTGAGGTCTACGCGCGCGCACAGACAGGATCTTTATGCTAGCAGAAGGGGAGTCAGCTGATCAGCCGGTCAGCTGACTCCAACACTGATCCTGATTGGCTGAGTGACTGAGGCGGTGCTAAGGAGCGCTCCCAGTATATATAGAACATGCCTGTCAGTTGTTCCTCGTCTGTTGTTGCATATGCTATGTGTTAGCACTCAGACCCATAGTCAGATCCAAAAGTGTGCTAGAACCAGCAGGAGCTGGGGATCTACACTTAGCCAGATTCTGTTGATAGCTTAAAGTACTAATTGAATTGTATTATTTGTTATGACCCTCTGCTAGTCTTGACTACTCTTCTGTCTTGTAAATCTGTGCCTTTGTCTATCTGATCCAGTTGCCGACTTAGCTTATCCCTCACTCTGATTCTGTATTCTACCTTTGTACCATATCTGTCCGTGTGTTGCCAAACCTGCTTGTCTGACTCTTCTGCCCTCACCAGTGAGCTTAGTCCTGGTGAGGGACTCTCAGTTTAGTAATCACCTGCTCCTCAGGTAGATAGCTACAGTACAGTCTTAATCACCTGCTCCTCAGGTAGATAGCTGCAGTACAGTCTTAATCACCTGCTCCTCAGGTTGATAGCTGCAGTACAGTCTTAATCACCTGCTCCTCAGGTTGATAGCTGCAGTACAGTCTTAATCACCTGCTCCTCAGGTGACTAGCTATTACAGGACTGTCTGGATCTCCTGCCCCTCAGGGGATCACCTGCTGCAGTAAAGTCTGAATCACTCGCTCCTCAAGTGATCACTCTATATTGTCTTACTGTGCATCACCCGCTCCTCGGGTGAACCTATCACTACTCCTCTGTGTCTCCAGCCTGCTGGAGTACTGTTTACTGTGTTCTTTAGAGATACCCCCTTCTACCAGCTCCTCTGGGATAGTGGGTATCTCTATCAATATTTACTGTTGCACCAAACACTATCTTACACCTGAGTGTCCTGTGTCTTGCTATACTTGTATCATTGGTGATTCTGCAGATCACCACATAATCAGGTACAACATCTGTATTATTGGTGATACTGCAGATCACCAATAATCAGAAAATCTGTTCTTGCTGACACCAATCATTACAGAACAGCAGACCAAACAATATGGACGCACTACGTAGTCAAGTTGAAGTCCTGACCACTACGGTAAACGAGCTTACCGGAGTTATCGGTACCCAACAGACTCAGATCACCCAACTGTCTGGGAGTCGGACGGTTCAGGTACTTCAAATGACTATTGATGCAGTGCGATCCCCTCCAGTAATGGACCTTCATATGCCCGTACCAGAGAAGTTTTCTGGACATAGGTCTGACTTTCAGAATTTTAGAAATCATGTGTTATCCTATTTTGAGTTAAGGCCTAATCTGTCAGGATCTGAGAACCAGAGGGTAACATTTATAAAGACGCTTTTGAGACTTCCGGTTCCGGCGCCTGCATGATCGGAGGCTAGCAGAGAGAGCTCCATGCAGCCTTCGGCTTCACCACTAACCGGCAACGAAACAAACACTTGGAGGTGAACCTCCGAGTGGCCCACTATACCCAGCACACACAGAGCTGCCGATGGATAAATATCTTATCCGCTCATCGCGGAAAAAGGCGGAAAAGAGTGCCCGTCAAGACACGTGAGCAGACAAGATGGCGTCGGGCAGAACGCACCACACGCAGAGCCCTGAGAACCACTCGCCTGCCAGAACTTGGGACACGGACAGTGTCGGAGATGATCGCACTACATAGCGAAGACTATAAAGCAATAGCCTTGGAGGTGGCCAAGTATATCACCCCAGATCTGCAATCAATTGTAGAGGGTGCCGTGAAGAAATCCCTCGGCCATGTAACGCGTCAGCTTCAAGAGCACTCAGGGAGGATTGGAGAAGCGGAACGCCGCATAAGAGCCCTGGAAAAAGATGTGGAAGACACAACCAAGCAGCTCGAGGAATCTCAGCGGCATGAGACGATGTTTTATGACCGCATTGAGGACTTGGAAAATCGCTCAAGGTGTAATAACCTGCGCGTGGTAGGCCTTCCAGAAAAGTACAAGCTCCAAGACATAGAAGAATTCTGTGAAAAGACCCTACCTGAGCTGCTGAACATAGAGGGGATTTGCCGAGCGGAACGTGCACACAGAGTGGGCCCCCAGAGAGAAGAGAGAGATAAGAGGCCTCCCAGGCTAGTGATGGTACGTTATCTAGATTATAAAGACAAACTTAAATTACTATCGGCTTTTAAGGCAAGAAGGGAACCTCTGCTGCTAGATGGCAGGAAGATTATGATCTTTAATGACTACTCAGTAGATGTTACCAAGCGGCGCCAGGCCTTCAATGAAGTCTGCTCGGAGCTAGTGGAGAGGAAGATCAAATTTGCCCTGATGTACCCGGCAACTCTAAAAATTAACGCGAAAAATGGAGAGACATACATCTTTAAAAAACCATCGGAAGCAAAGAAGTTTCTGACGCACCCGACTGCCTTTAACAGCCCGGCAAGAAACTCTCCACAGCGCCAAGCTGAAGATCCAGAAATGGACACTTGACCCCACTCCAGTTAATGTAAGTTGGGAACTGTTATGGCTGTTCAAGCTAGCTCACATAGTTGGGTACAAATTTTCGTTTAATAGAAAAAAGAAGCCGAAGGCACAGGAGGTTAAGTTTCAAAATGGAGGAGCCAGTAACTGCTGCGACATGCAGGGAAGAAGAGAGGTCTGATGAAAAGGGGATAACGATCGGGGAACTGAACTCACAACGGGAAATAGTTAGCAAATTTGGTTGTATTAGTTCTAAGGGTCAGAGATGGGAGGGTGGGTTTCATAATGGTCACTCCTTGCTTTGGGTACGTAAACATGAAAAAGTGTCAAAAATTGTACAGATGTATAAGATGAAGGTTCCGATTCGGAAGCGCCTTGCTGAACCCACCCTGCTTTACGTATATTCTTAAAAATATAAATGACGATTAAAATTGTTTCGTGGAACGTGAAGGGCCTGCGGTCCCCGTCAAAGAGATCGCAGGTCCTGCGCCACCTGAAAAAGCTGCATGCGGATATTGCGCTTTTGCAGGAAACGCACCTTAAAGTGGGGGAAGCTAAATTCATGCGTAAGAGTTGGGTGGCAGAATCATATGAATCTCCAACACCAAATCGTAAAGCAGGGGTCTTAAGTCAGCAAAACGATTCAAGCTAAAACGGAATTAAGTCAACAAAACGATTCAAGCTAAAACGGAATTATTATGGGCAGACGGGGAAGGGAGATGCGTGGGGATAAAGCTTAATCTACCCGGGGATTCACTTATAATATACAATGTCTATGGACCTAACGGGGGCACGAGTCAATTCTTAAGTAATATACAATGGCAATTAGTTAAAGAAACCCCCAATGACCTCATAGTAGGAGGTGATTGGAATACAGTCATACATCCACTAGAAGATAGAACAGGGGAGAGACAAACCCAGCCCCGCCAGCAAGGCAGGGAAACACCCCTGTCTAGATTCCAAAGAGATCTACAGCTCACAGACTCCTGGAGGTACATACATCCATATGATAGGGAATACTCTTTCCACTCCGCAACGCATGGAACCCTGTCACGGTTAGACTATATATTTACGAGCGAACGCCTAATAAATAGAATACAAGCGGCCTAGAAAAAAAGATATTAGAGGGAAATAATTCAATAAGACGGGTCATAGTGAGTGGTAGTATCAAGAAATAGAGCAATTTACAAATATCCATGTCCATGGAAAATATGACACAATGTTTAACCAAAAAAAGTATCCATGGTCATCAAAAAAAACCAAGCAGCAACTGACTTGATATAAACAAAGTATGTAATATTTATTCAATAACGTATCCAAACAAATAAAAACAACCACAAGTCTCCAGTGTTGGCTGGGAGGGAACATATATGTAATCAGATAGTAGATCAATAGTAAACACGCATTGGGGGTGAGGAAATATAATTCAAATCACATATACATGTGATGATAGATTGAACAGCACCCACTCCTCAATATTATAATCCTAATTGCAACACATATCACACTGTCAGTATAATACGAATAAATGCCTCACCGTTCCAATAGCACAAACCCTCGCAGCCCCGCCGGAGACACAGAGACCTCACATGTATCGCACCCCCTACGGTGCTTCTTCGGAGATAAAAAGGATAAAAAAGATCCGTCTTAAATACACGCTGTGCTGCCGCCGAACGCTACAGGAGGCGTGGCCACACCCCCTATGCGTCACTCCGCTATGCGACCTCACGTTCGCATAGACTGAGCGGCACATGCCCGATGATGCTGTATGCAGAGGGTCAATGCGAACAGACGGCTGAGGCAACATCAATAATAAATAACTGCCCATATACAAAAACAGTTGCTAATATATTAGAATGATCATTAAATATGTGAATGTAATTAATACTAAGAAAGCACGTGAAAATGTCAATAAAGGTATATGTGATCCATACAGACGCCATCATGTGGCCAAAATCCATATTTACACACATAATCTAAATTTGAGTTGAAACAATCATGGTAGTGGAACAACGATGACATGTAGTGGTCATTAAACATCACTACAGGTAATACTAAATACAAATATCTCTATTCTAATACTCACAGAGGGAAAACGCTACAGTGCTGCCAACTACATCAATTTTGTTAAAGTGCAAGGTGCTTTGATCGTGAAACACAATATTAGTACATGATAATTGTGAAAAATATAAAAATCAATAAATATTATAAAGTGACTTGAGCTTTAATTTGATTGAAGATTCATGATGTAGGTGTCTTGAGATTTGATTTGATTGCAGATCCGTGGATACAGATGCAGATACCAAATAAGTGCCATGTGTAATGTATATTCAAAAATTCCTGCGGACTGTATTGAAAAACATCAATTAGTCCTAAAGTCAATTTGGAGACATATTGGGTGTATTGTGACCCCCAAATACAGTGCCACTCCATGTGTGTACTGGTTCCCAAGTGCAGTGATATAAGGTGAACTCTGATAGTCAGTACTCACCTACTGACAACTCAGAGAAAACATGCAAGAAATTGTAAACATAATGTCAGTACTCACTTCTGACATATGAAAGTGCAGTGCAAATAAAGTGACTCATGCATAAGAAAAAAATGTTTTGTGTCCATGTCGCACTCACAAACGACATGGACCAAATGTAAAAGTGAAAAACAAACCATACAAAACAACTAGTGAACCCACCAAAAATGTACCACCGCCATCAATCATAATGCAGCACATCAATATTCCCTACTGTGGGGATGACACACAAGAAAAGAGGGAGAAATGCTCACCTGTCGAGAGTTATAATGTGTGTGGACATATAATATGCACCCACACACACCTATATGAGAATGTCTCGATTGACCAATCCAGAATATGATTGATAATATCATCATATACAGTATGAGTGTTACACCTATAAATGATAAAAAACAAATCGATCAGTACAATCACACCCCGAATCAAAGTAAAAACAGACCCCAGCATAGTCTACTGTGGGTCATAGTGAGTGAGCGGTGGAGGGAATCACACCTCCCGATGATTTACAAAGCCAAATACGCGTTTAACATAACTTATAGAAACCGAAAACCAGGATATATAGACCACTGCCCCAAATGTCAACAGCCCCTAGCAAATATGGTACATTGTATATGGGAATGCCCTGTGATCCAAAAATTCTGGGACTCTGTGTGCGTTTTTGCAGGCAAAGTAGGAAAATGTACTATAGAGAAAGAACCCCTGTTACTATTATTTAACGCCCCCTCAGCGGAGGATACGACTGACCGCCGTAAAGCACCACCAGACATTATTCATGTGACTATGCTCGCGGCAAGGAAATCAATCTTTAATAGATGGATATATTCAACGCCTCCTACCCTATGGGATGTTCAAGAAGAATTAAGACATCTTATGCTCATGGAAAAGTTGGATGCCACTATAAATATGGATAAAGGAACTAAAAAATTCTTCAGTAGATGGAAACCTTTCCTGCTCCACACAATGTCAGATTCGGACTTACAACAACTTGTTCAACCCTTCAAATATACTGCATGGTATGCAAAGGCAGACTTATTCGGTTCTCTGGGCAGACTGAGAATAAGGACCTGAGGAATCATTTCTGCATCGAATTGAAATACCCAAAGAGTAAGGTCTAGAGGAGGTCCTTATAAAATATCCTTATAATAGCAGGAGTGACCATGGGTGGAGGGAGGGATGTTTGGGGGGTGGGTAAAGCTGGTCTGTTTGTTCACTCGGATTTATACTTTCGTTATGAAGGTCATTTCACCTGTCAATGTTTAAATAGAAAAATGAATAAAACATTTTGGAAAAAAAAAAAGACGCTTTTGACAGGAGATTCACAAACATGGGCATATGGTCTGCATGTAGAGCATGAGGCCTTATACTCAGTTCAGGAGTTCTTTAAGGCCATGGCCATTATTTACGATGATCCGGACGTGGCTGTTACGGCTGAGAGGAAGCTAAAGACTCTCAGGCAAAGTCGTAATCCGGTGGAGAATTATGCTGCAGAGTTTAGGAGGTGGGCTGTGTCAGCTAGATGGGGAACGTATGCTTTATTAGATTGTTTCCTGTCAGGGTTTTCCGATGCAGTCTCTGATTTGATGCTAGGGCATCCTGAGCCTAAATCCCTGGACGAGGCAATTTCATTGGCCGTGCAGATTGATCGCCGCATTCGCTATCAAAAACTAACCCATGGGAAAAACGCTTTAAGATCTATTTCCTACGCCTCTTCTCCACCTCCGTCATCACAAGATGAGCCGATGCAAATCGGTCATTCTAGGTTAACTCAAGTGGAAAAGAATCGCAGAAGGTCAGAGAGACTCTGTCTATATTGTGCTGAAGAGGGTCACACTGTCCAGAATTGTCCTAAAAAGTCGGGAAACGCTGCCGCCTAGGTGTAGTCAGAGGTAATGCCCTAGGCAAGCCATCTGTACCTCTAAACAATAAGCGCTTGCTCCTTCCCTGCTCCATTACCAGGGAGGGTCGGGCCACACCCACAGAAGCATTTGTAGACTCAGGTTCTACAGAAAATTTTATAGATTATGACTTTGTCAAAAAATTGGGGATTCCCTTACTCCTGTTAGACTGTCAGATTCTGATCACGGCAGTAGATGACTCTCCGTTACAATGTAGACAGCCTCTTTCCCAGACGCCCTTGTTATTGTGTGAAATAGGAGTTCTACATAAGGAGAAACTACAGTTCTTTGTCCTGCAAATGGCAACTTCTACCATAATCCTCGGTATGCTTTGGTTGCAACTTGTCTCCCCTCAGATTGACTGGGCCTCAGGTCAGCTACAGAGCTGGTCAGCCCATTGTCATCATCATTGTTTGGAGAAAGTTGCTGTTTGTGCCCCCAAGGTTCAGGTGAAAGGAGTGCCAGTGCAGTACGCAGAATTTTCTGACGTGTTTTGCCCCAAATCAGCAGATAAACTCCCGCCACACCGGAGTTTTGACTGTCCCATAGAGCTGAGATCAGGTTGTATGCCCCCTAGAGGTCATCTTTATAATCTGTCGGGGCCAGAGAAGCTGGCAATGCAGGAATACATTAAGGAAAACTTGGCCTAAGGGCTTTATCCGTCCTTCCCGGTCACCTGCTGGGGCTGGGTTCTTTTTTGTACAGAAAAAGGACGGTGGGCTTTGACCCTGTATTGACTATTGGGGGTTGAATAAGATCACAGTGAAGAATCGTTATCCACTGCCGTTGATTGACGATTTGTTTGCCCAAGTTACCAATGCCAGTATCTTTTCTAAGTTGGACTTACGAGGTGCATACAACCTTGTACGCATTAGGGATGGTGATGATGAATGGAAGACGGCTTTCAACACGCCCGACGGGCACTACGAGTATCTGGTCATGCCCTTCGGGTTGTGTAATGCCCCTGCCGTCTTCCTAGAGTTGATCAACGAGGTTTTCAGAGAAGTTCTGGGGAAATTTGTGTTGGTGTATCTGGACGATAAACTTATTTTCTCACCCAATCTGACAGAACATCGGAAGCACGTAAAATTTGTGTTAAGAAAATTGAGGCAGAACTGCTTGTATGCAGTCACTAAAGTCCCTTTTTTGGGATATATTATTTCCACTTCGGGTCTCTCCATGGACCCTGAAAAAGTCTCTGCTGTATTGGAGTGGGCTCAACCCGTAGGATCGAGGGCACTCCAAAGGTTTCTGGGCTTCGCCAATTACTACAGGAAGTTTATCAAAGGATTTTCTTCTATGGTGTCGTCCCTCACCAACCTCACCAAAAAAGGGGCTGACACTTACCATTGGTCAGCAGAGGCACAGTCTGCCTTTGCTACATTGAAAAGGTTATTTTGTTCTGCTCCCATTTTGAGACACGTAGATGTCACCTTCCCCTTGATCGTTGAGGTGGATGCTTCTGAGATTGGGGTTGGGGCTGTGCTGTCTCAGTGCTCTGGCCTTCAAGGTAAACTGCATCCCTGTGCCTTCTTTTCTCATAGATTCTCTCCAGCCGAGAGGAACTACGATATCGGCAATTGGGAGCTCCTGGCCATTAAGTTAGCCTTTGAGGAATGGTGTCACTGGCTTGAAGGGGCAGAACATACAATTACTGTTTATACTGATCATAAAAATTTGGAGTACATCGAGGGGGCCAAAAGGCTTAGCCCCCAACAGGCTCGCTGGTCTTTGTTCTTTTCAAGATTCAGATTTATTATAACGCATACTCCAGGCAGTAACAATTTCAAAGCGGATGCATTATCTATGTGCTTTGAGACCAAGACAGTTCAGCCAGCAACGCCTGAGACCATTTTACCTCAAAGATTGGTGGTGGCCGTCACGAAAACCTGGCAGGATTGGGCGCTGAATTTAGGGCCCTACCAGCAGGATATCCCAGAAGGGAAGCCCGAGGGGGTACTGTTTGTGCCACTTCCCTTTCGCTTAAAACTCCTACAGTTGTTTCACACCCATAAAAATGCAGGGCATCCCGGGGCTGCTCAAACTCAGGATCTACTGGCCAGATGTGTATGGTGGCCTTCTTTGGCACTTGATTGCAAGGAGTTTACAAGATACAACAAGATGGATTTATTCACCAAGTACGGTAGTGCCGTACTCGGAATTGCTTGTGGTACACATGGCTTGGCAAGTACGTAATGACAGTTGTACATTTTACATATATACGGCGACAATTACACATACTGACAGCATTTACAATACATTAGCGGCTACAGTTCCACATACCAGCAACATAACAGTACGATAACATCTTTTGATATTGTGTGTTAGAGATGCAGAAGTGAAGGCAGAAGAGCCACTAAGGCAAGTATGCTGGTTGCAGACTAGGGGCTTGATTCACAAAGCGGTGCTAAGTGTTAGCACGCCTGTGAAAACCCCTTTAGCACGTCTAAACGAGCTTTTCACGCATAAAACTTTACGCGCGTAAAACTTTACGCACGCACTGCACAGAACGCAGGGCGCTCCGTGCGAAGTGCCCATTAAAGCCTATGGGACTTTGCGCGCGTAAAACTTTGCACGCGCAAAGTTAGCGCGCAATCTGATTGAGGAATCCGGTGCTAACCTACTTAGCACCCTGGTTAGCACGTCTAAAGACTTTAGACATGCTAAGTAGGTTAGCACCGCTTTGTGAATTAAGCCCTAGGACGGAAGAGTCAGGAGTCAGAGTTGTTGAGCAGCAGAACTGCCTGGGGGAAGAAAGAGTTCCGGTGCCTGGTGGTCTTGGTTGGGATAGTTCGGAAGCGGCGGCTCGAAAAAGCGGCTGCCAGGGTGGGCGGGGTCGCAGGAAATCCTGGTGGCCCTCTTCCTCATCCTAGCCACGTAGAGGAGATCGAGAGGTGGCAGGGGCAATCCGATGATCCTCTCCGCCTCCCTGATGATTCTTTGCAGTTTATGTCTGTCGCTGTCCGTTGCGCGGGCATACCAGACGATAACTGAGGAGCAAAGTATGGACTCCGTGGTAGCAGTGTAGAAGCTGGTAAGCAGCTTCCGAGGCATACCAAATTTTTTAAGTTGGCGCAGGAAAAAAAGCCTCTGCTGTGCCTTCTTCTGAATTTTGATGGTATTCTGTTCCCACCTTAGGTCAGTGGATAAGGTTGTGCCAAGGAACCAGACCGATGGTACTCTGGAGACTTCAGTCTCACCTATGTGGACTGGTGGGGGAGTGGGAGGGTTCCTCCTGAAATCAAAAATCAGCTCAACAGTCTTTGTTGCGTTGAGGACCATGTTGTTGTTCTCGCACCTATTGCAGATTCTCTCTATCTCCCTGCGGTATTCCCACCGATGAGACCGATGATTGTTGTGTCATCAGCAAATTTGATGACCTTGACGGAGTCTGAGGTGGAAGTGCAATTGTTGGTGTACATAGAGAATAGGAGCGGGGACAGTACACACCCTTGGGGTGCCCCTGTATTGGTAGCTCTCATGCTGGAGGAGCAGTTCCCGAGCTTGACCTGTTGTGTCCTGTCTGAAAGGAAGCTCTTGACTCATGCGCGAAGTGTGGGGTCGACACCGAGCTGCGCCAGGTTGTCGACCAGGGTGTCTGGGCAGATCGTGTTGAAGGCTGAACTGAAGTCCAGGAACAGGATTCTGGCATAGGAGCCAGGCCGGTCGAGGTGCTCCATGATGTGTGCCAGGCTGATGTTTATGGCATCCTCTATGGACCTGTTGGCCCTATATGCGAATTGGAGTGGGTCAAGCAGTGCATCAGTGGTGCGTTTCAGGTGAGCGAGGACTAGCCGTTCTAGAACCTTCATAATGGTAGGCATTAAAACCACGGGTCTGAAATTGTTGAGGGCTGTGTTGCCTGGCTTTTTTGGGACTGGTACAACTGTGGACCTCTTGAAACAGGAGGGGACTGTACTTTCTGCTAGCGATTTTCTGAATAGGGTGGTAAGCACCGGAGCCAACTGATCCGCACAGGTTCTTAGACAGTTCGATGACACTCCATCCGGGCCTGACGCCTTCCTAGGGTTGAGCTTGCGAAGCAGCATGAGGACTTCTGCTTCTTGGACTGCAACCGGTGCAGTGATGTCTTGGTCCCTCAGTGGGGAGGTTTCCGCTGTCGTCACCGACCCCGGCGCCCCGAGCTGTTTGGGCTGTTGCTCGAACCTACAGTAGAATTCATTCAGTTCCTCAGCCAGCTGAGTGCTCGGAGTCACCAGTTGAGGGGGGGTTTGAAGTTAGTGACCGCTCTGAGGCCTTGCCATACCTCCCTCGAGTTGTTGGATTGGAGACGGAGTCCCAGCTTGTCAGAGTAGGCTCTCTTTGCAGGGTGCAGTTCCCGTTTTAGGGCATACCTGGCCTCCTTAAACTCTTCTTGGGAGCCAGACTTGTGCGCCTGCTCCTTGCGTTTCCGAAGCTGGCGCAGCTTGTTGTTGAACCAGGGCTTGTTGTTGGGGTAAGCCTTGAAGGTCTTAGAAGGGATGCACATTTCTTTACAGAAACGAATGTAGGAGGTGACATTCTCTGACCATTCATCAAGGGTGGGTGCCTCCAAGGATGACCAGTCAGTGCAGTCAACGCACGCCTGCAGCTCCAGCTTGGACTCATCTGTCCACTTCTTGACAGACTTGACAGTAGGTTTAGCAGTCTCAAATGGATTAGGTTGTGATCGGAGTTCCCCAGTGGGGCACCCTGGCTGGCCTTGTATGCGTCCTTCTGGACCGTGTAACAGTGGTCCAGGGTTTTGTGGTGCCTGGTGGGGCAGGTGATGTGCTGCTTGTAACGGGGCTTCTCCTGACGCAGATTTGCATTGTTGAAGTCGACCAGGATGATGAAGAGGGCCTCTGGGTGGGCGGTCTCCCACCGTGAGATGCTGTCCCTGAGTATTCGCAGAGCCTCCTTGGTGTTAGCGTCAGGTGGGATGTAGACTCTGACAAGAATAAGAGATGAGAACTCCCTGGGGGAGTACTGTGGTCTGCAGATGACGGCTAGAAACTCGACTTCCGGGGTGCAGGCCTTGCTGAGGATGGAGGTGTTGGTGCACCAGGTGGTGTTAATGTAAAAGCAAATGCCCCCTCCTTTCTTTTTCCCAGAGAGCGTAGGGTCACGGTCCGCGCGGAGAAGGTCGTAGTCTGAGAGAGTGCTCTGTGTGTGCCAGAAATAAGCCCTCTCATCAAGCACCAGTAGGTACACTACACCCATTGCCAGTGCCAAGTGAACCATGGATTCATTTGTCTATGGACTTTGTAGGAGAACTCCCCAGGTCTGCAGGCAAGAAGGTCATCTGGGTGGTAGTTGATAGGTTCAGTAAAAGTCCCATTGAAAGGACTCCCCTCGGCTCAGGAATTGGCAGATCTCTTCATCCAGCACATTTTCTGGCTGCATGGCATTCCAGAGAATGTGGTATCAGATAGGGGAGTCCAGTTTGTGTCTAGGTTCTGGAGAGCCTTTTGCCAACACCTTGGTATGGACTTGTCATTTTCATCAGGCTACCACCCACAGACCAACGGACAGACTGAGAGAGTTAACCAGTCCCTGGAGCAATTTCTCAAGTGTTATGTGGCAGATGCTCAGTCAGACTGGGTGAAGTTCTTGCCTTTTGCGGAATTTGCGCATAATAACCTGAAGAGTTCTTCTTCAGGTTTTTCTCCTTTACAGGTAGTTTCAGGGAGATCTCCCAAATTCTCCCCTTTACCCGTGGCATCCTCCCCTTTCCTGGCTCTAGAGGATTGGCAAAGGGCATTGAAGGAAGTCTGGGTGCTGGTAAAAAGGAATCTGGGCAAAGCCTTTCAGACGCAGAAAAAACAGGCAGATAAAAGGCGGTCTGTTGAATGAAAGTTTTCTCCAGGAGACATGGTGTGGGTGTCTACTCGGCATCTGGCGCTAAAACAACCAACACCAAAGTTGGGACCCAGATTTGTAGGCCCATACCCGGTGTCCAAAAGAATTAATGATGTGACATATATGATTGATCTCCCAGCCAGCATGAGAGGTGTTAGATCATTTCATGTTTCCTTGTTGAAGCCTGCTGTGCAGGTGGATTACTCTCCCCCCCCCCCTGTGATGATTGATGATCAACCTGAGTATGAGATCGAGAAAATTTTGGATTCGCAATTGGTGCAGAATTCTGTACAGTACCTGGTCCATTGGAAGGGGTATGGTCTAGAGGAGAGAACTTGGGTTCCGGAGTACCGCATGCATGCCGAGGATCTGAAAAGAGAGTTTCATGAGCAACACCCTGAAAAGCCGTGTAAGAAGCGTCCGGAGTCCACTCCTCAGGGGGGGGTACTGTAAAGGATAGCGGAGATGCCGCCGCAACAGGGAGCAGCATGGCGGCTATCTCCTTGTCTCAGCCGGTGGTTTCCACCACGCGGGTACATGATGGAATTGTGCCTGGGACTATGGTGAATGAGGAGGAGGCCGCCGCTGCGCTGAGCGGCATGGCGGCTGTCCCCGCATCTCAGCCAGCGGCCTTCGCTGCATTGTTACATGATGGAACTTTGCCTGGTCCCTCAGTTGCACATAGACTGAGGTCTACGCGCGCGCACAGACAGGATCTTTATGCTAGCAGAAGGGGAGTCAGCTGATCAGCCGGTCAGCTGACTCCAACACTGATCCTGATTGGCTGAGTGACTTGGGCGGTGCTAAGGAGCGCTCCCAGTATATATAGAACATGCCTGTCAGTTGTTCCTCGTCTGCTGTTGCATATGCTACGTGTTAGCACTCAGACCCATAGTCAGATCCGAAAGTGTGCTAGAACCAGCAGGAGCTGGGGATCCACACTTAGCCAGATTCTGTTGATAGCTTAAAGTACTAATTGAATTGTGCTATTTGTTATGACCCTCTGCTAGCCTTGACTACTCTTCTGTCTTGTGATTCTGCGCCTTTGCCTATATGATCCAGTTGCCGACTTAGCTTATCCCTCACTCTGATTCTGTATTCTACCTTTGTACCGTATCTGTCCGTGTGTTGCTAAACCTGCTTTTCTGACTCTTCTGCCCTCACCAGTGAGCTTAGTCCTGGTGAGGGACTCTCAGTTTAGTAATCACCTGCTCCTCAGGTTGATAGCTGCAGTATAGTCTGAATCACCTGCTCCTCAGGTAGATAGCTGCAGTACAGTCTTAATCACCTGCTACTCAGGTTGATAGCTGCAGTATAGTCTGAATCACCTGCTCCTCAGGTAGATAGCTGCATTACAGTCTTAATCACCTGCTCCTCAGGTAGATAGCTGCAGTACAGTCTTAATCACCTGCTCCTCAGGTTGATAGCTGCAGTGCAGTCTGAATCACCTGCTCCTCAGGTGACTAGCTATTACAGTACTGTCTGGATCTCCTGTCCCTCAGGGAATCACCTGCTGCAGTACAGTCTGAATCACTCGCTCCTCGAGTGATCACTCTATATTGTCTTACTGTGCATCACACGTTCCTCGGGTGAACCTATCACTACCCCTCTGTGTCTCCAGCCTGCTGGAGTACTGTTTACTGTGTTCTTTAGAGATACCGCCTTCTACCAGCTCCTCTGGGATAATGGGTATCTCTATCAATATTTACTGTTGCACCAAACACTATCTTACACCTGAGTGTCCTGTGTCTTGCTATACTTGTATTATTGGTGATTCTGCAGATCACCACATAATCAGGTATAACATCTGTATTATTGGTGATACTGCAGATCACCAATAATCAGAAAATCTGTTCTTGCTGACACCAATCGTTACAATTTCCTAATGACCTTCATTTCCTAATGATGATTGAATGTCAGGTTGTATAAATAATTTAAATACCCTGATGAGTTTGTGGTAGATATTTCAAGATATATCTTTGGAAAATATAATAATAAAATATATATATATATATATTAATGCACTATTGTGTATTGTAAATAACAAAAGAAAGGAACATGGCCATGGGCTGGGGAGGGGGGGAGGGGGAGAGAAGAAAGAGGCTCTCCTGTCCTGCCTATGTGTGCTGCAACTTTGGGTTAAGGTGTGGTGGGGGGGGGGGGGGTTAGGTTCAAGGCTTGAGGTGTACATGGGTATGGAGAACATGTTGCTCACTGGCTACATTATGTGGAAAATGTCTTTGTGTTGTTGATGGGATGTGAAAGGGATTTGAAGTTGAATGATTTGAATAGGAATGATTAAATGGAGCCCCAGGTGAGAGACATATGGAGGATGACATTTTATTTTTCCTTTTAAACAATGCACATCGCCTGGCTGTCCTGCTGATCCATTGCCTCTAATACTATTAGCCATAGAGCATTAACGTCCCTGGCAGTGCATTTCTGTCTGGACTTATAGGTCTAAAAACAGTACATTTATTTCAAGAATTTTAGGCCTCACCAAACTCAACAAAATATATAAAAATAAAAGCTTGTTAGACATTCTGCTTATAAATAAAAGACTGGAATACAAAATTGTTGAGATAATTACATTCATTAATAAACTGAAAAAAAGTGAAACTGTACAAATAAGGCAGCAGATTATTATAAAGTACGTACATACTGTGTGTACCTAATACACCTCCCAGGTGTGGTATATCTTGAAACAGATAATGACACAGAGGGCGACATCACAATTGGAGCAATAGAAGCGTGATTCCTTTCAGACTATATTCCCTTTGCTACCAGTGTTAGATGACAGGCAGAGAGTAGTCAAAATACAGGCAGAGGATGATGCAGGCGGCTTGCAGAGAATAGTCTAAATCCAGGCAGAGGTCGGTACAGCGGGCAGGCAGAGAGTAGTCAAAATCAAGGCAGAAGTCAGTGCAGTTTCTCTCTCTCTCTCTCTCTCTCTCTCTCTCTCTCTCTCTCTCTTTCTCTCTCTCTCTCTCGGATAGTAGAAAAAGTTCGTATTATCTGGGAAGTTCGGATATCCGGAATCCGGATGAGCAGCACAGGATATAATTGTGAAAACTAGTTGATTAAGTACGAGCACCTCCAAAATCGCAGGTCTTGTTGGTGTTTCTTCTCTGTATTCCCTTTGGTAAATAAAAAGTGAGCAAGGACAAACATCCAATCATTTACATAAGGCTCATGCTTTTTGGAACTAGGGAAAATGGGAAAGCCAGTCTGGTCTGGTCCCACATTATATTTACCATAGCAACAACTGCTGAAGTGTCTAAAGGCACGTACACAAGCCATACTTCAGCAAACAACGGGTCCGTCAGACCCTCCCGCTGGGCGGACTTTCTGTCGACAGTAGCACGTGAGTATTAGCTGTAACTCGGTATGTGGGAGGGTCTGACGGACCTGTTGCTTGCTGAAGTATAGCGTGTGTACATGCCTTTAATGTTGCACATGAAAGAAAGGCCTCAGCACACACAGAGTATGAACTTGCTCAGTATGGGACTATTTATTCAAACCAGAGAGCCCATATACATCCCTTTTCACAACAGAAAGCAACTAAAACAGGTATGTGGGCCTTAGAACTGGACTATGGCAAAAAAAAGTTAAAGACTAGTAGAAGAAAATGGCTTGGTATGATAAATCACATTTATTTTCTTCTGCCTCCAAATTCCATGGAACATCTGTAGTAGGTGCTCAAAAAACAAGTATGATCCATATCCATGAATGCCTAGAAATGTAAAACAGTTAACCTCATTGGCAGTAACCCTGAGTCAGGCTCAGGGTGGAAAAAAAGCCAGGAGGAGCGGAAATCCCAAGACTGACTTTTGATAGTTGCCGGTAGATATGTGCAGAGCCTGCAGCACAGCGGGTCTTTCAATTCACCTCCCCTGGGATCCAGACACTGGTAGCCATTAATCTTCCGATCTTCAGATGCTCTGGATACCTCGGGTGAGAGCACCACCTGGAAGACAGAGGGAGAATTGCAGTTCTGGATCCCAGGGAGGTGATTGTAGGCAAGGGCAGCTGCAGATCTCACTGCAGTATGATTATTTGCGGCTATCCTCCTCTCCTTTCAAAGTGGGGTTATGCCTGCGGAGCATGTGGAACCTATTTTGAGGGGATTCTCCATCTGACCTAGCCAATTTCCTGCACCTTACTACCCGGCTAAGTATCTCCTTTGTTTTACACTCGATTATTGCACCGTCCATATAGGCTGCTCCTGACTTTTCTCACTAAACTGACCACTGTGCAAATGACAGTTTTTATAGCACTGTTTGCCCTTTAATATTTATTAAGATATACCTTTTGCACATCCATGGTTTTGGTGCACATAATGTTATTGTTTTCACAAGTATTTCCATGTTGAGTGATTTATCAATCAGTACTTGTTATTTACAGTCACTTTATAGCTCTTTTGCACAGCTCTCTTGCACAGATACGTACTGAACCCGGGTTCACCTATGATAGGGCTCATTATACCCCTCACGGGATATATTATTACCTAGGATAAAGGTTGTATTACTGATGATTATTATATCTTGCAGGTTTACATGATCAAATTATTAAATTCTGGCTAGGTCATTATTGTTATCAGTTTGTCTGTGTGTGGTTTTTAGATGATTTTAAACTGTTTGTGCTGTGTTGGCTATCTACGAAATAAAGTTGTTATGATTTTTCTAAATTGATATTTTTGCCTTGAATGGTGCTTTTGTAAGGGGTTTCTGTCCTCTCACTTTTTTGCAGTATCATGTTACTGCTTTTAGGGTCTAAAAGTATGTGAAAAAATGCACCGCTGTTAGAATCCAGAAGTAAACATACCAGGGAGGTTAAAGAGTTTGCAGCTACTGCTTTCTTGCCAGAAGCCACCGGACACCTTCCAAAGTATCCTGAGTTGATGCCTTGGTGAGACAGAACTGTTTTGACTGCACAATGGAGGCCTCAGTGGTTGTGTGCGTCTGCGTTTACATGAAGGATTTTTTTTATTGCTTTTACCAAAATTTCACTTAAACAACAAAATAATGATCACTGTTGTATAGTGAAATCTTTTGATTAAGATGTGTTTATTTTTTAGACCACCTGCATATTTCTTTGATTTAGTTTTGTCTTTCAAACTGTTCATGTGCTCAAATGATTTTTATCAGAGCTTCAAAATATAACATTTAATCTTTTAAATCACATAAATACTGCTTATCTAATTATTATGACTTTGCTGTTATAGCTTCACCCATTACCAATAATTGGATGAAATTACCTCAAGAGGAGATTGCCTTTTCAGTTACAAAATATCGAGCAGTTGTTTATTTTCTTTCACTCATATCTTATTAAAAACCATTATCATTCATTACGAGTAGAGAAATATAAAATTGTTTATATTTGTTTTGCTAACCTAAAATAATATTGTTTTACAAAACTAAGTGATTTTCTCTATTGATTAAATAGATTATACAGTACTAGTTTGCTAAACTGAGGGCTCAATGCTAATCACCTTACTATAAGATGACAACTATAAGATGGTTGAACTTGATGGACGTATGTCTTTTTTCAACCCAAATAACTATGTAACTATGTAACAGAAAAAAACTCCAAAGCACAAGCTATTGCACCTTTGAACCATACCCAGCTGTTACTTCAGCTGTGCAAAGCTCAGTGTATATGAATAGTTAAATAATACAAGCACTTAGGAGGGTGTCACTGTCTCCTTCTCTCCATCCAGTGTTATAGACAAGGTACTGATCAGACAGCAGGCACTAATCAAGTAGCTTTACCATCCTGTTTTTTTTCACATTACGCCTAAATAGCTTTTTTTTTAATCACACAAATAGAAAGAGTTAAAATTTGTGTTAAGTGTTCATCCAAGTTTGTAGTGTCACAAAGACAGGGAATTTGATAAATTATAGACAGAAGTAGCATCTCCATTACTCATAGTTTAGAAGAGGCCTGTGTCCAGGGCTGGTTCTAGGTACAATGGGGCCCTCTAGTAGAATTAACTGGGGGGCCTCCCAATAGACACCCCTAACCAAAATGCATCAATAGGGGCCATTTGTTGCAGCAAATTTTCCCCTAGGGCCCTTGAGCTGGGTGCTGACTCCGCCCTATCACCTCTTGACTTAACTGTCCCTGGGTCCCTTGCAGAGTGTTTGGCGGAGTAGCATGTTACCTCTGCTGGAGGATGCGCTCCTCTGTCAGTCTGTGGCTCCATGCACTTCATGACTTCATCCTCCCAAGGGTGCCTCTCCTCCATGACCTGGCACATGTTATTATGCAATACAATGCTGAAGGTCATAGAGAAGATGCAGCCATTGGTTGATGAAGACAGGGGTGTATGGAGCAACAGAATGACTGAGTAGTGCATCCGCCAGCACAGGCAACACGCTACTCTGCCAAACACTCTGCAGGAACCTGAAGGAGCACAGTTAAGTTGGGAGGGAGACAGCTTGGGGGGCCACGTAGGCTCTGGGGCCCTGAGGCAGTTGCCTCCTTTTCCTTTATGGCAGTGCTGGCCCTACCTGTGTCCATACCATTGGACAAAGGTTCCTACAACATAAAAGGTAGTCTTTATCCCCTCCCGGTTTGCGGGCTACCCCAATCCTAGGGACCATGTGAGCTGGTGCTATTTTGAGGGCGGAGCTTACAAGCCGCAAATTCTCTGGGGAAACCAGGAGTCAGAAGTGTATGGAAGTTAAACTCCACACTGCTCATTTTTTAAATGTGTATTATAACTTTACATTTTAAAAATTTCAGCAATTGATGATTCAGAGTAAAAAAACAAAAATCTGTTTCATACTATAAAATGTAAGGGAAAGAGGAATACCAATGAGATAAAAATCACTGTAATTTCACCCCCATCTCACCTACTGTCTATAGATTTTAAAAATGTATTGTTGTTCCTGTGAAATACATTTTCTTCTGTTTTGTTTTCTTCCATCATTTTCATCTGTATCTTTCTTTCCACCCCTTTCTTTTTCTTGTTTTAGTCCTCTTTTCTTGCATTTTTTTGTTCTTCTGTTTATTTTCTTGGAAAGTCTTGCTTGAAGAGTCACCTGGTAGGGATCAGCTGTGTGGTGGGGGAGTGACAAGTGTGGTGGGGGAGTGGATAGAGGCAGTGTTGCAGTTCCTGGCAGCAATGCAGTAGGAAGTGACAGTATTGGTAGGTTCTGGTGCTAGAGACTCTTACAAGAAAAGGCAGAAGAAAAAATGGTCATGTTCCCACTAATGCCCTTGACATTTACAATTAACTTATACATTCGACTTCAATGGTAAAAAGAAAAGGACAGACACTCCCTATGTATATCGTTTAACAATGAGTTCACTCCCGCTAGAAAGCAGCTCACCTCGAGTGTAGAAATGGCCCGAACCTCTGATTTTTGGTTCGCGAACCGGGATCGCGAACGTCCGCAAAAGTTTGGTTCGCACGAACTTTCGCAAACCGCAATAGACTTCAATGGGGAGGCGAACTTGGAACTAGAAAAAATTATGCTGGCCACAAAAGTAATGAAAAACATGTTTCAAGGGGTCTAACACCTGGAGGGAGACATCGTTGAGTGGGATAGAAGTCAAAAGTCCCGGAAAAAAAATTGGAATTTAACGCAAAGCAGTGTTTTAAGGGCAGAAATCACATTGAATGCTAAATTGCAGGTCTAAACTGCTTTATAACATCTTGCATGTGTATACATCAATCAGGGAGTGTAATTCCTCCTCCTCCCTTCCTCCCTCCTCCTCCTGTCTTGTCTTGTCTTCCAGGGATTTGTAGGATGTCAAAATCCAGCTTACATACATTGGCCAGGAATCAAACCCAGGTCAACTGCTTGGAAGGCAGCTATGCTCACCACTATACCCCCAACACTACATGCTGAAGCCAGCCTAGCATGTACCATTGCGATATACCCAAGAGAAAAATTAGCTTGCTTAGGGATTTTTAGGATGAAAAAAAAACAAAAACAAAAAAAAAACACACGATTGGTTCCCACGATGGCCAGGGGCCCCAGACCTCTCTCACTGGCCGGGGCCCCAAGGCCAATATGCGATACCTGGAGGGGAGTGCAGGTGGGCCTGGACCTCTCACACCCAGGCTCTGGACCTCTCACATCCAGAAGACCCACCAACACTGCCTCCATACTGAATGCTAAATTCAACACACACGATTTGTAGGATGTCAAAAGCAACCTCACATACATTGGCCAGGAATCGAACCCAGGTCAACTGCTTGGAAGGCAGCTATGCTCACCACTGTACCACCAACACTACATGCTGGAGCCAGCGTAGCATGTACCATTGTGATATACCCAAGAGAAAAAATGAGCTTGCTTAGAGATTTGTAGGATGTCAAAAGCAACCTCACATACAGCAAACTGTTCGGGCCATCTCTACTCGAGTGATGGCTACTCGTATGGTCATCGAAATAAATCAGCAAACTGGTTTAGGTCAGTTGGTGGCCTCAGCATTGTTTGTCTTGGTACACTTTTGTCCTGTGACTGTGCCACACTGCAGACCTGATGCCTTGAGGGTGAATGGCTTTTTGAAGCTGCTATTCAGACTCACATGGACCACTGGGTCCCTCGTTGCAAATGCTTACAAGTACCAAAAGTTTAAATTTGAAATTCCATGGAATTTGTAGCCTAATTCCTAATAAGCACTAACTAAAGTAACCTCATAGCAAATTTGGTGACAAAGGTTTGCTTGAGGGTGTCCTAATTAAATCAAAAAGTCAGCAACAGAAACAAGGCAAAAAAAAATCCATCTACTAAAAATTCACTTGAAACTTGTGCTGTACCACTAGAATTCCATCAAAGCTGGAAACTGGCAATTCTGATAATCTCTAAAGAATGTCTATACAACCTCAACCAAATTCAGAACAGAATAACAAACATCACCTAAAATATTTAGTTAAAGGTAATTTACCGTATTGCTGTTTGTCCGATAAATTGAAATCCTTTTAAAATGTGCCATTGTGGATGATTTTCAATTTTTACACAAGGCTTAAGTTTACTTCTAAAAACACAGAATGATTAAATATTTGAATAAAATTAATTTATCTCCACATATGTTCAAAGTAATTATGTCCACAGGAACATCAACATGATTGCAATTAAAACGTTTAATTCGCCACGGTGAATATAGCAACATTTTGACCTATTGATTACTAAATGCAAGTCCTGATTCCTGAACAACCATGAATAGCATTAGTATATTACAGTTACCAAAACAGAAGCCTTGTTTTAACTGCACTAGTTGAATGCTGCTGTTTACTGGAGAATGTGTGAAGTTATATGACTAAATCTATTTACGGTATATTCAGTGAATTTTATATCTGTTAACCCATGGTAGCTTTATGCCGAAAGAATCAGCAGTTCTAGAGAGTAGTTGATTGATGGGAACACATTTCTTACTTACCTTGACAAATTTATTCATGAAGTGGTGAGAAGGGATGTTTCTATACAATAAAAGAAATCTTTTCCGGCATTGCTTTTTCCTTATTCCCAATACATAGGCAGGTTGGCATTAATGTGGCAAAGTACAGAAACAGAAAACAAGGAATATGCTGAATTTTACAACTGTAGGGATGTCAATCTTCCATTTACATGTAAATGGAATAGAGACAGTATTTCATTTTTGAATGTAAAGTTACAAGTAATGTGAAAAGATGCTGAAACCAAAAATGCATATCCAATGGGTTGCAAAATGGTATTGAATACAAACAGATATAATCCACACCACTTTAAAGCATTTGTTCCTGTGGGTCCAAAGATGGCTTTAGGTTCAGCATCCGTATGCAAGTTATTATTTTCATCTATTTATAAAACATTGACATCTTCTGCGGCACTGTCTGAATACATGTTTTTGTTATTTTTTTTTTACAAAAAAAAGATACTTAGACAAACAAGCAGTCTACATAATTCACAGTTTTAATACACTATTTGCGGTATTTATATATAAAGATTGTATAGTTGGTAAATATAGCAATACCAATATAAGAAAGTAAGTACTAATTAATGCACATGTATCTCTGGGGACAACCTTTCCTACCAATAAAGCCAGTCTTAGCCTGCGAATATTTCTGTAATCACCCGCCCTATGAGCATTGCACTTTATGCCCTTGAATACCCCTCAACGCTGTACATTTAATGATTCCCAACATTGATCTCTTACTGTGGCTGGTGCTGGGACTTAGGCATCTCAGTGATTTATAGGATGGCATTACAATAAAATCCTTCATTAGGATACAAGCTCAGTACAATATTTCTGGATACAGTTTCTTTACCATAGGCTCTTCAATCTTCTCAAGTCTAAAAAATGATTATTCCAGAAATAAATATTATTACAATGCTCAACTCCAAGGCCCATTTTAGGGGTGGAATTGCCCTGTGGTATAATGACCTGCTATCCATTAAACATTCCCCTGTGTTATATCACCTTGAGGAAACTAGCATCTTACACTACACACACTTCTCCAATATGTTGGAAATGCGATGAGGAATTGGGGACCATGAAGCACATGCTTTGGGAATGTCCACTTACATCACACATTTGGAAAGAAGTATATATTATGATCTAGATATATGATAAACCCTTTTTCAAACTTTCGCCTCAGCCGGCTGTTATTTGTCACATTTTGATGGCCACACAACATCTCATTACATTAAACTGGAAATGCAGAGATCCTCATTGTGAAGATTCCTCCCTCTTGATCTAAGTTAGGTACTGCTGATTATTTTAAGAAACCAGTTGTCTGGTTTAATAAAGATGGTTGGGATGATGACCTTGTAGAAAGAGTATAGGGCTTTGGAGAGATGCTCAATAGCCACAGTGGCTTCTACCGGGAATGAAGACAGCATCAAGGGATTCTTGGAAGAATAAATCTGGAATTGAAAGCTGTGGAGGAGCTCTAAGTATCGAAAGAGGTATTTGTTTGTTAATTGATACCTAGCCTTGAGCAGGTCAAAGGTCATAAGCTGATCACCAGATACCATATCCATCAGTTTATATATTCCTCTGTCAGCCCAGATTGGCAGGTCTTAGATAGAGAGGAAAGGGGGAAGGGAACTGTTTTTCCACAGGGGAAAAAACGGGGAGTATTGGCCTGGCTTACCCTGAAATCTTCTAAATGCTTACCATACTGCTATGACCATCTTCATGGGATGTGTAAGTTTAGTAGAGCATATACTACTTTGAAATGGCAGGCTAGCCAGAGCAGTAAGGTATCCTATGATGGCTTCTTCTATATTAGTTCAAGGGCAAACCTCCAATAGGTACTTACTAAGACTGCCACCCAATAACAATACTTAAAGACTGGTAGGCCAATATCCCAAGATTCCTTAGGTGGTTGAAGAGACTGCAGCTCTATTCTTGGGACCCTAGAGGTTCACAAGCAACTTGAGATGCACATACTGTATCAATCTCTTTAAAAACCTTCACTGGGATCGGGACTGGTGTGCTCCTAAAAAAGTTATGTGAATTTAGGGAGTAGGCTCATTTTATTGAATTGGCTTTGCGCAGAAAAGTTAGAGGTAGACCCTGCCATGCCTTGCACTTATCCCAGAAAATCTCAATTGCCAGGCCACATTGAGCCACTATAAGTCTAAAATGTTTGTAGTGAACCAAATGCCAAGGTACTTGAATTCAGAAACCTTTATTAACAAGCATTTATTTTTAAGCTGAGATAAAGTTATTGCTGATTAAATCGGGACAAAAACTGATGTGGTCCTTAAAGTAAGCCTGTGACGAGTATAAAGAAAAAAGTTAGATGCTTTTTTTGATCCTCCTGCAGACCACTGCTTCTCACCGGGACCCTCTTGTTTCTCATGGCCATTCTTCGGTCCATGCACAAGCGCTGCTGTGCACAGTCAGTCTGCATCTGCACAACAGCACCCAGCCACTTGTGCATGGAGGAAAAATCCATGAACAAGCAGTTTCATGTTCTTGTGCAAGCACCGGCCATCCATTCACCTGCGTAGCTCAGCCGCGCTTGTGAACAAATGGGAGCATGGCTGTATGGGCCTATTCAACAAGCTCTTCTTGAATAGGGTCAGAGGGTCCTAGCACTGGAACAGTGATCTTGGATTATTCAGAGGCTTCCCTCTACTAAGGTAAGTATCTACCTTTTTAATTTTTTAAACTCACGAGTACACTTTAGGGGAAAGTGTGGTTATATATATTTCCTGAAGTGGTTAATCAATACTAAATGACATATAACTGTTATGGCGAATGTATGCAGCTTAAAAATGGACCAATCAACTGTCACAGCAGCTGCATTTGAATGCTCCATTTTAAGCTACATACATTTGCATAAAATTATCATACCATTTACATCAACTTGAATTTATTTGCATCTCACTGACCATGTCTATACAGCACTGCACAAAACTGAACATTTACAATTTTTTCCCCCAATATTTATTCCAATGGCTATTTTTTTCCTTTTAACTCTTGCCCCATAGTACAAATATTTCAAATACCTCATCTGAAACAACAAAGTGGAGAGGAATTAGGATGACAGTCTACTGATGATCCCAATATTATAACATGAAATCCCTAGATCTAGGACTATTGAATTTACACTATATGCTTTCAAATCTAGCAGCAGAAAAACAAGAATTGTAATGCCTGCAGTGAAGCTTTCTTCATTATTTGTTTCTATCTTGCCTTGGGGTGTATGTAATAAACTCCTATGAGACATGAGAATATCAGACACCGTAATAATATAGTGTGCATTTCCAAATATGGCACACTGCAATCCATGGAGGATGCATTTAATGAAAATAATAACTATAAAGTGCTAAATTTATAGACGCTTTGCCTTCAAGGGAATTTTACTCATCCACTTTTATCAATTTCTTTTTTCAATCACTTGTCTAAAGGGTTCTAATATGTCTTTACTTTTTAATAAAATCTATGTCTTGCAAAGGCCATTTAGAGATGGTTATTAGCATTTTCACCCCAACAAAGATAGAAATATTTTTATGGCAGTACAGAAATATACCATTTCATTCTTCTTCTGATGAATCTTATTTGCCAACTGGAATTTCATAGCTTATTAGAAAAGCCCCCAAGAGAAACATTTGGAGAATGAGCTCCAAGGTCTATATTCAGTTTAATAATGGGAAAGACAATGTACATTTAACTCAATTCTTCAACTTCCCTAGATCAGCTTTAGAGAGTTTAAGAATAAACCATATATGGTGCTAGTACTCACTAGCTTCTTTGAAGAATCTACACACCTACTATAGAACTCTTTGTTATGACAACAGATTGTTACACATTTTTTTGCTTTATTTTATTTCATTTATATAGCACCAACATCTTTCATAGCATTTTTCCTGTTAAAAGACAGATACTGGTAGGGAATATAGATACATCAACAGTTCAATACATTGTACAATCAGGCAAGTGTTGAGCCGGAATTTTCATAATTTAGTGTTTCCTTAATTACGGATGCAAATTTTGCCGCTATGACGCAAATTCGTAATGTCTTGATTACTTTACAAACCGTAATTTGATTTTCCGTAACCGAAATTTTGGTTTTGTAATTTTGCGTTTTGGAGCAAATTAGTGTTTAACGTAAAATTTTGTAATTTTATGCTTTCTATAAAAACAAAGTTATTTTAGTTATGAAAATGGACATAATTTTTTTTCTAATAGTAATTATGCACATTTAGGTAATGACTAAACTCAGGAAAGACACTCATTGATTGCAATTACTGATAATGTGGTCATGTTGAGACACTTGGTTTTGAGCCTCACAATATCTGATAATGCAAAAGTCCCTGCATGTGCTGTTGCTTTAAATGTATCAGAAGGCTCTACCTACAGCCACTTCTAAGACATGTGCTCTTTGTCAAGGAGCACTTAGTAGTCATGCATGCTGAGACACTTGGTTTTGGGCTTTGCAATATCTGATAATGCAAAGGTACCTGTAAGTGCTGTCGCTTTAAATGTATCAGGAGGCTCAGGACTGGAACACAATTTCGAGAACGGACGAATTTCTGAAATTCTGACTTGTTTGTGTTTGGTAAATGATCATAATTACGAAAACCGATCGTAATTACGAATTTCCCCGTAAACGAGAAAATTCACATAATTTAGTGAAATTCGCAAATTTCAATTATGGCCATAATCTTAATTTTGTGAATTATGCGAAATTTCACGTAATTGTAATTAGGTAATTACGCCCATCACTACAGGAAATCCAGCAACACAAGTATAAATACAAACATAGTTGATGTGCGGTTTGAAACAATACTGCTGGTATGTGTTTATTTGATAGAGTACAACAGAAATAGAAAACACTAGGGAGAGGGCCTTGACCTTGCACGCTTTTGATCAAGAAGGTAGTGGGGGGTAGAGACAGTAAGGAAGGAGACCAAGGGGTTAACGGATGAGAAATTGAGCAACCAATTCTAGCTATAGCAAATTATAAGCTTGTCTAAAGAGATGCGTTTTACAGTTAAGTTTGTAGGTTTCTAGGCTCAGAGCATGATGGACAGGCTGTGGAAGTGAGTTCTAAAGGAGAAGATACAGTCTTGAGAAGTCCTAGATGTGAGGGGAAGTAACCTAGCAGGGCCACATGAGGGTCTCATGGTGGAAGAAACTTTCACGGGAAAGGTATCTGGAGATTAAAGAAGAAATGTATGGAGGGGGCAGCTTATGTAAAGTTTTGTATGACAGTGTTAGCTGATTAAGTTGTATAATATGTGCAGAGATGGCCCGAACCTCAGATTTTTCGGTTCGCAAACATCCGTAAAAGGTTTGGTTCGCGCGAACTTTCGCGAACCGCAATAGACTTCAATGGGAATGCGAACTTTAAAAACTAGAAACATTTATGCTGGCCACAAAAGTGATGGAAAAGATGTTTCAAGGGGTCTAACACCTGGAGGGGGGCATGGATGAGTGGAATAGATGCCAAAAGTCCTGGGGAAAAATCTGGATTTGACGCAAAGCAGCGTTTTAAGGGCAGAAATCACATTGAGTGCTAAATTGCAGGCCTAAAGTGCTTTAAAACATCTTGCATGTGTATACATCAATCAGGGAGTGTAATTAGAGTACTGCTTCACACTGACACTCCAAACTCACTGTGTAACGCACCGCAAACCGCTGTTTGTGTCGTGACGGCCGTGCTGGACTGGTGCACACCATGGAGATAGTGGTTTTCAAGCCCATATGGTCGCCAGGCTGTGGTAGCTCAATGATAGAACAACAGTGACTGTCCAGCTGATCAAATTTGGTCTGTCCACAATGAAGCAACAATCTTATTATCTTTGTGTATGTAGGCAGGCATAGGTAGGTGCCCCAGTATAGGTAGGTAGGCACAGGTAGGTGCCCCAGTAGTTAGCTAGGCATAGGTAGGAGTCCCTGTATAGGTAGGTAGGCATAGGTAGGTTTCCCAGTATAGGTTGGTAGGCAAAGGTAGGTGTCCCAGTATTGGTAGATAGGCATAGGTAGGTGCCCCAGTAGTGAGCTAGGCATAGGTAGGAGTCCCAGTATAGGTAGGTAGGCATAAGTAGGTGCCCTAGTATAGGTAGGTAGGCATAGGTAGGTGCCCTAGTATAGGTAGGTAGGTAGGCATAGGTAGGTGTCCCCGTATAGGTAAGTAGGTGCCCCAGTAGTTAGGTAGGCATAGGTAGGTGTCCCAGTATAGGTATGAGTCCCGGTATAGGTAGGTAGGCATAGGTAGGTGCCCTAGTATAGGTAGGAGTCCCGGTATAGGCAGGTAGGCATAGGTAGGTGCCCTAGTATAGGTAGGTAGGCATAGGTAGGTGTCCCCATATAGGTAAGTAGGTGTCCCTGTAGTTAGGTAGGCATAGGTAGGTGTACCAGTATAGATAGTTAGGCAGGGCCTGGCTGGCACAGTAATAGCAATTACCAAGGTCCAGATGCAACAGATAGGGCTGTATAATGCAGTGTCAGTGGGCCACACACAAAAAACACATCAGGAGAACATTAGCTCTCAAAAGAGCTGTTGTGGGGTGCTATTTTAGCAATAACAATCAGCCAGGAACAGCTAACAAGCCTACAAGAGACTAACTAATCTTTCCCTATGAGAGTCTGCCAGCAGCTGTCCCTTCACTAATGAATGAAGGCACACGAGTGAGTGTAATGACCAGCGCTGCCTGCCTTTTATAAGGGGGGAGTGGCTCCAGGAGAGATTGTAGCCTAATTGGCTACAATGTGCCTGCTGACTGTGATGTAGAGGGTCAAAGTTGACCCTAATGGTGCACTATGGGGGCAAACCGAACTGCCGGAAAAGTTTGCGTTCCATGGCTAACCATGAACCACCGGAAGTTCGCCTGGAACCGTTCATCGGTGAACTGTTCGGGCAATCTCTAATTATGTGTACTTGGTAGCCAAGTGGAGGGACTAAGAGAAAGGGGCAGCATCAGAGGAGCGAGAGGAGAGGTGAATGAGATGAGCAACAGCGTTCAATAGGGGCTGGAAAGTTACCAGTCTTTTATTTTTGAGGTGGAAGTAGTAGGGGGTTGTTAGTGCAGTTTAAATGATAGTCCAGTGTCACCCATTGGGTCATACAGAAATGCTATAAGTCATTAGTGCATTTGTACATCTCTATGCTTTTCAGCCAGGGATTTGTTAAATCCAGAATCATGTTCCAGCAGACCTCAGAAGCAAATCTCAACAACCACTCTTTAACAAGGAGAAACATGATACTGAACATGAAACATGATAACAGCTGAAAATTGGATTATATACCTTTGTAAAGTTAATATGCTATGGATGTGCAGTGGAAATGGGTATATGTATACATGTAAAAAAGACGCCTGGAGAAAAGGGCTTAGAGGATTGCCACTAGTAACATATTGCTAAACTCAGTGATATTCTACTACTGCATTTTGATAGTAGGATATTGGTAATATTACCCGATATTTTACTATGGCTAAACCTAACCCTACTCTCACACAGAACTTTTTCCTGGTTGTGCCTAACCCCAAGAGCCCCCCCTCGTGGTGCCTAAACCTAACCCCTCATGGTGGTGCCTAACCCTAAATCCCGCTCCAAAATCAAACCCCCTCTTCTGCAAAGCCAAGATATATGTCTAGGAAGGTCAAGGCGCCAATTAATGGAAAAAAATGGCTTGCGGTTAACTAAAAGTTAGACAGTTTTTGTTTCTGCAAGCCTGTCTGTGGGAATTGCCCCCTCTTGCCACTAATTGGGTGCCAAAATGTACCTTAATAGTCACAACAGAACACAGCTATTCTAAAAGCCACGATTTGCAGCAAAGAAGGTAAATTTCAGCACCCTCAGGAGTCCGCTAATGGCACCAAAATTTCCCTATCATGCAGCAAAATGTGGTTTTTATTATAGGCACCTATGGCTGTGCCGTTTTTATAGAAAGGGCTCCTTAGCAGTGCCGTTTTTACAGAAAGGGCTGCTGTGCCCTTTTTCCTGCTTCACCGGTGTACAACTGGCTTACAAGGATAAATAAGTGATTAGCCTGATACCCCAGAGCCAGAGTCAAGCCCAATTCCATTATAATGTCCCTGAACTAATAGTAGAGGTTGATGCATTCTAACAATGAACACATACACAAATGTACACACATCTAAATGGACCAACCAAATATTTTCCACTGTGCCAAATATGCTAATTTATAGTGGAATGCAGATTACAGCAATGGGGACCAAAATAACCCATAAACCCCCAACCCCTTCCCTCATGCTTTACTCTGGACATGCTGAATTATTTTTTCCTTACAGGCAGCGTTTGTGAAGGTATCTTATATTCTCATTTTTATTTCTATATGCAAATGAGAGTTTCATTCATACAACTCTACTGCCACAAAGAGAGTAAATAGGTCAGATCTGTCATCACAGCTCATGTGCAGATCCAGCCAATTCAGTTTCATCTGGAGTTTACAGGGCAAAGGAAAAAACAAGTTTAGAAATCTTTGCGGAAATCTTGCTTACTTGTCTTGCAGTAATTTGCTTTTGTTTTTAACGCGAGACTAGAACTACACTTCACAACAACAGAGGCTTTGATTGTGGAGCTTGTTTAGACCTCCTTTGTGTTGTCCAGAAACAAGAGAAATCCTTACCTGCCAATAATGTTCTAGTGTGGACGGCAAGTAGGGGAAAGCTGCAAGTCTGAATTCTAGGCCACTATAAAATGCAAACCTGAGATTTCTAATCAATTTGCAGGAATAGGTTTTGGTATATGACAAAGTCATAGCTAACCACCCCCTTCCTCTTGTAACCTTATCTGTCGCTTGAGTCAGTTGGGCTGTTACACTACACAAATTAGAGTAACAGATTTTATGAGTAAAGAGACCAGGCTCATGCAGAATACAGCACCAGAAAATATTGGGAGCAGTGCAGAGCCGGGCCGAGGCAGAGGCAAGAGAGGCTCCAGCCTCAGGGAGCAGTGTAGGAACTCATTCAGCCATCATTCCCCTATTGAAGCAGAGAGAAATACAAAAAGAGGATACATGGCAGTGACTGCAAGTCATATAACTAGACATAACTAGAAATAACGGTGTTGTGGGGCACCTCTTAGTCTAATAGCAATCAGTGTGTGACGGCTGGGGTGGGAAGGATGGAGGGACGCACTTTGGTGTCTCAGCCTTGGGTGCTGGAGGACCTTATCCCGGCTGGGGAGCACTCTGGTTCATGGAGGGCCTTAAACTCAAAAAGCACCAGGAACATGCACAGAAAAGGATTCTTATTGACTATAGGAATAATATACATACTATATATATATATATATATATATATATATATATATATATATATATATATATATATATATATATATATATATTAAAGTGTTGTACAGAATTGTATTGCATTGGGACTGAACGATGTCTGGAAGTGTGTAATTGAATCAGTGCAAGTCACAAGTAGGTATGTGATACAGTTCCACCGTGCTTCACATCTGATGTATCAGGCAAATAAAAGTGAATCCCAGCACCCAGAAAAAAAAGGCACACCAGCTAATAACAACCCATGTCATAAGGTTGTATACATAACATGAGGCTCCCAGTGGTCACAGAACTGTTCCAGTCTTTAACTGTGTAAAGTCAGATAGGATCGGTGTAAGATCGATGATATATCAAATGATAGAAAACAGCAGTACTAAGTGTAGACCACTTTATTAAGTATAAATGAACTGTAAAATCATAAAAGACATAAAAAGAGTACTCGCATACGGGGCCCGACGTTATGGGTTGTCTGGAAGAGTGTTTATTTCCAATCTCAACTTCTGTTCTAAGGGACTATTATTATAATAACACTAGCTTATTGCCTGGCATTGCCCGGGTATGTATTTGGCTGGTGTTGGCTGCATCCGCTTTTTCTAACCCTAACACGCAATTACTCAATGACCAAGTTTGTGAGCTTTGCCGTCTTTGGCATCAATAATTTGCATTGAAATGAAAAAAATCTCATAGGCTGTTTGTGGCTCCACCCCCTTTTCTGAATTTGAACCCCAGTCACCCAATGACCAACTGTACCAGGTTTGAGGCCTGTGTCATTAACAGTGCAAGAATGGTAGCAATTAAATATTCCCCTTGAAAAGCAATAGGTGAAGTTCGATTCACTTTTGTAGGCTTCACCCACTTTTCCGAATACTAAACCCAGTGACCAACTGTGCAAAGTTTAAGAACCCTGCCATTAACAGTGTAAGAAGGGCTGCAGTTTAAATTTTCCCAGTGAAATTTGTATTTGTCTCTATCCACTGATGGCCCGGCATTGCTCGTATATGTATTTAACTGGTGTTGGCTCCTCCTACTTTTTCTAACCCTAACGCACAAACACTTAATGACCAAGTTTGCGAGCTTTGGGGTCTTTGGCATCAATAATTTGTATTTTGCCATAGAAATTAAACAAATCAGATTTGTGCCTGCGCCCCTCTCCAGCATTTGAACCCCAATCACTGGACCAACTGTAGCAGGTTTGAGGCATCTGCTTTTAACAGTGTAAAAATGGCAGCAATTTAAATATTCCTCTTGAAATCCAACAGGTAAATTTTGATTGGCTATTAAAGGCCCCACCCACTTTCCTGGATATTAATCTCAGTCACCCAGTGACCATCTGGGCAAAGTCTGAGATCCCTGCCATTAACAGTGTAAGAAGGTCTGCAGTTTCTATTTTCCCAGTGAAATTTGTATTTGTTTCCGCCCACTTTTTGTAACCTGGACACACAGTCACTCAATGACCAAGTTTGGGAGCTTTGGGGTCCTTGGCATCAATAATTTGTATTTTGCCATGAAATTTAACAAATCCAATTGACTGTTTGTGGCTCTGTCCCCTTTTCTGAATTTGAAGCCCAGTGACCCAATGGCCAACTCTACCAGATGTAAGGCTTGTGCCATTAACAGTGCAAGAATGGCAGCAATTTTAATATTCCCCTTGAAAATCAACAGGTGAATTTTGATTGGCTTTTTTAGGCTCCACCCACTTTTCTGAATATTAATCCCAGTCACCCAGTAACCAGCTGTGCAAAGTTTGAGAACCCTGCCATTAACAGTGAAGAAGGGCTGCAGTTCACAATTTCCCCGAAAAATCTGTTTTTGGCTCCACCCACTTTTTGTAACCTTGACACACAGTCACTACGCAATGACCAAGTTTATGAGCTTTTGGGTTCCTGGCATCAAAATTGTGCTATGGAAGCAGTTTATCCAGCAAGGAAATCTGGCTGTTTGTGGCTCCATCCCTTTAGTGAATTTGAACCCCAGTCACTTAACCACCAACTGAAGCAGGTTTGAGGTCTCTGCAATTAACAGTGTAAGAATGGCAGCAGAGCAGTTTCAATATTCCCCTTGAAAATCAATAGGTGCATTTTGATTGGCTCTTTTAGGCTCCACCTACTTTTTTGAATATTAATCCCAGTCACCCAGTGACCAATTGTGTCAAGTTTGAGAACCCTGCCATTAACAGTGTAAGAATAGCTGCAGTTTATATTTTCCCATGTAAAAAGTTAGTGGTTTTTGGCTCCGCCTACTATTTCCAACCTTAGTTTCCAGCAAAGGATCGGTACCACACCAGGTATGGATAGCTCTAATACTTTATTCAAAGCATAAAATGACCAGCAACGACAGCCTGCTGTTTCGACATTCACTGCCTTTCTCACGTTGCCATTATGTCAAGTACTTGACATAATGGCAACTTGAGAAAGGCAGTGAATGTCGAAACAGCAGGCTGTCGTTGCTGGCCATTTTATGCTTTGAATAAAGTATTAGAGCTATCAATACCTGGTGTGGTGCTGATCCTTTGCTGGAAACTTGGACTGTGACCCCGTGGTACAGGGGAGAGGATCTGGGCACACACTTGAAGATCTGAGCCTGGAGGTGGGTGCTCCCAGAACCAGATTCATACTATTTCTAACCTTGACATACAGTCACTCAATGACCAAGTTTATGAGCTGTGGGGTCTTTGGCATCAATAAGTTGCATTTTACCATTGAAATTAAACATATCCAATTGTCTGTTCTTGGCCTGCTCGCTCCCTTTTCAGAATGTAAACCCCAGTCTGCCAGTGACTGACTGTACCAGATTTGAGGCCTCTGTCATTAAGAGTGTATGAATGGCAGCAATGTAAATATTCCCCTTGAAAAACAAAAGGGTAATTTTGATTGGCTGATGTAGACTCCACCCACTTTCCTGAATACTAGTCCCAGTCACGCAGTGGCCAACTGTGTCAAGTTTGAGAACCCTGCCAATAACAGAATGGCTGAAATCAATCTAACAAATCTGATTGGCTGTTTGTAGCTCCACCCTATTTAGTGAATTTGGACCCCAGTCACCCAATGACTGACTGTACCAGGTTTGAGGCCTCTGCCATTAACAGTGTAAGAATGGTAGCAATGTAAATATTCCCCTTGAAAATCAATTGGTGAATTTTGATTGGCTGTTGTAGGCTCCACCTACATTTCTGAATATTAATCCCAGTCACCCAGTGGCCAATTGTGTCAAGTTTGGGAACCCTGCCATGTAAAAAAAAAAAAAAAAAAAAAAAGTTGTTGGCGCCGCCCACTTTTTCTAACCTTGACATACAGTCACTCAATTATCAAGTTTATCAGCTTTGGGGTTCTTTGGTATCAATACTTTGTATATTCCCATTGAAAAATAAACCAATCTGATTGGCTGTTTGCGGCTCCACCCCCTTTCTGAATTTGAACCCCAGTCACCTAGTGACCAACTGTACCAGGTTTGAGGCATCTGCTATTAACAGTATAAGAATAGTAGCAGCTTAAATATTCCTTTTGAAAATCAAAAGGTGAATTTTTATTAGCTGTTGTAGGCTCCACCCACCTTCCAAAATCTTAATCTCATCCACTCAGTGACCAACTGTGCAAAGTTTGAGAACCCTGCAATTAACGGTGTAAGAATGGCTGCAGTTTATATTGTCCCAGTAAAATTTGTTTTTGGCTCCACCCACTTTTTGTAAACTGAACACACAGTCACTCAATGACCAAGTTTGTGAGCTGTAGCAAGTTTGAAGCCTCTGCCATTAACAGTGTAAGAATAGCAGGAGTTTAAATATTCCCCTAGAAAATCAATAGGTGAATATTGATTGGCTGTTGTAGGCTCCACCCACTTTCTTGAATCTTAATCTCATTCACCCAGTGACCAAGTGTGCCAAGTTTGAGAACCCTGCGATGAATAGTATAAGAATGGCTGCAGTTTACATTTTCCCATTTAAAATGAATGGCTGAAATTTGATTGGCTGTTTTATGGTCCACCCACTTTTCCTGGATTCATAACCTTGGTAACTAAGTGACCAACTGTGCCAAGTGTGGGGACTCTGGCTTGATTACTGTGAGAATGGCAGCCTTTTACATTTTTCCCATTGACTTGAATGGGTAGAATCTGATTAGTTGTTTGTAGCTCCGCCCAGGTGTGCAGGGGGGGGTGGGGGGCACAAGACCCCCAGAACATATCATCCCAGGTGGTGAGGAATCTGCATACCAAGTTTCGTTCAAGTCGGTCACGGCATTTTCGAGTGATTGCGGAACATACACACATACATACATGCATACACACATACATACACACATACACACATACATCTGATTTTATATATATAGATTGTTATTATTAGTAGTATTATCATTATTATTATTATTATTGATTTATTAAGTGCCAACAAATGCCATGGCCCTGTACAAAGTAAGAGATAAACATGGGGTACAAAACAATACCAACAATGGTGTACACCAAAATACAAAATACAGAATTAGTAGAAAAAATAGAATGGTAAATGCAGTGACAAAAAAAAACACGATTAATAAAATGGACAACAAATTCCAAGACACAAAAGGGTGAGAGAGTCCTGCCCTTGTGAACTTACAATCAATTATTATTAACAAGCCATAGAAGAGATTGTCTAATACAAATGTGAACAAGCATGGTCCCTGAATGGTAGCACTGTATTATCACTGATCTCTTCCCTAACTCAGATAATATTACTAGTTGCTATTACATCAGCATTCAGTGTATGTCCTAATGATTAGTGCATAAATAAATTGTCAGGTATAGCAGTATTACCTCACCAGCGGAGAGTGCTGCGGCCGCCACTTCCGTGTCTGATGTCACCCCGGTGGCGGCCGCATCCTCTCAGACACCTTGCACAGCCCCTAGCAGGACAGGTCTCTCCTCTGCACATCAGATTAGGTCAGCACGCTTGCGGGCGGGGCGGCAGGACCTTTATAATCTGAGGAGACGGGTCAGCTGATCTTGCGGTCAGCTGACACCAACCTGCCAATCACACGCTGCTGATTGGTTCAGCCGTCTGGGCGGGCGGTTTGAATTTGCTTTCTGTATTTAAGCTGGGAGATGTCATTTGCACATTGTCTGTTGTTGTGAATACTTCGTGTTAGCGCTCAGACCTTAGATAGCTGTAATAATAACTATTGATTATTGTATTTGATTACCTGTGCATGACTCTTGCCTGTTACGACTTCTCTCGGCTTTATAATTCTGTACCTCTGCCCATCTGATCTTGTTGCCGACCTTTGCTTGAACTTCACTCTGATTCTGTTTGCCGATTCTGTACCTTATCTGCCCGTCTGTTGCCTACCTGATCTGTCTGACTACTCTCTCTCACCAGTGAGCCCTCGTCACTGGTGAGGTTTCCCTCTGTGCTGCTATCTGAAACCTCCAGCTCCACTGGTGAGGTTACAGCTGAGAATGCATCAGAAACTTACTGTTTGCACCAATCACTACACCTTGTGCAATAAAGTTGTGACTTTTGTCACGTCCTACACGCCTTGTGCTTACTATATTTGTATTATTGGTGATTCTGCAGATCACCACATAATCAGAAATCTGTTATTCCGCTGACACTATTGCTACATAAATCATATGACTATTTCTATTCTGATACGTGTGACAGGTGCAAAAAGTTAGATGTCACCTAAATATTGCATCCCTCAAGATGTTATAGGGAACTTTGTTACGAAAATTGTACAAAAATACAGTCTATTATGACACATTGATTCTAGTATTCTTTACCGTTTAGGACAGATATTAATAGAGTAAAAATGTATCACACAGAAGGATGATTGCCTTGCAATATAAATGTATGTGCTGTCTACATTCTTTAGATAAATTGTTATTCTATCTCTATTTAGATTTTGTCTCATTGCAGAATTGTCCCCACAGACATGAAAAATGTCATCATCCATTCAATACATCAATGACAAGGCTGTAATTTAACCTGCCATACTCCTTGTTACCATTATGATAGATGACACTTTAGTTATAAAAAAAAAAGAAGAAACATCCACAGCACAGGTTTGTCCTTCAGTTTGGGAATAAGTTGCACCCAAACTTCGGAACTCTCTGAGATGAAAAACAAAATGAATTGTTTCCTTTTGTGTCTCAGTCTAAAGACCCAAAACTTGTCATTTAACAAACAGCTTAATCATATATCAGATACGTTCATTCTGAATCTGTGTAGTCAGACCCCAATCATCTGAAGCGTAAATTGCCTCTTATCATACTGCCAAAAAAGACACAGTTTTCATTTGATAAAGCCAGCAGCTGTGCAAAATAATCAGGCATGAAAGGAAGTGTGTCCAGAGCGAAGAAATGATATCCTTCGAGCATTGTATTGCACAAAGGTACAGCAGATCTAAATCATGTGCTGACATAATTATTTTGTGATAATAACAGTCCTTTGTGGTCCTTCACTCATCACAGCTTTTTTGCCGTATCAACTTAACTGTAGACAGAACTATTTACTCTCATGAAGTTAGCTGTTATGTTTTAAAACATGATAAATACATTTTGAAAATACAAGAATAATTAAGGGAGAATGCCAGATAAAATGCATTTTTTTTTATTTTGTCTTAAAGTACCCCTGAACTGGGATTTGAACTATATATTTTTCATTTTGTTACATCTGTGGTGCTGTGTCACAGCACCATCCTCCCTCTCCAGAGCCCCCTGTTGCCCCCGGTCTCTGCTCAGCCATAATTTTGGACTGAGCAGAATGTTGATGATGGGTGAGGTGGGAGTGTCAGTATTTCCTCTTCTCTGCCTGCCCTTAATTCCGCCCCCTCCACTCATTGCTTATAGTTCCTCATATGTGTTACTGCATATAGCACATAGGGGAGTTGTGCTGTGTGCAGGTTTGAGGTAATTAAGGTCAGAACGATAATGTACTAATAGATGTATTAGTAAACTATCATCCTGACCTCAATTACCACAAGCTCACACACAGCACAGCTCCTCCCACCCACCCATCATCCCCAACAGCTGAGCAGAGCAGGGGACACAGGGGTGCTGGATGAGGGGGTAAAGGATGATGCTGTTACATATGTCACATCACCACAACTAAAACAGTATAAAAAGTATATTCTTCAAAAGCCAGTTCAGGGGTAGTGGCCACTAACTGTTCAATTTTTAGCAAAGAATTGTTTGGGCAAACAGATATTTCTGATCGGATTGGCAGAAAATGAATTCTGTTGATGTTCCCAATTGACTGTGAATGATTCTTAAAGCTATTGTTCAATGGTAATTTTATTGTTTATAAAAACTTTTTTATAATCGGTTTTGATGGATAGGAAGTAAGGATTGGTTTATTGATGGTGAAATTATCAATGTATTAAGACATGTTATTTCCACATTCACATTTATCTGATCATGCAAATGATTATTTGATAAAAATTGGACTGTTAGTGACCACCTTTAGAGTAAAGGTTAGAACAGCTGTCAGACTGTGATTTCAACCTTTCTCATCTTGCTATCCCTATCAATACTAGGTCACAAGCAGCAACCAGAACCTTGGAAGTGTTCAAATACTTTACTGTGCAGTGTAAAAGCACTTTTATTCCTCTCGATGCTCCCACTACAGAGATTTCACCTCATACCTGTATTCATTACTGACCTTCTTAGGGTGTATAGGGTAATTCAAAGCCATATAGCATTAAGACTCACTTGCAGGGTTGCTCTCAGAATTCGCGAATTCGAATTTACCCGTGATCACGGGTAGTTTTTTATGAATCCAGAAGTCGAATTCGAAGATCGATACCGATCACGAATTCGAATTTGATTGTATCCAAATTTTACTCTCGAATTCAGCCGTGATCACGGATGTTAAGCCCGTGATCACGAATTTGGATTCAGCTACCGTCGCCCAAAACCCGACGACTTTAAGGGTTAATAGCAAAGCCCCCTTAAATGCCAGAATCACCAAATTTGCAGGTTATGTTAAGAAGAAAAGTGGGAGCAAGGGGAAATTTTTTGTTTTAAAAAAATCTTGCAATCTTCAATTAAGTTGATTGAAGATCTCCCATGGCAATTACCTATACTATACCTTAAAATGCGTCCTGCTGACGCATAGTGCTGGCTCCCGCTGTCCTCCCCGCCTCCTCACCTGTCACCCTCACCTAGCCTGGAACCTGGTGCACCCATGGGTGCACCGGGTGCCAGCCTAGGTGAGGGGTGACAGGTGCAGGCAGGTGGGGTGAGACAGTGGGAGCCGGCGCTATACGTCCGCACAGCCGGTTATTTTTGTATTGAATCTAATGAATCGGCTCTGAACCGATTCATTTGATTCAATACAAAAAGAACCGGCTCATTGATGAGCCAGTTACTATACCTTAGAATGCGGGCTGTGCGGATGTATAGCTGCCAGCTCTCACTGTCTCTCCCCACCTGCCTGCACCTGTCACCCCTCACCTAGGCTGGCACCCGGTGCACCCATGGGTGCACCAGGCTCCAGGCTAGGTGAGGGTGACAGGTAAGGAGGCCAGGAGGACAGTGGGAGCCAGCGCTATGCGTCGGCAGGACGCATTCTAAGGTTTAGTATAGACAATTGCCATGGGAGATTTTCATTCAACTTAATTGAAGATCGCAAGATTGGAGGATACTGCATACGTTGGATCATTTCCAAGGATATGGGCATGGGAGCATTTTTTTAAAGGTACAGGTAAGTATTTATGGTTAATTTAGAATAATAAAACACTTTTCTCGTGGTTGTGTTTTAATTTCATTTAACCCTTTGTGGAAATGGGTAAGGGGTACTTTGTACCCCTATACTCATTTCTCCTGGGAGGGGGGTGGGCATCTGGGGTCCCCTTCTTAAAGGGGACTCCAAGATGCCACCATGAACCCCCCTGGGAGTCGTCGCCCCCACCTCCTCCTGGGGCACCGGATTTGGGGAAGAGCCCCTTGTCCATGGATTGGACAAGGGGTTCCGGGGGGGGGAAGGGGGAGGCTTGGCCGACCCCCCCCCCCACAGAGCCCCCCTATACCATGGACCATGCGGGCTGGTATAGCTCAGGGTGCGAAGCCCCAGTCAGCCGTGGGCTCCGCATTCTGCATATCCCAGCCTGCATGAGGGACAAAGGGTGACAGAGGCTTAGGAGGGGGGACCCCACCTCATTCTTTTTCAGATTTCCCACACTCAGAACATCACCCAAAAATACAATTTTTTTTTTAAATATTGTTTCTCACTATCTTTTTACCATATCCTGCAAATTTGGTGTTGCTAGGATGTAAGGGGCCTTTGCTATTGACTGCTGGGAAATATTTCCCACGATCTGTCATTGACCGGCATTTAAATGTATAGTTTTTTCCTGTGAACTTTTAAAATCGATTTTCTCAAAAAACATAATGTCTTTTTGAAAAAAAAAAATCCCCTTGCTCCTACTTTTCTTCTTAACATAACCTGCAAATTTGGTGATTCTGGCATTTAACCACTTCCCGACCGCCTAACGCACAGAGGCGGCCGGGAAGTGGAGCCCTTAAGGACCGGCTCACCCACAGAGGCGGCGGTCCATTTAAGGGCATGGGCGGAGCGGCGCCTGTCACCGCTCGCTCGCCACAACATCCCGCCGGCTATACGGAAGCGCCGGCGGGATGTTAACCCCGCGATCGCCGCATACAAAGTGTATAATACACTTTGTAATGTTTACAAAGTGTATTATACAGGCTGCCTCCTGCCCTGGTGATCCCAGTGTCCGAGGGACCACCAGGGCAGGCTGCTGCCACCCTAGTCTGCACCCAAGCACACTGATTTCTCCCCCCCCTGCCCCAGATCGCCCACAGCACCCATCAGACCCCCCCCCCTGCCCACCCCCCAGACCCCTGTTTGCACCCAATCACCCCCCTAATCACCCATCAATCACTCCCTGTCACTATCTGTCAACGCTATTTTTTTTTTTATCCCCCCCCCTGCTCCCTGCCCCCTCCTGATCACCCCCCACCCCTCAGATTCTCCCCAGACCCCCCCCCCCCCCCAGACCACCCCCCCCTGTTTACTGTATGCATCTATCCCCCTGATCACCTGTCAATCACCTGTCAATCACCTGTCAATCACCCGTCAATCTCCCGTCAATCACCCCCTGTCACTGCCACCCATCAATCAGCCCCTAACCTGCCCCTTGCGGGCAATCTGATCACCCCCCCACACCAATAGATCGCCCACAGATCCGACATCAGATCACCTCCCAAATCCATTGTTTACATCTATTCTCTCCTCTAAACACCCACTAATTACCCATCAATCACCCATCAATCACCCCCTATCACCACCTGTCACTGTTACCTATCAGATCAGACCCTAATCTGCCCCTTGCGGGCACCCAATCACCCGCCTACACGCTCAGATTGCCCTCAGACCCCCCCTTATCAATTCGCCAGTGCATTAATTACATCTGTTTTTCCCTGTAATAACCCACTGATCACCTGTCAATCACCTGCCAATCACCTATCACCCATCAATCACCCCCTGTCACCCCCTGTCACTGCCACCCATCAATCAGCCCCTAACCTGCCCCTTGCGGGCAATCTGATCACCCACCCACACCATTAGATCGCCCGCAAACCCGCCGTCAGATTACCTCCCAAATGTATCGTTTACATCTGTTATCTTCTCTAAACACCCACTAATTACCCATCAATCACCCATCAATCACCCCCTATCACCACCTGTCACTGTTACCCATCAGATCAGACCCTAATCTGCCCCTTGCGGGCACCCAATCGCCCGCCTACACGCTCAGATTGCCCTCAGACCCCCCCTTATCAATTCGCCAGTGCAATATTTACATCTGTCCTTCCCTGTAATAACCCACTGATTACCTGTCAATCACCTGCCAATCACCTATCACCCATCAATCACCCCCTGTCACTGCCACCCAACAATCAGCCCCTAACCTGCCCCTTGCGGGCAAACTGATCACCCACCCACACCAATAGATCGCCCGCAGATCCGACATCAGATCACCACCCAAGCGCAGTGTTTCCATCTATTCTCTCCTCTAAACACCCACTAATTACCCATCAATCACCCATCAATCACCCCCTATCACCACCTGTCACTGTTACCCATCAGATCAGACCCTAATCTGCCCCTTGCGGGCACCCAATCGCCCGCCTACACGCTCAGATTGCCCTCAGACCCCCCCTTATCAATTCGCCAGTGCAATATTTACATCTGTTCTCCCCTGTAATAACCCACTGATTACCTGTCAATCACCTATCAATCACCCATCAATCACCCCCTGTCACTGCCACCCATCAATCACCCCCTGTCACTGCCACCCATCAATCACCCGCTGTCACTGCCACCCATCAATCAGCCCCTAACCTGCCCCTTGCGGGCAAACTGATCACCCACACCAATAGATCGCCCGCAGATCTGACATCAGATCACCACCCAAGCGCAGTGTTTCCATCTATTCTCTACCCTAAACACCCACTAATTACCCATCAATCACCCCCTGTCACTGCTACCTCTTAGATTAGACCCTTATCTGCCCCTAGGGCACTCAATCACCCGCCCACACCCTCAGAATGCCCTCAGACCCCAGCCCTGATCACCTCGCCAGTGCATTGCTTGCATCTATTCCCCCCTCTAATCACACCTTGAGACACCCATCAATCACCTCCTGTCACCCCCTAGCACACCTACCCATCAGATCAGGCCCCAATTTGCCCCGTGTGGGCTCCTGATCACTCGGCCAAACCCTCAGACCCCCTTCCGATCACCTCCCCAGTGCATTGATTGCATCTATTTTCCCCTCTAACCACCCCCTGAGACACCCATCAATCACCTCCTGTCACCCCCCTAGCACTCCTATCCATCAGATCAGGCCCAATACAACCTGTCATCTAAAAGGCCACCCTGCTTATGACCGGTTCCACAAAATTCGCCCCCTCATAGACCACCTGTCATCAAAATTTGCAGATGCTTATACCCCTGAACAGTCATTTTGAGACATTTGGTTTCCAGACTACTCACGGTTTTGGGCCTGTAAAATGCCAGGGCGGTATAGGAACCCCACAAGTGACCCCATTTTAGAAAAAAAAGACACCCCAAGGTATTCTGTTAGGTGTATGACGAGTTCATAGAAGATTTTATTTTTTGTCAAAAGTTAGCGGAAATTAATTTTTATTGTTTTTTTTTCACAAAGTGTCATTTTTCACTAACTTGTGACAAAAAATAAAATCTTCTATGAACTCGCCATACACCTAACGGAATACCTTGGGGTGTCTTCTTTCTAAAATGGGGTCACTTGTGGGGTTCCTATACTGCCCTGGCATTTTAGGGGCCCTAAACCGCGAGGAGTAGTCTAGAAAACAAATGCTTCAAAATGACCTGTGAATAGGACGTTGGGCCCCTTAGCGCACCTAGGCTGAAAAAAAGTGCCACACATGTGGTATTGCCGTACTCAGGAGAAGTAGTATAATGTGTTTTGTGGTGTATTTTTACACATACCCATGCTGAGTGGGAGAAATATCTCTGTAAATGGACAATTGTGTGTAAAAAAAATTAACAAATTGTCATTTACAGAGATATTTCTCCCACTTAGCATGGGTATGTGTAAAAATACACCCCAAAACACATTATACTACTTCTCCTGAGTACGGCAATACCACATGTGTGGCACTTTTTTGCAGCCTAACTGCGCTAAGGGGTCCAAAGTCCAATGAGCACCTTTAGGCTTTACAGGGGTGCTTACAATTTAGCACCCACCAAAATGTCAGGACAGTAAACACACCCCACAAATGATCCCATTTTGGAAAGTAGACCCTTCAAGGTATTCAGAGAGGGGCATGGTGAGTCCGTGGCAGATTTCATTTTTTTTTGTCGCAAGTTAGAAGAAATGGAAACTTTTTTTTTTTTTTTTTTTCTCACAAAGTGTCATTTTCCGCTTACTTGTGACAAAAAATAATATCTTCTATGAACTCACTATGCCTCTCAGTGAATACTTTGGGATGTCTTCTTTCCAAAATGGGGTCATTTGGGGGGTATTTATACTATCCTGGAATTCTAGCCCCTCATGAAACATGACAGGGGGTCAGAAAAGTCAGAGATGCTTGAAAATGGGAAAATTCACTTTTTGCACCATAGTTTGTAAACGCTATAACTTTTACCCAAACCAATAAATATACACTGAATGAGTTTTTTTTTATCAAAAACATGTTTGTCCACATTTTTCGCGCTGCATGTATACAGAAATTTTACTTTATTTGAAAAATGTCAGCACAGAAAGTTAAAAAAATCATTTTTTTGCCAAAATTCATGTCTTTTTTGATGAATATAATAAAAAGTAAAAATCGCAGGAGCAATCAAATAGCCCCAAAAGAAAGCTGTATTAGTGACAAGAAAAGGAGCCAAAATTCATTTAGGTGGTAGGTTGTATGAGCGAGCAATAAACCGTGAAAGCTGCAGTGGTCTGAATGGAAAAAAAGTGGCCGGTCCTTAAGGGGTAGAAAGCCCTAGGTCCTCAAGTGGTTAAGGGGCTTTGCAATTAACCCTTAAAGTCGCCGGGTTTTGAATCACAAATTCGTGATCGCGGCCAAATTTTCCCCTGACCCGGATTCGAATCCACCCAAATCGAATTTGAGTCCATTCGAACCGGCCAAATCCGGAATTTGACTTGGACCCGAAATTCGAATGTACTCGAATCGAATTTGGGTACATTCGAGCATCCCTGCTTACTTGTCCCTGCTTGCTTATGCTTCAGTTCAATTTGAGGGCAATTGTGCTGAAGTGACTCCAAAGAGTCCAAACATAGCGACTCTGTGAGTCCAAAACCTGAACTTTATAGACAATGGCTTCAATTCATCAAGCATTACCGCATTCGGTAATGCTGAAAACAGCTGACTTAACGAAGCACTTTAGAAAATGTTAATTCATCAAAGCTGTTACCGAATGAGAAGCTGAAATGACACAGCAATGAGATAAATTACCGACATGTGCTCAACAAATGTTAATTCATCAAGGTTCCCACATTCGCTAACACATTCGGTGTTTATCTCAAGCTCTCCCCTGTCGTTACAGGCTTCGAAAGCCTTCTGTGTGAATGTTTTCATGATTAGCAGGAGCAGGCAGCCAATAGAAACAGCCCCTGTTCTCCTGCAAGTGCCGCTGATAGGTCACACAGGCTTCTCCACACAAGCTTTCAGACCCCCCAAGCAGTGAGCAGAGAGAACGGGTCAAAATATATCCCCAGATTCCCTTCGGTGGTGTAACCCTTTCAGGCCCTGTTTGATAATGCAAAGATGCTGGTGGTGAAATCACCAAGCATGGCATTTGTAATGTCTCCAGGAAGTTCATCTACGTTGTGGCAAATAAATAAAATGTTAAGAAAGACTGATCGACAGATTCAGAGCAGCAGAGGCAGTATAAATAACAGTAACTATAACACCTTTACATCACAAAGGGATGTCTGGATGCCTTCTATTGTTATCAGCTTGTAACAACACACGGACATTCCAAGCTGCTCTGCACCACTCTGCAGTTATGGAACAGCCTTTGATGAATTGAAGCCTAGTAGTTCGGTAACTTAACGAACCTCTACCACACATGGGAAAATATTGATGAATTAGCACAGTGAAGTGTAAAATACCGAATGCGGTATTTTAAGGACTGGGGTTTTGTTATCGAACACCCTTTGATGAATTGAAGCCAATGAATTAAACATTTTATGTTGGAATTATGATCTCTGGAGAGCAAGAAAAGCATTGAAAAGAAAAGCAACACACCACATCTGAGGAATCTTGTGCAGTTTAAGACCATGATAGTAATAGTATGCAGCTTTGAGGACAATATTATAAAATCCTTTTGACCCAATTATATAAGCTGTTACAGAATAACAAAGGATTATGTACAGGACTCTCAATAGCACTCCTACTTGACTATGGCAGCACCGGCTTTTTTTTTTAAAAATAATTTTCTGTGCAAACAGCCATTAAAACTTTTTTTAAACAAAGGCCAGTCAAATTAAAAAGGCATTTTTTTTTCTTGTATGAACCTTAACCAATGAACATTTAGCAAAGGTGCTAGGCGTGCATTCGTTTACTAGTATTGCCAACCTTTCAAATTATTTTTTACTAACACAGATATAAAAATGTACTGACAAAGGATTCTTTTTTTTTTTTACTGATATACACTCCAGAGGCCCAAGCAGTGTCCTGCACCATAACATATAACATGGGTGTGGCTATGCAATAAAGCATGGGTGGGGTCATGGGTGTAGCCAAATATACATGAAGTTAGCAGTGTCGTAAGTGGGTCTGCCTAGCAAAACGTTGGATGTAGACCCCTCTCCTACAAAAAAAATGCCCACAAGAAAAACTTGCCAGGAGCATTCCTTGCTTCTGTGGCTTCCAAAAGAATGGTACTGTGCAGTGTGTACTTGCAGAACACTCCTGGTGGTGGGAGCATGATCAAGAAGGTGTGCAGATGCCAGGCTGGGCAGGTGTAGTCACAGCTCTTTCAGAGGGGACAGCGACACAAGGAAGGGGCCCGAGCGACACTGAGGGACCTGACAGACTGCAGGGGGCTTAATATATTAGGGATTTTACTTTTTTACAGGATAAAAAGAGAAAAAAACCTTAAGTGTCCTTTTTTGGGGGTAATCCACTTTACCCACAATGAATTCTTGATTTATGTAGAAATGACCATAAGAAAAAAGCAAAACTGCAAGGTCATGTGGTACAAAAAATCTCAAAAATCTTTATTTAGTATCAAAAGTAGTTCCATAAAAATTCTGTGTAAGAGGCTCCTTATTTCAATAGAAGACAACCAAGAATAGGGGATTATCAATCACAAATGACAATAAAGGCTTTATTACATTCAGTTTAGGCAACGGCACGCTCGTTCCGGGCACAAATAACAAGCCCTTCGTCAGGCCACTGTATAAAGAACAATCTATGAACCCTGTAGACATGACTCCTAGATTAGGAGTCCTATTCTAACTGCACAGCTTAGATAGTAGCTAGCCATCAGGATTGTTCAATTCTCCATCTGGTTGGCTCAGGTAGTTGCCTTTATCTCTCTCTCTCTCTCTCTCTCTCTCTCTCTCTCTCTCTCTCTCTCTCTCTATATATATATATATATATATATATATATATATATACTCATTAAATATGTTTTTCAAGACTTCTACAATTACCTCTTCCTAATAGACAGTCTAAATTGTTTCTATTACATCAGGCACTAGTGCTGTACAATATACAAATCGACCTGAAGAAGGCGTGGAACACCGAAACCGGTAGTGACGTAGAGGCTCACTCGTGCGACGGGCACGCCCCCTCATCCCCTCCACGCTACAGCGCACACAGCGCAGATCCATCTCAGCAGCCGCTTGTCCTGGCCAGACAGCGGCAGAGGAGTTGATCGCTGGGTGGCCTATCAACACGCTGACTCAAAGACACCAATCTTGTAAGTGCAATTTGTATATTGCGTTTTTATTGATTAAAAGTTTAATGCACTATAGGAGCGCCTTTTGTTTTTTTCTCTCTTTGCATACTACTTACTGGTTCTACCCAGAAGAGAAGCTGCTCCATAGTGCACCAACGAAAGAACATCTGAAAATACAGTCTTGTAGTTAGATAGATAGCGCTAGACAAAATTGTTTTCAATATACAAATCTGCCACCTTTGATCTGTACAGCAGATACTAGGCAAGTTTGCTAACGACACAGGGGGAGGGGGGCAGATAGATAGCCGAGATAGGTGGCTGATTTATTGCCTGATGGAGTGCAGGGGTCCTTCATGGCTTCAGTGTACTCTGTGAGGGAGCGCAGCTTTACAACTGTTTATAGTGGGCGGCTCGGCTCATGAGTGCGGACAAACCAAAAACAACCAGATGACAGGGAAGTGAGATCTGAAAAAAATAAACAGTCATACCAGATGTTCCCCTGTAACTAATGTACTGGTCTGTTTAGTCCGACGCATACAATGCAAATGACGGGCTACTGAAAGCTAAAGTGATTGAGCATTTTCCTTTCTTTTGGATGCTGGCTTAATTTTATGCTGCATTAATTTTAACAATGTAATTCGAAAGATCCGCACCATCAACGTAGATACTTTTATTATTGCTATTTATTATTAAAAACAATAAAATCCATATGTGGGTATATACACAGATGACGCACAGGCGTTTCGGGCCATATTAGGTCCTTTCTCAAATCTTGACCAGCCCACACTGTGGGCTGGTCAAGATTTGAGAAAGGACCTAATATGGCCCGAAACGCCTGTGCGTCATCTGTGTATATACCCACATATGGATTTTATTGTTTTTAATTGAGCAATAATAAAAGTATCTACGTTGATGGTGCGGATCTTTCGAATTACATTGCATTGAACTTGTGACTCCAGAGGAGATCTCGGCACATCATTATGTAACCATTGGTGCAGTAACTTTCACCGTAATGCATTAATTTTAACAGTAATTTGTCATAGTGCCCCTTTACAGCTACTATCCCAGAAAAATATTCTAGCAGAACATCACTGAAAGAGTTAAACAAAGTACTTTGTCTGCTATTCAGCTTCACATCCGCATCCAAACTGGAGATAACAGTATATTTTTTACTTGTTAAACACAAATGTATCAACACTGCAATGTAAACAATCACTCTCTGAGAAACTGTCTCTGCTTCAGGCACACACAGAGTTCAGAATAGCTCATTAGAAGATTTTAATATATAATAAAAAGCAGTTACAATAGAAAAGGAATAAAATGCAATGCCAACTTTCAGGGTAAGAAAACTACACTTTGGAAACTTGTTATTTTAAACAGATAATATTACATGTGCACAAAAGAATGATGATAACTGTACAAGTAATAAAAAGTAGGAAAACACATGTTTATTGAATGTTATGTCAGAGTTTCAGACCACTTTAATGCAGACTGTGTTTCTGTACACTATCTACATTACAGTTCTTAAATTACCACTGAATTGGCCTAGAAAAAGTGGATTTCTTCTTACCTGGGGCTTTCTTCCTGCCCCCGTAGCCCTCCTGCCCCCTGCCTTCCTGCACGTCCATCTGGTTCCATCTATTTTACTGCATTCAATCAACTCCGATAAAGTTCTTGACTGAGCCAGTCAGGGACTACTGCCTATGCACAGCCCTGGCTGCACACCTCCTTGGTCATAGTCTTGTGGTCAGAAGCGTTCTGCGCCTGCACAGTTACAAACTTTAACTAACTGTGCAGGTGCAGAACCCTTCTGGGCACAGGCGCACCACCAAGGAATAGGGATAGAAGAACACATTTGCTGGTAAACTGTTCCCAGCTAACATGCACTACTTACATGCTCATAAGTAGTGTGAACAATGCGGGCCATTCCCGCTCGCTCTATACTTTACCATAGTGCCAGATTCCTAGCTTGAAGTGATGTTGTAAAATGCACCGTGTTGATCACCTACTCCTTCAGCTCACTAGATCACTAGACTCATTCTAATAATAACTACTAAGAATATAGTAACTGCTCTTCTTCTACTGTATGCCTATAACTAATTGTGGCACTGGAGGCAGAGAGGGAAGGTATATTTATAGCAGCCGAATGGGGTGTACGGTGAGAGAGCTGCTTTTCTGGTGGTCCAACTACCACCAAAAATTTGAGAATATTTTTGTGAGTCGGTAAGAAGTGTTTTTTGGTCATCCCTGCTCCAGAAAAACCCAACTAGTAGTGTTTTTCCCAAAGTGGAGTGGACTGTGTTGCTTATCCCCGATAAATGACATGCATCCAAGTTGAAGTGCCATCAGACTCTGCAGTGGTGTTCAAAGTATTATAGTGTATCTATGCCATACTTTTCCACACTGGCTGGATGCAGCTTAGCGTGAACCCAACCTTAGACTATAAATTCCTCACTAAATATGTAATATAAATGCACCATACTATTTCTAAATAAGGGTTAACATTTAAAGAGAGAAAATATACAGATTTGTCCAAATTTAGTCATGTGTATAAATGTGAAAACTCTGTATTTCATTCTGAAGCATCTTTCAATTTTATTTGCCTGTGCTCACTATCCATAATATAAGTGATAAGAAGTACTGGAACCTGGCCTCTGGGTAAATTATATGATATTCAACTAATGAGATTCTCAATGCCTTTTCAGTTAAAGGTGTGAACAAAACTGGTTGTTGTAAATAAAAGAAGACATATTATTATGATGAAGAAACTGCAGTTTTTACTGTTCATTTTTTATTATTTAGCATCTGGTTTCACACAACGTGAATGTCAATAATTTGTGGAAAGGGTTTTATTTGCTGATTTTATTCGATACAAGGCTGTTATTTGATTTCATGACTATTAAATAATCAAACATAGCTTTGCTTTTTCATCATTTAATGCAAGTAATTGGGGCTTCTGTCAGTTTCTTCATCATCAAAGCATCAATACAAAACAAGTTAAATTTCAGTTCATGTTCTGAGATGTTTTTGTTGCTTTTAAAATTATGACCATAAAGATAATCGCATTTATTGCATGACATGGTTTATCAGCTGCTCTGTGAAGTCAATTTGCACTAATTGCTGATGTGTCCATTTGTAATAGAAATATATTGCTTTCATAATTTTTGCCTGCATTTTGTGCAGTTACTGTGTTAGGATTATGATTTCCAATGTGGCCAGCAGAGAAGGAAAAAAGAAACGTCAACTTGGCTCAAGGTGAACATTGTTTGCTCCTGAGGTTTCCCCTGCTGCTTCCGTTTTTCCTATAACACACAAGTGGGAGGTGTATAGCTCTGTAGACTTCTGATACAAATGTTTTTATAAGGCTTTTTTCCCCTTGCAGGTCTTAGTCATTTGGTATTGAAAGACTGAATAATATTGATTGCTTTTTTTTTCTAATACAAAACTATTTCCAGATTGAGTATCACACAGTGAACCTCTTTTCAAAGTGGATTTATCTTTTCTTTCACTATATTTTATACCTTGAATTTAGAATCTTAATGATTTTTATGCTTTTGTTTTCCTTGCAAAGGTCTGCTTGGCAGTATAGTCATTCAGTTTCAAAGGATTGAATAGGTCTCTGTACGGTAAAAGCTGTTCTCACCAGTATCAATCACACATGCCTCGCACTTACTAAGGCACGTTTTAGGCACAGAAAAAGAAGCAATGATGTGCCAAAAAACATAAAAGTATGAGTGGGGAGGCAAAGAGTATGTGGCGGCAAACCTGTAATATTACTATGCTGTCTTGTACAGTTGGATGTTTCTGCACTATATCAAGTTTGTTTTATGTTTTGAATGGATGTCTGCTATTGTAACCGCACAGATCTTGTATTAGTGCTGCTTCAGATAGCTATAGGAGGGCATTCTGAGTTGCCTATAGCTTTGTTTACCTATTCAAACAATGGCTTCATATAAGACCAGGGCTAGCTAGGGTTTGCTGGAATCTGCTGTACTAAACAATAGCCTGTGATAATACCAAGAAGATCCAGGCTTCTCTGGAAACTTCTGCATGAGGACTTTAATAAGGGGGGGAGGAAGGGACTGTGTTTAGAGAGAATTGTGCTGAACATGTTAGAGTGCAGATCTGCTGTGTTTTCTTGACACAGCAGATCTCACAGTGTGAGGGCAATGTAAGTAGAGGAAAATAAATGGTTTGTTAATAAAAACCACTCTTCAAAGCACATATAGAGGTAATTGTTATGACTACAGAACCAATTAAGAGCTAATGTAGCAACTGGAGGATGGCCTCATGTGCACCCCTCAGGTCCAGAGTCCTTGGTGCAGTCACAACCTCTGCATCCCCTATTTGCGTTTGCGCGCGAAAACCATTATCGTTTCGTGCAAAAATTTGCGCGGAAATGGACGTGCTAACAGTTAGCACTCTTTTGTGAATCAAGCCCTATATGTGTATAATTGATGTAATATTTACTGCTTACCATGCACAATATTTGTATGACTAAATTTCAATAAAAATTTTTATGATAACCAATTTTCATGTTGGGGAATCCCTGTACTGTGTTCCCCAGCTCTGTGCAGAGTAATCTGCAGAGGAAGCGGCAGCTCACCCTCTCCGGGAACCTCCACGTAATGAGTTGTGTCTTCTCTCCATCTTCTAGTGTCGGCTTCTCCTTATTGCATCATTACACATAACAGGCACTAGAGGAAGCTATGAGGGAGAGAAGATGTGGCTCATTACGTGGAGGCACCCGAAGCAGGGGAGCAGCTGCTTTAGCTGTGGATTACTCTGCACTCAGCTGGAGGAGCACAGGAAGGGATTGGGAGACAAGGAGGACACAGAGGTACACAAGGGGACATCAAAGGTAAAATGAGGGCACAGGGGAACACAAGGGGGATACAGAGGTAGGTACAATGAGGACAGAAGGGGGGCACACAAGGTACAAGGGGGCCACGGTGGACACAGAGGGACAAAAGTGGCACAAGGAGGACACAAATGCTAAAAGGGGGACACAAGTGGGACACAAGGGGGGCATATTAATAGGGGAAAGAAGATCCACAAGATGCCCCTGCATTGTGGATGCACCAGGTTTAGTATTTTTCCCCCTATTTTTTTTCTTCTTAACCTAGGTGCATCTAATGGTCAGGAGTATCTTAGGGTCTGAAAAATATGGTACGTTTGATATTACTTTTCCTTTTTCTACTTTTCAGTACTTGCTATGCTGCTATACAGCCCATCTAGTATTGCATGATAGGTTGGAATTTAACATCTGATTTGATCTTTCCTGGCTTAGTGCTCTTTGTTCCTGTGAATGAGCTATCCTATCCAGTCCAATCCACTCCAATCCAATCCTATCCATCCGGCTATATAGAGTACTGGTTAAGGGCTCTGCCTCTGACACAGGCCACCAGGGTTCAAATATCTGCTCTTCCTGTTCAGTAAGCCTGCACCTATTCAGTAAGGATCCTTAGGCAAGACTCCCTAACACTGCAACTACCTATAGAGCTCGTCCTAGTGGCTGCAGCTCTAGCACTTTGAATCCGCCTGGAGAAAAGCGCAATATAAATGTTCTGTGTCTGTCACTCCATACCTCGAGACAACACCAACACATCTTCATGTAATGGCATCAACTGTTGGGTTGTTGCTGGTTTTTATATGTGCTTTGGGGCAGTTTGTATAAAAAATGTGACTTGGCCACCTCACATATAAGGGCTCTTGGTTATTGCCATCTTCTAAAAGGGTGCTTTAAACTGCTCATCCTGGACTGGGTGGTGGGCACTGGGCAGATGACTGGGATTAGTTCTGAGCATTTGCCTGAGATAAGCGCAGGACATCAACCTGGACTAGGTTCTGAGAATTCGAATGAGATTCTTGCTGACTGGCTGATTGGCCTCAGTAGCAATAAGTAGTGATGCTCGGATACCCCCAAACATGGATTCGAGTAAATCTGAACACAGCAGAATTGAAATCCGGATATGCCGTGAATGTGTCGTGATCCGGATTTGAATCAGAGCTCCAGATTCGACTCGGATTTTAGCCGTGATTACATGTAGAATCCGTGATCACAGCCATGATCACGGATTTGACTTTAACGTCGGATAGTAAAAAAAATGCTTGTGAATCATGGCTATTCTGTGATCACAAGGTCGTGATGAGCATCACTAGCTAAAGGCTTTTAATGTGTGGGAATATGGGCTATCAAAAAACACACATCTTTTATGTGTGCTTAGAGTGCTAAATCTGCTAGGATGCTTCTCACTTTCCCTCCACTGGCACCAATTGCATAAGAAACCTCTGATTTTCTGTGTGAGCATGAAACTTGTGGCTTTGGATATCAACGTCTTCTTCTTCAGAAGCATCTAAAAGCAAAAATAAAATTTAAGTCTGGTGTCTATTAGCTTACTGTAGACACAGAATGAACAAGACACAGGTCTTAGTCAAGGTTAAAAAAAGTGTTTCACTCAATGTACAATCACAATGCACAATGTGCATGCCGACAAACATGCAAGTACACAGTGCAACCATAGTAGAAAAGGTGGACACTGTGGGGATACCACGGTCACCTGTATGACAAGGAGAGCCCAGGAGCCAAATGGTGCAGTATTGTGGGTATTAGATGTTAGATTGTAGTATAAGAGTGTTTATACTCACAAAGGTCCCTGCAACCACTGTATATCACCAACGGGGAAATAACCATCCCCGCTCGGCATTCCACATCCTACTGGAGCTGGATGGTCACACTTCTGGTTGGTCCTTTTTGGTTGTATATATCACCAAACCCGGAATTTGAATACCTCTAAAAGAAGATGTAATGTATAGTACTGGGGGGTGGAGGCATCCAAAAATAGGTAATGTGATAAAACATCGCAACACTCCATCTGGTAAAGAGACCTCCATCCACCTTATTATTATTTTTTGTTACATTACCTATTTTTGGACGCCTCCACCCCCAGTACTATACATTGCAACCATGCTTATTGTACCCATCCACTTAATGATCGACTCCTCATGCTTCCGCTGCCCACACTGTACCTTTCCAGACTGCTCCCACCCATGTACACTATATAAACTCACATTTCACCCTTCTGCAAACACTGTTCCCATCCACACGGCACACGTTGCAACTCCCAGACATTGCATCCACCTACAGCCAATGTATCCACATACAATGCATCCAAAGATATGCACTGTACCCACTTACACTGAACCCAGCCACAGACACCATATCCATCCACATTGCAACCACTCACAAAGACTGCTCCCACCAACACTGCACCCACAGAGACTGTACCCACTCACACACAGAGAACACTGTAACCAGACATTGTACCCACCCACACTGTACCCACCAGCAGATGGCTGCAATGTGCATGCAACCATGCACATTGCAGCCACCCATAAACACTATAAATACTGTACCAATCCATGATGTCACCATTCACCACTCATATTCAGTGCCACTCTCATGGTGCTGATGCAACATATCTTCTCTCCAATGAAATAAAGGAACATACTATGTTTCTATTTTTTCATGATTACAAAATAATTGTTTTGTAAATTCCCTTTTAAGTTCGATATTTTTTATTTGTCAAGTATTTTTTTGGTTGAACTTGATGGACAGAGGTCATTTTTCAACTGGCCTAGCTATGTACTGTAACTACTATTGGTTTTGTAGTATACAATAGTTCTTATCCAAAGTGTGCCTTGATATTTTTATCTCTTTTTTTTCTCATATATATAAGTGGAGTGCAGGTGCTATAGCAATGCACTGGCACTGTGTCCTATACATGGCCACATACATTATACTATGGCCCTTAACTTGGATATAGATACCAAGGCAACTTGCCCAGTTTTAATGGCCTCATTGAAGTGGTGAACTTTACCATGATATGCATCAGGCAGGGGGACACGGCCTGTGGCGTTAGCCTCTTTATGGCAATTAACCTTTCTGCACTTCAGGTCAAGTGACCACTTCCCATTACTTTGCACAGTCATGTAATAAAATGTTATCAGATCAGCTTTCAATTTGCATGTTGCACTTTGTTTGTATGGCCTTGGCATGATATAATCAACTTTTGGTCACAGCCTGTTAAGAAATCTCTATTGATGAACTATGGAGCACTTTTTAAAATGATTGACTTTTGCACTTTTTATATTTGCATTTATTTTATATACCATCCCTTATGCCTGTATTTATTTATTGATGTTGCCAAATTGCACTCTATCGATTATGGTCCAATGCACCACCTGCTTCCCTGTGTTTTGTAATGGATTTTATTGCCTATGATGTCCTATAAGGTATTACATTTATAAGAATTAATATTCCATGTGCCTCAATTAATATGTATGTATTGTTCTCCTTTGGTGTTTACAAATGAGTACCCTAGTTAGCGTTTGAATTTATAAAAATGTATATGCACCTCTGGCATATTGTAAATCCTCTCCCATGAAAGCATTTGTCTTTACAGCAATACTGTAGTGGACTGCATGGTGGTGTAGTGGTAACTAAGCACAATAGCCTTGCAGTGCTGGGTCCACAGTTTGAATCTCAGTCAGGGCACTATCTGCACAGTGCTGCCAGTGGTCTCTGCACATTATTATTAGCCTTAAAGGAGTTATCAGGGCAAATCTATGAAAAAGAGTGGTACTTACCGGGGGCTTCTGTCAAATATCTGATCGATATCTGCTTAAAATAATTACTAACTACCTTAAAGGGCCAGCCTTAAGGTCGTCATAACCAACATTTAGACAGTAGTGGGTGCGTACCTCACTATAAACAGAATATTTATAGGTTAACAGGTTTACCTCTGAAAAAAAAACGCAACACTCAGCTGTTGAATTTTATAAAATTAACTTGTTATCAAAATAGATAAAGCATATATATATATATATTTATATATATAGGAATATACATCTCTCCAGTTGTTGTCAGTAATAATCAAATATTTAGTCTCTGTGTGTGACTACCTGACAGTATCAGCGCTTGTCCTTAACACCTTCGGAAAGTATTCAGCCGGTAGCAGATTTCCACAGAACTTGGAACGCCAGAGCAAATTAAGAGTCTTTATTGTATCCAACCGGGATACTCATTACAATCTTAGTTACAAACTTATATTGAAAAACATACGAAGCAAAGCAAACATCAGCATGGGATAATACGGATATTGAGCAAAGCTGAGATTAATATGAGCGCGCTAACCCCTGCCTATAAGGATCAATCTTATATATGGAAAAACCTCCAGATCCACAAGTGTTAACTAACCACATGCCCCCGAAGGTGGGATATGGGTGAGTTCCAGATGTCACCCCTATTAAACACTTGCTATTGGCTTATAGAACTCTGTGATTGACATCCAGAACTCTGTGATTGACATCCGTCTAGTGCGCAAGCGCGAAGCCTATGCCCTGTACCCTAAATACTTAGAAGCTGGTGTTTAGAAACACCAGGCATTGTTTGGCCCTGGCTATCCCAAGCTCAGACAGCCAGTCTGCACATCACCTAGATAATGCTGCATTCTGACCTTTACTATTCCCTGTAATGTTTCGTCTTCTACTCCACTCTCTGGCCGTCTAGAATTTGTATAGAAAGAGAACTCTGCACATAATCTTTGACTGAAACACAGGTCACTTTGGCTATCATAAGGGCCATACCTTGCAAGACTCTCTAATGATCTTACAGTCCCCCCTAAAGACTTATATGCAGAATTCTCCTAACAGATTTCCTACATCATCCTCTGTTTAATCCCTCACTCAGCCAGTCCATATTGGTCTCCATGACCTTTCCCTTTTAGGTTCCACCTCTCCATGATGACACACAGTCCCTTGTCTAGGTGGCCACACCCTGGGAGAGAGCTACACCTCTGAGCTCTACTGGGGATGCCCTAATGTGTAGCACCTCCACTCAGACGCATCCATGTCACAAACGTATCACTTCCATACTTGCATGTTCATGGAAGAGTGAAACTTGCTGTTAAAGGGAATGCTGGAAACAGATACCTTTTAATGGACTTCTCATATGGCATGTCTGAGCCTAGAAACTTTTCATACTATAACATACTATAACTTATATCTAAAATATTGACTTATAAGATAATATGTCTAACACTAACTTACTAATTTTCTAACCATATTGCATAATCTCAAACACAAAATCACTTGTGTAATCAAGCATAATTATAATACCCCTCCTAATGATCAGTGGGTGCTTATCTTAACAAATTAAAACAAAAATGTGGGCTGATTTTACGACCATGGAGTATTATCTCTCAAGATGGGCACCCCCTGTGGAGCTTTGCTCTTAACACTTTGAGGAATAACATAGTTAAACCTCGACACTAGATCCATCTGGGATTTTTGCTCACACAGTACGTTCCCCCCTTGTGAGATTCACTTTGTCTGACAACTTAAATCCATAAATATGTCTGTAGACTTCATGTTAAAAAGCAAAAGTAAACTTTTTCTTGCGGCCCCCAGGAATCTTGGTCTGCCCTCCGGTAAAAGTTGTCAATCTTCTTGTATCATAATACCAGTAATAGTAATGATAATAGTAGTAAGAATAATAGTCATAATAGTAACGATAATAGTCATCATAGTAATGATCATAGTCAGAATAGGAGTGATAATAGTCAGAATAGTAATGATAATAGTCCCAGATGGTACATCCTGGAAAAAAGAAAGCATTAGCACTTTGGGTTACATTTCGCCCAATCAGTCTTTCAGTCTTTTCCTCGGTCTCGGAAATCCTGCTCCTCTCCATGTTGACATCTGGAAACTTTCGTTTGTACGGATGAAATCTCGCTAGCCATCTCAGTTGCCATCTATTCATCTTCCTTGCATACATGTTGTCAAATCACCTGAAATCGACATAGGAACACATCATTCCTTATTATTGGTTGTGCCTGACCCTTCTAGAGTCGGGCCTTTCCCTTTATACACTTTACATTGATCGATATGCACAATGATTGGTTTCTGTGGAGTTCTTTTGAACTTTTCTTGCTTTTTGGTGGATTGAATGACTGATTGAAATCCCTCTCCACTACCAAAGTGGTATCACTTACTTTCTTTATGATTTTGTAAGGACCTTCAAAATTTGCTTCCCACGGACCTGTCTTTCTGAAAATTTTCACCATCACCCACCCCCCTTGGACATAATTTTCAGATGCGCTATCTGCAGTATGTACGGGCTCTGTGCGACACATGTTTGTGGCTGCAAACTGCAAAGTCCTTTGCAGTTGCGCTTGCAAAGCTTTTAACCATTTTTCATGGTTAATGGCCTGTTTTTGCACCTCTGAAAGAAAAGGTTTGTTCGGGAAGACAAGATGCATTTTCCTCCCTGTCATCAGTTCAAGTGGTGACACTTTTGTGGCCGCTGCAGGTGTGGCTTGATACGCCATCATTACAGCTGGAAGGTGGGTAACCCAGTCTTTGCCATAGTTCAGGATCATCCTTTTTAAGCCCGTCTTAAGAGTACGGTTCATACGTTCCACTATCCCAGAAGACTGGGGTCTGTACGGTATGTGGAACTTTTGGACTATTCCTAAAAGGGCACAAAGTGTTTTCATCACCTGACCAACAAAACTTGGGCCTTGATCTGACTCAATACATTTGGGCAACCCCCACCTACTGAAAACATGTTCCCATAAGGCTTTAGCTGTACACAGGGCTGTGGCAGACTTGAGAGGTATGACCTCCACGTATTTTGTGAAAATGTCGACTATTACAAACGCAAATCACAATCCCCCCTGGCTACAGGGAGTGGGCCTACGAAATCAACCTGTAGGGTCTCCCAGGGAGGGACCTCCCGCCACAGGAACCCTCTGTAAAGCAGGTTCTTCCCCTTTTGGCTTGGGATTGATCTGGGCACATATGAGACATCCTTGTACACACTCCTCACATGTCTGTTTAAGGGTAGGGCTGTAGTATTTGTTTTTCATCACTTCTACTAGCCGTGCTATCCCTATGTGTCCCAAAATGTCGTGGTTGAATCTCACCAATTCCTTCTCTAAATGTTGTGGCATATATGGCACTATTCCTTCTGGCCTTTGTTTACACAGAACACCATTGATCACCACCAGCTCTGCTGGAAGTTTGGTCTGTTCCACAATCTGAACAATGTTTTGATCTTTCCTTTGTTCTTGGAGGAAACAGGGTGCCGGTTCCGGAACCTGCTGCTTCATCTTGGAAAGTTTGCTGATCGAAGGCATTTCCTCTGAATAGAAAAAATCTCCCTCCACCGCTGCCTTTTTTGCCCGTGTGCCTACCATTGCATTCGCCAAGAGAATGTCATCATTACCTGGAGGAAGGTGTGCTTTCACTTTAACTAAAGACACCCATTCAGGGCTCCGCATGCCAGTCTGAAAGAGTTGCATGAGGATCTCTAAATGCTGAATGGGTTTGCCTATTGCATCCACCATTCCTCTTTTGGCCCAAATGGGAAGGTAGTCGCACAGGGAACGTACCACATATGCACTGTCACTGTAAATGGTGATTCTCACCTCTGTGTTTTGGATTACCCATTGGACGGCTTCCAATTCGGCTCTCTGTGCCAAAAAACCTGGTGGGAGCTGGAAAAGGTATGTTTGATCAGTCCGTGGGATAAAAACTGCAAAACCTGCCCAGTATTGACCTTTTTGCCAATACCTGGCCCCATCCACAAAATTTTTTACCGCTCCTTCAACGGGGAGATGGCCGTACGGACTGGTCAATTTCTTTTCCACCTTCTGGACACAATCATGTTCTGTTCCCTCATACTGCATCAGTTGAAGAAGGACATATTTTGCACTGTGTACTATGGTAATGTTCTTCTCACTAAGAGGGACAATCCGCTGTGTCAACCTCTGTGCTGATACCCCCCTGACCTGCCCTTGCAAAATCATTCTCAGGGGTGTAGGTGGTGTCTGCACCTGGATTGGAGAAAAGCCTACAATGTGCTCTGTAGCAATTATTGCCCAATGTAGAGCTACCACTTGTTTTACACATTCTGGCATCCCCTTTTCCACAGGTGACAAGACTCTGGAGAAATAACCTAGGATTCTAGGCCCATCTGGATGTTTTTGCAACAGCACGGCTGAGATGGCCTGTTCTGAAGCAAACACCTGTATGGCAAATGGCAAGTCTCGGTGCAATGTGCACAGAGCTGGCGCTTGTGCCAAAGCTTGTTTCAGCCCTTCCCATGCTGTCTGACACTTGTCAGTCCATGGGAGGCTTTTGGATGCTTTTTCCTGATCTCTCAGAAGTTCATATAAGGTTTTCGTTTTTTCTGCAAACCCTTCTATGAATTCTCTGCTGAAATTGACCAAACCCAGGATTTTCCTGAGCCCTGTCACTGTTGTGGGTCTTGGGAGTGCCAGAACTGCTGCCACCCTCTTTTGTATCAGTTTCCTGCCCGTCCCAGAGATTTGAACTCCCAGATATGTTACCTCATCCTTCAGGATCTGTGCTTTCCCTGGATTCAGCTTTAGGCCTGAATCCTGGAGAGCTTGAAAAACCATGTCCAGTATCTCTTTATGCTGATCTACATCAACATAAAAGAGCAATGCATCTCCCAGGTTAAGGGGTTCTAAAACATGTGCCAGCGCCTGATGAAAAAGAGAGGGACTGCTGTGCAATCCCATAGGCAAAACCATGAAGGTATATTGTTGACTCCGGAAGGAAAAGGCGAACCTGTACTGGGAATCTTTATGCAATGGTATGCTGAAAAAACCTTGACATATATCCAAGCAACTGAACACACAGCATTTTGCATCAACTCTGGCTAAAATGTCTGGCATTGAAGCCACAATTGTGGTCACGGGCGGAGTTACCTTGTTCACTGCCGCCCTCAAATCCACACATAGTCGGGCTATTGGATACCGAATTACATGGCCTGATAATCTGCTTGTCTAGGAACTCTTGAATGATTTTACTCACTGGTTCCTCAGATTCTGGGGGAAGGAGGTACTGCCGAATGGATGGGGGGTCCGGACCAGAAATCCTGACCACCACATTCATCCTCCCAATGTCTGTTTTGCTGTTTGCCCATAACTTTGGATATTTTTCCAGATATGGGCGAAGGTTTGGATCAAATTGTTCAGACCAGCCTTCCTCCAGATCCTCTCTTGACACCTTGAAAACATCTTGCCAACCCTCTTGATTGACACATTTGATGCTCTGATCAGGTACCCCAGTACTCCACACGACCTGATTTGGCATATCAATCAGCTACCCCTGTTTTCGGATTGCATCCGACCCCAGAAGTGTCCCCTTGATGTCCGTTTTCCACACTGGAACAGCCATAGTGAATCCGCCCAGTTTTACCCGTGCTTGCGGAATCAATCTGGCTTTGCTTTGGTATCCATTGAAACTAATCACATTAGTAGTTTCTGTGGAACCCTTCTCTTTTAATGGCAGACCGGTGGTTGATACTGATGCACCTGTGTCTAACAAAAATTTTTACTCAAACCCCTCCACTGCCCCTTTAAAGAGACACTGAAGCGAAAAAAAAATATGATACAATGAATTGGTTGTGTACTATGAATAATTACTAGAAGATTAGCAGCAAAGAAAATATTCTCATATTTTTATTTTCAGGTATATAGTGTTTTTTCTAACATTGCATCATTCTATAATATGTGCAGATTACACAACACTCAGCATTCCAAATTATTCTTTCAGAGCAGTCTGTGAACTAATGACCTCTCCTCTGGCAGAGAAAAAGTAAATAGTCCAATAACACTTGAGATAATAAAAGTCAGATAACAGCCCTCTCCACGACTTTGAAAGTCGCAGAGCTTAATTGCTTTTTTACATAGAGATAACTAGAGTTTCTTAACTCTTCCTGTACTGGAAACAATTATACTGATGTATCTGATCTTAATGTTATATTTCTTAGCTGTACTACACATACAAACCATAATATCATAATTTGTTTTTCGCTTCAGTGTCTCTTTAAGATAAGGCCGTCCATCCCGCCCTATTACAATAGGTGCAACGAAGGACAAAGCAGTGGGGGCGTACACCGTCAATCGGAGGCTGTGTCTGTATCCTCGCTGCTTTGATCGTTAAGGTACATTGCAACTATCAGCTTCATGGCCTCAGTGTATGGAGACTTCCTTACCTGTCCTACTTCTAAAACCAGAGGCTCTTTTCCTTGCTCTTTTGTCTGATAAGAGCTAGAGGATTCAGGAGAATTCTCCACTTTCTGTCCTTTGACAAAGTTACGTTTTGGTTTAATTGGCTGCACAAACCCATTCTCCTGTGCTGCAGCCTGGTCATCTGCGTCTTCTTTCTCTGCTTTGCTTGGGCATGCTCAGTGCAGTTTCTAGGCTAAAATGCACCCAGGGCGAGGGTGTAAAAATTGCGCCCCCCTCCCCCGGTATAGGTAGCCAGCTATAGGTTCCCCCCCCCCCCCCCCCGAGTATAGGAGGCCAGGCATAGGTGAGCCAGTAAAGTTGCCGCCCGTATAGGTTAGCCAGGTAGTTGCCTCCAGTATAGGTAGCCAGTATAGTTGCCCCCAGTATATGTTAGATAGGCAGGCACCCCTTCCCCCCGGTATAAGTTAGATAAGTAGGTGCCCCCAGTACAGGTTAGCTAGGTAGGTACCTCCAATATAGGTAGCCAGTATAGTTGCCCCCAGCATAGGTTAGATAGGTAGGTACCCCCAGTATAGGTTAGTTAGGTAGGTGCCCCCAGTATCGGTAGCCAGTATAGTTGCCACCTGTATAGGCTAGCTAGGTAGGTAGGTGCCCCCAATACAGGTTAGATAAGTGCCCCCAGTATAGGTTAGATAGGTAGCTGCCCCCCAGTATAGGTTAGATTAGGTAGGTGTCCCCCAGTATAGGATAGATAGGTAGCTGCCCCAGTACAGGTTAGATTAGGTAGGTGCCCCCCAGTATAGGATAGATAGGTAGCTGCCCCTGAGTACAGGTTAGATTAGGTAGGTGCCCCCCAGTATAGGATAGATAGGTAGCTTGCCCAGTATAGGTTAAGTAGGTAGGTGAGCCCTCAATGGCGGGGGGAGCCAGAGCCGCGGGGAGGTCAGCCCGACCTCTTCCTCCCTCTCCTCTCCCGGCCGCCCTCCGTGCTCCCCCCTCGGAATGCAGCAGAGTTAGCGCGCAGGGAAGTGCTGCTATACACAGTTACTCACCTCCCTGGATCCGATCGCCGCTCACGCCCTGCTGGTCTCCTCTCTGCAATGTAGCCTGATACACACGCTGCTTCCTAATACACACGTGCTCTCCGTTCACTGTCGAACACGGGTTAAATCGACACCACTGTAATAATCAAATATTTAGTCTCTGTGTGTGACTACCTGACAGTATCAGCGCTTGTCCTTACCACCTTCGGAAAGTATTCAGCCGGTAGCAGATTTCCACAGAACTTGGAACGCCAGAGCAAATTAAGAGTCTTTATTGTATTTAACCGGGATACTCGTTACAATCTTGGTTACAAACTAATATTGAAAAACATACGAAGCAAAGCAAACATCAGCATGGGATAATACGGATATTGAGCAAAGCTGAGATTAATATGAGCGTGCTAGCCCCGGCCTATAAGGATCAATCTTATATATGGAAAAACCTCCAGATCCACAAGTGTTAACTAACCACACGCCCCCAAAGGTGGGATATGGGTGAGTTCCAGATGTCACCCCTATTAAACACTTGCTATTGGCTTATAGAACTCTGTGATTGACATCCAGAACTCTGTGATTGACATCCGTCTAGTGCGCAAGCGCGAAGCCTATGCCCTGTACCCTAAATACTTAGAAGCTGGTGTTTAGAAACACCAGGCATTGTTTGGCCCTGGCTATCCCAAGCTCAGACAGCCAGTCTGCACATCACCTAGATAATGCTGCATTCTGACCTTTACTATTACCTGTAATGTTCCCTCTTCTATTCCACTCTCTGGCCTTCTAGAATCTGTATAGAAAGAGAACTCTGCACATAATCTTTGACTGAAACACAGGTCACTTTGGCTATCATAAGGGCCATACCTTGCAAGACCCTCTAAGGATCTTACATTGTCCATCATCCAAAAATACATTTTCAAAGTTCCTTTAGTGAAAAGAGTCCATTTCAATATAGCAAATATTCTGCTGTAGCTTTTATCCTTCATCGATAATTGTTGTCTCGAGATTGTACAGTGTATGTTACACACAATATAGCTTTATCCTTAAAAAATGATATATGAAGTTCTATTCTTATATAAAGAACTTAAAGTAGATATATCTTAATCAATCAAAGCTTGGTAATTGTCTCTAAGCTTGCAATTGCATTAGAATAGTAATGCTTACTGAATTATATATGAAATATAGCATATAAAAACGTTATCTAAAAACTTAAAAAACTGCTGAAGTGTAAAAATGACAAGTCTTTAACTTTTATAAAAGCTATTGTCAATAAATTTTCACCAAGAATAATTGCATATTACCTGTCTTGGGTTTCAGAATTACAATGAAAGGTAGTGTCTTGCTAGGCCTCAATCGATCTCAGTAGAGTGTCAGGCTTGATGCTCAAATGTGCTAGCCTGCTAGGCCTTTTTATTGTAATTTTTCCAATATGGCATCGGGGTAGGGGATTTTACATGAAGTCATGTTCTTTTTATAACATTTCTAAAAATACATGTACAGGTCTTCACTTTTTATTTTTTAGATGGGGATCTCTAGATGCCCCCTGTGGTTATAAGTGGTAATGGCCGGCCCAAAGCTTTTGGGCCTAATTGTTTTAATACAATCTGAAATAAAGTGTATATTATTGATCAGCCTATTAGATATGTGTGAACACTATGTTATTAACATTTTGCGTATAAAGCAGGCTTTAGTTTTAGCAGAGTATATCTTGACCTTAGATGGTTAAAACACAACAAATACTGCATAACATGTGAACATTTTTTCAATACTATCTTATTCTTAACCTTGTAGGAATAAACAGGTCACTTCCAAAAATAACACTGAGAAATACAATAATCTAATTCTGTTTTTGCTTGTACTCACGGATCTTGAAATTCACTCAAATAATCTGCAAACCATTTAAAACATTTGTATACGATTTGGGCAAGGGGGATGATCATTTCTCTGCATTAGTATGAGATTCTGACAGCCCCAAGCTCCCAGGACCTCCCTCGCTGCAGCTCTGAAGTCAGCCGTTCACCGGAGCTCCGACCCAGTCCCCAGCGATGACGTCAGAGCGACCTCCAGGCGCTGTCAATCACCGCCACGTGGGCCGGAGCGGACTGGTGGTAAGTACCACTCTTTTTCATAGATTTGCCCTGATAACTCCTTTAACCTTCTAATTTTAAATGCTTTACTTTACACTTGGTAGGCCAAATGAAATTAACCTCCCTGACGTTTTTTTTCATCTAATTTTTTTTTATCATGTAGCTAGCCTAGCGTAGCTACATGGTTCCCCCCTCCCTGCTCCCTCCCTCCCTCCCACCCTTTCGATCGCCACCAGCAATCAAACCCATCAGGAAATCCCATTCTGAACGGGATTTCCTGTAGGGCTTCCCGATCCACCCCATAGTGCAGCCTGGCGGTGATTAACAAGACTGCGCAAGGGGTCTGCGGGGGGGGGGTCCTCTTTCGCAGTAGATAGCGGCGGATCGGCAGCAAGCGGCGGCGATCGGGTAAGACAAACAGTTAGCAAAGTGCTAGCTGCGTGTTTAATAAAAAAATTATGCAAATCGGCCCAACAGGGCCTGAGCAATCCAGCGCAGCGTCCGTAACGCCCAGGAGGTTAAACAATATACTGTAGATTCAAGAGCTCATCACTTTTCTTCAATAGCTAAAGCAATAAACTTTATACCAGGGATCCACCACTGGGCCGCCAGTTTAAGATTAAACTTTCCCAAAGGCAATGACCTGGTCAGTACAAGTTCTGGGCATTAAGGTTCACTAAACCCTCTTCGAACATCTCCACTTAGTTGTTCAGGTTCTTGCCAGCATTCAAATCCACATTGGATAGCAGATAATTAAATGGGTGGATCAAACCTCATAAAACAAACTCTAACATAGTAAACTAACAACTTAATCCAGTAAAATCGACATAAATGTATTAAATATTTCATTTACAAACAACGGCTTGTGTAATGAGCAGAGAGTTTTGCAGACTCTCCACCCGATGCCTCCTGGGCAGATATGCCAGAAAATCTGTGTTCATAGTCACATAGTCAATCTATCAGAGGTGATGACAGAAAGCAGTCTAAATCATATCCAGGAGTTATAACACTAATAACTAACTGCTATCAATGACATTGAAGTACTTGGGCAGACATTTATAGGGATAGACACCAAATAAATGGGACAACAAATCCCAGAAGCCATTGACTGCTTGTACAAAAGAGTGAGCAATCAGTCTCTCATAATACCTAATTTTAGAAAACCTCCTCCAGCTGCTAATGCCACTGCCAGAGGAAATAAAGTGAGCGCATGGCCACACACGACCATCCAAAAGTGGGGATGATGCACTGAGCATCAGAAGAAGCCATCAGTTTCAGTCATCTTCGGAAAGAGCTAGAGTTGCTGCAGGAATGCTTATGAGGTAAGTGCATGACAGAGTCTTAGAGAACTAAATTATAGACTTATTACTAGGTGTTGAGTTCCTATTGAAGTCAAAGTTCTGCATAAATTAAATGTTATAGATTCAAAAAGCTTTAGAATCTGTATGTATATTTTATTATAATGTCTGCACTGAGGAAAAACTTTCTGTTAGACTTTTGGGATGCACGCAAAAAAAGAAAAAACAATATTTTTGTAATGTAAGTAAAAGGCAAGAATTCATGTTGCTCACTTCCACCTTGTGCTGACATTTGAGCCACTTTCTTTAAAATACAGTTTTGCGTCTATCTTGAATTGCAGGATTTAAATTCCTCTTTGTTTTTACTCTATAACAATTTACTGCACATTTTTAGCCGCAGGTTATAGGATCATCATTTTAATTATGTCAGCCTGGAATTTCAAGATTTGAATTAATGTGACTAATCTGAACAAAACTGATTTTACATTTGTTGCAGCTAAAATTAAAAGTATAACAGTCCTTCAGTAAAGGTTGATTTAAGTTTAAGTATAAAATAAAATATTGTATTATTTACTCGCTAATTGGTGCCTATCACATTAATTTCCTTCAGACAGATGAATGCAATAAAACAATACATATATAGTTGCACTTATCAAAAAGGTGTTGTATTAATTTATTTATGTATTTATATAGCTCCAACATATTATGCAGTGCTGTGCAGAGTATATTGTCTTGTCACTAACTGTACCTCAGTGGAGATCACAATCTAATCCCTACCATAGTCATATGTCTATGTACTGTATGTATAGTCTAGTGTGTGTATTATAGTCTAGAGCCAATTTAGGGTGAAGCCAATTAACATATCTGTATGTTTTTGGGATGTGGGAGGAAACCCGAGTGCCCAGAGGAAACCCACGCAGACACAGGAAGAACACACAAATTCCTTGCAGATGTTGACCTGGCTGGGATTTTAACAAGGGAACCCAGCACTTGCAAGGCAAGAGCGCTAACCACTATGCCACTGTGCTTCAGGGTAAAGTCCAACTCCATTTCTTTGTTTGTATTTTATGTTTTTACTATAGTGTAATATTGTTATTGTTGTGTCACTTTGCCCTGTATAGATAACTTCTAGGCTAGTGTGGTTCTGTGAGAGGCTCTGGGTGACACAAGGAAAAGGAAGTAAAAGAATACATTAAAATATGATGGAGGTGCTATCTTTTCCAATCCCCAATAAATGAAAAAAAGATTACTGAAGAGGTTTATAATTATGTTTTTATTGTTTAACTTGCCGTAGTGACATCTAATGCTAGTAGAGGAAATAAAGAAAAGTTTCTTGTAACGATTAGTGTCAGCACACAGAGAGAATCTGATTATTGATGATCTGCAGAATCATCAACAATACAGATGTATACCTGATTATGGATGATCTGCAGAATCACCAATAATACAAGTATGACTAACCTCTGGACACCTAATGAAGTGTAAGTGTTTGGTGCAACTGTAGGCTATCTCCCGTGAGGCGGGAGACACAGATAACTTTGGCCAGAGACCACCTGAGGAGCAGGTGGCCCTTGGTTGTGCAGGGACTATCTCCTAATAGAGGGGATAGAGCAGCCAGTGATTCCCTGGTAAACTGGTAATCAGACTGTACTGCAGCCAGGAGACTCCTATGGGGTAGAGGCCACTGGCTGCACTGCAGGTAGGACTCTCTGAGGAGCAAGAGTCCTTACAGCTAACCGACACTTGGTGGAATAGTGTCACGGGTAGTACAGACAGACTGAACACTCGGAGGAAGTGACAGCCAGGAGGGTCGGGCAAGCAAGGTCAGCAACACACGAGCAGATAAGGTACAAAGACAGAAGGCTGATTCGGTAACCGGGTACAGGCAAGGTTTGGCAACTGGTAGACAGATAGGCAGAGGTACCGAATCAGAAAGCAAGAGAGAGGTCGACAGAGCAAATGGTCATAACTAGGGATGGGACGACGAATCCGGCGAATCCACGAATCCCTCGAATATTGGGAAATATTCGAGATTCCTGGATTCGAATCCCGATGCCATTTTCCACTATACGAATCCGCCGAATCCCGACGCTGCATCGCCGCACATCCGTCGCTCGCACTCGTCCTCCTTCGACCTCCTCCGACCCCCCCGCGCCTCCTCCGCCCGCCCGCATACTGTATCAACTCACCTAACCATAGCGGAGCGCAGAGCGGCAGACCTCTCGCTGACTTCCTGGTTCCCTCTAGTGACGACTTTTACAATGACGTCATCAGTTAAAGCCGGTCCGGCCACTAGAGGGAACAGGGAAGTAACGAAGAGGTCTGCCGCTCTGCGCTCCACGGGAAAGGTGAGTAGATTCTTATGCAGGGGTGAGCGGAGGAGGCACGGGGGATGGAGGAGGCCGTGGGGGGTTGGGGGTGAGCAGAGGAGGCACCTATCTATCGGACACTATACCTACCTACCTACAGGCCACTATACCTACCTACAGGCCACTATACCTACCTACCGGCCACTATCCTTACCTACCTACAGGCCGCTATACCTACCTACCTACCTACAGGCCGCTATACCTACCTACCTACCTACCTACAGGCCCCTATACCTACCTAAAGGCCCCCTATACCTACCTACCTAAAGGCCCCTATACCTACCTAAAGGCCCCCTATACCTACCTACCTACCTACCTACCTAAAGGTCCCTATACCTACCTACCTAAAGGCCCCTATACCTACCTACCTACAGGCCACTATACCTACCTACAGGCCTCAATACCTACCTACCTACTCACCTACCTACAGGCCCCCTATACGTACCTACCTACCTAAAGGCACCTATACCTGCCTACCTACATACCTACCTATACTTAAGGCCCTATACCCTGCTACCTATACTGAAGGTCCCTTTACCTACCTACCTACCTACAGGCCCCTATACCTACCTAATGGCCCCCTATACCTACCTACCTAAAGGCCCCTATACCCCTATACGAACCTTCCCTCCGTACCTAAAGGCCCCTATACCTACCTACCTAAAGGCCCCTATACCTACCTACCTACCTACCTACAGGCTACTATACCTACCTACAGGCCTCAATACCTACCTACCCACCTACCTACAGGCCCCCTATACGTACCTACTTACCTAAAGGTACCTATACCTGCCTACCTACATACCTACCTATACTTAAGGCCCTATACCCTGCTACCTATACTGAAGGTCCCTTTACCTACCTACCTACCTATACTGAAGGCACATGTACCTTACTACCTATACTGAAGGCCCCTATACCTAGCTACCTACCTATACTGAAGGCACATATACCCTGCTACCTATACTGAAGGCCCCTATACCTTGCAACCGATACTGAAGGCACATGTACCTTGCTACCGATACTGAAGGCCTCTATACCCTGCTACCTACCTATACTGAAGGCACATATACCCTGCTACCTATACTGAAGGCACATATAACCTGCTACCTATACTGAAGGCCCATATACCCTGCTACCTATACTGAAGGCCCATATACCCTGCTATCTATACTGAAGGCCCATATACCCTGCTACCTATACTGAAGGCCCATATACCCTGCTACCTATACTAAAGGCCCATATACCCTGCTACCTATACTGAAGGCCCATATACCCTGCTACCTATACTGAAGGCCCATATACCCTGCTACCTATACTGAAGGCCCATATACCTTGCTACCTACACTGCAGGCCCCTATACCTTGCTACCTATACTGAAAACTACCAATATTGAAGGCACCCATACTTAGCTAGCTATACTGAAGGCACCTTTACCTCGCTACCTATGCCTGGGTACCACGGATCACACAATTCTTATGTGCAGGATTCGTTAGATTCAGGATTCAAAAGGTTTGAGATATTCGAGAACCTTTTTAGATTCGGATCCGGATTCTGATTCAAAGAAATTGTGGATTCGTCCCATCCCTAGTCATAACAGATATAAAGCACAATCCTAGTCTGGGGTGTGAGGTCCTTGGTCTCGACACCCTGGAACTAGTCTAAGGAATAACACAGTATCCTATGCTTGGGTGTGAGGTCCTTGGTCTCAACACCCTGGAACTGGTCTAAGGTATAACACAGCAATGACACAGCAATCCTAAGCTTGGGTGTGAGGTCCTTGGTCTCAACACCCTGGAACTGGTCTAAAGTATAACATAGCAATGACACAGTCATCCTAAGCTTGGGTGTGAGGTCCTTGGTCTCAACACCCTGGAACTGGTCTAAAGTATAACACAGCAATGACACAGTAATCCTAAGCTTGGGTGTGAGGTCCTTGGCCAATCAGGAGTTCCGCTGGAATCAGCTGATCATCCTGACCAGCTGATACCTCTCCTGCTGGCATAAAGGTCCTGCCTTCTAGCTCGTGCGCACATAGCTCTCAAGGCAAACCAGACGCATGCTGCTGTGCGGAAACCGCCGGTCTGAATGCAGAGACAGCCACCCCGCCGCCAGAGCGCGCGGCGGCATCTCCGCTATTCATTACATTTCTCCAGCTAAGACATAGGCAACCATGAAAAACTCAGATGAGTTTTACTATCTAAAATGCAAGTTCTGTATGGAGTTGATCTTTAAATGTGAAATTACACATCTCTAATAAATTCCACTCCTTACATTAAATCTCCCTAAAGGTGCCCCTACATGGTACAATTTTTCATTTTTTTTTTGATTAGATAATTTAGTTTGATTATTCCGTTAAATCAAATATAAATATTTTTCCAGCATGTCGATCAGATTTTTCTCCAAAAAATTGGATAATCATTCAAATTTCTTAATCAAAAAAAAATATTTTCAACTTTCTTTCGATTCGATCATTTAGATCGAATAAACGGGAAAATCAAACATTTTTATTGTACCGTGTATGGGCACCATAAGAAATTGCATCCACTGTATTATCCCTACTAGCGTTGGTGTTAAAATTCTGCATAATACTCCTGAACACCACACTTCAGCCCCATTATAGTACTGAACAAGCTGACAGGGTCAGGGGAAGTTCACTTACTTGCAATTCAGAGCATGACTCAGATACTTCCTACTTCCTACTTCGGGCTTTGAGTAACATGGTGGTGTAGTGGATAGCACTCTCACCTTGCAGCATTGAGTCCCTGGTTTGAATCTCAACCTGGACACTATCTGCACAAAGTTCATATGTTCTCCTCGTGTCTGTGAGGGCTTCCTCTGGGCTCTCCACTTTCCTCCCAAATCCCCAAAATATACAGGTAATTTAACTACTTTCCCTCTAATATCAACCCTAGATTATGATGGACATATGGCATTGGCTTTACTATGGATTAGATTGTGAGCCTCTTTGATGGAAATTTAAGTGACAAGACAATATACTCTGTATAGCTCTGCATAATATGTTGGTGCTATATAAATACTAAATAATAATGTTTGAGAGTATTTGGTTGTTGCAAATTGGATAGTCCAAAATCACACACCAACACGTATACCCACCATACTTTCTTATTTTAAGTTGGAGAAGAAGCATCACTGCTGCTCTTCCATGGCCCTGATTGTGGAACCAGGACAACATGGGACAACCTTGGTAATCTGAGGAAGGGCACCTCATGTCAACCCAACCACAGAACACAAATTGCAAAATATTGACCATGTTCAGGCTAGGTTCACAGTGGGACATTGCATTGTGATGCAACAATAAAGTCGTAATGCAGCATTACAACACAACGCAATAAAAAAGTGGTAACGCACATTAACATTGCATAAAGTAGGTACAGTGAGGCATACAGACAATGAAAAGTATGCTTTCCTGAACCTGGTAATGTGTGCGTTTAGAGGTAACGCACTGCAGCAGTGTGTTACCATAACACTACATGTTACAACACTACACGTAACACTACACGTTACCATAACACTATACGTTACAGTTCGACGCTAACATTGCACTGTGACCATCGCATAGACTTTTCATTGCAGTGCGGTAAGCTGCATTATAAGGCTTTATAATGCAGCTCTGCAACATCCCACTGTGAACCTAGCCCCTTTTACACTTAATCAGTTGCTCTCAGTTATAACTGAAAGAAAACTGATTTTCAAAGTAATGCCCATGTTTTCCTATGGCACCTTTCACACTTAACGCGTTTTAACTAAAATCTTTTTCACAATACACTGCTATAGAAAAAAAACGCGTACTAACGCATACCAGCGCGTACTAACGCACACTAACGCACACCAACTGATTAAGTGTAAATGGGGCCTTAGGACCCATTTACACTTAATCAGTTTTATGTGCCTAAGGCCCCATTTACACTTAATCAGTTGGTATGAGTTAGTGTGTGTTAGTATGCATTAGTACACGTTAGTGTGCGTTGGTACGCATTTTTTCCATAGCAGTGCATTAGAAAGAAGATTTCAGTTAAAACGCATTAAAGCAATGCTATCGATTGAAATGACTTTTTTTTAATACTCTATATTAGTGTACACATTACCACTAGTGCTAGGGACACTTTATTTATTCACCCAGGTCTCTCTCCCTCTATTTCTGCTTAAAAATTCATTTCTCACACAGCTCATAGTAGTTTGGGTCACCCTGAGCTGCTTGGTTACTCTGTCACACAGCTCACACATATATTTCACTGTGCCACTCACAGCATGCAGGAGACATGAGGAGAAACAGGCTGATCTGAGGTGGTAACAGGTAACTAAATGAGCTGTTATATTGCTGGAATATAACTAGCTATAACACTAGTCTGTGTTTACACTCAGACTGGTTGCCTGGCTGCCTGCTTGTGGTGATTCACTCCAGGCTGCATCCACTTTACAAGCTGCTGAGAGGGGCAGACCACTGTCTACAATTAACATTATTAGTATCTTTATCAGTCAAGAGAAGCAAAGATAATAAACACACTTTGCTAGAATCTTTAACCCCTTACCACCATATCAATAAGATTCTTTCAGCAAGGTGATAATTAAACCATAAACTGAGGAGTTGATAGCAACTCCCCTATACAGAGACATGCTCTAGCCCTCTGGGAGCCATCAGTATTTAGATACATTTTGTATCTAACACTGGCGTCAAAACTGACAGAGGATTTTACAGCTGAGAGGAACAGCTGTGTGAGGAATCAAATTGCTCCTAGTACTTGTCCTAATGTGTGCTACAACATACAGCATTTAAAAGTAAATGCATACATCGATAGTATTCCTTTAAGTGTGAACTGTGCCACAGGAAAACATGGGCATTACTTTGAAAATCAGTTTTCTTTCAGTTATAACTGAAAGCAACTGATTAAGTGTAAAGGGGGTCTTAGTCTTGTTGACTTGAATGACTAACATCTGGATCAGATTTATAATAAGTAGAAGTCAAACTCCAAGCTTAGCTATCACAGCTACTTTTTATGCAAAGGTTTAGTTGGAGGCAGTTCAGTTTTTTAGATACGGACAGACATATTTCAAAAGTGACCCCATTCCTATTATCAATGCATTAGCTATGCTCTTAGTCTTTAAGCCAATGAGTTGTATAAGTGCACCACCGACACCCACCTTTCTCTCCAAGGGGTAACAATCAAACTCCATCTCATCAGGACTAGTAACCAGAGCAAACATAAGGATTGAGCCTTAGGTTTAGATCACACTGGCATTGAGGCCAGGAGTTTTTTGGGGGTTTTTTGTAGCCTTTATGTAGCCAGGCAGATTGTCCAGATGTAAAAATCCTCAATTATTTTAATAATTCATGCTACTTTAATGAGAAAGTTTATGCAGTCAGACAAACATGTGAGTGCTTCTAAAAGCACTGTCTGCACCTTATTTTCTGTGTTTGATTAGCATTTGTGTCATAATTGGAGACTGTCGTAATGCTGCCAAATGCTTAAAAAAGTCTGCCAAATGCTTGTGTGACTGTATGGCAGATTTTCTTGTAAGTGTCTGGCAGGCGTTAACAATGAAAAATGCAATGCATCTCTATGGCTGGCATTCACTACTGTTTGTCAAGCAAGCTGCAGCAAATGCTGAAAAACTTGGCATTTGACATGAATGCCTGTGTGAATTTAGCCTAACTCTTTCTAGATTACTGAAGTTACACGGGCTTGTTTGCAAAGACACCATTTCTTACTACATGGTATGGACACTGGTGACTTGTGCTAAGAGCAGTTACAGAGGTTACATGAATAGACAATCTTCACTGTTTTTCAGGTCACAATCATGTATTAATCTACATGGGCAAAGGTACCTCTACTTTAAAAAAAGTTTTGTAAGTAGTACAGTAAAACCCTGGATTGAGAGTAACTTGGTTTAAGAGTGCTTTGCAATGCAAGCAAACATTTTGAGAAATGTTGGCATGATATACAAGCAGCATCTTGGTATACAAACAAAAAAAGAGTATACACGACTCAGGTCATCACAACTGAGCTAATAATTCTTCTCCCTTTTGCACTGCAGAATTGTAGTTAATTTTACTTAATCTGAGTGTAAAGATTGTGCCAGGTCACATTTCCATGAAATCCCCAAAAATAACTGTCATTGGATAAGTTCCTTGTTAAAGACACACACACACACACACGCACGCACGCACGCACGCACGCACGCACGCACGCACGCACGCACGCACGCACGCACACACACACACACACACACACACACACACAGGTTGGGGTGAGCCAAAAGATGGCAATGATTCTGTTTGGTATAGTGAAAGTCTTGTTTACATTTTTATTTTATACTATGTTACTATAACTGTTTTTGGATTGTGAAAGAAATCAACTGGGTTTCCATTAATTATTATGGGGAAATTCGCTTTGATATAAGAGTGCTTTGGATTACAACCATGTTTCCGGAATTAATTATGCTTGCAAACCAAGTTTCCACTCTATTTTGTCTACAAAAATACTTTCGACAACTTTCCACTACTTATTGCAAACCCTGATACTTCTTTGCAAAGGAGACCAACATGTTCATAGCTGAAACTGCCATGAAAAAACGATTTAAATTGCAATATGATGGTATTTCCCTAGCATACTTGCTACTTGTAGTGCACACCATACAGTATATACTTGAGTATATATGGATTATTTTTGCTCCAAGAATGCTGAAAATCTGGCATCTACGTAGTTGCATCAATTGTAATGGCAACCCAATTGTTTGTGTACTGACTGTTAGGCCTAGTGCACACCAAAAACCGCTAGCAGATCTGCAAAATGCTAGCAGATTTGAAAAGCTTTTTCTTATTTTTCTGCAGCGTTTCAGCTAGCGTTTTGCGGTTTTGTGTAGCGGTTTTGGTATAGTAGATTTCATGTATTGTTACAGTAAAGCTGTTACTGAACAGCTACTGTAACAAAAAACGCCTGGCAAACCGCTCTGAAGTGCCGTTTTTCAGAGCGGTTTGCGTTTTTCCTATACTTAACATTGAGGCAGAAACGCATCCGCAATCCAAAATCTGCAGCAGCCCGGGAGTATGCGTTTCTGCAAAATGCCTCCCGCTCTGGTGTGCACCAGCCCATTGAAATACATTACCCTAGCGGATCCGCACCCGCAAGCAGATCGCAAACAGCAGCGGTAACGCACCGGTGTGCACTAGGCCTTAGAGAAGATTGCTGTAGAAGCAGAGTATTGTACCTTGTTTGCCATGAATCAAAGAAGGAAGATTTGAATCAGAATGATACAATTTATTGGCTAGTTAAGGGCTATTTCACAGTGCTCAGTTGTGATGCAAAATAATTCTGCATGTCAACTCAGTGTCCAAACAATTTTATGGGCCTGTCCACTGTACTGCCTTGTAACGGTTCGCATTATTCTAACTTGCTGCATGCAGGCTTTATATTAAAGTCTATGTTCAGTCTCCACTACAGTTCACAATCATTATAACGCATTATAATGCATGCATTATGCAACTGACCACTGTGAATCCTGCCTTAAAGTTTCAGTAAGCTTTTGATCCACTATGGAGGTTGTATACAAACTCTGTTTCCTGACATACTGACTAAAAAGTTCAAAACAAACCTTATACATTTGTTGGTCATGTAAATTAATGTCATTAAGATAAATGTATCCCAATGAGACATCAAAGTGTTCTTGCATAGATCTCTGCTAAATCTAAACTGTTGGTAGTTATTGAGGACAAATAGATTCTTATTTATTTATTTATTTTCAGATACCTTGGATATAGCCTGACCTGGAATGGTTGTCAATCCAGAATTCACATGATAAGTTATAAACAGAACTGATCCAATACTTATTTTAGGCTGAAATCTGCTCATTACTCTGTAACAAAATGTTCAGCCTTATTTATTCTATCCTATACGTTCCTATACCTGTTCTAATGTGGTCTGGATTACTGCAGCCTTTTCTAGTTGCACTGTCTCCATAATATATATAATCTTCTTATCTTTGTAAAGCTTTGTCGACCCAGGGAGGAATGGGCTGCCTCTGTTGTAATAGGTACAAGTTATGCACGCCCCCTCCAGGCTGTGTGTGCTTTGTTCATTTCTCACAGTGTCCCAGCTCTCAGTTTCAGCTGCCTGTCACATGCTAAGAAACTGTGACTAATCCCAGACTGGAGTGCAGAAACTTGAAGTATACTGTAACAAGATACATGTGATATATGTGTGTGTGTCTATATATATATATATATATATATATATATATATATATATATATATATATATATATATATATATATATATATATATATATATATATATACACATACACACATATTAGTGTGTGTGTGTGTGTGTGTGTGTGTGTGTGTGTGTGTGTATATATATATATATATATATATATATATATATATATATATATATATATATATATATGTATATATATATATATATATATATATATATATATATATATATATATATGCATTACTTAGTGGTTAGGGGCCATGTTTTTTGTTTGTAAACACTGCCTAAAACTGGTGAGTAAAAGCCAGGATTGTGGTGGGGAGCAGCAGAAACAGCAAAGAAAGACCCAGGAGATCACAGTGACTCGATTGGTATGTTTTTTATTATACTAATTGGACAGTACAGATCCTCTTTAAATTCAGTCAGCATCATACTAGCATTAAAAAAATGTGATCTCAATTCAATCCTCTGCGTACAGTTTTGAATCATTATTTCTCATATTACTCTGTCTAACTGTGACCTGAATTCACCCATTATTACAATAACCAGTAGGTTGCATAAGCTGTGTTAACAAGCAGAATAGTGAGAAGGTGCTAGGATATCAGTTGTTATGTTGTGAACTTGTGTATGTAGCCATACATAAGCCAATGAGCCATTGGAGCATTTAAACTGCCCTCCCCCCTTGCAAAGTTCATTTTTGCTTTTTGCACACATAACAAGGTATACCAGATTTGAACCATGATAAAAAGTTTCTTGCATTTTGTAATCCTGTGGTGAACCTAGTAATGATATGCAGCCATTGGAATTGATATGGGTGAAGTTCTATTCTCATCTGGCCTATTTAAAGAGCTCCTTACAATCAGCTGTTTTAGGTTTATGTATTGCGGTAACTGAGAATTCTTTAAATGTTGTCATTGTCCAAGTTTAAAACACACTGTCTGATTTTCCAAATGGGTAAACAAACATTAAAAGGAAAGGCAAGGTATATATTAAAAGTTCTTGTATACTGTGTACTGTTCATATTTTATATAGTCCCTGTTTTTGAAAGCTCGTTTAATGCTATTTGGATTTGTTTCATGATAGTTTCCCAAATGGAGAAACATTTATGATTTACAGGAAGCAATTGCATCAGCTTCACAAGCAAGCTATTAAAACTTAGTTTTAAGCTTAAACTTAAACTCTTATATTATGTTATTAAAAAAGCGAACTATTCACTGTAACAATGTATGACATTTAAATCTTATGGGATACAATTAACTAATATTTTCTTCCAAGAGAGGAGTTAATTAAAAGAAAATGTCATATTTTATGTGAACAGTACAGCATGGTAATCTACAATATTCTAGATCAATGTGCAATTTAATTGCAAATTTATATCATTAGTTTTACAGCATCCTAGTGCTACAAGCAGATTTGTTGTTTACAATAGTAGTCTGTTCAGTAAAGTACAGAAAATCTCTTTCATCTTGCCTACAAATAAAATCTAAAATACTAAAATACCCCAATTGTTCTGGTTGAGTAGCAATCATATTATATTGAATCTCTGTAAACACACTTTGAAAAACTCGAGCTTTGGTGCTTTACATTTTGACAGCATATAACAGCAAAATAACACAGATATAACTTATAAAGAGTCATTATGTCTACTGATAGAGTTTTAAAACCGGCCAGCAGTTTTTCAATCAGCTCCCCGTGGGGCGGAGGTATCTAAGGTACCGGTCCATCTCCACAAAGACCACGAGACACAAAAACAGCTTACCCTCAGCTGTAATTTCGCTGAACTCTATACGCTCTGCCCTTTCTCTTCCCCCGTAGGCTGCCCCCCCCCCCCCATGACTTTCTGCATATAAACCACCACATGGCTGATGTGTTTGGAATGGTATCACGTATATGTTTTGAACCAGATGTGTTTGTAAAGTATTGATGTAAAATATTGTTCTTGTGATGTTCTATGCTCTATTGTCTCATATGTTTCTATGTACATGCCCTGTATTCTTGTGCCAAGCCCAATTCCGGGCACGACCCAGTCGTGCTTGGCGAAATAAATGCGATTCTGATTCTGATTAAAATGAAATAGCTCCTTAGATACATCACTTTAAAGACACAAGGGGGTGTTCCTAGATGTCTTTAGATGTGGTTGCTCTCTATAAAAAAATAACCATGTGCATGTAAGCGAGCTGATGGCCAGGTTACCTCCAATAGAGGGTGAAAGCACAAGGTGGTATGGCAAAAAAGGTTCATTTAGAAACACTCCCAAGCAAGCAGTCAAGCCAAAGCTACAAGGCAAGTGTTTATAAATAAACATTTTTTCCACAAACACAATTTCTTGTCATCATTGGATATAAGCCACCTTTTCCATTTCTTTGTATTTGCTTTATTGTATTCTATTCTGTTCTATTGTATTCTATGGAGGCTGGATGGTGTAATGGTTAAGGGCTCTGCCTCTGACACAGGAGACCAGGGTTTGAATCTCGGCGCTGCCTGTTCGGTAAGCCAGCACCTATTCAGTAGGAGACCTTAGGCAAGTATCCCTAATACTGCTACTGCCTATAGAGCGTGCCCTAGTGGCTGCAGCTCTGGCGCTTTGAGTCTACCAGGAGAAAAGCGCGATATAAATGTTATTTGTCTTGTCTTGGATGTTGGGTGCCTCTTACCACCTTATACTTCCACCCTCCATTCCATAGGACAGAACCTAGCTTGTTTGCATGTCCCAGATGTTACTTTTGATAGAGAATGAGCATATCTACAGACATCTAGGAATACCCAAGTGAAAGGGAGGGCGTGGCCTGCAGCGTATGGTGTAGGACGCAGTAAGACAGAGCTCCGTTCTGCTTTCCCTTTCCTAATGGAACTAATAAGCCTTACAAAGCTCCAAATGTCCCTAGACAGCGGGGAGTCGCTGATGGACACAGAGGCAACAAGGAAAAGAAAAATGGGCTCTGGGAAACCGCAGAAACTCACCAACTACTTCAAGGAGCGGCCGCCTCACTCGGGAATCACCAGCCAAGATGGCGCCGCGGCTCAGAGGCGTAGCTAGGGCTTTCAGCGCCCGGGGACAAAGACTATTAATGCGCCCCCTAAGACGAAGGATGCGGCGCGCGCCGCGCCAAAAAGGGGGCGTGGCCATATATTAAATGTGGGCGTGGTTATGGGTGGAGCCAAATGTGCAGGAAGTTAGCAGGCTCACGCTCACCCACTCTCCCTCAGTATGTACCTTCCAGCATGTTCCAAGACAAATTGAGCAATCATGAGCCCCCCCCCCCCCCCCCCATCAAGACAAATTGAGCAATCATGAGGCCCCCAACATGACCAACTCAGCAATCATGAGGCCCCAAACAAGACAAATTCAGCAATCATGAGGCCCCCAACAAGACAAATTCAGCGATCTTGTGGCCCCCAACAAATCATGAGGCCCCCAACAAGACAAATTCAGTAACCATGAGGCCCCCAACAAGACAAATTCAGCAGTCATGAGGCACATAAATAGACAGCATTTCACATAAATAGGCAGATGCCCCCTTAATATGGTATTTGTTAGAAACTCTGGAGGTACAATCCTTTATATTGTGAAGGATTAAAAACACAGTCCTTTTTCAGGGTAATCCACCTTACCCACCGACACTTATTTATAACTTTAGAAGAGGACTATATAGACTAATGCAATCTCAGAGAGGCAAAGAGAACTCAGAAAAATATTTATTGACACATATAGAAAAATATCAAAAACACATGATTCTTCAGCATCACAGTGATTGGTTTTTAAGATACATAGGGTAGATTTGAGTTGACCAATGGTTGTAGCTTTACGGGTATTAAACTTCAAGGCAACGGCACATGTTCGTTTCGGGCTTTTTTGTAAAATTGTATGCGCCCTTCATCAGGCCGTGATACCCAATTCTAAAAATGAAGACAATACATAACAACACATTAAAATCACAAAATATAATTGATCAAGTGCGACAGAAAAACTGTCGTACAAAAAAGAGACCACCACCTAGAAAGGTTCATAGCATGTACACCAGGTTCAATCCAAGAACCTACATGCATAGATCAGACCAAAGATTTGTGAAGAGCTTATGGAAGAATGTGTCAAGATGAGGACGAAAGTAAAGATGAAAAAAATGAAAAAAAGATAAGAACCCAAGAACAGAGTAAGCCGCAGTAAACCAACTTCCTGGGGACTAGTAAATATCAGTCACCATATTCCTAAGTTGGTCACCAGAAAGAGGTGTAAAGTATATAATACATGAAATGTGACTGGACCAGAGATTTTGAAAAAATGGTAAAAAATCAACAAACCTGTGAAGCTCAACCGAAAGAGGACCAATCAGGCAACAAAGGCCGAATGCTGGGGGGGGGGGGGGGGGGGGGGCGTCTGAACTTACCAGACCCACAAAATCTAGAATAAAATTGTAAAAAATATATAGAAACTCAGCAAAGCTCATCCCAGTATGGTAAAGTGCCCAAGTATGTAACACACAGCCAGACCTCCCATACGCCAAAGGAAAAGAAATCTGTCATATGTATAGTTAAAATTGGGCCATCTTAATGTAACATTCAACATGTGAGCACACATATAGGCTCACACAAAGGCATGACCCAAAGTCAAACAGCCATAAATATATAAATACCAACAACGCCTCTACATAGATATCCATTTCCACATATTATATCCATGCATATTCCTACCTGGGGCGACATATCTAGATTGTGCATAAAAAAAAAGGCTTTAATCATAAGCACAACTATGTATGCAGAAACATATAGGTAATGTACACAAAGCTTTATGCAGCCACTATATATAGCGCAAAGCAGACCATTGGCATTAAATATCCATGACAAGAGGAACAGTTAATCTACAAAAAAAATAAAAAAAAAATAATAAAGGGTATATGGACGGATTTACCTTCCCAACGGCTGGAAACAAATGCTGCAAGGTGGGAACCCAGCTACAAATGACATCCCCTGCCATTTAAATATCCCACCAGGCACTGCTGTCTATTGGGGGCAACCAATCCAGAGCTAGCAAAAACGGAACCACCCTGGAGCGCATCTCCACGTAAACAGAGCGGCTCATAAGAGGCAGTGGAGAGGATGCCGCCCCCTCCCACCGGAAGCGACGTCAGGCTCTTCAGAGACCAATAGGGATATGGCTAGTAGCCATGCTGGAACGCAAAGGAAGTAAACATGTCGAGCCTGCAATAGAGGCGCGGCTGGTGACCACGCTGGAGCGCAGGAGGAAGCGAGTGTGTCAGAATCCACAGGCACCAATGGGGAAACAGCTCATAACCACGCTGGAGCGCAGGAGGAAGTAAGTATACGCTAGAGATACCGATAGGGATATACTATACAATAAATTACTCATAGCCACGCAGGAGCGCAGAGAGAGGTATGTATAAAGGGGAATGGCTCCCATATAACATCTGATCATAAAGACAGCACACTGACACAACAGAGACATCCTTAGATGTTGCAAGAAAACGGGAAACATCACTAAAAAGCTAATTTAAAGGGACATATCAGAATTACCTCAATGTCACCATATAGGCCATCCCTTCATACATAGAGATGTCACCAGTGTAGAACACTAAGAAAAACAAAGATTGGAGGACAAGCCATATGTCACACGCCCGGGAACCCTCCGGAGATGGAGAGCTGGAACCCCAAAACATCGGATGAGCCCACAAAGGTAATATTGATCAATAATCAATAACCCATGGTCCAGATTTTTTCTAAGAGAGGAAGCTGTAAGAAAAAAGGCGAAAAGAATTTCAGCACAAAACTTTCAAGTGAACACAATTTATTTCATACAAACAGACATATAGAATAAAGTCGTGTCCAAATGGGCACGACAGTTAGTCTAAAGTGGTCTATATTCAGCATTGAGTCCAGCTGGAGTCAGTGTCTGTAAGAATCTGATCCAGCGGGCCTCTTTATGTAGTAAAATTAGTTCTCTATGTCCACCCCTTCTTGGTGGGGGGACTATATCTAGGACGCAAAATCTCAGCTGATTCGCCGAATGGCCCATAGAGACAAAATGCTGAGCCACCGGGGAATCAATCTGAGATGGGTCTAAATTGCGCCTCAGCGCAACATTAATTCTGGACCTGTGCTCAATGATGCGCTCCTTAACGGAACGAGTAGTTTCCCCTACATACATCTTGCCACATGGGCACTTAATACCATATACCACAAATTCAGTATCACATGTGGCATAATGGGAAAATTTAACTGGGAACCCTTTCATGGGGTGGTTAATGCTTTTCCCCTTTAAAACCAACTGGCAACACGAACAGTGTAGACACGGGAACGTACCCTTGCGCACAGGTGCCAGAAGTCTCTGAGTCCCACCCTTACAGGACCCCATATCCGCCCTGATTAAATGGTCCCTGATTGACTGCGCCCTCTTATAGGCTACCATAGGTATCTGTTTAAAGGCCGGTATTTCAGCACTGATAGACCGCAGGATAGGCCAGTGCCGCTTGACCACATCCACAACCCTAGAGGATAATGTACTAAAGGACGTAGCTAAAATCATACGTTCCTGCTTGTCATTACCCATATTTTTACGGGATTTTTTCAACAGTTCAATTCGTTCGCATTTCATTACGTCTCTTTTGATGCGTTCAACCAATTTTTTAGGGTAATGTCTATCAACAAATTTGGATGTCATCCCAGACATACGTCTTTCTACTTGTTGTTCATCGCTAACAATTCGACGTACCCGCATAAGCTGTGACTTGGGTAATGACTCTCTTAAAGATCTAGGATGAAAACTATAAAAGTCCAAGAGAGTATTGCGATCCGTAGGTTTAGAGAATAGGTCAAACGACAATAGCCGACCCCGTCTGCATACATTCACATCAAGAAACGCAATCTGTGATGCATCAACACTGAAGGTAAATTTCAAGGCGGTAGAGGCTCCCTGGAGTTCATTGTAGAAGAGGTCAAAGGAGGATCGGGGCCCCGCCCAGATCAAAAAGATATCGTCAATATATCTACGCCAAATACAGGCGTATTTTTTAAAAAGATCATTGCGGTATACCCAATCCTCCTCGAACCTCTCCACAAATAGATTGGCATACACAGGAGCCACATTGGAACCCATCGAGGATCCTCTTTGTTGAAGATAGAATGTATCCTGAAAGAGGAAGAAATTCCTCTCAAGTACCAACTCTAGAAGGGACATGATAAATTCAACCTGTAATCCGCCAACCGTAAGGTCACCTAGAAGGGACTGTCGTATAGCTGCCTTACCCTCAGTGTGTGGGATGCATGTATAGAGCGACTCAATGTCAAGCGTAATGAGTAGGCAGTTCTCATGTGGCAGAACTAACTCGCTCATGTGTACATTACCTATATGTTTCTGCATACATAGTTGTGCTTATGATTAAAGCCTTTTTTTTGATGCACAATCTAGATATGTCGCCCCAGGTAGGAATATGCATGGATATAATATGTGGAAATGGATATCTATGTAGAGGCGTTGTTGGTATTTATATATTTATGGCTGTTTGACTTTGGGTCATGCCTTTGTGTGAGCCTATATGTGTGCTCACATGTTGAATGTTACATTAAGATGGCCCAATTTTAACTATACATATGACAGGTTTCTTTTCCTTTGGTGTATGGGAGGTCTGGCTGTGTGTTACATACTTGGGCACTTTACCATACTGGGATGAGCTTTGCTGAGTTTCTATATATTTTTTACAATTTTATTCTAGATTTTGTGGGTCTGGTAAGTTCAGACGCCCCCCCCCAGCATTCGGCCTTTGTTGCCTGATTGGTCCTCTTTTTCGGTTGAGCTTCACAGGTTTGTTGATTTTTTACCATTTTTTCAAAATCTCTGGTCCAGTCACATTTCATGTATTATATACTTTACACCTCTTTCTGGTGACCAACTTAGGAATATGGTGACTGATATTTACTAGTCCCCAGGAAGTTGGTTTACTGTGGCTTACTCTGTTCTTGGGTTCTTATCTTTTTTTCATCTTTTTCATCTTTACTTTCGTCCTCATCTTGACACATTCTTCCATAAGCTCTTCACAAATCTTTGGTCTGATCTATGCATGTAGGTTCTTGGATTGAACCTGGTGTACATGCTATGAACCTTTCTAGGTGGTGGTCTCTTTTTTGTACGACAGTTTTTCTGTCGCACTTGATCAATTATATTTTGTGATTTTAATGTGTTGTTATGTATTGTCTTCATTTTTAGAATTGGGTATCACGGCCTGATGAAGGGCGCATACAATTTTACAAAAAAGCCCGAAACGAACATGTGTCATTGCCTTGAAGTTTAATACCTGTAAAACTACAACCATTGGTCAACTCAAATCAACCCTATGTATCTTAAAAACCAATCACTGTGATGCTGAAGAATCATGTGTTTTTGATATTTTTCTATATGTGTCAATAAATATTTTTCAGAGTTCTCTTTGCCTCTCTGAGATTGCATTAGTCTATATAGTCCTCTTCTAAAGTTATAAATAAGTAACCCTTAATATGGTAGACAGGGCCGCCATCAGAAATTTTGGGGCCCCTCACACAACATTAAGCCTGGGCCCCCCTACAGACTGCTGTGCACGCCCAGTACAGTGCCCTAGTATAGCCAGTACAGTGCCCCAGTATAGCCAGTACAGTGCCCCAGTATAGCCAGTACAGTGCCCCAGTATAGCCAGTACAGTGCCCCAGTATAGCCAGTATAGTGCCCCAGTATAGCCAGTATAGTGTCCCAGTATAGTGTCCCAGTATAGTGTCCCAGTATAGTGTCCCAGTATAGCTAGTATAGTGCCCAGTATAGCTAGTATAGTGCCCCAGTATAGCCAGTATAGAGCCCCAGTATAGTGCCCCAGTATAGCCAGTATAGTGCCCCAGTATAGTTAGTATAGTGCCCCAGTATAGCTAGTATAGTGCCCCAGTATAGCTAGTATTGTGCCCCAGTATAGCCAGTATAGTGCCCCAGTATAGCTAGTATAGTGCCCCAGTATAGCCAGTATAGTGCCCCAGTATAGCTAGTATAGTTGCCCCCAGTATTGTGCCCCAGTATAGCCAGTATAGTGCCCTAGTATAGTGCCCCAGTATAGTTAGTATAGTGCCCTAGTATAGCTAGTATAGTTGCCCCCACTATTGTGCCCCAGTATAGCTAGTATAGTGCCCCAGTATAGCTAGTACAGTGCCCCAGTATAGCCAGTACAGTGCCCCAGTATAGCCAGTGTAGTGCCCCAGTATAGCCAGTATAGTGCCCCAGTATAGCTAGTACAGTGCCCCAGTATAGCCAGTACAGTGCCCCAGTATAGCCAGTACAGTGCCCCAGTATAGCCAGTATAGTGCCTCAGTATAGTGCCCAAGTATAGCCAGTATAGTGCCCCAGTATAGCTAGTACAGTATAGCTAGTATAGTTGCCCCCACTATTGTGCCCCAGTATAGCTAGTACAGTGCCCCAGTATAGCCAGTACAGTGCCCAAGTATAGCCAGTATAGTGCCCCAGTATAGCCAGTATAGTGCCCCAGTATAGCTAGTATAGTTGCCCCCACTATTGTGCCCCAGTATAGCTAGTATAGTGCCCCAGTATAGCTAGTACAGTGCCCCAGTATAGCTAGTATAGTGCCCCAGTATAGCTAGTACAGTGCCCCAGTATAGCCAGTACAGAACCCCAGTATAGCCAGTACAGTGCCCCAGTATAGCCAGTACAGTTCCCCAGTATAGCCAGTATAGTGCCCCAGTATAGCTAGTATAGTGTCCCAGTATAGCTAGTATAGGGCCCCAGTATAGCTAGTATAGTTGACCCCACTATTGTGCCTCAGTATAGCCAGTACAGTGTCCCAGTATAGCCAGTACAGTGGCCCAGTATAGCCAGTATAGTGTCCCAGTATAGCCAGTATAGTGCCCCAGTATAGTTCCCCAGTATGGGTAGGTGGTGCCCCCCGCTCGCCCCCACCGCTGTTACCTTCACAGCGGCCGCTCTCCCCTCTCCGGCGCCTGTACTTTCCAGCAGCATCTCTCGTATAGCTAGT